>NC_090660.1:53569786-54263786 GCF_013368605.1 Nyctibius grandis
TATTAAGTGATACTAGAATTTTAAGTTACAACATCTCTAAGAACTTGCTGCAATATATGGAAATGATTTGGAAAGTGTCATCTTTCCCTCAGCACACACACTCAGCTAATATACGATTCAGAAGAGCATCACATAGCTAAAATTTAGGCTGTAGCACAGAAAGAAAAACAAGCAGTAACTACAGTAGTGTTACACTTCTGCTACAAATGCTGATTAGTCAAGTTCTGACACAGATGACTATATTTTATTTAAAGTTTGTTTCACAGGGTCAGGTAGTTATAATGCATTTTTCTTAGCAGGATTGCGAAGAATGCAGATAGGCACTGTATTCCTACCTCGGTACTCTTGTGCAATATTCCACTTACCAGCTTCTCCCCTTCTGCAGCAAGCCAGTTTGTTTGCTGAATCAGACAGAATAAGGGGTTTATAGAAGTCAGTCATAAACAGTGTGCCAATACTTGGAAAAGTGCAGTGTTATGAGCCTAATATCTGGAAAGCTCTTTTTTTTTTGCATAGCTTGCTTGTAGGCCTTTAAAAAGCTTTGGTAGGTATATCAAATCATATTGAAGATGTAAAGAAGCCTTTGTAGACAGTCAGTAACTCCATAAACTTGTAGTTTCATCAAAATTTAGAGACATCTTTTAAAACATAAGGAGAGGAATTGACCTCTGTAGTTTGCATGATTCGATACTGCTAACGTTTCAGCTTTCTTCTGCTATAGCTAGAGCTCCTCTGGTTTTAAATCTCTTCAGACTAAAAGTTTCTAGATTTGGCATTGCCTGGTTTTGGTTGTATCTGAGAAACCTTACACACATGTTGTCAAATAAGATATAAGAGCAAATAATTTGAATGAACTGCTGTTTGAATGTACTTCTCAGCTAGCACCTGACTCTTGATACATTTGGTATACAGATTCTGGTCTATGTTTTGTTGATCCCATCACAGTGTTTGAATCAAACACAAAGGTCTGTAAAAAGAAAGTCAGATAAAAATGAGCTTTCCATTGTTCAATAGTGCTGAACTTGACTGTTAAGTTGTTTTCATGTGAACTTCCAAAACATCTTAAATACTGAAGAAGAACTGAAGAAAAGAAAGCGTTAGCTACATTGACAAGTGGACAGAAACAGATATCCATGTGTTTTTGTTTGCTTAACAAGGATGTAATCAGGCGATACAGCCCTAAGCCTTTTTTCCCATTTAAATGAACAGAAAAGAATAAAAAGAACTAACAAAGCTCAGCAAAATCTGCAGTCATGTCTCAGGGGGTGCTCTGTCTAATTGCTCTGGAATTTCTCCAGGTCCAGGGAATTCAGACAGCAGCTCCTCAGAGATGGGACATAAAGGAAAATCAGAGAGGGTACTTGAATTAGCTTCTTCCCTTCCCACTCTGTTTCCACAGCACAATGGTGGGTCATTCCTCTGAAGACACACAAGACTTGTTCAATCTACAGTGCACTAAGTGGAGTCAAGGTCAAGAATAATGTTTCATCCCTGAAAATGAGAGACACACACATAATACAGTATTCATGCCTGCACACCACAGCTGGGTTTCTTTTTGTAAGAGTTGCCCTTTGTTATTGGCTTCCTCTACCTTTTGAAAAAAATGGCACTTAGGCTTGTCAGATGTCCACAAGGATCTTCAAGTCTCAAGTAGAATTCATTTTCCTAATCACTGGCTTCTCTAGGACACTTAGAGTAGTTGCTCTAGGAGACCTAAACCTTAAGTGCATGTCAGTTCAAATAAGGAATGGAGAGACAGAGAGTCATTAAAAGAAAATGTATGCAACGTCATAAAGAAAATAGGCATTAAAAACTGCTTTAAGAGAGAAGAAATAAATCATACAGGTTTTAGAGATAAATTCAGTGGCCAGTTAAAATGTATTTGAATCAGATTATCTATTTGTGCTACAAAGTAAATGTTTCTTAAAATTTCATCCAGTACTGAATATTTATCACCCCCATTTTCTGCCTACCTCTGTTGTTATACTAAACTAGTTAGTGTACAACATAGCCCAGTTTCACTCCTGCATATCAGCTTGTCATTCAGTGTTCCCAGTGTTTTTTTCTGCTTGATGTGTTTTGACTGTATCAAGCTTTTGACTTGGTCTTCATCTTTTCTTCTTTAAAATATCTGTCAGCAACAAATCAATATGTGATGCATTTCAAGGTCATTTAGTTGATTCCTACAGAAGTAATGTGGATTTTTGTCAAAGATTAGATGTATTTGAGGGAATGGCAGAAGTGATAGAAGAGTTTAGTCTCTCTGCCTACTGAAGTTCTGATCTGAAGTCCAGAAAAATCAGTAGAAATACTCCACTTGACTTTTTGGAAGTTTTCGCTAGGCGTTTGAGCCAGTCACCCATTAACAGATAGCAACAGAAAGAAAAGGAATGAACAGATTTTCCTGTCTGCTGCACATAGGTTAAGAAAAACTCATCTTGAATTTTTATCCAAGGACATTTAGGCTAGACATATCTGTCAGTCATTACAGCCTAACTGATTAATTTAACACTGATTGCTTACAATCCATTTTCCTCCTCCCATTTTTGAGAGATCTGATCTTCTGTTGACTGTCTTTTAGTAACCGCTATAGCAAATTAATCTCTTTATCTCCATTACTGTAAACGGGTCTTTTCCAGCAGGCAAGCTTTTCTATCAAATTAATATGTTCTCATTTTCTTTTAGAAGACACTCCTAAGTAGTCAATTCTTAAATTGCTTAGATACAGCGGATTCTTTGTAACTCGGAAGTTTTGGGCTTCTTTGAGCAATCCATAACATTCAAGAATCATGTTTTTTTAACAATGCAGCTGTGCATGAATTACTACTGTTCATTGTTTTACAGTATAATACAATATTTATGCTGCAACAATGATGAGAACTGAAATGTTAAACTCATAGAAAGAAAGCCACAGAAAAATGAGGACTAAAATGCTGACTAGTGTTTAAGAAAGAAGAATCAGAAAAACTGTTCATGTCTAAAGGCTTGAAAAGAACACTGAATTTGGGAATGTGCTATAACTGAATCCTGGATTAAAAGAGAAAGCAAACCCCTTATGAATTTCCGTATGAGATAATGATATTCACAGTGCTCCTCACTACATGTATACTTTCCTTCATGTTATTTCCTTTTATCTTTTGCAAGCAGGGAATGTCATCTCCATGGATGACATGGATATAGGACTTAACATCTCTAGACTTTTTCAGATGTAAGAGCAAAGGGAAAACTTCTGTTTTCAGATTTGATTCTCAGCATATTGTTTTTGTGGAACACTATTTTGTCATATTGTGTCAGACCAGTGGTATCTCTAGTCCACAGTCTTTTGTTTACACTATTTCTGTACACTTTTTCCTGAACACATCCAAGAAATCTTTCTTTTATTTTTTTTACCTTTTTTTTTCTTTCTCCTTTTTTTTAGGTCTGTGTATTTTTAAAGACTTCTGTTACTTTCATCAAGCTGACTGCTTGGTTTGATTATACAGGACTATATCAGGATGATTAGTCTCTGATACAACAGAAAAGCATGGAAAAGCAGAGAAGACTGAATTGTGTTTGGTCCTTGCCTTGAAACCTGAAAGGGAGTTGTTATGTCTACAATATCTTTGCTGCTTCAGTATAGTTGTTCTTCTGCATGAGGAAAGCTGAAGTTATAGAATCGTAGAATCATGGAATCATTTTGGTTGGAAGAGACCTTTAAGATCATTGAGTACAAATGTTAACCTAGCACTGCCAAGTCCACCACTAAACCATGTCCCTAAGCACCACATCTACTCGTCTTTTAATTACCTCCAGGGATGGTGACTCAATCACTTCCCTGGGCAGCCTGTTCCACGGCTTGGTAACCCTTTCAGGGAAGAAATTTTTCCTGATGTCCAATCTAAACCTCCCTTGGCACAACTTGAGGCCATTTCCTCTTGTCCTATCGCTTGTTACTTGGGAGAAGAGACTGACACCCATCTTGCTACACCCTCCTTTCAGGTAGTTGCAGAGAGTGATAAAGTCTCCCCTCAGCCTCCTTTTCTCCAGACTAAACAACCCCAGTTCCCTCAGCTGCTCCTCATAAGACTTGTTCTCCAGACCCCTCACGAGCTTTGTTGCCCTTCTTTGGACTTGCTCCAGCACCTCAATGTCTTTCTTGTGAGGGGCCCAAAAATGAACACAGTATTCGAGGTGCGGCCTCACCAGTGACGAGTACAGAGGGACGATCACTTCCCTTGTCCTGTAGAATCAGTCAATAAAACTGTTCCGAATGTATTGAATACTGAAAAATATCCCAGATATTACATATTTAGGGATTATTTCTATTATACTTTGACTTTGCTGGCTTTCCTTTTTTTTTTTTTTTAAAAAAAAATGAGTAGCTTGATGAGTTACAGTGAATTTCATGCACAAATCTACTCAAGGTTTAAGATATTTATATTATTAGGTACGTAGGTGTAATTTCCAGAAACTTCAGTCAAGACCTGTTATGCTAGTGCCTATCATTATGATGTTTCAATATTTGCATAGCAGATTTGTTTTTTGTCACTCATACTTACTTCATAAAGGGTTCTGGATGCACAATTCATAATATGAACCATTCAGCTTGATAATATTTTGCTCCTGAGAATGTGCTATGATGCGGACTGCCTTTAGAAAGGATTTTGCTTTCTGGAGATCTAGCTTTGATGTGAATGGGAAGTTAACAATGTGCAGAAAACAATTGGATAGCTTTCCGTAGTTAAAGTTGTGGAAAGGCAGTTTTGGCCAGCTGTGTTAAATATATGGATTTGTAAATAAACATTAATATGAGTGTGAAGAAAGAATGAGCCCAAGATGCAAAGTTCTCCTCTGAAATTACACTGAATTTAGCAGAAATTTAGACCCAGTTGTCTCTTTCAAGCTCATCTCCACTTTGAAATGGCATATGCTCTGCTTGCATTCACATACCCAAAGCAAAGTCACCTTTTTATCTATAGGCCATGTGGGTTAAGAAAGTTCCTTAAAAATTGTGCTGGCTGGCATTCAAAACATACATTCATGTTTCATAGCTGGCTTCATGTCAACAATCTTTAGTTGCTGTAGTGATTACTCAACTGCTTTTCTCTATTAAAAAAAGATTGGAAATGTAGTTCTCATCCCATTCATGTCAATGGCAAAACTCTGCAAATGTAATTCTTTCTACTGAGGGAGAAAACAGCGTAAGCTCAGCGGTATTTGTGGTTTATTTCCAGCTCCTACAGCTAAGGTAGGCTGGGCCCACAGGCTCCATTCCTTGCCTCAGAGCAAACTCTTCTCTATTGAGTCACTCAGCTGGTAGCTCTGGCAGTTTCCCTGCCAGGTTGAATTCACAGTGGAGAAAGAAAGTGTGTGAAGGGGGAATTTACACACGGAGACTTTTGTTTTGCACAGCAAGCTGTCTCAGGCACAGAGGTTGGATCTAGGTGTAGTCTGTATTACTGACCAAAGAAAGTCCTTCCTCTGCTAGCTCCACTTACTAACGGCTTCCTTGCTGCATCTTTCAGAAAACAGGCAATGAAAAAAAGGAGCAAATCCCACCACTTCCACTGTCCTGTTGTTAGGGCAGGAAGGGAAATAAATAGTCTACTCTAATTTCTGTGTTCAGGCCTTTTGATGGATACAGGTTTTCAAGGCTGTAGAAATGCCCACTAATAACAAAGAATAGCTATGGCTATTTGACTGGGAACTACTGTAGAAATCTGGACATAGAAAGTCATTGAATGAGGAATTTTAAAGTAGTTAATTTGAAGAATGCTCACATTTCAGAAAGCAGGTTTCACATCTCCATCAGGTGATGTTCACAGTAGAAAATACTTTCCTCATTCCATATGTTTTCTGTAAAAGTCCATATTGCTGTGCAGATATATAGGACAGATACATTGAAAGAGTCTCATATTAAGAAATATATGAATTCTCATATGAATGTACCATATACGTACAACACCGTATTTCCAGAAGCAGTCAATTTGTATACTTTAATGGAATATGTAGAGATAATGTAAATATATTTTTGCATTCAACATGCCCATGAATTGTTTGTTAACTGGAAATAAGCTCTTTTATTCTTCAATTTAACCATTGCTGAATATGGACTTGAGCCCAAAGAAGTCAACAGAAGACTTTCCATGGACTAAAATAGGCTTTGAATTAGGCCTTGTTTTTTTATAATTAGACTTCTTCATAGAAAGCTCTTTAATTGGTACAGTATGTTCCTTTCATACAACAGGGAAAAGTGAAATTTCTTTTAGTAGCAGATATTCATAGATTAAAAGGATGGAACGTTTTCCTTATTTAAATATCACAAGAAATTAGAACTGTGTAAATGGAAAATAAAGTGGGCAATATGGTATGACACACAAGACATATAAAAAACCAATGCATGATAAAGTAAATAGGTAACTTATTTTTGGTGTGAAGAACAAGGAGTTTCCTTCTGTCAGGGATGAGAATTGGTGTAACTATCTTAGCGTTTATGCATTTCTAGGAGCTAAAGGGTAAGACATATGTTTTTCTATTTTTTGTATGCTTAAACAGGCCATGGAGGTAAATCATAGAATCATAGAATGGTTTGGGTTAGAAGGGACCTTAAAGATCATCTAGTTCCAACCCCCCTGCCATGGGCAGGGACACCTTCCACTAGACCAGGTTGCTCAAAGCCCCATCCAGCCTGGCCTTGAACACTCCCAGGGAGGGGACATCCACAGCTTCTCTGGGCAACCTGCTCCAGTGTCTCACCACCCTCACAGTAAAGAATTTCTTCCTAATATCTAATCTAAATCTACCCTCTTTCAGTTTAAAACTGTTACCCCTCATCCTATCATTACATGCCCTTGTAAAAAGTCCCTCTCCAGCTTTCCTGTAGGCCCCCTTCAGGTACTGGAAGGCTGCTCTAAGGTCTCCCCGGAGCCTTCTCTTCTCAGCCCCAACTCTCTCAGCTTGTCTTCATAGGAGAGGTGCTCCAGCCCTCTGATCATCTTCGTGGCCCTCTTCTGGACTCGCTCCAACAACTACATGTCCTTCTTATGTTGGAGGGCCCAGAGCTGAATGCAGTACTCTAGGTGGGGTCTTACAACAGTGGAGTAGAGGGGGAGAATCACCTCCCTCGACCTGCTGGCCACGCTGCTTTTGATGCAGCCCAGGTTATGGCTGGCTTTCTGGGCTGCAAGCGCACATTGCTGGCTCATGCTGAGCTAATGATGGAATGAAAGTAATTCTTCCTAGGATGCAAAAATTATCATCTAGTAGTACCAATCCAAACATTTAGAAACTGTAGATGTAGTTAAAAAAACATGCCAGAAAAACACAATTTTACCCTTACCTCATCTAATATATGAAACCATGTTCAAGGCTATGTAAATTAATGAGATATTAAGAAATAATTCACTTTCATTTCTTTAACGAATCTTCTTATAGATTGAGCTGTTATGGTACACACTTATAAGCCTTTCTCTGTAGACCTGCATGCTAGAGTCTTCTTAAGAAAATAAATAGATGAAGATTGATATGCCCATGTAACTATTACCATAGGAGCTGGGATTAAAAAAAAAATATTGTGTGACTTGCAGTTAAGTCACATATATGAAAAGAAAATTTTCCAGTGTTCCCTAAAGACAGCCAAAATCTGGAGTTGTTCTGTGTTCTCTGAAAGTTTGTTATATAGCTGGCAATAAGTAATTTCAGTTCAGAAGCTTCAAATCTCATTTGCTTTGTTTGGATTTTATGATGCTATGAGGCCATGGTTAAGTAGAGCTGGGTTTGTAATGGAGATGTGCAAGCTGTATTCTAGAACATGATCTGTGAAATACTTTGGAGAGCAAAGCCTAGAACTTAGGGTGGATTTGGGCAGTGTGTCTGCAGCATCTAAAAGTTTCTTGCCCAAGCTAGGAGCTTAGAACCAATGTTCCAACTTATCAGTGATGACCACTGTTTCATTTAAACACATGAGAAACAGATGTCACCTCTCATATAACATAAATCAGCTGCTAATTTTGTTGCTGTGTGGGAGAAACCTCCCTGAAGGTGTGTTATTAGTGTTAGTAAATAGTTCTTTACTATTGCACTGTTCTCTGAAGTTTCTGACACAGAAACGCATCCTACTGAAGGGGATGCTGCACTCCATGGACCATTAGACTAATTCAGCATGGCAGTTCCTATGTTTCTCAGAGAAAAGCATGATGTGAGCTGAGAAAAACTAAAAATATCCATATATTTCTGATGAGAGAAGCTCCTTTTGGTTAACTACATGCCCAAGAACTTTCACAAGATTGTGCTACTAACTTCTTTATGAATCTACATGCCTTATAAGATGTAGTAAGAATGGGTAAAAAGTAAATTAATCTGAATTTGATGGCACATAGGGATAGGCTCACCTTTGGTTGCTACAGTTAGGCGGTTACCCATCTGTTCACTGATTTATTAAAGAGAACTGAGGATTTGTTATTCCTTCCTGTAGGAAAGAGAGAACCCAACATCTGGGACTGCCTAGGACTATTTGACAAATTGCTAAAATTTGTCCTGTGACTAATTGCTAGAATATGATCATCCTGCATTAGATTCTAGTCCCAGCCTGCTCTTCTGGTGTAAAAATGCAGCAAGTTCATACAGTGTGGCTCTTCTTAAAAAGTAGTTCAGAGCATGCTGTGTGAAAGGTGCTAAATAAGAGCAGCACATGCTGAGTTTCTTCATAAAAGAATCTCACTGGGAAATAGTTTTCTGTGCGTCTTCTTCCCATGAGCTCTAATTGCTGTATGAAAACCCTCTGAACAGGATCATGAAGATATTTTCTGGGCAAAGAGGAGAGGGCAGCAAAGGTGGAGGAGAAACCTGGTACTTACGGATAAGAGAGAACATGTCTGGAGAAGTAACAGAGAGAAAAGCTGGCAGCACTGTAAAGCCATTTTTTGTTAGATAACAGTGAAGCTACCAAAACGAATAGTTTTTCATAAGTAAACACTACAAAGTGGTAGATTTAAAAGAATAATAATAAATGGTCAGGAATTACATGACACGTTTATGCTGAAGAGCTTCTCGGTTTACCCACTCTTCATTGTGCTTTAAATTAATGGATAATCCTAATACTTTTCATTTAGTTTAAAATGTAGAACAAATGTGCAATGTCAACCCCCCGCCCCATCCATCTTAAGTAGAGCCAACGGCAGTTACAGTGGCATAACAACAAGGCCTGGCAAAAGGCCTGGTACTGCTCAGACACTGCTTAGTAGGTGGACTGGCTGGCATCTCTAAACATCTGTAGCCTGTCCAAAGTTGTCTGATGTCAACTCAGGCATGGGCAACACTTTAAAATTAAAAGCAAAAAATTGTCTTTGAAACCCATAAACTAAAAGAAAAAGAAATTACCAGCCAAGCTGGCAAAAGAAAAAATAACATGCACCATATACTCTTGACATTACAAAATAAATTAGAAAGTATGTTATAGTTATTGGCACAGACACTGAGCTCTTCCATCCGCAGTGTGGGAAAAGCTACTTTAATCCGTACAGCTTGAACACTGGTCTCCCACATCCCAACTGAGTGCTCTGACTGTGGGCCATAAAATTCAGTTACTTTCCCTTGCTGCCTCTACCTGCTCCAAATTAATACCTAAATATATATAAAACCCACAAAAGGTCCAAAGGGGACTTAAAGGGGAAGGTGCTGAATTCTGACTGCTGTATTTGTCAGGGAGGTGGGAGACCACTGAGGACATCCATGCTCAAACTGGGGCAGAGTAGACTTGCAAGTCAGCAATCAGCATTGAGTACGTGTGTTGCCAGCTGCTCTGCTGAGGGGCTGGGACTGCTTCTGAGGAAAGAGTTCCTGTGCCTGTGAAACTATTTCAGCAGAAGTGTAGCTGAAATGGTGCCAACTCTGCAAAACATCTTCTCATTTTATAAAAAGCAAAATAAAGAGAGTCTCAGGCAACCCTTGTTGTACAATACCTAAAAACTTGCTGGAAGGTGCTTGGAAGGTCGAAACTGAAATGCTTACATTAGAGAAACTCAGGAACCAATTATTGACAATGAATCCAGGCAGGAGGATGGGAGATCTGTAACACGAACAGATACAAATTTCTAACATTTCAGTCCACTCAGCAGAGTCCAATGAGATAAGGCTCTTATTAAGCAAAGAAAGCAAACTGGAATATTGGATATGAGAACTGGCATTAGAACTCAGCAGTGACTCGACTGGCAGCTTTTCAACATTTCCCCCACACCCCAGGCAAAGCCTCACAAGCAGTGCAACATCTGAGACTAGAATTTAACTGAAATTAAAGATGAGTTGTTTGAACTAACTCTGGTCTTGGCACATAATTCAGTTTCTGCAGGTCCTAGAAAGATGGGACTTGAATGTACTAACAAACTGAAAAATAACCCCTGATGCTTTCTAAGCAAACAAATCTGTGCAAAGACCATGGAATTGCAAAGCGCGTTAATTTTTTTTATTTACTTTTTTGCTATGTGGTTTGTTGCACATTTGTAGTTCAAACTGAAGCAAAGTCTGTAAGAATCTTGCCTCTTGGACGTGGTACACAGAAAGACATATTCTCATGTAATCAGCTTAGATATTTTAACGATACTAGAACTGAACTGGAAACCTAGTTTGATATGACATCCAAACCCATTTACAGTCGCTCTTTTTAAAAACAGTCCTCTGTACATTAAGTTACAACAGGGAGAGTAAATGAGGGAAACAAACATTTTTTTGGACTTTACAGGGAGCAGTATCTGCTCCTGTATTAAGTCACAGTATCATTACACTTGTCTGTTAAGCATACAGCTTTCTCACCCTTAACATCATCGTGAATGCACACATAATTAATCTTGCCAACACGGGTCTAAGACTTTTTTATTAAATACAAACCACTCTGCTGCTATAGCTGATGTAGATGTAGAAATTGGTAGTTATAGGCAGTTAGTTTTCATTACATAGTTCTTAGCTGCAAGCCCCAATACAAAGGAGTTGTAAACCAAGAATTTGATTCTTTGTAAATTTACAAAACCTCACTTCCTGTATTTTCTCTGTGGATATTTTAGTGTGCCTATTTATAAGTAGTAACAAAAGAGCAACAAGACGAAAAGATCGGATAAGAAGGCAAAAACTGAGAGAAAAGCAGAATCTCTCTGACTTGCTCCCCACTCTAGTTTCAAAGTAGAACTGTCCTTACAAAGGTAGGTCTTTTAGAGGATGGATGCAAAAAAGAATTTGTGATGATGTGAAATAAACAGAAAGTGTGTGCTGGGGTTACAAGAGGATGGTGAAAACCACTTGAGAATGAGTGGAGGAGCAAAAGACAGCATAGGAGGCATAAAAATTGGAAAGGCAGTCAAAGAAATATGAGAGACAAAGGACAGAAGAGGCCACAAGAACAATTGTGAGGAAACCGGATTAGAAACGGAGATTAATTAAGTTTTTGTAAGATGATTCTTTTCGAATATAGCTGTTTTCTAGCACGATCTAGCCCTTTGGCTCTGGTTAGCGTTTTGTCTGGAGACTGCGATAGGTATTTTGCTCTGACTTTATTTCAGCTATTGCCAGTGAAGTCTGAGACTGAGTTATATAAGTGTTTGGGGTGAAATTAACTTTTTCTAGCATAGTTTTGCAACTTCATACTTCCCAGATATTTGGAGCATAAGCAGTAAGCTTCCTTGGAAACCATGAACTATTTGTGTCAGAAGTCCCTGTTCTGAAACTGGAATGGCAGTCAGCGTGTCTGCTGAAGGACTGGACTTGCACTTACTTGGAAACGTAGCCCATCAGTATGATCAAAAATATAAATACAAAGAACTCTGTCTACCCAGTGCAGAGACACTGATCTGATTGTTAGACACTAATGTTAGATTGTCTGCTGAAGTCCTGGCTTCTGAAACAGTTTGGGATAGAGTGCTGAAAGTTACTGAAAGCATTACATGTTTCCGAATCATCTAAAAGACTTCTTCCTATCAAACAAACCTTCTTTTGGAAAAGTCTCAAGAGAACTCTTATAACAAAGTTCTACATTCACTTTTACAGTGAATTTAGTGTTACGCTTTCATTTTTCCACTGAATAATGCTGCTCCCAGTATAACTGCACTACAGGGCTTCACAATCCATGAGTGAGAGGTTTCTGTAAGCTAGAAACCTTCAAATTTTGAAAATGCTGAGTTGAAATCTCAGCTTTCAAAACCGGCAAATACGTTTTCTTTTCATTCCCTTCCTGAAAATACAGCACATTTGGTGGATATGAAAGTTAATTACTGTTTTTGTAGATATTAATCTTTCATCCCATAACCTGTTCAATTGTAAATAGTCTTGTGGCTCTTGGCTCTTAGTTCTTACGAACTAAGCCAGCTCCTACAGACTAAGCCAGTGTCATCTCTGCCTCTTATTCATATTCATATCCAAGTGCCTGACTGTAGCCAGAACTACCAAAAAATGAGATATACCATCTGCCCCGTGTAGGTGGAAGGTTTTTGAGCATTTGTAGTGCCACATTATGATTCTACATCTAAAATGTATTCCCTGCCTGGGTACAGACACTTAATCTTCCTGTTGTCATTTGTCTATTAATAAATTTGCCAATGATGCTTCAGGTGATATTCATACACTGCAATAATTTCATTTGTGAGACCATCCTCCAAAACACCTCAAAGGCAGGATTTACCTGACAGCTCCTCTTACGGAGGCAATTGTCCCATACAAAACTTATTTCCATGTAGTCAATTAGGAATTGAGTTCTCCCCAGGAAACAGCCTCTCTTTGTGGCAGGAAGGTAGTGGTCACCTAGAAATTCACTTCCCCTTATTCTACATGTACACATATTGTAACTTTTCTCTGTTTAGACTTATTTCTGTTTTAACATATTTAAACAGATGATGTTTGAGGGGACTTCCACAAAGGACTGTTACTCAGCCTCCTTAAAACACTTGAGCTGCCCATGATTTGGGCATGAAAATGTGAACAGCTCCGGTTAAACTGTATGGCCTTTTCCATGCAGCTCAAGCACACACGCACTAGTGTGACCATTTGTTATGCAAATAGATTGTCCTCACCTTAATAAGTGGGTTGAGTTGTGAGAAAGCAGGTGGGCTTTAATGGCTTTTAAATTATACAGTGTAGAAACCACTAGACATAATTTACCTACGGGTAATGCCAAATAGTTCACAAGTGAAAGAGTTGTATGCACCAAATTCTTCCAGGGAAAGGGTTTCTGATATACCACAGAGAAAGTTAAGTTCTATCTTTATTATATACCTGTTAGTTTGGGACATTCCTGAAATAACAGCAACTGTAATTACTGAGCTCGAATGAACAATTTGTGGTTGTTTGAAAAATCTATAATGTAATCTGTTATCTGCAATATAAGCTTAAAGCTGCGTCTGAGCTGCATTTTCATGTGTTGTTTTCCAAATAAGCATTTCTTATTTCACTGACCAACTGGTTTATATTGTAGACTAACGCCCATACTCGTCTACCTTAGTGTCATGTGCTACCTAGAACACAGGTTGCTGTTGTCACCACATGTGGTGTTAGATACAGGGTTCATTTATTCACACGGTGCTGTTGTTGTTAGCTTAGTTCTAAATGAGCATTATTAACACATTAAAGGTGATGTATTATATCATATGAAGATGTACCTGTGTAGAGCACTGCACTACTATACAGAAAACGTATGGTGATAAGAGTGGTACTAGACACTTGAAGGAATGTCTCTTGAATGTGTGAATTTTTAACACTACAAAACTCAAAACTCTTTCATGATATAATTAAGAATGTTTAAGGGCTATGTACTGACTTGACCTGATGTTTTTCCTTGGTATATGCTTATGATAAAAAACATTAATCAATCTTATCTCCTGATCTCAATCCAAAAACTGTGTAGCCATCCAGTATATCATTTGATATCCTACTTCCCAAAAATGCTTCCGCCTTTCACTTGGATTGATTTTTACTGGGTGCTTCTGTAGGACTTCCATCAGCAGCTCATTCCATTAACTTAAATGGGTTTCTTTTGAGTTACCGATACGATGATCTCCTCCTTCAGTTTAACCTGCCGTGACTTTGAATGACTGAGTAGCCGGTTTATGCACTTGCATTTACAGTTCTATCCTTACACGCTTTTCTTTTTATAAATGATGCACTCCAGGCCACACTGAGCCAAGCTCCTTACTATTTATTTTTTCATTGACCTGAGATCAACCAGGCTGCTTTCTGATATGTGTTTCTGCACCAAGAGAACATAAGGCCTGCCATACCTAAGCAGACCTACAGCTTTTCTAACCCAGTGTCCTGCCTCTGACAAGGGCCACTAGATGAATGTTTAAAGCACAACAAGAATAAAATGACCCTTCCCCTGGTACACCCTCCCAGCTTCTGGCCGTCAGAAGTTTAGGGACTTCCTGAACTGGAGGTTGCATCTAGTGTGTTAATAGCCCCTGATGGACCTATCTGCCATGTATTTATAGTTTTGGCATTTCCAGTGTCCTGTGTCAATGGATTCCACAGCATAATTATACATTATATTGAGAAGTATTTCCTTCCGTTTGCTTAAGATCTGGCACCCAGCAGTTTCACTGAATGTTCCTTAGTTCTCGTCTTATGCAAAATAATCACCTTCTATTCACTCTCCTCATGCTGTTTATGATGTTCTTGCCATTCTTTTTGTTTCAATTACATTGTAAGAACTCTGTGTTTTAAATGTTTTCTCACTATGACTGGGCTTGGTGTCAGAGTTAAGAATATACTTTCTCAGCACAATAGGATACCAACGATTAATTTTTCTAAAATATTTATATTATAATATAAAAACCCCTGTGTTTAATGGGCTGAAACTTCACAGAGACTATTGGTGTTTTGTTCTCCACAAATGACATGGATCTTCCTATTTAAATAACAGTTATAACTTAGTATGTTTATATAGTCTTTGAAAGAGGTCAGTTTTGACCAAAAAAGTGTTTTTATTATCCATGCTTTTCATGGTACATTTCCCTTGTTCATTCTCTCAGGACACAAGCTATAATACTTCAGCTTCCCTTATGTTCCTATGGATTCACTGGCTGTTATAAAAGAGCATGTAAGAAAGACACACATTTCTTGTTAGGTCCAAGACTTTTAGATGCTACTTTAACATAGCTAGCACAAGGGTGCTTTACATCAGTTTGGTCAAACCTCTGATTTTGGCATATAAATAATTTTATATTATTTATAAAGTAGATGCAGAAACAGTCTTGGCTAGTAGTCTTCCCTCAGACAAGTTCTTCAAGAAGGAGACTTGTTCTGGCCACAGAAACTTAGAAAAAAGGAGGGAGAATATATTATAAAATTTGGATTTTGCTGCTCACTAGGCTTGATGGTGTGTGGCCGGCTCACCTAGAACTGACTGGGATTCAAGTCATGTGTGGGGATGGATTTTATGCATAATATCCCTGATTATGGCCAGAGCAGAAGTAGGCCAGAGCTGAGTTAAGGTTTCTGGTTACCACGTGTTCTAAGTGGGCTATCAGGACTCAGCAAAGTACTGCTCAGAGAGAGCAGCAGGGTTCAGGACTTTTCACAGTTGCTTCAAATCTTCCTTCCATCCATCTGTGCTTTGCTCTTTTTCTTTTTTCCTGGTCATTCACCTCCTCTCTACGTTATACACTCAGCAGTTTAGCAGTGGGACTGGAAATAATTATCCCATGTTAGTGACAAAGTAGGTATCTGATATTCACATGACTTGCCCAGCTGCTTTTGGTTAAGGTGGGAAGAGTGTTCAGATCTTTTGATTCCTAATCCATTAACAAACTAGTTTCTGTTTCATGAAGAGGCCATGACCATCATTTCATGCACTGAAATTCACGACTGCTCTCCCCAAATCCTTGTCTTTTCAGACCTCAATGGCTGTCCTTTTTTCCTAACAACCTTTACGTTACCATGATCTGATAAGCTACCTTAGATTGATATTATTGCTTTCTACATTATTTCTTTAGTTATAACTTCCATACCTATTACTAATGCTGGCGTGCTTTTGTTCTTCTTTGGTGGTTGCACATATTGAATTATAAAGCTATCACTACCAGATGCAAATGCATACCATCAGCTTTATTTCCTTTGTCTACTACAATATAATCTATGTACAGCTAAGTGAAGCTTCCGTTTACCACCACTTTGGCTTCTGCACAATTTTCTCATTTTAACCATGCTGTTATTCATTCTGATCAGCTGGCCAAAGACTCACTTTATCAACTGAATCTCTGAAAAAGCTTTAGCAATAATCTAGTGAGTTCACACTACTGTTTTTCTCATATGCTTCTCATACCCTTTAGTAAAGAGAAACACAATTAGTGTGTTTGTTTTTTATTTTTTTCCTAGAAAATCAACATTTATTATTGTTGCTAAAAGATTTGTCTCCTTACTTAAGTCAAAAACTTTCGAAAGTAAAATAATATTAAAGGGGCAGATGTCATTTGGTGATTGTCTTTTTTTTAACAATTTGGTAAATAAGAGATTTTAGCAGATGATTGCATACTACACTGATTTTCTGTCACCTGAAGTTTTTACTGTCAAAAGTACAGAAGTCAGCGGTTTTGGTAGCACTGGTTCAGCTTAGTTGATAATACAGTTCGTTGAGACAGAAGAGACTGATAATACAGGCTTTGAGACAGAAGTTTCAAAAGTAAATAATAGTTGAGAAAGTCTTGATCTATAGGGAAGGAACAGAAGGAATAATACCAAATCCAGCATCACCACATAATTTTAAACTACCTAAAAACCCTTGAGGATTTTATTTCCAGGCTTATTTGCTTTTTCATTCCCTCATATTGCTCTGGCACTCTAAACCTCAAAAAAAATTATGACAACACTTTTCTAGAAAACAAATCAAAAAATGTTTTTTTATTATTAAAGATACATATCTAGAGATTCAGAATATAGATAACCCTTTCTAAGGAATTTTAATATTTTTGTCAACTTGGTCTTTGAATAGTGTTAGAAAACTTTTAGAATGATGGAGCATAACATCTACTAAGACTAATACCTTCCTCAAAACTTCTTGAATTTGAGAGCAATAGTGGCTGGATTCTTATATGGTGTCTGGAATACTTTGGATTTTTTCTGTAAAACTGAATAGTACTTACATTCAGGGACTGTGGGAGGACAGCATTATTAATATTTCTATTTCCATATTTATTCTTTCTTTTTAACTGACTGTAATGACTTGCTAATATTTCTTGCGAAAGTAGTAATTTACACATATTTTAATGCTGAAAATTGCCAACCGTACAAAAGATGAGACGCTGACACAAGGCATAGAGAAAATGTGGGCAGAAGTCCAGGTTTCATGATGTGGGATTGTGAAATGCCTATTTCTTGATCAAGCAAAAGGTTTTTAAAATATGTTTGGGCAGTAGCTTTAAATTCTGTAGATAAGCACAAATATCTACTGGAATATCCTTCTCTGGAGACATTCAAAACCCGCCTGGACGCATTCCTGTGTGATATGGTCTAGGCAATCCTGCCCCGGCAGGGGGATTGGACTAGATGATCTTTCGAGGTCCCTTCCAATCCCTAACATTCTGTTGTTTCTGTGAAATACAAAAGATTTGATAAACGCATGATTTAAAGAAGTATACAAAACAGAGTATGGCTCATGAAATGGATTTTTCCTCCTTTTTCTGTTATGCATGTGTTTAAGATGTAGTTAAGGTGTATTTGGCAAATCTTTAAACAGAATCACATACACAGTTTGTTTCCCCCCTTTCTCCACTGCTTTTCTTTTCTTTTGTTATCTGATTTGTTTAAATTATATCTGACAGCTAACGAACCTCATTTTGGCTAAAGTGTGGCTTTTTGTTTCATTTATCAGATGCTTTGCTCATGCTCTGAATGTAGATGCTATGGTACCAGAGAAAATCTCCTGTATACATACCTGTTTACTTGGCAGAAAAATAAAAAAACCCACTGTTGATGATGGCAGCTTTGAACTTTCCTTTCAGGAATTCAAACAACAGCTAGTTGCTTGATCACCTGAAATAAACTTATGCATACCCATGTCCTATATAACATTTATTCACTGTGGAAATATTTTCTCTACTGTCTAGCCATGCACTGGCTGTGCAGCACAATCATTTTCTTGTTATGGCACTTTTAATATTCAAGACAAATATAAAGAATTTGATCACATGGTATTAAATCTTGTCTGTTACAGTAAGCAAAAACATGAAAAAGTCATTGCTCTTCAGTAGGTGAATTGGTGGTTTCAGGCCAGTTGGAGATGCCAGTAGCTCTAAAGCACTAATTGATGTTTTCTGGTAGTTTTAGCAGAAAGGTAAAAAATTCTATGTGAAGAGAGCTTAAACTAACTTCCAAGCTTTATAGATGGTTCCTTCATAGTTGTTTTGAGTCATGTTGGCACGGTGGTTTCAGAAAGCTTTTGCTCCCTTTCTCACTCAATAGCTATTTCATCCTGTGGCATGAGCCCAGACTTTGAAGTGCTAGAAGCTAGTCAAAGAGTAGATTTTGTGCTTACGGGAACAATTTCCAGAGAGAACTGTATAAAAATACTCTGCCTCTGAGCAACTCTGGACACAGAGAGTGTTCTGGTCCAAATCTGTGCTTTCTGGTTTTGCCTAGAGCTCTCTGAAAGTATTACCTTAACTATGCCCCTTATCCCAACAGTACATGTTCCAAAATATTACTTTTGTTTGTAAAAAAAGTTATTTCTTTTTACTAACAGTTTAAATCACGGCAATATACATGTGAGTTAGATTGCTACAATGGGAAGATACTCTGCTGATGAAAATATCAAAATACACATATATTAAATTTCTAAATTTCAAAAGGGTTTTTTGATACTTGAATATGTATTTGGTTTTATAACATTGTTTCAATTTACTGGCTTGTTTTGCTGAGATAGATTATTTGGTACAGTTAGCTGTCAGATAGTGTTGTATTTACTGAATCCAATTAAAAAAGAGATAATCTCAATCATAAAACAAGAGTTAGGCCTTTCAGCATACAGTTGCTGCTCAGTTCCAAGCTGATAAAGATGAACTTCTGAAATGCCTATAAATCCAGGACTCTGCATATGCCATATGTGATTCATTTTCTATTTCAAAATTCTAAGGTCAGTACCTGAAAAAAAAGTTTATAACTGAAAATTCAGAGAGTAAAAGAGAAAAACTCCGGGGCAAAAATGGCTAATTTATGTTGATACATAAAGGAGGCTGGAAAATAAAAAATTAGCTTTATTGAGCTGCATACAATTTGGGTCCCTCAATTTGGGTCTGAGGGATCTCGCTCCAGTTACTAGAGCTTTAGGGGAGGTGAAGCACCAGCTGGTTAAGCCCAGCTGCTGTGTCAGCCCCACTCCACAGCAAAATAATGCTCTCAACTGCACCCTCTCCCTCTAGTGTCTTAACTTTTGTGGGACTAAAGACCCATGGAAGCCTCCTGTCAAATCCCCGGATTTGGATGCCTGTGGGCAGGGTGACGTGCTGTGGGGACGTTTCTGTCTTCTGCCTATGCATGGTCTGTGTCATCTGCTGAGGAAGGGGTATAAATGGGAACCAGTAAAACCAAGGACCCATTATATTCTGTCATGCACAAGACTGGACAAAGAAAATCATAACTCCTGGCACATACTATGTCCCAGGGACTATAGTAAGCAACAGTAAAACTCCATTGCTGAGATCCACAACTAGAGGATTTTTTTTGTCATGGCTGGATATTAAAATAACTTTGTGGGTTTTTTTTTTTAGCCTCACAGAGATAACGTGGAATCACAGAATCACAGAACGTTAGGGATTGGAAGGGACCTCAAAAGATCATCTAGTCCAATCCCCCTGCCGGAGCAGGATTACCTAGATCATGTCACACAGGAACGCGTCCAGGCGTGTTTTGAATGTCTCCAGAGAAGGAGACTCCACAACCTGTCTGGGCAGCCTGTTCCAGTGTTCAGTTACCCTCACCGTAAAGAAGTTTTTTCTCATATTTATGTGGAACCTCCTGTGTTCCAGCTTGCACCCATTGCCCCTTGTCCTGTCAATGGATGTCACTGAGAAGAGCCTGGTCCATCCTCATGACACTTGCCCTTTACATATTTATAAACATTAATGAGGTCACCCCTCAGTCTCCTCCCAGATAAAGAGACCCAGCTCCCTCAGCCTCTCCTCATAAAGGAGATGTTCCACCCCCTTAATCACCTTCGTGGCTCTGCACTGGACTCTCTCTAGCAGTTCCCTGTCCTTCTTGAACTGAGGGGCCCAGAACTGGACACAATATTCCAGATGCGGCCTCACCAGGGCAGAGTAGAGGGGGAGGAGAACCTCTCTTGACCTGCTAACCACACCCCTTCTAATATACCCCAGGATGCCATTGGCCTTCTTGGCCACAAGGGCACATTGCTGGCTCGTGGTCATCCTGCTGTCCACTAGGACCCCCAGGTCCCTTTCCCCTACACTGCTCCCTGCTTGGAATCTCTTCACCATATAACATGGATCTGAACAAATTTTCTTTCATGAACAAATGGAAGAGGATTTTGTTTGCTTTGTAACGTGAACAGACAAAGAGGGGTGATGAGCCAGCCACATGTAGATGTAATGTGAGATGTCTGGGACGTTGCTTTGCACTGCTCCACGTATTAAAAAGATCCTAGAAACTAGGGAAAAAAAAAGAAATTACTATTGCTAATTGATTTTTCTCACTATTTTCATGATGCTAGTGTGTGGGATATACATACTGCTGCAAAGTATGTATATCTTCTTTGCTTCTGCTTTCAGTGAGCCTTAATCAATAAGCAAAAGAGCTGCCTGTACAAGAGGAGGGTGCACCCATACCCACTGCTCTTGAGTTTCTTCTCTTGCTAGTTGTACATTGTGATTTTCTTTCTGCCTTTGAGTGGCAGGCTAATGAAGTTGTTTCACAGCAGAATTACGACAAAGGCATGAGGCAAGAATTAAAAGCTAGTGAGCTCTTGGTGCAGAGCACCACTACTAACCATTGCAATGATCAACAGTGCTGAGCTTCCAAGTGCTTGCCATCACACATGAGGAACTCACTGAATTTGGTGCATGGTTCAATGAGCCACCTATACCTTTGTGCAATGCGGAAATTGTATGTAATTTCCAATGTCATTTTGTTGGCGTTAGATACACACACACACACACACAAAAATTAGTGCTGTTTAGAAATTAGACTGGTAGGCTTTGAACTGTTGGGGTGGGGGGGATATTTCAACCATTTTCTGGTTTAGTTTCTCCAGGATATGAGCCCTGTTAGTGGCTTTGCTTTCTGCCTTCTTCCTCTTTTCAAGGTCACAGCTTTAAAGGGACACGATGGATACTTAAAACAGGAGGGGCAGAAGCAGGACAGTTTTATTAATATTCTAAAAATACAGAGGTTTATTTATGAAGTGTGCGAAGTATTTTAAAAGACAGTCTCAACACTTTAATTTTTACTGCCACTTGTCTCCAGTCTCTGCCAAAAAATTTTGACGCTATACAAAGGTGCCTTTGTGGCCTAATGCTGTCCATACCTGAACTTCAGATTCTAGCTGTTAAATCCAGTTATACAAGACCTGTGTAAATTTTCATTATATCCATTATAACTGATTTCACACAAATGAGCACGTTTTCCATCTTTCAGAAGAAATAAAAAAGGAAGGTCCAGAGCAAGTCTAACTATTAAAAGAAAATCCTATGGCATGTTTCACAAGAGTAAGCATGTTACTTGGCATCACTGGCTGTATTCCATCTTGTGTAATTAGACTTTGCCTACCTGAAATTCCCCCTGTAGTTCTAACAGGATATGTTTATTTTTTACTTCCTGCATGAAAGCATGCACTAATTTAGATTAGCTGAGTTCTACTCTAGAAGTGGCAAAATTTCATGTTAGATGACACTGTTCTATTCATAAAAACCACTCGAGCACATAAAATGTTTCTCACAGGCTTTTGGGGTTCCCTAAACGAAGGAAATTCCATCTGTCCTGCTTTAAATTCCTAGCCATGACACTCTTGCCATCAGCATTGAGATATGGATTCTGCCTGATCACTGCGTGAAATGTCAAAAATTCAAAAGCTACCTTGCTGTAACTAATTCCTTTGAATTCAGTGTAATGGTGTAATAATAGGGGCATTGCCTCCCTGGACTGGAATAGCAGCCCATTTTGTCTGGCATACTATTGCTGCCAGTAGCTCAAGTGCTGCAGATATCTGCAGTACTTGCTTGTAGGGAAAGTTTTTTCCTAAGCTCATCAGCTAATAGTTGATGATGCCCTGAAACCTTGAAGGTTTGTATCACTAATTGATTTTTCTTTTTCTTCTAACTATGGTGGTTTTGTGGCTGTTTTAAGTATGTATTAGCTCTGTGATGTTCATCTCTAATTCACTTTGAATTAATTGAGGTCAACATTAAATACTTGTCAGACAAAAAAGATTTTGCATGGTGCTTGACACTGCCACACTGGTAAAATCTTTAGACGCAGGCAAAGGCAGTAATATGGGCTTTTCAAATTCATTTCAAGAAGTAAAGAATTTGGGATTGTGTCTGTCTTTCATGGCTCAGTCTCTTGTAATTGCATACCTCCCTGATGGCAGGCTCTGTTCTAATCATCTAGTCTAGTGTAGGGGCAGTGGCCTAGTAGCTTTTAGTTTTGGTTTTATTTTTAAAATATATTATGGACATATATCCCCTTTTTTTCTTCCAGAGCCAGGTAAGTTATATTCTTTAGGATTATGTGAAGTACACTGCAGAGAGGCAAGTCTTGCAGCAGCAGCTGGAGACATTTTATTCCTTCAATTCTTTCAATGTGGTTTCCTCATCAGTCCAAACTAAGAGCATGTGGCACTGCACTGAGCAAATCCATGAAGCAATTTCACCCAATACCTATTGCAAAAAAACCCACCACTGAAAAACCCCAACATCTGCCCTCACCTGCCCCATCTTGCAAAATAAAACTTTCCAAAGAATGATTATACTGTCCTTAGCAACTTGCATTTTGTCCTAAGAAACTTATTTCTTTATTTTAAAAGTATCTGTTTTGGAGTTAGATCTCTCTCTGCAGAGCTCTATTGTACTTTTATCCTGTGCTTTGCTCAGGGCACCCTAGGCACTTTATCTGCATAGTGTTCTGCCTCACAGCTGGTTGAAATAAGAAGGAGTGCTAGCTGTGGTAATGAGTAAGTGGGAATTTATTCAGAGCTGAACATGAATAAAGGATGCATCTGTATCTCTAATGAATAAAAGGTGTGTTTATTCAAAAGAGGAGCTGTGTCTAAGGAATATGTATCTTCCACAATCAGCCCACATATTTTTAGAAAAAGTATTGATGAGGGCTATGCATCATCACTTCCATTGTGATAAATAGTGGTGAGAGAAAGATAAGATACAGGCCTGGAACTTGGGAGAACCGATTCTTTCTTTAGGTACTTTCAAGCGCATTAAAGTATATGCATTTCCACATAGACACTAACAAAACTTACTCATAACTTATCTTTCATCCACCTGGTTTTGGTCAGCTACTTGTTAGATATGCACTACTTTTTTCCATGTTCAAATAATCATAAACCTACATTTTAAAATCTGCTTGAGCCCAACGTAAGGCTGTTTGTTTTCTTCCACTTAAGGTTCTCCGAGATATCTTTTTCTTCTGGATGATAATATTGAGGAATTTTGTCTTTTACTGAGGATTAATATCAAGATGCTTGTACTATTAGAAACATGTCTATGTTTAGCCCGCACCCAGGGCTAAACAATAACTAGTTGTTCTATCACACAAGACCCCTCCCCAGCTGAGAAAGGGAATTGGGAAAAGGAGGGAGACGTGTGGGTTGAAATTTAAACAGATTTAATGAAATAAGAGAACCAATATCAATACTAATACAAAAGACACAAAATTATACTTAGCTCACATAGTGGTGGCAAGTCCCTTCAGGAATAGTAACCATGGAGAAGAGAAGGAGAAGAGAAGGAGAAGAGAAGGAGAAGAGAAGGAGAAGAGAAGGAGAAGAGAAGGAGAAGAGAAGGAGAAGAGAAGGAGAAGAGAAGGAGAAGAGAAGGAGAAGAGAAGGAGAAGAGAAGGAGAAGAGAAGGAGAAGAGAAGGAGAAGAGAAGGAGAAGAGAAGGAGAAAGAGGGGTAGAACAGCAGAGCAAAAAGCCCTAAATCCCTCCCAAGCTTTATCTTTTATAGTGAACGTGATGTTGATGTTATAGAATACACCTGTGGGCCAGCCTGGGTCAGCTGCCCTGGTTTTAACTGCAAAGGGCCTTGATCACCATACCACAGCTGGCCACAAACTGAAGCAAAATGTAACAGAAAAGTGATTCTATAAAAGTTATCCCTGCAAAACCAGGACAAAACGCTGTCAGTGGGATCTCTTACTTAGTGGCATCCCCCATGATTTGGCTTAATACAACCACAATAGGCTCATCAGGAATGTGATTTATTTTGAGTATTTCTCCAGAACACAGTTATTTTTGTACAGTTCCCCTTACTCACATAGGAAAAGTTCCTGCTTTTATAAAGGGGGAAAAGCTAAATGGCAACTCGAACCACTACAATTGATGTTATTAATGAGCACAGCATAATTCACCCCTGAAAATGAAATTCTGCCACAGATTTCCATGAGACTCCGAACAATTTATTTAACTTTTATTTGCCTCAGTTTCTAAATTTCAAAGGTAGACATCTACAAACAATGTATTACTTATTTAAAACATGTTTTAAAAAATGGACGGGGGAAAATTTCAGGAAACAAAATTATTGTAATGTCTCTCCAAGCAGTCATTACGTATAAGAAGCAAAGACTGTAATACTAGACATTTCATGCCTGAATTCTAGAGAGATTTAACCAGTCCCAGGTTTTAGCTTTCAGTACGCCTTGCATAGAGAGTAGCTTTTAAAGTCCCTTGGTTTCAGTACCTTTCAAGAATTCCCTACAAATAGCTCTTTCCATATTTTTGTGCAGATTTTTTTTATTTCCATTTTGTATGTAGGGATGGGGGAAATACGTTCATTTTTAAAAATACTAAATCACAAACTGCCACCTCTGCTGGCAACAGGAAAGTCTGAGGTTGTTCATTTTGCATCCTTTGCACAAAGATTAGAAATAATCAGAACAAAACTGGACCCAAGGTAAGTAGGGCAGAGAATACTGGGTGCATCTTTGTTAGTATTTGAGTCCGCATCAGGGGTGTGCTTGTGAAGCAAAATTTCCTGATTTTCCCTGCTTAGGTTGCAAAACAGTCCCGGAGTGCTTGGAGCAGACTCCATTTAGATGAAAATAAACCATCAAATGTACTCTCGGAGCACAAATTGTGTGCTCCACCTGCTCATAAGGGCTCAGTCCATGGGACTGGAGTTGACCTAGTCTGCAGTAAAACTCCCGGAGTGGAGGATCAAAATTGTGTCCTCAGCACCAGCTGTTTGACTCCACTGACTCATTGCCATTGGGCCTCATGGGTTGTCTCCCGAGACTTCTCCACCCTGCCCATGACCCAGGACCCCATTTCAGCTCCACAGGGCCACCAGCCCCTGCCCCAGCAATACCACAGCAGGATTGGTCTCCAGCTCCCCACAGCCCTGCCCTGGCCAGCCATGGGCCCCACAGTGGCAGACCCACCCACAGGCCCACGGCCTGGCCCAGCCTTGGCCCATGCCTGTCCCCAGGGAGGTGCCCAATGCCTGGGGCTGGGGCTGCCCCAGTGCCCCCGGCTGCCCTGCTCCTGGCTGCCAGGCCCTGCCCTGATGGACCCATGGGGTCCCATGGGGTGCCTTCAGGTCCCTAGGATGAGTGTCTGGTGTGCAATCCTGCCAGCTCGTATCTTTATTCTTGGGGTTTCTGTTGTTTGTCTATGGTCACAATTTAAAGCTCCCATGTTTCAACCAGTCTGTGTGGGGCCTGTGTGATGAGCACACACTTCATTAGATGAGTAATATAGATCCTGCAGGAGCTTGCACACAGATCCAGCCATCTCCAACCTATGTTCAAAATATTCAGTGTATCCTTGTCACGATTGCAGTTTGCTGTTTATTTAGTGTCTAAGACACAGGCACGAAGATCAAAATCAAGAACGTCATATATCAGCATTTTCAAAGGAAAGAGACGTACCATAGGTGTGATTGATTAGATGTATACTTATGTAGACGGGCATGGCAGGATAATGCAAGATTGCATGACTATCCTGTTTTAAATTCATTAAGGACAACTTCCTCAAGTTAGACTGTACCTCAGTTGTTGCTGTTATGCTCTTTTAGCTCAGTATCATGAGCTAAAGTACTGTGAGGCTCGTATGTGCCAAAAGCAGGTCACGTTAATCTGTTCCCTAAAATTTGCTGCCTGTGTTGTACAGGTGGAAGCCACAATAACCACTATCAAGTACGTGAGGTCTGCATCTGAAGTTCAGGATGGGGCTAATGGCCCAGTCCTGCCTGACAAGTTGGTGGAGGAAAAGCTTTACCATACTGATGTAGTGCATTGATTTATAGGCTGAAAGCAAAATGGGGTCACATAGGAACTAACCACATGTAGATGTAGCCATATTCATTTTGTCATGTAGTTTTTGTAAGAGGTCTGTGCTGACCTTAACGACCCCTGTTTGTGTAGTGCTGGTTATGTATACTACTAGGTACCCTTTAAAAATAATTAGTTGTCTATTATTAAATACTGGAGCTGCTGCGACACAGCTGGGCAGCTGTGCTGCTGCCTGCCCTGCTGGCACAGGCATGCCATTACATGGCGAGGGCATGAAATGTCTGTAGAAGCAACATACTAAGGAATGAGCACCTGAAATGTCTATGCTTAGGGTCTTTCCTTGCAATTTTGCTTTCCATATATAGAAAATGAGAGAGCTGAGAAGCTGTCAGGGCAAGATATTCTGTTCTCCATTCCTCTGAAGAGGAAAGCATGAACTCACCAGAGCTCAGCACTGGCAGTGGTTTCTGGAGCTGTTACTACCCCAGATTTTGGGGCAGGCAGGATGGAGGAAAACAGAAGTAGTGAGACAGGATGAGGGCAGTGCAGAGCTCCTGTAGCTGTGCTGCCATTTCCTATGTCAGATGTGCTCTCCTCAGAGCAGCACAAACCCTTCTCTGTCTCTAGATGAGATCAGACTGCTAACGCCTGCTGAAAAAAAATGAATTAAAAATTACTAATTGTAGAGATGTGTTTGGATACTGGCATCTGGTGACATATTCCTCTCCATGTACAAGTGCTGCTTTTTAACCGTCTTCCTCCCCAGTTCTCTGTTTGTATGTTGTCACAGCAAGGTGTGAATGTTTTGGAGCAGTGACGTAGATCCCTTTCTGCACATTATGAATGATTGTTTGTATATGAAATAACATGGTATTGAAGACATGAGGTATAAGAAATGGATTGTAAGAGGTGGATTAGAACAGAAAAGGTGGTGTTGGGTGGTTGCACACACTGTGGTGTCCTTGAAGCTGCATCATGATACAAGAAGGCTCAGTGTGTGACTGCCTGCCTGAATCACAGAGAGAAAGGAAAACACACGTTTAACCTCTGAGGCATGTTCTTCTTTAAATGTTGAATGCTTTTCCCCTTTATTGCTTCCCTAAAATGATTTATTTTTAACCTTTCTGAATTATGGATACTTTTTGTAGGCCTCTAAAATCTGAAGTAGCATTTTTTTCTAAAATCTTAGACTATAAACACCTGCGGAGTATTTATTTACTCATTTTGCTTGAAATTTATTATTTTGATATAATACCTTGCCCAATCTACTGTGCTGTCACAATCATGCTGGGGTTTGCTGTTAGGAGCAGGCAGAATATTTCTTAAGGATCGTGACTACATTAAGAGAAAAGCAAACTTCTGTGCCTCAGGGGTTTGCCTGGTGTTGAGTATGTATGAAATAGAATAAAGACCCTTCTTTAAAGTTTGATTTCTTTTCCAGAAAAGACTTGAATTGTATGTCTTGTAGCTACCACAACTGCTTGATTCCTTCTTAAGATTCTAGATATGCTTTTTTTTTTTATTTCACCTTTTAATCTGAATTTCAGACAAGAGCTGGAGCACCCTGAAATAGACACTTGCATTATGATGATTCACCTTAACAAGGAAAATGGATTTTCTGATTATTTTCTAGTTGCCAATGCGTTTTCTAGTGTTGTCCTCTAATCCTTCATAAAGTTGTTTCAACTGATGTATTTATAGTTCATTTGAAATAATTGTAATTTTTTTAAGTATACAATTTATGCTTGTCTCCAAGGTATTTCAGGAAAAAAGAGGTGATACAGAGTATGAGTTTGAACTGTCAGGTTTAGATGTGAAATTTCACAAAAATGAAAATTATTAAGTAAAACATCTTGTGCCTCTCGAGGCAGGATTCAGCCAGAGTGTGAATTCTTCCACAGCTGACATAACTCAGATCAGGATTGCCCCAATGCCCTGCACAGCAAGAAAGGAGACCACCTGAAAGGCTGCCTTTTTTCATCTCATGTGTAGGCAGCTCGCTCTCTATGTCCAACTTTAAAAAACCCTACTCTGTTAAAAAAAAACACCACCTCAGTGAAATATTTATGAGCAAAAGGATAAAAGGGGATGATCATGGAATGCTAGGTTTGTGCAGACATGTGAAAAAGCAAGAAGCAGTAGTTAGTGCTAAGCTTGCTTACTGTTGTGTGTCTGGTTTGCTGCAGCAGTTCAACCTGTCCATTCCAGCATTTCAGCTGGAAGCCTGCTCCGAGAAAAGCCCTGTAATAAAGCCAACATTAAGAGCGCAGTGCTGTACTACACCTCTCCAGCAAAACATGTGTCAGTGTCTCTTCAAAGTTATGGCTTGGGAACTGTGCAGAGCATTTACACGTGCAGCAATGGATGAAGCAATGCAGTGATTTTAGCTCCTTGCTCTCCGCTGCTATCTGTTCTGTTTGAATTCTCATGGATTAACTCCTTTGGAGCAGCTTTGGCTAATAAGCTTTGGCAGTAATATAAAAAGACTGGTGTGCATCTGGCTATCTTTCATGTTGCTTGTACTATACACTCAAAAAATGAGAACTACATCCACCTATGTATACAGGAGCAAATAATTACGTTTGTCCAAAAGAAGTACTTATTTGGTCTATAATATTAGTGTTGGGTCCTGCACTTGGGGCACAACAACCCCATGCGCCGCTGCAGGCTTGGGGAAGAGTGGCTGGAAAGCTGCCTGGCAGAAAAGGACCTGGGGGTGTTGATTGATGGCCGGCTGAATATGAGCCAGCAGTGTGCCCAGGTGGCCAAGAAGGCCAACAGCATCCTGGCTTGTATCAGAAATAGTGTAGCCAGCAGGACCAGGGAAGTGGTTGTCCCTCTGTACTCGGCACTGGTGAGGCCGCACCTCGAATACTGTGTTCATTTTTGGGCCCCTCACAAGAAAGACATTGAGGTGCTGGAGCAAGTCCAAAGAAGGGCAACGAAGCTCGTGAAGGGTCTGGAGAACAAGTCTTATGAGGAGCAGCTGAGGGAACTGGGGTTGTTTAGTCTGGAGAAAAGGAGGCTGAGGGGAGACTTAATCACTCTCTGCAACTACCTGAAAGGAGGGTGTAGCAAGATGGGTGTCAGTCTCTTCTCCCAAGTAACAAGCGATAGGACAAGAGGAAATGGCCTCAAGTTACACCAGTGGAGGTTTAGATTGGATATTAGGGAAAAATTCTTCACTGAAAGGGTTATCAAGCAGTGGAACAGGCCGCCCAGGGAAGTGGTGGAGTCACCATTCCTGGAGGTATTTAAAAGACATGTAGATGTGGTGCTTAGGGACATGGTTTAGTGGTGGTCTTGGCAGTGCTAGGTTAATGGTTGGACTTGATGATCTTAAAGGTCTTTCCTAACCTAAATGATTCTGTGATTCTATGAATAGATGAATTTTGATGAGTACATCCAAATGCATTCCAGAGACACCTTTTCAGTATAACCTTGAGAAAATGGTGAAAAGAACATGATGAAAAAGAAAAATTAAATAAAAGGAAGACTGCAAATTATGTTGGTGTCACGGTTTAAAGCTGGGCTGGCTATTAAACCTGCGGCAGATGCTCTCTGTTATCCCCCCCCTCCCCCCAGAGGGAAAGGGAAAGGGAAAAGGGAGAGAGACTTCTGGGTTGGAAAATTAAAACAGTTTTAATAAACTATAATAATGAAAAAGAGTATAATAATAATAATAATAGAAATAATCAAATATATACAAATATATATACAAAACCAAGATTGAGCTCCCCTGAAGTCAGCCGCGTCACCACCGGCACTGCAGGGCAGGCTCCGGGAAGGCCCAGCCTGGGCCTAGCGATGGTCGAGAGCTGGATTCAGGAACGCACGGATCGGGATTGGGGGCAGCAGGGAAACAGACGGAGTCCTCCCTGGACACCGGCCATAGCAGAAAGAGGGCGAGACCCTCGTGATCCCCCCGCTTTATACTGAGAATGACGTGTATGGGATGGAATACCCTCGTTGGTCAATTTTGGGTCACCTGCCCTGTCCGCTCCCCCCCTGCAGCTGTGACCCCCCTTCGGCTCTTCACTCGTAAGCAGTGAGGAATTCAGCAGTGACCTTGGTTTCTCTCAAGAACAAGTACAGCAAGAGCCTTTCTGCACAACATCCCTACCGGTGCCTCAGTGATAACTACAAACTTCGAGCGTTATCAGTCCTGGAAGCAGACACTGTCTGCAAAAACATGCAGTTAGTTTCAGAAAGTGCAGTTACTTAGAGGAGACTTAGCTGAAAGCAAAAATCACTGAAAGGAAAATCGGCCTGGTTTAGGCCAAACCAGGACATTCCACCCCTTATTCCATACCATTCACGTCATACTCAGATCACCACTAACTTTTCATTTTAAAATATATACAGATAACATTAGTTTATGATTCATCTCTATACAAAAAAAAAGTTCATCAAGTTCATTTAGTTCAGGATTGTGGGTTTCCATCTGGCTAGGAGTCTCCCAGGGTAGGAAAGATGGTATGAGCTTTGTCACAGTTCGTGCCCACGGGTTGCAGGTTAAAGATGTCAGTCTCGAGGAGGTTACTGGACGCCACTTGCAGCTAGCTCCGGTCTCATCACCACTGCTTCAACCTGAAAGACACTTATGAACACTGTTAGTATTATGCAGCAATTAACATCATGCAGTTCAGAATTAAGTATTCTCACCCAAGATCAGATCACCTTCAGGGACACATCGGACTCCACCATCCTGCAGCATCACCCACCAAGTACATCCAGGTCCTTGAGCAAAAGCAATCCCATGAATGGGTTTACCTTTGCCCGTAGCAGGAAGAACCCAGACAGTTTTTCCCAACAGATTCCTTTCATGCACCACAGGGACTTTATCCCCTTCTACTGTATGTAAAAGGTCTGACTGAGCAGGGCCAGCTCGGCTGATAGATCCTCTGGTGTTGACTAGCCAGGTAGCTTGTGCCAAATGCTTATCCCAGTTTTTAAAGGTTCCACCCCCCATTGCTTTCAGGGTAGTTTTTAACAGCCCATTATACCGTTCAACTTTCCCAGATGCTGGTGCATGATAGGGGATGTGATATACCCATTCGATGCCATGCTCTTTGGCCCAGTTATCTATGAGACTGTTTTTGAAATGAGTACCATTGTCCGACTCAATTCTCTCTGGTGTGCCATGTCGCCACAAGATTTGCTTTTCGAGGCCCAGGATAGTGTTCCGGGCAGTGGCATGGGGCACAGAGTATGTTTCCAACCATCCGGTAGTCGCCTCCACCATGGTAAGCACATAGCGTTTACCCTGGCGGGTTTGAGGGAGTGTGATGTAGTCAATTTGCCAGGCCTCCCCATATTTATATTTCAACCACCGTCCCCCATACCACAAAGGTTTTAACCGTTTGGCTTGCTTAATTGCGGCGCATGTTTCACAATCATGGATAACCTGTGCAATAGAGTCCATAGTTAAGTCCACCCCTCGGTCACGAGCCCATCTGTATGTTGCATCTCTCCCTTGATGACCTGAAGTGTCATGAGCCCACCGAGCTAAAAATAGTTCACCTTTATGTTCCCAGTCCAAATCTATTTGGAACACTTTAGCAGCCTGATGTGCTTGTTGGTTGTTTCGATGTTCCTCAGTTGCCCGACTTTTAGGTACGTGAGCATCTACATGACGTACCTTCACGACTAGTTTCTCTAGCCGAGCAGCAATATCTTGCCACAATTCAGCAGCCCAAATAGGTTTGCCTTTACGCTGCCAGTTGCTTCGCTTCCACTGCTTTAACCACCCCCACAAGGCATTTGCCACCATCCATGAGTCAGTATAAAGATACAGCCTTGGCCACTTTTCTCGTTCAGCAATGTCTAAAGCCAGCTGGATGGCTTTTACCTCTGCAAATTGACTTGATTCACCTTGTCCTTCTGTGGCTTCTGTGACTCGTCGTATGGGACTCCATACAGCAGCTTTCCACTTCCGATGCTTTCCTACAAGACGGCAGGATCCATCGGTGAACAGGGCATACTGCTTTTCATCCTCTGGTAGTTCATTATACGGTGGGGCTTCTTCAGCACGTGTCACCTCCTTTTCTGGTGGCATTCCGAAGTCTTTGCCTTCTGGCCAGTCCATAATCACTTCTAAGATTCCTGGGCGATTAGGGTTTCCTATTCGAGCCCTCTGCGTAATTAATGCAATCCATTTACTCCATGTAGCATCAGTTGCATGATGAGTAGTAGGAACCTTACCCTTGAACATCCAGCCTAGTACTGGTAATCGAGGTGCCAGGAGAAGCTGTGCTTCAGTACCAATTACCTCTGAGGCAGCTCTAACTCCTTCATACGCTGCCAGTATCTCTTTTTCAGTTGGGGTGTAACTGGCCTCAGAGCCCTTGTATCCTCGACTCCAAAATCCTAGGGGTCGACCTCAAGTCTCCCCTGGCACTTTCTGCCAGAGGCTCCAGGTAGGACCATTGTCCCCAGCTGCGGTGTAGAGCACATTTTTAACATCTTGTCCCATACAGACTGGTCCAAGGGCTACTGCATGCACAATCTCTTGTTTAATCTGTTCAAAAGCCTGTTGTTGTTCAGGGCCCCACTGAAAATCATTTTTCATTCTGGTCACCTGATAAAGAGGGCGTACAATCTGGCTGTAATCTGGAATATGCATTCTCCAGAAACCCACAACGCCTAAGAAGGCTTGTGTTTCCTTTTTGTTAGTTGGTGGGGACATAGCTGTTATTTTGTTGATCACCTCTATCGGGATCTGGCGACGCCCATCTTGCCATTTAATCCCTAAAAACTGGATCTCCCAGGCAGGTCCCTTGACCTTGCCTCTTTTTATGGCAAAACCAGCTTGCAGAAGAATTTGAATTATTTTCTCTCCTTTGTCAAAAACTTCTGCTGCTGTATCACCCCATACAATGATGTCATCAATGTATTGCAAATGTTCTGGAGCTCCACCCTCTTCTAGTGCAGTCTGGATCAGTCCGTGGCAAATAGTAGGACTGTGTTTCCACCCCTGGGGCAGTCGATTCCAGGTGTACTGGATACCTCTCCAGGTAAAAGCAAACTGTGGCCTGCACTTTGGTGCCAAGGGAATAGAGAAAAATGCATTAGCAATGTCTATAGTGGCGTACCACTTGGCTGCCTTTGACTCCAGTTCGTATTGAAGTTCTAGCATGTCTGGCACAGCAGCACTCAGAGGTGGTGTAATTTCATTTAGGCCACGATAGTCCACAGTTAATCTCCATTCTCCATCAGACTTTTGCACTGGCCATATAGGACTATTAAAGGGTGAGCGAGTCTTGCTAATCACTCCTTGATTTTCTAATTGTCTAATCAGTTTATGAATGGGGATCAGGGAGTCTCGATTGGCGCGATATTGTCGTCGGTGCACCGTGGCAGTAGCAATTGGCACCTGTTGTTCTTCAACTTTCAGCAACCCCACAACAAAAGGATCCTCTGAGAGGCCAGGCAAGGTAGACAGCTGTTTAATGTCCTCAGTCTCTACAGCTGCTACACCAAAGGCCCATCTATATCCTTTTGGGTCCTTAAAATACCCTTTCTTAAGGTAGTCTATGCCAAGGATGCACGGAGCATCTGGGCCAGTCACAATGGGGTGCTTTTTCCATTCATTTTCAGTTAGGCTCACTTCGGCCTCCAATACAGATAGCTCTTGAGATCCCCGTTATTCCCGAAATACTGACAGATTCTGTCCCTTTATGATTCGATGGCATGAGGGTGCACTGTGCACCAGTGTCTACCAGGGCTCGATACTTTTGTGGTTCTAATGTGCCAGGCCATCGAATCCACACAGTCCAATAAATCCGGTTATCCCTCTCCTCCACCTGGCTAGAGGCAGGGCCCCTCTAATTAAAGATTGGATTCGTGCAGCTCACAGGGATTGGACCTTCATTTCCCCTATTCACTCTTGGAAAAAAGGGATTTGAGGCCCATCTACCCTGACTGGGGTCCTGCTCATTGGTAACTGGAGCAGCCATCCTCCTAGGAAAATTCTCACTGGTATTTCTGTTAGCTTGCAACTCATGTACTCGTGCCCGTAGGGTACTGGTAGGTTGTCCATGCCATCTGTTCATGTCCTCCCCATAATCACGCAGGGTAAACCACAGGATACCTCGTGACGTGTTCCGTTTCCTTTGAGCCGGTCCAGTAGGAGGGCGTTTCCTCCTAAAGGCTGCAACACGGGCCTGTGTAGGTAGAGAGTCAAGTTTATTCTCGATCCTGGACAGTTTGTCTGACAGTTGTTTAAATGAGTCCTTGTTCTCCTTAGTCAGTTTTTCCACAGCCGAGACACGGGCCTGCAGTGGGGAAGAAATACTATCTTCATACTGTCGCATATAGTTAGCCATTTCGCCCACACTAGGTCGTGCCATAGCATCTTCTCCCCAGACTAATATTGACAATGTATGGGCATGTGTTGGTGGAGCACTCTTCACAACCTTCCGGAACATGGATTGGTTGCATTCCACTTCATCAGGATTTACAGGATCTACAATGTCCTGAGGGTGTTTATAAATGATCTCTTGCACAGCTAGTTCTCTAAGGTAGTTAATACCTTTTTCTATAGTGGTCCATTTGCTTAGGTGGCTCATAACATCATCTTTATAGGGATACCTGCTCTTTACGGCTGACAAGAGTCGCCTCCAGAGACTGATACTGTTCGACCTTCTTGGAAGCATCTTATCAATACCACCATCTCTGGACAGGGATCCCAACTGTCTGGCTTCTCTACCATCCAATTCTATGCTATCTGCCCCATTATCCCAGCATCGGAGCAACCAGGTAATTATTGGCTCACCGTCATAACGACTAAAATCTTTTCTTATATTTCGCAGTTCTTTCAGGGATAAGGAGTGGTAGGTTATCTCTACTTCTGAGTCCGAGTCCTCCTGTGATTGTTCTGCTTTAGAAGGACCTTTCTTGTCCTTCTTGTGTAATGGGCCTTCTTTAAAAAGACGATCAAGGAAACCCCCCTCTGTGTCAGGCCCTGACTCTGACTGAGAAGGGCCCTCACCTGGCTCCTGTGCTGGCTCTGCCTTAGAAGTCATCATCCTTCACTTTACTAGCTGATTTCTTTCGGTGTTTTCTCCTGGTTACAGGGGCAGCATGATACCTCCCGCTGTTGCTGCACTGACATCTAATCACATAGCACACCAGTAACACATTCAGGACAAACGAAAATAACGACATGCCCTGTTCGAATTTTGCAGGAATCAGCTTGGCAAAAAAGGAGTAGATACTATCAAAATCAGTTAAAAGACGCCCGGTGTGCGCAGCTACGGATTCGCGATTAAAGCTGCCCATCATTGTATCATAGAGATAAGAGATCGGAATAATGACTGCCCAGTTTATCACGACATAAATCAGTATCACAACCCATACCGAAACGACACATTTTGACCAGCACGCCCTGTTAAACCACATGTAAGCATTAACACACAGCGCATACGGCAAGTAAGGTATGATTACACTTAACTGTAAAACAAGCTTTATAAAGAGAAGAGGTAACACAAGGTTCACAAATGACATTACCATCTTCGCTATCTGTTTTAATTTCCAACCCCTCGTAAATCTCAAAGGAAGAAATCTGATACTCTCTTGGCTGAGCTCTCCGGATCTCCTCCCACTGGAGCTGGGATTCGACTTATCAGAGCAACCTGTCGGAGCTTCTCTCGTGCCCCACGTTGGGCGCCAATAAATCTGTCACGGTTTAAAGCTGGGCTGGCTATTAAACCTGCGGCAGATGCTCTCTGTTATCCCCCCCCCTCCCCCCAGAGGGAAAAGGAAAAGGGAGAGAGACTTCTGGGTTGGAAAATTAAAACAGTTTTAATAAACTATAATAATGAAAAAGAGTATAATAATAATAATAGAAATAATCAAATATATACAAATATATATACAAAACCAAGATTGAGCTCCCCTGAAGTCAGCCACGTCACCACCGGCACTGCAGGGCAGGCTCCGGGAAGGCCCAGCCTGGGCCTAGCGATGGTCGAGAGCTGGATTCAGGAACGCACGGATCGGGATCGGGGGCAGCAGGGAAACAGACGGAGTCCTCCCTGGACACCGGCCATAGCAGAAAGAGGGCGAGACCCTCGTGATCCCCCCGCTTTATACTGAGAATGACGTGTATGGGATGGAATACCCTCGTTGGTCAATTTTGGGTCACCTGCCCTGTCCGCTCCCCCCCTGCAGCTGTGACCCCCCTTCGGCTCTTCACTCGTAAGCAGTGAGGAATTCAGCAGTGACCTTGGTTTCTCTCAAGAACAAGTACAGCAAGAGCCTTTCTGCACAACATCCCTACCGGTGCCTCAGTGATAACTACAAACTTCGAGCGTTATCAGTCCTGGAAGCAGACACTGTCTGCAAAAACATGCAGTTAGTTTCAGAAAGTGCAGTTACTTAGAGGAGACTTAGCTGAAAGCAAAAATCACCGAAAGGAAAATCGGCCTGGTTTAGGCCAAACCAGGACAGTTGGAGAGTACAAGATTATAGAAAAGCTGAAAGTTCAGTTATAGGTGAGATGATCAGTTTTTGTTTAAAGAAGCTATGTAGTAGCATAATGCTGTCCCTTTCAATTTTACGAGGATCAGGTAGACCTAGTAAAGAAAAGAATTCCTGTGGTTAAGAGGCCTGGATAACATGCCCTCCCTAGCTTGTGTTAATGGCACGAACACATTTTAAGTAAGATAGATGTATGGAGGTTTGTATTGTAGTCATCTTGCTTTGCACTTTTAGAATATATCTATACTTTATAATGATTAATGACACAAGCTTCAGAGGGAAATGAGGTGTTTATCTATGCACCTGACTGGAATATGTGTAGCAGATTGTTTTGACAAGTCAGTATTTTTCTACAGAAATGCATCCTTTTCAAAAAGTCCACCAGGTAGGATTAGCATGAGGTGTTTCAGGGATAGAGAGATGCCTTGCTCTGAAGACATTCTACACCTGGACTGGACAGCCACATCTTGGTCTGGGCACTGCCTTTCTTTCCTGATCTGAACTAGGTACTTTGGCCTCTCATCTCACAGGACAGTATGCTCACCACAAGGCTTTTAGGAGGTAGATGTCTCTCAGACTTTCCTTTTTTTTTTGAGCTATTCCTATTCTTTGGAGCAGAGACTTGACAGATCACAGAACAGCTGAGATTGAGAAGCATCTCTGGAGATCATCCATAAAAATCCCCTGGTTCAAAGTAGGGTTAGCTAGGGCAGGTTGCTCTGGGCTGTGCCCAGTTAGGTTTTGAATATCTCCAAGGTTGGAGACTCCACAACCTCCCTGCCTAGAGAGGGAGGCACCCTGTTCTAGTGTTCAATCATCCTTATGTTGAAGAGGAATTTCTTGTATTTTAATCTGTGCCCATTGCCTTTTGCTCTGTCACTGGGCACCACTGAGAAGAGTCTGACTCCATCTTCTTTATTCCCTCCCATCAGGTATTTTGCACATTTATAAGATCCTCCTGAGCCTTTTCTTCTCCATCCTTGGAGATATTCTGGATTTGTGCTGAAAACAGTGTTGATAATGCAGAGATGTTTTCATTGTTGCTGAGCAGTGCTTACACAAAAGTCAAGGCCATTTCTGCTTCTCACCCCACCCCACCAGAGAGTAGGCTGGGAGTGCACAAGAAGTTGGGAGGGGACACAGCCAGGACAGCTGACCCCGACTGACCAAAGGGATTTTCCATACCATATGACATCATGCTCAGCATATAAAGCTGGGGGAAGAAGAAGAACGGAGCGGGGAGATATTTTGAATAATGGTGTCTGTCTTCCCAAGTAACTGTTACGTGTGATGGAGCCCTGCTTTCCTGGAGATGGCTGAACACCTGCCTGCTGGTGGGAAGTAGTGAAGGAATTCCTTGCTTTGCTTTGCTTGTGTGTGCAGCTTTTGCTTTACCCAGTAAACTGTCTTTATCTCAGCCCACGAGTTTTCTCACTTTTACCCTTCCGATTGTCTCCCCCATCCCACTGAGTGGGGAGCAAGCGAGCGGCTGTGTGGTGATTAGTTGCCAGCTGGGGTTAAAGCACAACAGACCCCCCAGGTCTTTTCTGCAAAGGTGCTTTCCAGATAGTAATCCCCGGTCTGTACTGGTGCATGGGGTGATTACTCCCAGGGTGCAGGACTTCACACTTGCCTTTGTTGAACTTAATGAGGCAAACTTCTTGTTTGTCCATTTCTCCAGCCTGTTGAGGTCGCTCTCAGTGGCGGTATAACTCTAGTGTATCAGCTACTCTTCCCAGCTTCTGTCTGTTGTGCCACACACCCTATTCCCTGTGAGCAGGCAGCCAGGCTCTCTTCTGCAAAGAGCTCCAGCTGGAGAGGCCGTGAGGCTTGTCCTGGTGTGGGTGAGGTTCTAAGAATTCCTGCAGTGCCTGCAAAGAGGTGCTTGAATACTATGAAGGATGCTATTGCTTTTCTTATTGAAATAACATTTTTTTTTTGTGTCTGAAGGTGCAAGGAATTATTGTTGTTCCTTTTCTTTTTTAAGACTTACAGAATCACAGAATGGTTGGGTTTGGAAGGTACCTTTGGAGATCATCTAGTCCAACCCTCTGCCAAAGCAGATTCCCTTAGAGCACAGTGCACAGGGTTGCATCCAGGCAGGTTTTGAATATCTCCAGAGAAGGAGACTCCACAACCTCCCTGGGCAGCCTGTTCCAGTGCTCTGTCAGCCTCAAAGTAAAGAAGTTTTTTCTCATATTCAGTTTGAACTTCCCGTGTTTCAGTTTGTGCCTGTTGCCCCCTGTCCTGTCACTGGGTGCCACTGAGAACAGTCTGACCCCATCCTCTGAACATGCGCCCCTAAGGTATTTGTAAGTATTGATAAGATTCCCCCTCAGTCTTCTCTTCTCCAGGCTAAACAGACAGAGCTCCCTCAGCCTTTCCTTGTAAGAGAGATGCTCCAGTCCTCTGACCATCTTTGTAGCCCTCCGCTGGACTCTCTCCAGTAGCTCCTTATCTTTTTTTAACTGGGGAGCTCAGAACTGGACACAGTACTCCAGGTGTGGCCTCACTAGGGCAGTGTAAAGGGGGAGGATCACCTCCCTCCACCTGCTGGCCACACTTTTCCTAGTGCACCCCAGGATACCATTGGCCTTCTTGGCCACAAGGGCACATTGTTGGCTCAGGGTGAACTTGTCCACCAGAACTCCCAGGTCCTTCTCTGCAGAGCTGCTTTCCAGCAGGTCAGCCTGTACTGGTGCACGCGGTTATTCCTCGCTAGGTGCAAGACCCTACATTTGCCTTTTTAATGGTAACAGGGGAAAAATTAAATAAATTGATTGAAGGCTGTTTAAACTGGACTGTTTTAGCTTAGATCAGATTTTTTATTTTTTCAATAAATGCTTTATATTGTATTCAATTTGCTAAAAAAAGATCTAGAGGGTTATTGCTATTTCCAGCACAAAGAGTGTATCAATTAACCCAAACATCAAGAGCCCTAAATAGGTAGACAGAAAACTTTTACTAGCTGGAGAGTTAAATGAAGAAGAAAAGGAGTCATCACGATAAAAGTCATAAAGCAGAAAGGTAATTTTGACAGCAGCATTTTGAATGTATTTGGGGAAGCCAGTTTAATATTGGGAAACAAGGCTAACACCTGGAAGACAGAGCAGTTGGGATGTGAGATGAGTAGTGACTGGGTAGATCTCAACAGGGAGAACAGACTATATTTGGAGATATTTCAAAGGGAAACTAGCAAGACTTGAAAACAGCCCAGATGTGAGAGACACTGGAGAAAGTGAAGTCCAAAAATCATCTAGGAGAAAAAACAGGTGTTTTCTGATTTTGCTGCCTGCACTCTGTCAGCAAAACATTTGCCTTAATACTGTGAAAAAAATGTTTTTAAGATTTTGCTTGGAAATGGCCTTATAACCTCAACATCAATAGTTAAGGGAAGGTTCTCAATAGTGGGTTTTGGGGTTTTTTTTTTTTTTTTTACTTTCAAGCTCTTACAGTGATACTTTACACTGAAGTTTTTGAAGTCAATTATATTGGGTCATAACTTACACAAAATGACATGGCTGTGGTTGCTACTTCCAAAGAATGACTAAGTCATAACATAGTTCAACCAGAGGTGCACAAGTGAAATGGATTTTGAAATCAAAATACACTGTTAAATGAATAGGTCAGATCTTAGCTCTCTAAATCATTGACATTCCATGGCAGTCAGTGTACTTACATAGATTTTATTCTTGTGGAGGATTTATCCTGTGAGTTGCTAACATTTAGTGTAGGGCCAAAATCTTTTTTCTAGGCTCAGTGGGGCTTACAGACATCCATCCTCCTGTGTTGGTAGCTATCCAGCTATGCCAGAGTCCTGAGAGAAGGCCTCCTGGGAGCTAGCTGGTATACAAAGACACAGCTGTGGTTGATGCCCTTTCACAGGTTGCAATTTATTAATTGAATGGCTGCTGTTTAGGAAGACTTGGACAGGTTACCTTCTTCCTCCTCTCCTTCCCCCTCACACCCTCTCTTGGGTGTACATCCCCCTAAGACCACAGTTAATGAACGTTAGAAGGATGCTGTATAAAAATGACATGCACGCACCTCAACATAATTAATAAGTAATGTTCTGGTAAGTAACACACTAGGACACTTAGCACCAATCCTAAGTTTTCTAAAACAAATCATGCTGTGTGAAAAAAAAAATCTTTCAGTATGCAGCTTTTTCCAAATTGTATGGATTATTGCTCGTAGCTTGCTCTGGCATCAGCTATGCAAAAAGGGAGTCATGAAGGAGGGAAGGGAATTTCTTATCCTTTCCTCTGTGTGATGACAAGAAAAATTTCATCTATAAGTTTCACAAAGTCCTCATTCATGTAAAATTTCTGTTGGATTTAATCTGCTGTTGCCATTGACTTTTATGAGAAATTTTCCATGAGCCAAGAACTTCTAGGTTTAGACACTAGAGAGATTTGGTTTTGTTTTTGAAGACGAGAGAATTTTTCAGGGTAGTACTGACTCTCTAGATTTATGTTACTAACAGATAATTTAGTTTATAAAATATGTTTATGGAAGAACATCATTACTGATGCAATCCATTGTGAATTAGACTTTTCCAAATTGCTAAGTGAATAAACACGGTGTAAGTGCAAAATCAGCTAATATGTTTTGTGCATTGATTTTGGCAATTACAGACCTGTTTTAATTATTTATGATCCTTCATGTATTAATAAATTATCTGTGGTGTATTTTGTAAATAAAATGAAATCTCAGTATTATGTCAGCTCACCACAGACTCCTGTATTAAATCTTTGCTGAAAGGTGGGGAAAGACATTCAATGTTTATACAGATTATACAGTATAGCCACTGTATTCCACAGTATTAATTTGCCCACTTTCAGTCTGAATTGATTTTTCACACAGTCTGGAGTATCTGAAGGTGCCACAGCAGTTCTTTCGTCTGCATATTAAATGTACAACTTCATTTCCTCTTGAATTGGCAACACGAGCATTTTTTTTCTTCTCTAGGGTTTGACCTTTCATAGAGTTATCTCATTTAAGAGAGCTTTTGGTGTAATTACAATTGCCAGGGAGTGGTAAGAGCAGGCTGTTCCACAAAGGAGGATAAGCTGGGAGCAAAGGGCAACCCAGATGCAGGGGATCTCACCGAGAAGGCACAAACCAACAGTATCGGAGCAAGACCATGTTGGTGACAGTGACAGGTCCTGTGGACAGTCAGCAGTCATCAGACAAGATGAGGTGATGAACCTGAGATGAGGTTCATCCAGGGAGTGCAGTAAATAACAGCAGAAGACAAAGCTAGAGACAGGGCTTGGGACTGACACTCCTGTGGTGTAGCTCAAGCAGGGACCAGCTGCCCAGGGCTGAGCTGAAATTGGGCTCCTGGACCAAGAGGCAGCAGGTATGTGGGCATGGGTCCTGGGTTAGGCTGATCTGGGCCCTTAAGGCCCATTGGTGCGTGTAAGGCCCTGATACAAATATTGGGACTGAGCTGTTTTAGAGAAAAGTGAGGTCCAAGGAAAATTTGAACTAGGTGGGTTTTTATTCAGCCTGTTTTTAGATAATTGTATGAATGCTCCCAACGAGTATGACATCATCAGTCCATATGCACATACACCCATGTGATAAACTGCGCTTGACTGATCCAAGACCCATGAAGAGGCAACAGAAAGACCTCGATTTGTTTCTATGATCTTTTGATAAGACCTCCATTGACCATACCAGTTATTTCAGGACTGAGGGACTGGTGCCATGTGATGTCAGTTGGATGGCTGTCTTTCTGCAGATTCAGCAAGGAGTTTGGTAGTGCTGTGCTCTGTGAGTCCAGTTTTACAAGTGCTGGTAAAAAAGGCTTTTCCCTGTATCAGACTGTGCCTCCATCACTTTGTCTGAAGATCACAGAACCTCATATTGCTCTTTCCTTCTGGCACTGCCTTGCACACTGGTGTGCAGCATCTTCATCCTCCTCCTGTGCCACTCTGTTGTGCTGCCCAGCCTCTTCCTGCGCAGTTTCCCTCTAGTCTGCTGCCAGACTGCTGCCAGGCTTCTGGATGAAGCTTTGTGCAAGAGAAATGTCAAAACTGTGCTTCCTCCTCTTGGCTGTGTCAACAACTTGGTTTTGTACCAGTAATTGTTTTCAGTTCTTTCTGATCTGACATGGTCAGAAGTGAGTCAGCTGAGCACAGGCATCTCTTCGTAATGTCTCCGTATGCAGGTCTTCACATTTCAGCCTTTTCCAGGTTTGTGTCATCACTGTTTAAAAGCAGGACTGTGAGTATACACATCTTGAGCAGGACCCCCGCGTCCAGAGAACAAAGATTAAGTTGTTGACGTATGTCTCTTCATCTTGAAAGTTTTGGCACTCAGATAATATCTGCTTATTTTGCTCTATTAAAACAGAAAAATGCTGGGAGGTAGATGGTTGCCATTTGTGCTGCTGAAACTGAGTAGCATAGGCTGCCTATGACCAATGCTGAAGATTTTACTGCATCAGTGATGTTTTAGCAGTGCTGGTGACCATGTAAATCTTTCCAAACAGTCCACAGCCAAGTACACCAAGTGCTTCTTGGAAGTCAGTGCAACAGGTGCATTTGTCCTGCTATATTTGTGTGCAGGCAGTGCCAGGCCCAAGCATTGTTGCTCTACTCCCCATGTACCTGCTGTTTGAATGCTGCAGTTCACACTGTTTCATCCCTCGAGTATTACCCCCAGCCTTGACTCCAAGCAGGCAAACGTCAAATTAGTCTAACAGCCACTGGTAGATTATATTTTTTTATTAGCTTCCCTACCTGTGATGAATGTAAGTCCAACTTCTCCTGTCTCTCAACAGAATACTTTCTTCCCTTTTCCTCCTTAAGTATATTGTCATCAGTTTTGGGACAACACTGTCTCTGTTAGTATAAGACAATGATTCTTAGAAATATATTTCACACTCTTCATTGATTACTGAGTAGCAGGTGTTAATTTTAGAAACATAATGTACCCTCAAAGTTAATGGAGCATCAAAATATTGTTCACTTAGTGCTAGATTCGCCCTTGAGATGAGCAACTTTGATGATATCTTAATAGTGCACATAGATTGATTTCGCAGGTTACATACGTAGCTAGTCTAGGTATGCAGTATCCATTGATGGCTTATCAATGGTAATCAGTTTTATACTGCACCACCTGCCCAGCAACTCTGATATAAATGAATGGCTAAGGGATCTTGGGCAGCTCTGTACATTTTGTGTTCTTATTTATCAGGGCAATTTTGTTTTCTTATTTTTTAGTTACTATGATCCATTTCTTCAGCTCTCTATGAACTCTCAGTGCTTCTCTGTTTTGAAATCTTTTCTTTATATACATTTTTCCAATGTTTTAGATTACTCATGTTTACCCAATGCGGTATGGATTTTTAGTCTCCTTTATGGTCAAACTCTAAAAGCACTCAGTGCTTTTAGCTAGCTCACTTATTCAGAAGTGTTTTAAGTTATGAGATATTATCTTGTATCTTTTATATCATAAGGCACAGAGAATGCTTGTCCTCTGGTCACTGGAACCTGTGTACACTGAACATAGTGCCAAGTTCTCAAAGTCTTGAATCAAGATGCAAGCACAGGGATCTTTGTGTTATCTCATGTGCTAACAAATGTTTAGAAGCTGAGCTCAGTAGGCTTTCCTTAATTAAAATGGGTTTAGGAGCTTATTAAACTACCTAACTTTGTCACTATGTTTCCATTCTTATGGTCATTGGGATGCCACAGAGGAAAACCTATGTTTTCCAGATGGATAAAACTAACAATGCTGCAATAAGAACATGTTTTATTTTCTTTTCCTGTATTACAGAAAACCAGTGAGAATTAAAAGTGAAGTCAATCTATTTTACAGACAAAAAATCACATGTCTCCAGGGAAAACTATGAAAGTAGCATATGGAGAAAAAGAGCTTAAAGAAGTATAAAGTTCTCCTTCTCCTTTGTGACAGTATACTGCCTCTTTTGTGTGTGTGTATCCAGAGATGTAAAAGGAGAGGCAGTTTATCTCTTGCGGCAATATCTCCAGTACAGGGTAAAGGAGGATGAAGATATTTGTACTTCCTTATCTATTTTTGATATCTAATTGATCTGAATGTCTGTAAGAACATTGCCTTAAATCTTTCTAAACAGGGAGCACTTGAACTCGTTCCTTTCCCCTCCTTCTTTCCTCCTGATTGCCTTTCCCACCCCTAGAAAAAAAGAAAGCAAGTTTGTAGGGATCCCAAGCCCAGCAGGTCAGTATTGTGCAAGACACCTTCCATAAGCTATGGTCTGTCTCAGTGGTAGATGACACAAAAAATGACAAGAACAAGTTGATGGAAAGACTATTTCCTTACGATTGCAAAGAATTTTTATTCTGATCATATCTGTACTTGATCCTGTCCCAGTACATAGAAGTAGACAAGATTATTTCTTGAGGATTTTTTTCTAGATCTACTCTCCTAAGATCCCTACACATTTGCAATAGGTCTTGCTGGAAACGTTCAGATGAAAAACACGACCAACAAACATTTCACATGAAAAATGAAGTTTTCACAAGATATAAATGTTGGATATTTCCTCTCTTCAGTGGAATTGGCCTAAGCTGAAACATTTAGTTCCTTGATTATGATTTAAATTTTTGTTTTGAGTTTATTTCAACATCATCTATCCAGAGACAAAAACAAAACAAGAATCTATTTGCTGGAAAAATTGCCTGTAATCTTGGTATTGAAGCAGAGGGGGTTTTCCCTTTCTTTCATCATCTTCCAAACTTGAATTCCAGGCACGCTTCTGCAGTCTCATTTTCTCTGTCACAAACTCATAGAAATTCATGTGTAACACACAGTAAGAAAATGCCACGTACATATGCAGTTTCTTTGAGGGGAGAAATAGACAATAGGAAGCAAATGTGACCCTTGCTCAGTAGGATTTAGACTAGTTATGGGTGAGTATCTAGCTCACACAGGGTAACTCAGGCTGCCCAAGGTAGGCAGGGAATCAGAATCATAGAATCTTAGAATGGTTTGGGTTGGAAGGGACCTTTAAAGGTCATCTAGTCCAACCCCCCTGCAATGAGCAGGGACATCTTCAACTCGATCTGGTTGCTCAGAGCACCATCCAGCCTGGCCTTGAATGTTTCCAGGGATGGAGCATCTACCACCTCTATGGGCAACTTGTTTCAGTGTTTCACCACCCTCATCGTAAAAAATTTCTTCCTTATATGAAGTTTGAATCTACCCTCTTTTAGTTTAAAACCATTACTCCTTGTCCTATTGCTTCAGGCCCTGCTAAAAAGTCTGTCCCTGTCTTTCTAATAGGCCCCCTTTTAAGTATTGAAAGGCTGCAATAAGATGTCTTCGGAGCCTTCTCTTCTCCAGGCTGAAAAACCCCAACTCTCTCAGCCTTTCCTTAGAGGAGGGGTGTTCTGTCCCTCTGATCATTTTTGTGGCCCTCCTCTGGACCTGCTCCAACAGATTCATGTCTTTCTTGTACTGAGGATTCCAGAGCTGGATGCAGTACTCCAGGTGGGGTCTCACCAGAGCAGAGTAGAGGGGCAGAACTACTTTCCTCAACCTTCTGGTGTAAGAAGTAAAGAGAGAGTTTTATGTGCCTCTTAAAGGCAATACAGAGCAGCCTTGTTCTGAGCATAAGGGATGCTAGTCACTTAAATGTGTCTCTGGAGGTCAGACATCAGACTCAGGGCTGCTCATTAGCTACTGCCACTTCCTTGGGATGCCAAACCCTGAAGAGCTGTGTCAACTCCTTGCAAAGAGGCCTCTTGACTGAGGAATTTAGCTATTCTCTTCAGATAGACGGCATTCAAAGCCACAGCTAAAAATTGCCTTCCTGAGGTCTGATTAAAGTCCTGAGATAAATCTATCACCACTGTTATGAAGTCAACAGTGTTTTTTTTATTTCTTTATTGACTTTAGTAAGTCTAGCTTGTGTCCGCAACTGTCTCTACGAAATCAGAGGCCACAATAGACTCTCCTGGATAGGATTCGGTTTGGGAGTAAGGCCTTCAAATTTAAATGCTGCCTGGATGTACCCACATGTGTGCCGTGGTGTCTAGGCTGCCCTAACTAAAGGGTGCTCTAGCCATACAGTGGGACAGCCTGGAAACAGAGGTTTTGCTTGTCCTACATCTGTGGCTATCCAGACCAGGGCTCAGGGAAATTGAAGTTTCAACCTTACTTCTGAGGTTCACAGTTTCTAACAGAAAAAAATAGAAAAATTTACTGTAGCCTTATGCTATTAAACTCCTCAGATATTAACAGCATCTATCACACCTACCTACACAAAAGATTGGCGTAATGTGCAATTAACAATACTATTAATGAGTGTTTGAATTTAACATGATTGTTCTGAAAGTGAAAGGGCACCAGATGTGTAATTGCTCCACTACAAGAGATTTTTATGCTGAATTAGAATTACTGTACAGTTTGATGCAGAAAATCCCATTCCCTGAGAATTATATGGTACAGACAGAAAGTGGCAGGAAATAATCTTCTTTCTCTTAGAGAATAGGTCCTTTGGATCTACTAGACCTATTCTCGGACAATAGACAATACCCTTAAACTGAATATTCTGGAGTTTAATCCATGTATGTGAAATTGATTAAAATGTAAACAAATAAACCACACTATTTGAAAATCAAATAATGCTACCACAAATCTGCTCGTTTTGGAGTGCTGGTCAACTTTTTTTGTCACTGTTTTATGCAAAGAGCTCAAATATCTTCAGGATAGCACACTCAATGTTATAAAATTATAAATAATGTGTTTATCATTTCAATCATCCATTGATACATCTTGTTACTAAGATGGGTTGATGTTAATAAAATACAGCACTTACAACTAAATGAGGTACATAGAGTTCTGTGCATCTGTGCTTATATAGTTTAAATGATAAAAAATTGTCACCTTCATTGGATCACCTAAATGTAATTGTATGAGATTATGAGACATGGCGTTATCAACCGCAACAACGATGCAAACTTTTTCTGCAAAAACCTTCATCTAGTTAAAATAGATTTGCATACTTTTAAAATCCACAACTGTTGTGGCATACTAGTTGGCTGTCACAACATGGGCTTTATTTCCTAGCTATTAGGGAGAACCAACACTCTCTTACATTATTTAAATTAGTTACTCAGAGAGAGAATGACTTGCTTTTCCCTTCGACTCATTTTCACTCTAGGCCATGTGTTTACATTGACATGGCCTTTGAGATGGTAAAATGAAACAGAGAATATTTTTTCCTTAATGGAAAAAAACCTGGAAAATTTTTTTGTTGTTTTTGCTAGAATTGCTCCAAGGTAAATAATGCTGGGTTTTGATCATTGTAAATAAAGGCATATTTTTTTCATTAATACTTGGAAGTTTTCTTGATGAAGAATAGTTTTTGAAGAAAGAATAAGCTTTCTGGAAAAATCAAATTTTTAAATTAATGTTAGCCTAGGGGAAAGTTTAAAGAAATTAGCAGGACTCCTAAAACTCCATCACTTGCTTTGAGACAAATTAGAAATATTTTTTGTTTATTCTCAGCTAGTGATGGCCATGCAGAAAATTGTGAAGTAAAATAGAAATTGCTTTCCATGTGAATTCCACAGTGGTACTTTCATCTGCAAAACATTCTATGCTCTTGCAGTACAATTCAAAGAACATTCTGGAGGGATTTGAGAAAGTCAGAAAACATCACGATGACATCACTTCACTCAACATAAAGAATTTTGTTATGAGGTTAGAATAAAACTTCAAAAGAAGTCTTAAGAATAAAAAATATGTCTGGGGTTTCTTCTAGTTTCTTCTTATTCCTGTAGAGACAAATAGATATAGAGGAGAGACTTGTAATGTTAAAAGTTTTCTGTTGTCAGCATAGTTGTTTAACATATCTGTAATTGCTGATCTGATCTGTTACATTTGCTTGCACCCATTGGAATGGATCTTTATTTCTCATAAAAAATACACATACATACCTGTGGGATGCACACAAGAACTCTCAGGGTTTTTGTTTCCTTTGACAGGTCTGGAATCTATGACTTTAGCTATAACACGGTTCATGTGCTAGCAGTCACTGAGGTACCATAATTCAATTTCATTTTGGTCATTTTTTTGGAGCTGACCTCTACTTTTCAGTTAAGAGCTAATTTTAATCAAATTCGTTTTTCACTTTGCAGAAACATTTCCAATATTACCTAGCTTGACTGCACTTTAATTCCATTATGTCACATTTCCAATTTTTATATTAGCTCCTCTATACGGATTTAGACAATAAAGTACCAAAAGAACTATACTCCATGGTGCAGTTTCATTTAATATCTTTTTATTTGCAGTAAAATATGCAATATTTAGGAAATTCAAATCATCAGTTAAACTGTATTGAGCTTTCACCATTTCAAAGACCATCTCTGAGATAACTGTGTATTTTCCTTGGAATAAAATGTTGAGCAAGAAGACTTCATATTTTTGTATGGGTGCACAAAAGCAGAAGGAGATTATTTTGAAAAGAATCGGAAAGTGGGTAATGTGTTCTTCTGAAAAGCCTGCACATGTACTCCAGAAGTTGGAAAATATTAGAATATTCAGTAAAGAATGTTCATCATCTAGTGTATTTCAAGATATTAAATATGAGAAGGTGCCATACAGATGGTTAAATGCAATGGCATTTCAATTCTAGAAGCCAGGATTACAACTTTGCTTAGGCCCAAAGACAACTCTTCATAATGCCTTTGATCACGGCTTTACAGTCATACCGGCAGACCATTTACATGTCATGGTGAGAAACAGAATATGGACAGGCTGGAGAGTTGGGCGGGGAGAAATTTAATGAAATATAACAAGGGCAAGTGTAGAGTCCTGCATCTGGGCAAGAACAACCCCATGTACCAGTACAAGTTGGGGGCAGACCTGTTGGAGACCAGCGTAGGGGAAAGGGACCTGGGGGTCCTAGTGGACAACAGGATGACCATGAGCCAGCAGTGTGCCCTTGTGGCCAAGAAGGCAAATGGCATCCTGGGGTGTATTAGAAGGGTTGTGGTTAGCAGGTCGAGAGAGGTTCTCCTCCCCCTCTACTCTGCCCTGGTGAGGCCGCATCTGGAGTATTGTGTCCAGTTCTGGGCCCCTCAGTTCAAGAAGGACAGGGAACTGCTAGAGAGAGTCCAGCGCAGAGCCACGAAGATGATTAAGGGAGTGGAACATCTCCCTTATGAGGAGAGGCTGAGGGAGCTGGGTCTCTTTAGCTTGGAGAAGAGGAGACTGAGGGGTGACCTCATAATGTTTATAAATATGTAAAGGGCAAGTGTCAAGAGGATGGAGCCAGGCTCTTCTCAGTGACATCCCTTGACAGGACAAGGGGCAATGGGTGCAAGCTGGAACACAGGAGGTTCCACTTAAATATGAGAAAAAACTTCTTTACGGTGAGGGTGACTGAACACTGGAACAGGCTGCCCAGACAGGTTGTGGAGTCTCCTTCTCTGGAGACATTCAAAACCCGCCTGGACGCGTTCCTGTGTGATATGGTCTAGGCAATCCTGCCCCGGCAGGGGGATTGGACTAGATGATCTTTCGAGGTCCCTTCCAATCCCTAACATTCTGTGATTCTGTGATTCTGTGATTCTGTGATCTGGCATGGGGTATGTCAGTAGTTACGTGAAGCATCATGTGTAAATCAAACACTAATGATAACTGCTTACATTAATTGACTTTTAAAACACTGACTGACCTGGATTGTCTCTGGTTTTTTTTTAATGTCATAATCAAGGTCTTCATAGACTTTCACTGGAGCTGCTCTGCCATCACAATTGCATCATCATACAGGCTAGACTTGGACTAAGTCACAGTGCTACAGTGATGTAATATTGCAATGGTATGTTCTCATGTTCGCTTTAGTTTAGCACGAGATCATTCCTCTAGTGTAACAATGAGTTTAAACTAAATAAAATATCCCACTAGTATATACAAGTAGGGAAGTCACATATTATAAAACCTAAGTAAATACATTTTAAACACTATCAACTTGTCTATCTTAAAAATTAGTCAGAATCACTTCTGAAATATGATCCATTAGCAGAAACACTGTAACTTAAAAAGCAATATACATTCTTGAGAATTTTGCCAAATCATTATTTTTGTGCTAGATGATGAGATATTAGAAACAGATTATAAATAAAGCATTTGCTCAGTGTTGCTGCTACAGAGAACAGAATCACCAAAATGCTCATGGATACTTCAGTAGCCCAGTCCCTTTTAAAAATGTTTTGATCAGGAAGTGGGTCATGTCTGGGGCACATACTGAAATAATGTGTATAATGCAGAGGGAATAATTCATAATATTTCCAATTACATTTTAAAATGCTTTTTTTTGGAATCCCAGAATCCCCTTTTACTCAATATCTCATGGCTTTGCTCTGACATGTTGCAAAAGTGGGCCAGGACCCAAATGTTGGATCCAAACATGTGGAAATTTTGGATCCAGAACTACTGCATAGTTAGAAATAGGCCCTTCTCTCCCTCATACACTGAAATGAAGCAGCTGTGAAGAAACCCTGAGCTTTGATGGCTAAGATAGAGATGTTTGTGATTTAATTGAATTGGAATCTTTATCTAGTCTGTATTTAAATTATAATAGTGGTCTAATGTCAATACATATCCACATATAACCATTTTTTTAAAAAATTCTTATCTTGAGTTAATGTCACTGTAAAATGTATGGTATATTTTCAATTTTCCATTTGAAATTTATTATCTTAGCATGCAATGGTACTTAACAGTATCATAGATACTTGATAGTGATGTCTAATTAAAGCTGTAAAAAAAAAAGGAGCACTGAATTTTAATTTTGAAAATTGAGGTCTTTTGAGTCCTTTCAGTGTTGATGTTATTTTGACATTACCATAAGAATTTATGATTGTTACCATATAGAAGCAGTTAGTCAAACTCCTAGCACTTCACGTGGTTTCATGGATATTTGCTTGGCAGAGGACTGTTTAGTGTATACATTTTCAACTTATATGGAGGATTTGTGTTGTGATTGCAAACAATTCTGCTAGTTTTAGCAGAATTTTATGCACTGTATACACATCATAAAGCTCTCCTGCCCTAGTAATTAAAGCTTATTTAGCTGTCTAGTTTGAAGTTTCGACATTCTGGACATTTACCACAATACTTGAGGTTTTGTAATTTTTTTTTTTAAGGTTTTAGGTTGGCAGATAATATCATATTTCCAAAATAATTTTCAGTGTAAAATTGAGCAAATAGACTAAGCTAGAGATCTCTTTTTAAGGTTTAAATTTGAAGCAGGGATAGATACGGATTCTCATGAAATGTGACAAACATATAATAGTTTATGAGCATAGCATTTATTTTTCTTCTTAGATTATAGTAGCAAAAAGAAAATTCTCTTTTCCTAGAATGTGAACAATTTCCTCCCAGAAGTCTAGAGGTTCAAGTATTTGTTCTTTTGGGTGAAAATGGAAAAAAAAAATCCTTTTGTACAAAAATCTGCAAAAAGTAAGAAAGTTGTCTCTGTAATTTTTCTTTTTGCTTTTTACCTATTTTTTTCTGATATGAATGGCAGTTTCAAATGAATGAAGCTTACCTTTCTGCCTTGCTGTTCTCTTTCAGATGCTGACATGCAATCAAGACATGAAATTTATTTTTTTTCTGAGTCAGAGACCTGTGAAACTTGAATCAAATTCTTCAGAAGTGTCATCCTGAGTAAATATTCACAAAATACTCTTGAAAAAACTACAGTGCCTCCTTCAGGAGTTCCACCACTAAAAGAAGGTAGATATTTGAAAAGTGTGCTCATGGTCATACCATCTCTTTATGTTCCTTGGAATTAAATTCTATTCTTCTTATATTTTATTATATTGATTATTTTTCAAAAGAACACAAATCAACGAGAAAGGGGGTTCTCTTTTTGCAGGAGATGATAGTTCTGTTTGTTGGAGGACCCATCAACCAATGAAAAGAAAGAAAAACATCAGATAATAACTTTTTATTAAGTATACAGGAACATATACATCAAGTCTGGCTATTTCTTAATGAATACTGGTGAAAATGTAATTTAAATAGTACACTAATTTTTCTCTCCTAAGCAATTTATAATGTAATATATTTACAATTTATAAAGTGAATACAACTTCCTCTAAAAGTAATTCCCAGTCTGACATTGATAAAAAGCCTGAAGGATTTGGGCTGGGGGTTTTCTCCCCTTTTTTACTTGATTAAATTGTAAAAGTAATGGAGCGATATCAGGTCAGAGATGTAAGAAAAGGTCTGTCTTCGTCGCATCCATTAAAAGGATAAGTACATAGAAATGGTAGTTGACCATTTCTAATCACAAACTCACAGCTTATACAGAAGCAGTAGCAAAGAGACTAAGTCTATGTAGACTGTACCAGGTAACAACACATCTGAAAAGATTTTAAAACATGAACTTAACCATTAGCAGTAATTTAGTGCCTGAGTTTAAGACAAATTTGTTTGCAAAAGAGAGAAGAAAACAGATCTTCAGCATTTTTCTGCACTTCGATGAAAATGCAGCCTTTTGTAGGAATCTGGGATTTCTAATGCAGACAGCATGTGTTTCCTAGCTGGATAGAAATGAACCCAGCATAGATGGCTTCAGTCTTTCACTAATGTAAAATTATTACTAAACACACCCAAAAGCAAATATAAAAAATTTAGTGTAGTCCTCAGGGCAAAATTGGATTCATAGCGATGAGATTATGAAAAATGCCTTTGTTTTTGCATGCTATCCCTTGGTTAACTGCACCATTTGGCTCCAGTAGCTGGTCTTAAAGTGCCTAATATACCGGAATTGCTTTCTGTTTAGTCACTGCTATACCATGGCTGTCAAAAGAGAACTGAACTGCAACAGAGCGTTGTAGTCGCCTTAACACTGATCCATTGTTCCAACTATAATGCTATATTATTGCCAGACCATGTTAGAAAATTATGTCTATATTTTATTAGCACAAGTGCATATATTGTGTTATCTGTGGAAATATGAATCATAGAATTTAGATGGGGTGGTGTAGTAGGCCATTCTACAACCAGTGAAGAACTGTTTCACACATAATTTTAAATGAGTCTTTAATTTGGTCTTTAATTTGTTGACATATGTTACAGAATAGTCATACCTGGCAAGAACTGGTAGGCATTTGCAGGATCAAAATGCATGTATATATTCCTCCCTGCAACAGCAGCTCTAGCTGTTACTTGCTGTTTTCTGAGTGGTCTGGGTTTTGGTTTTGCTGTATTTCTCATTGGGACATTGTATTTTTTGTGATGGTACATGATGTAATGAGGGCCAGCTGCTTGTTAAAATCCATCATTTAATAATAAGCTGGTAATTTCACCTAGTCTTTAACCTACAGAGTTGATTTCTCATACATAACTTCTCACTTTACATAACTAATTGCCAAAGAACTTGACGTGTATCTAGTCTTCTCAAGACACATCCTGGACTGGATGTGCTATGGTGTACTGGCACATTTAGGAAAGAAGTGAACTAAGATTCTGCTTGCAAAATATCTGACTGATACTGGTGATCATTCATTTGTTATTAGTACCAGATTCACCCACAAATTTAAACATAAAACCATTTTCATCACATTAGATTACAGTAAGTATTTTTGAAATGTACCAAGACACAGTAGGCATAGATGGTAGAAAAACATTAACTTACTGGAATGAGCTCAGCAGAGGGCCACCAGGATGGCTGGGGGGCTGGAGCACTTGATGTAGGAAATGCTGCTAAGAGACCTGTTTTTTTTCATTCTGAGGAAGGCAAGGGCCAAGGGAGGATTCTTATTGCTGCCTTCAATTACCTCATGTCTGGTTATAAGGAAGATGAAGCCCATACTCTTTTTGGAGGCACACAGTGAAAGGACAAGAGACATGGAGAAAAGCTGCAACAACAGAAATTCGATTAGATATTAGGATTTATTTTTTTTTATAATGAGAACCATCAAACTCTGGAGCAGGCTGCACAGAGACCGTGCAATTTCCATCCTTGGAGACAGTGAAAACTTGACTGGAGACAGCCCTGGGAAACCTGGTCTAACTTCGAGGCTGGCCTTGCTTTGCACTGGGGATTGGACCAGAAGTCCCTCCCCACTTAAATTATTCTGCGATTCTATGAAAATCAATGTATGGATTTTAAACAAAATGGAAAGCTGATCTCGAGCAAAATTATTTTGTTGTTTTCACTGTTGTGCTTACAATAGAATAGACAAAGTGGAGGTCACTGTTTATACTTGTGTTAAATTTTCAGGACCGTGGGCTGGTATCCAAACTGAAAGGAAAAATTATTCAGCAACAAGTCCTGAACCTCTGGCAACCTGCTCTATAATCCATTTGTTTGGCTGTTGTTTTTCTATAGATGTAGATTAGTTTGCCTGAGCAAAGATCTTAGAAATCAATGTGTAAATAGTGTTTTAACCTGGTTGCCAGTAAAAGAAACAAAGTAGAATGAAATAAATGCATCAGGGAGAGATTCATTGACGTGAGTGGCCTCATCTTCAAAACAGCCAGGAAACAGCAGAAATAGCCCTAATGTGTTTTAATAGAGCAAAAGAGGCATAAATTGTGGTTCATTTCTCTCTATTAGATCTGATTTTTCTGTGATATTTTTTCACAGTCTTACTCCTGAAGGTTTCTTGTGAACATGATGTAATGCAGATGAACGTAAAATGAGACCCACAGAACAGCACAGTCTACCTTCTTGTAGGCTTTTACTGATTTTCACCTACTTCCCTTTTCTGCTTCTGTGCGTAGGATCTAACAGCAGGAAAATGTCATTTTCCCAGGAAAATACTTGATGCTGATCAAGAAAGAAAACATCAGCCTGACCAACTGAACACCTATTAATGATATCTCTGCATCTTGTATGTTTTTTCAAGTACTCTGGAGAATTAAGCCTGTCAGACACAGATGTGCATGGAAGCAGTTTGGCAAGATGATTGTGGGGAGATACTAACAGCTGCAGAGTTCAGAAGTGCAAACAGCTTTGGAAGTGTGTATAGACATCTGGCTCTGTGAAGTCAGTGGGTCAAGGTCTCTTCTCTTTTACATTGATATCTGTTGTTCAAGTGCTTGGAATGGAGGCGACATGTGTGCATTAATCCTTCCTCCATTTTTCAAAGAAAGAACAACAGATCATCACCTTCCTGTGCATGCAATTCCTGAATACCACACATTAAGAAACTTGGCAATAAGTCAGCATGAGATTGTTTTTCTTAGTGTAAAAGATGCCGGATCTTATATTATATTTATCTTTATGGATATATGAAGATTCACAAATTAAAGGAAGACAGAAGAGGAAATTCACATCTCTATTCAGACACATATTAAGGTTAACACTGAACCAGACAGGGAGGGAGTTTGAGGCTGAAGCATAGGCATAGCAGTGGAAATGCATCCTGAGAACACGGCTGTAGATGCTTTGTGCTCATGGATCAGTTGGGGTGTGACAGGAGCATCCTAGAGGGATCTGGGGCTTCTGAGGTGGGAACACTGGAAGAAACTAGCCCTGCCTGCCACTTTCTCATGCATTTCAGTAGGATGGAAGATGCATCTCCTTTTCCTTTGTCTCTTGATGACTCACACAACAATAACAAAGGCTCCTGAGATTTCTGTGGCATTCTCCTCCTCTCATCCTGGGAGGCCGATCAGTGCAGAGACATGGACATTGACAAGTCTTCCTTCGGCTTCTATATGGCAGAATAATACCTCAAGTGATTTGAGAAAGGTTATGTCAAAGGTGCTCAGGGAAGAGTGGCTTTTGCTTGGACACTGTCAAAACGCTTTGGTGTTTCGGTGACCTTTGGTGACCTTGATCACTTTTTCAGCAGTATAAACTGGGTCTACAGCCCTCAAAAAAATCCCTGGAAATACTTCCAGCACTGGATGAAAAAGCTCAAGATTAAAGAACCTTTCACATCTGTTCCTTGTCACCAGCTTAAATTTAACCTATGACAGTAATGAGTCAAAGTCCACGTGCTGTTTGGCCTGTGTGAAGACTTTGTAGTCGTTTGTGTACATCACAAATGGCGTTAATTGGCAGCTGTGTCAACAGCCTCTTTGAAGGAATTGGGAATTCATTAGGCATGTGTACAGAGCTGGTCTTTCCCTGGTAAAAAAATACCCCTTTCATATGAGGCACTTAAGATGGAGTAGCATGGAGAAACTTGCCAAGACACTGCCTGGTTTGTAGCCATGACAGTAGTCACATTGCTAAGGAACGCTCTCATTCAGCAGCAATCCCACAGTTCCCCTGCCTCTGATGCACAGAGGAGTAACAAGAAGTTGGGGCTGTGTTCCCTTGTTCAGGCCAGGCACTTGAAGAACTGAGCTCTGCTTTCACCTGTCTCTGGGCAAAAGCAGAACTGCCTACCTGAAACCAAGACAGAAAATCTTTAAATCCTTAAAATCTGCTACTGTAAGGCATTTTCTCTTTCCCTGTCCTTATTTCTGCCACCTTTTTATTGTTGCAAACGTACTTTGTGAAAACAGACTGAAGTCCCTGAAAAAGCTCTCATATAATATACATGAACTAATTTCAGTGGACAGTTCTGTACTCAGTTTCTTTCTGTCTCCTTTTTTATATTAGAGGCACCTGCCCATGGGCTTCATTAAATGTTTGCATATAAAAATGCACTGGTGAGAGCCATCTCTTTACCTCTTTGTTTCCCCCTTCCAGATCCTTTACTTCCAAATGCATTTTTTCAGTCATTCAGTGTAAAAGTACCTACACTCCTTCTGTGCTACATAGAGGTTCCTTCCCAGAACTGGAGCTTACTGAAAAGTGTGTTTATTGAAATTTTTGGTGCACTGGAGCTAAGTATGTCACCCTGTTTCCCATCCCCCCTCACTGATGACTATATGGAGTTATTCTAGAAAATCACTCAGTACCCTGATAAAAGATTTAAGTCTTATGTAGTTTTTTGAAAAAAAGATTGGTGATTCCACCTGTATTTGTGAATCACCACATTCCTAAATTGTTTGTGGAATACCATAATCAAATGTTTCTCTAAGGGAAAAGGAAGACAATAGCTGTACTGAAAGACACAATGGACAACTGTCAGTATAACACCTGGAGGGTTCTGCATAAATTGAGGAATTTTTCCATCTCATTCCATTGCATTTCTGTGGGTTCTCAAGAAAATAGCTTTCATTTCTATGCCTACGTCCTGGCCTATATATTTCCTTGCTGTACCCTCTCTGCCACTCCAGCAACTGGAAATGGGATACTGCAAGCCATGCGAGATAAATAGGGTTGCTGCATGACGGAGAGCTGGTGTACCGAAGAGCCAGGTCAGAGACAGCAGAAGCATGCTTAAAATCAGCACAATTACCTGCAGATACAAGGAAGGAGATAAAGGTCAAAGAGAGAGGACTTAGTTTTTTGTTTAGCGTGGATACATTATATGGCATAATAATGAAATCTCTTTGGTTTTATGCTTTGTATCTCCAAATGAATAATACCTATTTTTGTGTTAGCATTGTACATCAGATTCAGTCTGAAAACACAAAATCATGGCCTTATATTTTTTAAAAAACTCCTACCTTCCTCTCTACCCTGTTGCAGTGGATGGCAGTTCTAGTATTAATGTCTGACCTGACAAGCTATATCAGATTTGGCTCTGGCCCTGGGGGATGGACTAGATGATCTCAACAAGTTCCTTCCAACTTAAATGATTCTGTGATCTATGGACAGTAAGAGATTTGCCACTGTGAGAAATAAAGATCCATAAATTATTTGTCCCAGCTATGAAGCATCTTGTAGATTATTGAAAATGTGTCTCTGTTGCCTCATAAAAAAATATGACTTTATTGCAGACACATAAAAGCAGGAAAGAAAGCTATCAAACCACTCTTTTAGTGTGGAGTCACTTTAGCAGTCTGATTTTCTGTATATTATACCTACAATTATATTTCAATAAAAGGATAGTTTGATTCATTTGATTAAAGCACAAGAATAATTCTTTTAACCTCCTCCATTAACCACAAATGAAAAAAACAAAGCTGTGACACTGTGTATTTCCCTGTTTGCTGGCATTTTCTTTGGTAAGTGGAAAATTCCACTGTAAAAATCAGACGAATTTAGTATTAACATTTTCTTTAAGCTTGTATGTTATTTTGATTTATATTTCCTTTAAGCAAACACTATTCTTGAGACTAACAGTCCTAGGAACACAAACTGGACAGGATAGCACTGGCCACTGTATCTCAGCAACTGATCCAAAATTTTGAGTTCTCGGAGGATAACAAGTAACTTTTTAATAAGAATTCACTGTAATCTGCTAAGAACAAAATATCTCAGTTTCCTGGGAGCTTGTACATGGGAACAAGCTAGGTCTAAGGAAGTCCAAAGATTACACAGTGGCCACTGGAATTAGTTCATGATTTTTTCTTTCTTTTCCCAACTCAAACTAAAATTTCAGCCAAGAACTTTAAAAGTGATGCATGTGTCTTAGTTTCCCAATGTCCATCTTCTTCTATCTTGAAGAATCTTACTTTTAGAAAATGAATAGCACATTTTCCAACAATGAAAACCCTTATGTCTAAATAGTGATAAATGACCCAAATTAGGGCATTCAGAGTCACTAGTCACTTCAGAAAACCCTGAGAATAAAGTATTGTTTTCTAATAACATTTTCCCATGACCTACTAAGGCGTTTGTGCAGTAACTACCTCCTTATCTATATTATTTTTAGTAAAGTCAATGCCCAGAGGAGATAATGAATTGGATGAATTATATGTGAAATACATATTGGGATCTTATTATTTTCTTTCATACTGGAACCCTAATGCCTTCCTATGATTATTAATGCATAAATGCTCTAACAAAAGTCCCCAAAATGAAAAAACAGGGCTTAAACTTTCTTTCATGTCTCATGCCAAAGCCTGTAGACTCAGAAAATAGGGCGATACCACTTTTTTGACTGCTTTAGAGACTGCATTTCTTTAATTTTCAGCAGAACTTAAACTTCTAAATTATATGATGTTTGTGGCCTTTTACATTCTGTTATGAAATCAGGATCTATGAACACTTGTGGTTAGTTTCATGAAGTTAATTTGTTAGCCAGTATGAAGTATAGTACAATTACGTTATGTTAGCTAAATAAAAAAGGCAAAATTTTATTCAAGTATTTTTTAATAAAAAAACTGTCAGACTATTCCCTCTCCAGAGTTCATTCATGCAAAGAAAACAGCTAATATTTTAGACCCACACCTAATAGGGAAAAAATAATAATTTCTAAATCTGGAATAAGACAAACGCGGATACAATCCTTTGGGGCTTTGTTCCTGCCTGTTTCTTGTATAGAAGCTGTAATTTCTGTAGTATCCTTCCACTTCTTATTGCTTGTGTCGAGACATAAATTGACCATAAAACAATATTAATATTGTATATTGCCCTGGTTAAGCGTTTTTGTTTGGCATCAGGGAAGAACTTTGAACATTTTAATGGTACTTTCTGTAGCACAGTAGTCGTGAATGAGTTTATTTTAATGTAGGAATAAATTGGTTACTGAAGGTATTTTTATTACGCATCTCCTTATAATTTCTGCCAAATAAACAAAATATTCCTCAGATAATTGGCCTATTAGTCTGTCACTTTCTAACTATTTTTTCTATGCTGAATTAAAGGCCCCATAAATCCTAAATTCTTTATTAGCTTGCTGACTTTGCAGAGTTTGATGGTAAATAAACTGGCACAGCATTAAAAGCTCCTTATTGAAGCAAGACAATATGTCTTTTTGTATCGACTTTTGCATGATTCAATTTTCACTAAGTATCACCATGACCTTTATAACAGCACTGTGAACTTTAAAAGCCAGTTTGCATGTGGTGGCTAACATTCCCTTGTATAATGTGTTTTAAAAATGATGACCTAGTCTTTCCAGACTTGATAAATGTGCAGCTCATAGTCCAATAATGAAAATAAAAGGTCTTCAGAAATGCTGAGAGCAATAATTAAACATTTTGAGAAGTGGTAAATTTATGGGATTAATTACATGTAAATGATTTTCCAGTTTCCTCTGCAAATTATTTCAGGTTTTTTAACTGGATGATGTTTCTTCTGTTTACATAAAAAAAGGCTTTGAGCCTTTAAGTATAACTTTGAAGTTATAAAGTCTGATAACTAAATAAAACATAAGATATCTGTCTCTACCATCCTAAACGTTGCTTTTGACTCTTAACACTGAACTCATTTCTGTGGTATCTGAGTGCTCATCTTCTGCTTCTTCCTCATGCAAATGGTAAGGATACATCAGAATGCTGCAATGCTGAGGAGACTTGGTTTACTCCTGCAGACGTTGAGTGTTAGGACTGATATTTGTACAAAAAGGCAAATCAATATTGAGTGAACCTGAATTTGAGATCTAGGTGTTTGAAGACACAAAGTGCAAATCTCTTTCATGTAATCTTCACATTCCCCCAGGAACTATTGTGTAGCATAGACAAAAAAATGGTATCACCACCCATGTACTAACTGGATGGTGGCTCACAATCATATGCAGACCATTTCCATTTCAAATGTCACTCTTTAAAATGCTCAGTATTTTTCTGGAGGACACAATTTGATAAAGAAAGCTTAATAATTAGGGCAATAACCCCAAATACATTTTCAACTTTGCATGTTTATTTTAAGACAGGATGTTTTGGTTTGATTTTAGGTTTAGTTTTTGTTTTATTTAAGTTACTACAAAGACAAATGACTAAACTACGTTGGCACAGAAAATTTACAAAAGGGAGCCAAACTTCATGAGAGAATGCTTCCCTCTCGCATGCTTTGTAAATCCAAACATACATGAAAAACACATGGAGATATTATTTCTGGCTGTGATAGGCAGAGAGTTCAGAACAGATGTGTAAGCAGAAGAAATTTCTATCTGTACTGCAAATTCTCTTTGCTGTAAGTCTCATGTAGTTTGTCGAGGTTTACTTCTTTAAACAGTTGCAGTGCCTGAGGCTTAGTGGTGATGTACAACGTTTTCTTTACTACTGTGCTTGTGACAATTATACTGACTAAAGTGCACAGCATTTGTTAAATTTTCATTGAATTCAGAACAAATCTCTCTTCCTCAGAAGTAAATTTTCAGGTGATTTTCTTTTCATTCTGCTTACCTCTTATTCCCCATGAATATATAGGATTAAAACCAGCCCTGTCTGTGAAATAATAAGGGTCTCTACAGTAGGACTGTGTGATTTATGCCAGGCAATTAAAATCAATTCCTAACCTACACAAGGCACTAAAAACGGAATTGCTCGACACACTGGGCTGTTGAGCACTGTGTGGCAGATTTTATTGTACCATAAGTGCTTTACTATACTGTAAAAAGGAGAATGTAATTGCTATATACAACTAATATATTCAATTAGGTAAGGGTAATGTTTAATAGAGCTTTTTGTTGGTTTCAGTTACAACTTGTGAGTTCAAAAGAGAAGCTGGAGTTGGGGAATTTCAGGATGCAGAGTGCTCTAAGTATGACATACGCTTCAACAACATAGCACCAAAGCTGTCCTGCAAGGACACGGTTAGTGTGTGCTTCTGCATTGACTGGGATGGCAGCCCTTAATTCATATTGATTCCGTCTGATAACTGGGATAGCTGTAAGCTGTTACAACTTGTTGAAAGAGTGCTTATTTTTTCCAGCATGTGGCTCCTTAGACACAATCATGTCAGACTGTCTGTGTCCTAAGAGCAGATACAGGAAAGCTGCTAATCGTATTTGTGATCATAAATTTACCTGTTATTTGGGTTTTATTGTTCACTTGAGGATATGAAAAAATGCAAAGAGGAGAGTAAAAACTCTCAAAGTTATTTCTGTGTGCATAATTTTTTTACATAATAGCAAATTATGGCAGCTAATTCCCCAGTGTGGCTGGGATTTTCAAAATCTGCTTTCAGAAGAGGATTCAGCACAAAGGAATTGATATATTAATTTTCAATATTCCTCAAATTAAGAACTTTTGCACACCTTGGAAATCCTTGTGTGTCATAGCAGCAAGGTGTTAGGCTATTTTATCTCTTTGCCTATTGACAATCCAAAGACGTCCCAGTGATACTGACAGGGAGCAGTGCCTCTGTTCTAAAAATGGACTCAAGTAGCAGCAGGTCTCTTGCAGCCTTCTTAACCTGGGAATGCCAGACTACGAGCTGGATGGCCCTCAGGCTGCCTGACAGCAAAGGCATTTCATTCCTGACCACGCAGTGAGAACTGTGCAGTCGAAGTATTCAGTGGAGGGGGAGAATCAAGCACTGAGCATGAGCTACTCTCTGCCTCCTACAAGGCTCTTCTTATCGAGCCAGTTGGTTTCCAAGATATTTTTATTCACCACCATTCTCCTCCTCCACCAAAAGCCTGCGGCTAAAGCCAAAAATTCAGTGAATTCTCTATGCTTTGCTCCAATGGGCACAACAATAACCTAGTTAATAATGGGCTCAATGGTAGCAGTGTTGCCTGCCCGTGGTGTTTATGGCAGGTACCTGGGCCCTTGGAAAAAAAAAGGAGGTTTAAAGAAGAAGGGTGGGTTTTTCATCTTGAAGAGATTTCTTCTGTGCCACTCTGTCAGTGGTTTCAGGCTTGTCCCTGAACTAGGATCACTGGTGTCACCCATGTGACATTTGAGGCAATACCTGGGGAATTGTCCTGTTTTACTGGTAGCTGTGGCCCTGTTCCTTGCTATCACGGCTACACTGGTTTCTGCTCTCCTGCTGTTGTCAGTGCCAGAAAGCCCCCTTGCAAGTGAGTCCATAGCTGCTGTATCGCAGCTTCTGGGAAAGGATGTGGTGAGTGCTCAGGCTCCCTACCACTTCTGTCAGGTCCTCTCCGGCCACTCCACTGAGCCCTATTTTCCAGAGGAGTTGTGGGTAGGAAACTGTCTTGTGGGAGCACAGACATCCTGGAAAGGGCTGGTAACACCAGCAGCAGCACAATGAAGGTCTCTACAGTGGGTCAGGGAAGCCAAGTGCACATCTCTTGCGTATGTTTTGTTAAATTTGGCAATACATGAACTGTATCTAATGGGTTCGTTTTGACTTGAGCAAAACATCCCTGATCTCACTAATCTTTTTCCTTATCTAAGTGCAGGCTTTTGAACACCAGAGCGAGCAGTTTGTGGTCATCTGTCTCTTAGCTCCTTTCTGCAAAGGCTTTGAAAGGTGCAGCAGGGCTGAGGCTGAGGACGGAGCTCCACACATCCACTACAGAGGGATTGCCTGCTCCAGGCTGCAGTGGGACAGGGAGAGGGTCACACAGGGACCACTTTCTCATAACAACAGGCTGAAACGGGATTCAGAATCATGGTGAGGGAACTCCTCCAGGCAGCTCTGGATAGGGAGACCAAAGCAGACTCACAAGTCATTACAAAAAAGCAACTGCAGTCCCTGTACCTGCTTCTGCCCTGCCTCTCTGTGGTTTCGGGGAGCGGTGCGCAGGAATAGGCACAACAGGGAAGTGGGGAGGTTGGTACTTTCAGCCTCCATTACCTCCTGCTTTTAGCCAAAAGCAGTATTTTGTTGGGTACAGGCATGAGTGCTGACAGGGAGGTAGGAGCAGGATCCATCTAAGAGCTAGACTTTAAAAGTGAACTTCTGGAGCAGGGAAGTGCCCTTGGCTCTGTACCTGAACTACCTCTCCTGGAGAGTGGGGGGAAGGAGGGAGGGAGGGAAGCAGAGACAGAGGGAGGCACCACAAAGTAGTCTGAATGCAGTCATAATATAGTTTGGCCTACCCACTGCTGGCAGCAGTAAGCTCTCATTTCATTAGGTGAACTTAAAAATCTCTGGAGAGGTCACTTTCTCAGACTATTACTATATATGTATATACATAAAGGAGAAATATATATTTCAATAGAATGCGTACATTCTCAGGGTTTTACAAGAAGGTTACATATTCTTCTTGAAAGGAGAAAAGCTATTCTTTCACGCTACTGGAAAATATGTTTCATTTCTCGTTCTCCAAGACTTTGCTAGCACACAAAACATTATTCTTCTCTCAGTGGCCAGGTTGTCTGTGTGAGCTGATGACAGTAAACCTCTGACTGTCTCCATTTGGTAATTACTTCTCTCTGCTATTTGCGTTGTTTTCATGGGAAATGGCTCAGAAAAGTGTATTTACAAGTGTAGTAGCCCAGTGTTTTCTGTGTATATGCCTGAAGAGGGAAGGCAGGATCCCAGGTCTCCATGGGTAGTGGTGGAGCAGCCAGGGACGAGTCTCTGGCAGGATACTAGGTTCAAGGAGAAGAGGTAGTTTCAGGGAATGGTAAGCACAGAGGAAGTAATCCAAAACTCGATGGTACGAATGAAAATGTGCATGAACATACATCTAGAAAAGAGCTACTGTTTGATCTTCCCTGTATCAGAGCCATTATGTTTGCAAATAAGGAATTAATTTCTTATTTAGCATAGAAACTCTCTTTGTACTCATTTATGTCAGTTGACTCCACGCCCGGTGTTTAAAATGCCCCAAGGCTAGAATAGCTGTTTTCCTAGAGTCATACAGCAATACACATTTCAGCACCAATTCAACTTAGCTCAAAAAGCTAAAGTAATGCTAGCCTGGAAGCTAATATAGCAAACTATATTTTCCCTCTGTAGTCAGAGTTTGGACTGTGGAGTATGAACTGTTTAAACTTCGTGACATTTTAAGTCCAATTGGAAAGTAAGAACTATATTTTCTACTTCTGTGAAAGTCATCCGACAAGGAACCCAAGCATTTGGTACTCTGATGTGAAAAATGCAATATTTTGCACAGCTGGAAGGTAATGCTAAATATCTTCCTCTTCTGGACTTCTTCTCAGGTCTATAGAAATATCAGTTCTTCTATACAAAGGGAAAAAATTGACATATTCATAAAATGTCTTGCAAGAATTGTTTCTGGGTTTCTGCAGGGAAAGGGTCCTGCTCTTTTCTGTTGGTACATTCAGATACAAACTGAAACATGGTAAGTGTAAGGGGAGGGGGTTAAAAATAAATCTGAAGTACAAAAAAAATCTAATAAATTGGGTGAGTATGGAAAAATTCTGACAGACTATATAATTGAAAAGGTTTATTTACCTTTTTGTCTGTGACCAGGAGCATAGAAAGCCCAAAGGGAGGAGAGGTGGAATGAAAAACAATATTCTGTTAGTAACCCAGCTGGTACAGACAAAGGAAGTGTCTGTGAGAGAGAGCAGAGGGGATGTGGGAGAACACTGCCTGCTGTCTCCATGTTTCCTAGAAAAAACTTAGCAGAATATTATGCCTATATTCCCCCTAACTCCACATTCTAGGGAGATGCTGTCAGCACCTTTCATGACCCAATGCACTTGGTATCTCGGCCCCAGTAGGTCGCTGGTTACAATACGCTTTTGGTGAATGTTTATCTCCTGGGGCAAGCACAGAACTTTTGAGTCTTTCATTCCTTTCTTTCATCTCTTTGAGCCATAACCTGTTCCCTGAAGTCATTGTTGTCATGGGATTTCCTTTTAGTGACCACAAACTGCATTACCAAATTGCACGTTTTGCCACCATAAGCAATTCTTACAGTTTTCTGCAGCCATTGGAAAGTGCATTACTAACGAGGAGTGTGAACGGGTCAACTAATTTCCTCTTGCTGCTTTTGCAGTCTAGAAGATTTGAAAATGCCGAGGCAGCTCCTTATTCTCAGAAGCATATTTGTGTAGCCTGTTGGTTTCTGGTCAGGATTAACCTGGCGTACTGATATAAATTTCCTCAACAAAATTTAGATCTAGATCTAAATTTTGATACTGTGTGATTGCCTTATGTTTACAACTGGGCAGCAGTTTCATCCAGAAATATGAGGTAGAGGTGGAACTATGGTAGAGGTGATAATAGTAATGTCACACCAACGTCCTCAGCATCTTCCTTTTTTTTTTTTCCATTGTAAATGTGTGTGGCTTGAACACTACCCATCTCTATGGACCTAATGGTGATCAGGATGCGGGGTGGCTATGGGATGATCTAAGGAAAAGCAGCAAACTGAAAGGTAGCTAGCATGGTTTCACAGACTGTGTGGATTTAAACAAACACATCCATGGCATGGAGCTGCTTTAATGCTCAGTGCTCTCAGAGGGGAAGATGAAGGCATGGAAAGGGGGCATAATATGAACATCCGCTTCCTTTGATGTTCATCTTACAAGCTCTTTAAAAAGGACACCAAAGTTTGATGGCATTTTCAGCATTCATTTAAATAGACTGAAATGACTCTGAGCCACTCTACTGTAAAATCTCTGCAGTTTTGAAAGGCATGGCGCAGCCCTGCTGAAAGTCAGAAAAAAACAGCGAACAAAGAACAGCTACAATAAATAATAACCCTGTGAAAAAAAAACACCAGAAAGACTGAGAGCCTGCCACCATAAACATGATTTTACAGGAAATGACAGTTCCTTAAAAATATTGGGAATAATTCTCTAAGGGAGGGGAAAAAAACAACAAACCCTTTTCAATTTTAGAATTGCCAGTGATGTCAAGGCTAAACCATTCCTGTCTTGTGATCTGGACTACATGGTCTCTGAGTACAAGTGCTGCAACAATATAGATGTAACTCTTCCTGTAACACTGGATCTGGCAGCCCTGGTCCGAGTGTGACCCGTACAGTATGACTGCTGATCACGTTAGCAGCTTGTGTGCCTTATTACAGCAGCTCACCATGGAGAGGCGCAGCTGCACCGAGCTGTTTGCTTGGGGTTTGGACTCTGTTTTAATGGCTCTGCTCTCTCCAATGTGCCACCCGCATGCCTTAATGGTTGGCACCTCCGTTTTGGGAGGGTGTTAGCTGCAGATCTGCATCTGGGTGCATGAGGTAGGTAGGAACAGGAGAAGAGGGGAGACTCAGAGACATTTGCCTGATGTAAACCCTGTCCTCTCTGTACGAAAAAGCCACGTCACTGCAGAGATGATGGATGGCGTGCTCACTCCTAGACATGCAACGTCTATGAGGTGATACGTATTTCACACAGATACACACAAGTACTGCAACTATTTCTGTCCCTGCAGCTTGAGCAGTTTGTTCATTAGAGAACAATTCGCTTCTAAAAATTGGGCCTAAGCCTTGAGTGTGCTGCTCATGACTTTCTTACGCTCAGGTAATAGTAAACACTGGGACCTAGAAGCTCAGTGCTGTTTTAGAAGCATGTGTTTCACTAAATACTCCAGTCCGTATGCAGGGAAAGTAAAAACCAAGCATGGTTTGTAGGGAATTCACTTCCTATGTTTAGACTGCTTTAAAAGTACATTTTTAAGTATTAGAACTGATGAACCCCCACAATTGTGGTTTAATAACTATACTAGCCATGAGTTTTATATTGATAATAGCTGGTTTATTATTAAAAGATGCTCTTGAGTCATTTCAGAGCTTTTATGTGCCATTACAAGTTTTGCAATGAGCCATTTGACTACTGTCTTTGTAAAATCTTTTCTTGCAAGGAGGAAGCTTCAAAACAAAGCAGACAAGAGAATAAGGGAAAACATTTCTCTAAATAGAAACTGAAGTTAGTTCCTCTTATCTCATGTGTTTTCATCTGCAAAGAGACATGCACCATATGTTTAATAAAAAATTTGATCCCAACCAAAAAGTTCCTGTCCTCCTCCATGAGTTTTAGTTCTGTACTCTGCAAATAAATGGAAGCCACTTTGAAATGGGTATGGAAAATAGCAAGAGGAGAACAGCCTGGAACATAACCACTGCAAAGCTATTTGTGGGTATTTTCCAAATACATAGAATGGATTGGAAGAAGGGAAAGGACTTTTACTTGCAAGTGCAATTGACAGGAGGAGTTAAGGGAAGGAGCAAATTTTCCTGCTTTGTCCCTAGAACGATAAAGCTCAGCTCTGCCTCCAATTTGTGCGAGATTTGAAGCAACTCATTCTCACTCTGTGCTCAGAGAGGTTGAGCCAGATATATCTCACTGTAATTCTGGAGGCACCAGTCCCAGGTCTAGGCCAAATCCTACATGCAGCTCATTTGTCTTGGTTACGATACTTGGTTACTTGTGCTTTGGTGTCCAAGGGGGCTAGTGACAATGTTTAGACTGGGTTACTCTTTTGTGTCCTTTAACTACAAAAGCCAGCATGTTTTTATCACCTTAGATAAGGTGATAAAGTATAAGGTTTAGCCTTATGCTTGATTATATCTCTTCTTATGGAAATAAAAATATACCACACAATAACAGTAATAAGATGTTATTTTTTAACCTTTATAGGCATTCCTCCCTTTATTTTTCTGGTTTGCCTTTCTAGTCCCCATATTACAGCAAGAACAACTTATTTTTTTAATTGCTTTTGCCTTTCTTCCAAAGGCAACTTGTAGGAAAAGGACAGAATATTACAACTGATCTTTAGTTAAAAGATCACTGTGCTCTTCATAATTGTTCAGGATTTTTCTGAACATGTAGAAGAAGTGAATGGGACATCTCTGGGATGTTGACCATTTGCAATCTGCAGAAAGTCCATGCAGAGTTTTGCAAAAAATATAGTCATCAGCTTGGCTGCCCAGGTGAAATACACACTTGGATAATGCTATGCCACGGAGCTTAATTTCCTTTATAAGATAGTTTGGACATTAGGGGAATTCTTGAATTTAGAGCAAACTAAACCGTGTATGTTGCTCAGGGCTGATCAAAACCTGGTGCCCTCCACTGTTGCAATTTTGATGGCAGATGTGCTGATTTCTTTTTCCAGCTGAGCTGAGTTGACCAAGGAGAGGCAAGGATGCAAAGGGCATGTTTACACAGCCTAATATCAGGTATCTGGGGCTCTAGTCTAATGATGGAAAACCTTACAGCACAGGATGCTACTGCACATAGGAGCTGGGGATTCCTGGCAGCCTGCTGCCCCTAAGGGCTCATAATAGGCATGTAACCCAGGAAGGGCACTCACTGTGATCCCTCTAACCTTGCTAAGGAGTCAATGGAGGGAGAGGTGAGCACCTTCAGAGCAAAATACAGCACTCCCAAAGTAGGAGCCCAGCTGCCATCCATTTACATGCTCTGGACTGCCCTTTGGAGGTGCCTGCAGCTCTCTGCTAACTTTATTGGAAGATTGGGCTCTCAAGTTGAGTGGTAAAAATATCCATAGGGCATTTGTATGTAAAACTTACCACAGATCTAATCTTTACATGTGCCCACTTCAATAATCAATCAAACAAGTCACCACGTGAGCAGAGGGTTGTGCAGTAAGTAGCACAATCACCTGTGAAGGTGTAGTGCTGCAAATCCTTTGGCCTCGCTGCTGATGCTACGTGAGTTTTGGGGCTGGGAACCACCTACACAAGCCCTATAGGAGCTGGACAGATGCAATAACTTGTGCCTGCATTGTTGCTGTTTGTGTCACTTGCAGGCAGATGCCTCACTGATCTGTCACACATGCATTACCTGGATCCCAGCACACCTCTCTGCAGAAGAAAAAAAAACCTGAGCAATTGGTTTATAAATCCCACAATGTCAGAGAGCTGCACAACAATATTTGAATCTGGTACTGTGGAGTCCCTTGTGCTTCTCTGAAGATGGACTTGACCCTGCTGTGAATGATCTCAAACCATTCTCACAGATTGGATCCGCTTGCCATATTAAAACATGCATTTCCATTTCTACCAGGCAGATCAAACAGTGTGTTCAGTTACTACTGTGTTCAGATAGATTTTAGTAATTTTGAGTGCAGAAATATAACTGGAAAAAAAAGTAGAGTTATTGGGATAACATGATAAGAACTACAAGTGTAGGTACAAGTCCTCAATACCTAGCTTAAAGGATCTATTCCCAGAATGGATTCCAAAACTTTGTTTACATTCTCTCTATAATGCAAATGGAAAATTTTATATCTCTAGATAATGACCCAAAAGACTCAGAAGCAGTGAAAGGAACCTCCACTCACTACCACTACAAAACACTAAAAACAGGGCTGCACTGAAAATTCTGTGGCTTTTTTTTGTATTTAATGAAACCAGCTTGGGGATGCCCATGCAGGATCCAAAATACTGTTCCTGGTCACACACCTGCATCAATTGCATATCTAAATCTCAGTTTGTACCCCAGACCACAGGAACTGGCTGGATGGCCGAGCCCAGAGAGCGGTGGTGAATGGGGCAAAGTCCAGCTGGCGGCCGGTCACTAGCGGTGTTCCCCAGGGCTCAGTTCTGGGGCCAGTGCTGTTCAATATCTTTATAGATGATCTAGACGTAGGGATTGAGTGCACCCTCAGCAAATTTGCAGATGACACCAAGCTGGGTGGGAGTGTCGATCTGCTGGAGGGTAGGAAGGCCCTACAGAGGCATCTGGACAGGTTAGATAGATGGGCTGAGACCAACGGCATGAGGTTCAACAAGAACAAGTGCCGGGTCTTACACTTCGGCCACAACAACCCCATGCAGCGCTACAGGCTGGGGGAAGAGTGGTTAGAAAGCGGCCCGGTGGAAAGAGACTTGGGGGTGCTGATCGACAGCCGGCTAAACATGAACCAGCAGTGTGCCCAGGTGGCCAAGAAGGCCAATGGCATCCTGGCCTCTATTAGGAATAGTGTAGCCAGCCGGTCTAGGGAAGTGATCGTCCCTCTGTACTCGGCACTGGTGAGGCCGCATCTTGAGTACTATGTTCAGTTCTGGGCCCCGCACTTCAAGAAAGATGTTGAGGTGTTGGAGCGAGTCCAGAGGAGGGCGACCAAGCTTGTGAAGGGTCTGGAGGGTCTGACCTACGAGGAACGGCTGAGGGAGCTGGGGTTGTTTAGCCTGGAGAAGAGGAGGCTCAGAGGTGGCCTTATTGCAGTCTACAACTACCTGAAGGGAGGTTGTAGTGAAGTGGGAGTTGGCCTCTTCTCCCGGGCAACTAGCGATAGGACAAGAGGACACAGCCTCAAGCTTCGCCAGGGGAGGTTCAGGTTGGACATTAGGAAGAATTTCTTTTCAGAAAGGGTTATTAGACATTGGAATGGGCTGCCCAGGGAGGTGGTGGAGTCACCATCTCTGGATGTGTTTAAGAAAAGACTGGACATGGCACTTAGTGCCATGATCTAGTTGACAGGGTGGTGTCAGGGCAACGGTTGGACTCGACGATCCCTGAGGTCTCTTCCAACCTGATTGATTCTGTGATTCTGTGAACATATAGAATCATTTAGGTTGGAAGAGACCTTTAAGATCATCAAGTCCAACCGTTAACCTAGTGCTGCTAAGCCCACCACTGAACCATGTCCCTAAGCACCACATCTACACATCTTTTAAATACCTCCAGGGATGGTGACTCAACCACTTCCCTGAGCAGCCTGTTCCAATTCTTGAACACCTTTTCAGTGCAGAAGTTTTTCCTAATATCCAATTTAAACCTCCCCTGGAATAACTTGAGGACATTTGCTCTCATCCTAGAAAGAGGACTGTCTCTGTTTAGCCCATACCCAGGGGTAAACAATAACCAGTTGTTCTCTCAGCCAATGTCCCCTCCCAACTGAGAAAGAGAACTGGGAAAAGAAGGGAGACTCACAGGTTGAAGTTGAAACAGATTTAACAAAATTAGGAAACCAATATCAATACTAATACAAACAACACAAAATTATACTTAGCCCATAGAGTGGTAGCACGTCCCTCCAGGGATAATAACCATTAAGAAGAGAAAGAATAACAGAATCAAAAAAGCCATCCCCACCAAGCTTTCCCATTTATAGTGAACCTGATTTAATGTTACAGAATACACCTGTGGGCCAGCCTGGGTCAGCTGCCCTGGATTTAACTGCTAATGGCCTTGATCACCATACCACAGCTGGCCACAAACTGAAAAAAAATCTAACAGAAACTTGATTTTATAAATTTTATTCCCACAAAACCAGGACAAGGATGATACTTAGATTCTTTGCATTTTTATTTTTGAGTCTATAACACGATGCTGAATCAAACTCGTGTCTGAATGAAGAGTTAGAATTGAGCTTTTTCTAAACAAAAATACTAATTAAGATTCTACCCTGTACATTCCAGTCATGTGCTGCGGAAGTTTTGTATTCCTTTTCCGGTGGCGTTCTTCCTCTTACGAACGAACATGGTGTTTTTCTAAGACAAACTTATCCTCTTGTGCCATGAAACAGATGTGTTACGAACAGTGGCACTACAGGTTTTCTCACACTGGCCTATGTGCTTGCCCTTTGCCGGCTTTGACTCCGTGGCTTGGAGCAGAGGTTGCAGTCCATGCCTATTGACCAGGCCATCAAGGACATGAGCAGGGGCTAGCTGTCCAGCCCTTGGTGTAACAGGATTTTTGAGAGCTCAGTTGGAATCTCTCTCTCTAATTCAGTGATAATTCTTCGGAGTTGCTGAATTTTAACTACTAAGGAAATGTCTGTCTGACCGCAGAAATGGTCCCCGTAAATTAATTAACAGAGTGATTTTTTTTCTTTAGCTGTCAGGCAGCACACGTGACTTTCCAGTTTCACCTCAAAGTGGCCTAAATTTCTAACATTATTATCTAATTATAGCACTGGTCATTGGAATAGAAAATTATTGTTACTTGTTTTTCCATCGTTGGTTGCTCTGGGGACAGATGCCCCTATCCAAAATTGTTAGTTTTAAAAATTATTTTTAAATGTATGCTGCTGTTTGGAGAAACCCTGCCAGGTGTTCTCTCTTTTGCCTGGAGCTATTCGTCAGATGACTTTCTCTCCTTCTTCTTCTTGGCTCCCTCTTTCCTTCTCAAGACAGGGATGAAACACACGTGTGTGCACACACGAAACCATTTCCTTCCCTTCTCGTCCTCATTTTGCAGGTCTCCTCCCAGCCCAGTTTCTTCTTTAGTTGTTACAGGTTTCTCTCAAGGAGCTTTATCCTGCAGGGACAGAAAAATAAGAAATGGGGAGAAGGGAGGGGCTGTGCATCTGTTCACCCTTTAGGTGACGGGGATGGGGCATGCCAGAGCACTAAGGAAGGGCAGCAGCTTTCCTAGCAGAGCCCTGCTGGAGCCACTTCCCTTTCCAACCTGAAACTCCCATCTGCTTCCTTACATTGTGGAGCCACTTGAGGCTGCCTAAAGTGTGGTAACAGCACAGGCGGGATTCGGAAGGACTTTTTTCAGTGTTCGTTTAAAGGGAAGAAAAGGGAGAGGATGTGCTTATCCAGTCCTTTCGGGGAGACGGTGTTGCAATAGTAGGCTCTGCAGAAAGGCAAGGAGGGATGAGGTGGGGGAGATGCGGTGAAACTGAAAACAGACCGTCAGGCTGGAGGCATTTCATTGTCTCACTAAAAGGGAGTGCTCCCTGCCCGCAAGTCCCGAGTGAGTGAGGAAGAGTGTTTTGGGGACATGCCTGCCCACTGTCCAGCTGTCAGGGATGATGCATTTCAGTCGCAATCAGCCTAAACTGGATCTGAACTAAGGACCTGGAGGAGTTAGTGGTTTCCTTGATTGCGTAGGCTCAGCTGGAGGAAGGAGTTCTGGCTGAAACACAGGTGCGTGCAGCAATGTCTGCTCTTTCACTTGGGTAATAAATCTATTATTTTATGTTATACTGCTCCACAGAGAATTCTGGTTTTGGTCCAGTGTGCTTTGGGATCTGCTCAGCCTCATTTCTCGTTGCCCTGAGCTGATGCTGCCAGCAGAAGTGTAAATTGCGATGGTGCTTCTGTGATGCAAAGGCCCAGCTCTCCGCTGGCTACTAAACCGAATGTAACTCATATCACCAGCGCAGCAGAGCAAAGTTGACAGCCATTACCAAAGGGGTCCAGAGCAATGTTTTATGTTTTTATTCCAGCTAGCTCAGATCTGTTGCATAGCTGTGTGTTTACAACGATCTGCGTAGGACTATCCTGGAACTGCTTCATTCATCGCGCACTTTATGGTCACTTTGCAATTAGTCAGAGTCAAGCCAATAATCTCACTTACAGAGCATAACCAAGAATAATTGTATTTTACGTCATTCTTCTAGACTTGTTTTAAAATTTTCTTAAAACTACACTTGAAATGTAAGTGTATTTAACAAATACCCTATATGGTTAATGTTTATTCAGTGATGAGTAGGAAGTTTGTTACTTGTGTTTTTTTCAGATTGAAAATGAATCTTGACAAACTATGCTCTTATACTAGACAGTTTTAATTATGTGACATGCCTGTTTGTTATTTGAGAGTCTGCTCATGTTTGGACTCTTAACATGCAGAGGGAAATTCATAGTTCATTGTTTATTGAACAATTCTTTCCAATTTTGGACAATCTTTTTCAAAATCCTTTCAATGTAAAATGTGATTACATGCAGGCAGATAACCATGCACATTGAATTAGAATTCGTTTTCCTACTTGTTTTTTTTTTGGCTACTGAGGAGAGGTGCTTAAAATTCCCTTGCATAATTTGCCCCAGAAATCTTAAAATACTAATAATCTAATTAGAAATTATTAATAGTACTAATAATCCTTCACTGTGAAAGCTATCCTATATTTCTTATTTCACCAAGAAAATAAACTTGCAAGCAAACAAAACAGTGGCTCATCTGCTGAAACTTATTTGATTTGAAAGGAGCAAACATAATTCATGTATAATTGCTAAAATTTGCTCCTGATATGAGTAAATTCACAGGTATGTCATGTCACAGCTCCATGAGAAGATCCCACTTTCCTTTCACCTTGCCTAGCCTCTCTTGTTAATGGATCTCGAAGAGCTTTCCTGTGTTATTGATTCAGCCACGATGCATGTGGGAGGGGCTCGGGATGTGTTTCCATCAGTTCAGTCAGCAGCTCTGTTTTGTTAGTCCTGGGCACTGACCACTACACAGTTCCATTTTTCTAATCACTCATTATGAATACTGCTTCTAATGATTCATTTCTGATACATATGGAAGTGTTCAGTAGTCAAGAACAGGTTTCCTTTCTAATTGCAGCTGAAGTTAATGACACCTTGAGCTACCATTTGGATTCTGCCAGGTTCAACATCCTACAAAATGTGACTAAACTAGAATTGCTTAAGCATGCGACAGATCTCTCCTATTGTGTTTTACATTATTCTCAGGTAAAGATAATAATGTTTTGATGCTTCCTAATTGATCAGATTATAAAACCCAGCAGAACAAAACCAGCAATCAACAAGGGTTTCTATAAATATATATTTACTGTGCAAGACAAAAATTCTAGACAGACCTTGTAATGTGAATGGTGAAGATTAACAAAGCTAGGAGGGGGGAAAAAAATTAGACCTTTAGTAATTCATCTGATTTTAGAAAGTTTTGTGCGAGCCCTGTGTCCAGTTCTAACTCAGCTGAAATGAGTGGTGAAATTATGGACCAATGAATGGAAGATAAATCAAGCATGGGGGGAATTTGGAGGTTCCTATGAAACTTTCCTGCTCTTCTGGGGCAGCCAAACATTTCTAAGGATGTCTACTCAGCATACATTTGGGTGGAATGAATTTCCTTATTGTAAGGCAAGACAAGCTGATCATTTAAGAGAATAAAATAGTTACTAACTACTGCTGGTACTGGGAAGTTAAACTGACTCTGAACCACAAATCAGTTTGAACTGGTTTTTTTTTTAACTTTTTTTGAACCAGAAATGAACTTGAATGTTATTTTGAAGTTTAGCTGACTTCATGCAAGACATGAACAATAACAGCTTCAGTCAGAGCTGAATGTGAACTAAGCCGAAAAACTGAATCATTTGACTCCTGGTGGGCCGCTGCAGGCTGTTCCCCCAGCTGCTGGCAGGGCTGAGCAGGAGGAGGACTTCCAGAATAGGTAAGAGGAGGAGGATGTTTTCATGTAGTCTTAGGGAGCCTGGATCAAGAGACATAACACACTAGTTAATCATCACTGTAAATGTTAAAGCCATTTCCTTCGCCACAGGTCCCCCAAGCAGGACTCTCATATTGTAAGAATAACAAATATAAACCAGCGTTGTACAGCAGTGATTGCCCTGAAAAGGCTTCGGTGACTTCTCCTGCCTCTCAATCAGACTTAATGCCTCGCTCCTTCTTTGTATAGGGGAGTTTTATTTCTTCAGCTAGTTTAGCACTCCTTTATGGAGCTCACCAACTATATGGATTGTGTGAGCGTGTATATATACATATATGCAGACATATCTATGTGTGTGTGCATATGTATTTTTCCATACACAAGCCCTTGTTTATGTTATCCCAAGTCTGTGGATGTTAAAACAATGCCATAGGTTCATGATTCAAACAGCCAAACAAATAAGATAACGGAGGCAATTAGAAGATGTTTCTGAACAGCGCTATTTTGGACAGTCAGCTCAAGAGAGTTAATTTCCATCAACAATTCTAACTGATTATGTTTTACTTAATAGAATTGGTGACACAATATATTCTGGATTCTCTCTTGGCCTCTGAATGATATTAACTGCAGCTGATTTTGCATATTGGATGAAGAAGGGACAATGTTTTCCCCAAATTCCCCCAAGTTATTGCTACAGGAAAGGCAACAAGGTGAGGTAAAGCAAATTTCTTCACAGGTGTAGTTTGTTCTTTTATAAATCTAAGTTCTTCCCTCTCTTCATTAAAGTCTCCTCAACCTCCCCAATGCAAAAATGTTTTCACCCGAGGTGGGTGTTACATACCTGGTAACCGGGGGTCTGAGGTCCTGGTAGTTGAAAAGAAGGGAAAGAAACGCTGGTAGGGGGTGAGATCACTGTGTCCACTGCGAGCAGATTTTGGTATGCTGTAGGACTTGCCCATCCTGGCAATTACCTCTGGTTTGCAGAGGGAAAGAGAAAACCTGTGTGGCCCACAGTGTGATTTCCCTAAGCTGTATGCCCTTAGAGAAGAAGCAGCCCTCCTGCTTTATATTCAAGTTGCTTTTTATGTCGCTTGCAAAACTGGTATCAGCTAAATAAACTCCTGGCTATCCTCTAGACATTGTTCTCTATTACGTACACTGAATTCAACAGGCACTTCCCCATTAATTCAGTTTCTCTTTCTGCATTACCTGTTTTAGTCAGAGCCCTATGCTTTATTGTTTCCATGCTGGGTAGTAGCACTCCTCAGTTTTCAGGTTAATGTATTTACTGTTCCTGTCAACAGCTGACCCACAGAAGGTGTACACCGTTACTGGTAAGGCTTCACATATTTTTTTTTTATACTTCTTACCACTACAGAGGTATGGTTGGACGATGGATGTCTCGTTGTTCTCTCAAAATTACATACTCAAACAGTTAACTCCCGGCAGCTGTGGGGAAGAAATGTTGTAATTTACACAAAAGACTTTTTAGCCAAAAGGTGGCACTGCGGCTGCACAGATTTTGCAGTAGATGAGCAGAGTGGCAGAAGGGAACGAGCCACTCAATACATGTATTTTAACACTGTATTTCATATCTTGTGAACGGTAAGTATTGAAAACTGGCTAATTATTTCCTAAACGTTAGAATAAAATCAGTGCTTCGGGAAGCAAACAATTTGATGACTGCACTATAAAAGTAATAAATACTTTATCCTTGCTTTAGTGAATTTGAATGAATAAAAAAACCCGATCAATATCTGAAAATGTGCTGCCCAAATATGTGGAACATTTCAGCTATGCGTGTATCCTACACACAAAGACCACCCCTGTTAACTGCTTGCTTTGTAGCCTTGAAGGCAAGGAGATCTTCCTTAGCAACTTCAAGTCTTTGCAACAGATCCCGTGATCTTAAAACAGTGCTGGGGTTGACTTTCCCATGGGCTGATCAGATACTTCATTAGCAGATTAAGTACTACTCGATCCTAATATTTTACCATCTATAGACGTGATCACTAGGCATATTCATAAATATCCATGTGTGCAGAAACCTACGCCAGAAGACTGAGAATCAAATATCCAGGCTTGGTTCATCGTCAAGATGTCCGGGTGAGCCGTGCTGGGCCCGAATGTGGGAAGGGAGGGAGCGATCTCCCCGGGCTGCGCCCTGCCGTGGAGTTAAGGTGCCGCATTCACCCTGCTGGGACAGGGCTTCACTTCAGTCTCTGTTAATGCAGACAGATGTTACGTTTAAAATCCATGTGCACACTCATGTCTGAGTGTGAAGTGACCGTACCTCTTCAGACGAGGCTTAGGCTCCTCGTGATATGGGTCCTTTGTGATACGGGTCCTTTTAATGGACCCATTAGACACATTGAATTCGCCTCTGTAGTTGATTTTTCTTAGCTTTCCTGAGCATTTTCATATATGTAAGTCTGGAGTCCTTTGCTTTCCAAATATTCTAATATCAGAGTTAGTCAGCCTGTTATATAATATTTGAGTACCTGAATAATTCATAAAACAAAAACCAGACATCCACATGGCTCAATACATATCATTTGAACCCCCAAAACACAAAGTTTTTCTTTTTAAGACCCTTTGTATTTTACTGTGAGTCACACTCATGTTTGCAAATATTTTTCTCTGCAACAAGGATACGAAAATATTTTTTTTAAAAAAAAGCACCGGAAAGCGAAGGATGCTTAAGTAATTATAAGAGTCAAAAAGCCAGGACTTCAAGAGCAGATCTAAGACTTCTTAGGTTTGAAGTAAGGCTGGATGAGGTCCTTCACCAGGAGGAACCACTGAAAATTTATGTTAAGTGTGACTGCTCCCACTTTCTCCTACTCCAGATCTTGCACAAGCAAGATCTTATCTCCCGCACTGTCCCCACAAAGAGGATGTTCTGTCTAAACTTGCCTCATTTAAGTGGGAGGGGTTGCAATATATTGCCAAAAATTAAATGCACTTTTACCTATATTAATAACAACATTAATAATTTTCTCTTTTACAGAATCACTATTTGAACCCAAACTATTTGGTGTACGCAGCAGACACACAGGGACACACCACCTGAGCCTTGAAACTGCCCCTTTAAACCCACAGCACTTTCTAACCAACGCTGTGTTTTAAAGGGCAAAAAGCTTTCCAGAAAAGTCAAATACATTCCAGCCACCGCAGACCTATTTTTTTTTTTTCCTAGGCGACAATTTTCTTCTGGACCTAAACACGCTGCTGAAACCTGGGTGGGAAATGGACAAATTATAGAAAACTGCTCCCCCACTCAAGAAAAAAAAAACAAAAACCAAACACCGCCAAACACCCCCCCCCCCCCAAAAAAAAAGCAAGTGAAAAATAAAAGAAATTTCAAGTAAATGAAAAAAAAATTATTCCAGTAAATGAAAAAAAAACCGACCCGCACACAAAAAGCAGCGTTAAGGACAACCGTGAAGGTTTAAGTGCAGGACAGGAGGCAGCGGGGCGGTGGCAGCGCGGTGGCAGGAGGGTCCTCGCGGCGCGGAGCGGGCGCGCAGGCAGCGGGGCGGGGGCGGGGGCAGACGCCGGCAGCGCGCGCCCGGCCCCCTCGCGGCGCGGCGCGGGGCGGGGCGCGGGGCAGTTTCCTTGCGGTCGCGCGGCGGAGTGCCGCCGGCTGGGCCCGCGCCGTCGGGGCGGCGGGCGAGGGGGCCGCTCCGCGCTGCCGGCGGGGGCGGGGGGAGCCCCGAGGGGGCGGGCGTGTGCGTGCCCCGGGGCCGGGGGTGCGGCGCGGCGCTGGTTGCATGGGCTGCCGCCGGGATGCGGCGGGAGGCGTGAGGCGGCGCGGCTGAGGCGAGGCGAGGTGGTGACGGGCGGGCGATGCTCCGCCGCCGCGGCGGCTCCGCGCACGGGCTGACCTAGGAGCGGCGGTGGCGCGCAGAGAGGAGCGGCTCTCCGGCCGGCTGACCGCCACCCCCGCCCCGCCGCGATGGCCACCGAGGTGGTGTGCGGGCTCACCTTCCGGTTGCTCCTGCCCGTGTGCCTGACTGCCGGTACGTCCCTCCGTCCGTCGGTGGGTCGCCGGGCGGGTGCGCGTCCCGGGGCCGCGGGGCCGTCCTCGCTGCCCGCCGGGCCGGCGGCTTGGGGGATGCTCCGCTCTCCTCCCTCGCGGCTGCTCCCACATTCCGCTATTTTCCCAAGAAACTTCAAAGTTCGTAGCTCACCCCTTAGTTCTTGTATGTTTGCTGTTGTTGTTATTATTATTATTAATTTTTTGTCGCTGTCCGCCCGGGGGTGCGGGGCTCGCACGTGTGGCGGGGCTCTGCTGCCTGCCGCGCCACCGGTGCCGCCTTCGCTCGGCAGAATTGCCGCTGGCTCCGGTGCCCCGCTTCGCCCCGCACCGGAGGGAAGGCGTGAGAGAGAGGGGGGGATGCAGCGCTCGCCCTCCAGGCTTTCTGGTTCATCTTCCTTGTTAGAGTTTCGGGGGTACTTTGCAAAAGCGGGGAGCGAGCTTCTTTTAGAAGGAGCAATTCTCTAATTTACGGAGGTTTTCAGGAGGGAGATTTTTCTTTTTTTTTTGAGAGAGAGAGAAATTTCAGTTTATTAAATCGCGTTACTTAGCAGGCGGCTATCCAAGAAATGAATTATTTTTGGATGAAGAACTGCGGTGTCCAGCCGTGGGTGAATATGTTAATATTAATCCGTGCCCTCCGCACAATTTGAAAATAAAACTCTGAATAAGCAACGATTACTCGTTAGATCGGTAGGACGACGGGCTCGTCTCGAAAGCCGTGGCTGCGGAGGGCGGCCGCGGCCGGGGCTGGTGCCTGCCGGGGCGGCTAGGGGCCGCGGGGCGGGAGGGGAAAGCGGGGCCCGGGCCGGTGCCCACTTCCCGCACGGCGCGGAGAGAAACTCCTCGGGGGAGCGCCCGGAGCCGCGCATCCTCCGCGGGTGGCGGAGCGGTGCCGGCCGTACCTTGCGCTGCTGCCGCGGGGCCGCCGGGCTGGTCCCGGCCCCTTCCCGGTGGCGCGGAGCGGCGCGGGGGCCATCTCCCACCCTCGGGGGTGCAGCTCTCCGTGCGGTCTCGCCAGCCCCCCAGGACAGGGCTGCCCAGCGGTCCCCCGGAACAGGCGGCCTGCCCGGGGCTTTGCCCTTGTCGAGCCCCGTGGTGGCCCGGCCAATTCCCTCGATTTCAGCATCTTCCCTCCACCTGCCCGGGAGGTGCCCCATGCTCTGGCTCAGATGCCCCGAACTGCTGCTGACTTCTCCCCCGGGAGGAAGGACGTGGGCCCCATCCTCATCCCCACCAGAGGCGTGCGGGACCCTGGTGCCTCGTGGTGTGCAGCCCCTCTTGTGTTCACAGACTGGGAGTGAAAATGGTGGGTGCTGTTAGCGTGGTTGTACGAAGGGTGAGATGGAGGCAGCTTTCCAGCCTGCTGCCAGCACCTGCACCCGTTTTCCACCCTTTCCAAAGCCTGTGGTCCCCCTGCAGGTGCCCGGCTCTGAGGTTGGTGGCCACCGCTGGGGCTGGGGAAGCCGCAGTTCCCCAGGCCCAAGGCAGCAGGTGAGGGGCCTCTGCCTGCTTTGAGGCCATCCCTGTGTGACTGGGTGTCAGTGCCTTGGTGGCCGGCGTGTGGGAGTGCTCTGTGCGGAGGAGCTGGGTGGTGGTGGATGGGGTAGGCGGCAGGTTGTCCTCAAGGCCGAGGGGTGGTGGTACCAGTCAGGTCTTTCAATGCCAGGGTTGGGCATAGGGCCCCCCCGTTTGAAACCGGTTGGGCCACATCCGTATTTTCTTTAATGTTACGAAAGATGGTTGGATTATGGATGAGGATGAATTTGCTGGAAAGACATGTGGGGAGAAGGAAAGATTCTAGAAGATAAGTTGTGTTCAGGTGAAATTTGTTTATACTACTCCTAATAACATAATGTCTAGCTGTGATATTAAAATAGTGGAGCTATTGTTCTTTCAGATGCTCACTCTGGTTCTTGCCAAACTCTTTCTGTATCAAAACAAGTTCCGATAAAATTGTTTTGCTGTCCTGATTCCTAATGTTTAGTAATGCAGAGGTACTTTCGCATTGCAGTAATACCTCCACAGATGAGAACTGATGTTGTCATGAATTGCTTACGGTCGTAAATCTTATTCATCTGAAGATTAATCGAAACATAAAACCTGAAGGAGGGACTTCCCGTCTTGAGTATGAAAAAGAAATCCCACTGCGGAGCTTTTGGTTTTGGACCTAGTGATCTTGTTCAGGTGGATTTGAGAGAGGAATTAGTAAATGGACAATCAGCTTTTCTCTTACCGTCATTTACCGTGTCTGTAGGTGTTGTTTCCCCTTAACAAGCTGTTAGTGGAGTCTTCACTAGGGTGAAACATAGTTCAGCCTGCTTCATTTCTCCACTTTTCTTGCATCTGCACCTGAGTTATCCCTGAGCCAATGCTCTCCTCCTTTCCATAGCATCAAGGAAGTGTTTCATGGACTTCTGGAAAAAGGCTTTTTAGAGTTCATATATCAGAGTGATGTTTTTTTGTATGACTTATGGTGAGGTTACATCCGCAGCTGAAAAGCTGCCAGGAGGACTCACTGTGCAGAGTGATGCCTTGTGTCTCCTACCCGTGTCTGGGCAGTAAATGTGTCTGGCTGTGCCAAAAGGGTGGAAATACAGAGTTAGTCTTTTAGTTCAGAATCTGTGTGTGTGTGATTTTAAAATGATAGATTACTGTAGTTTCTTATCATGGTATAATTTGCTTTTCTGTTTCTAATAGTAGAAAGTAACAAGGTTGGAAAGCCCTGACAAGATGTGTGGAGGGCTATGGCAGCTGTGGTGAACTCAAAAATAACACATCTGCTAAGCTGAAAAATAGTTCTTTAAATACTTTAAAAATGGTTAATGCTTTAAATACTTTATTTTAAAAGTAAATGGAATGAAATACTAATACTAGTTATCTCTACTAGTGTGAAATACTTTCCAAGCATCAATTAATACCATATAATTGAGAAAACACAGTTCATTATAAGCATTTTTTAGGGTCACATCTATAGCGCTAAAGAGTGTAATCTTGTGCAGGTAGAACTAGCTGTATCCATTTAAAGCTCAAGAATAAGGCGTCTTGAATGTCTGCTGAAGACAGGAAATTTAACGTGCAAAATGAAAGACTTTGGCGATTGAAAAGCTGATTGTAGGCTTATGACTTCACAGTTGATCCACCATCATGTTGTTTTCATGATAAAATCTTACGTTCAGTCTGATGTGAACCTAGAGCTTAAACGATAACTCACAGTAATGTGAAACCTCCTTGCAAATAAAGTACTGGGTTCTGTAATAAGACAGAGAGAGTTGGATCTGTTGTTGTGGGGTGTGGGTTTTTTTTTTTGTGAGATTAGTGCAATGTGATATTTTCCTGTATCGTAGTAGTACAATGCGGAAAAAAATAATAAAATGGGGGAGAGGGAGCTTTTGGCGCTGGTGGTGGGAAGTGGGCTTTTTGTGGTTTGTTTTTTAAAGCTTGAGCCTTGGCATAAACCTTTTTTTTTTTGTTACTTGTATGAACTTGAAACATGCAAAACATCACTCTCTGAAGTAAGGCATCAGAACAATCCTGTGCTAATTGCTTTCTTCGGTTTATAAAGACTTGAACACAAAGTTGTGGTTTACATCACTTGATAACAATTTTTAATTGTTTTGCTTCCACTTATTTTACTTCACGCACAATTCATTAGTTTTCTTTTAAGCAAAATATTATTATTTTCAAATAGGGTGCTGGGAAAAAAAAAGATGCTTAGAGAGAGCAGCTTTCTGTGGTTTTCGACTGATGCTGCTGGATTGTGTGTTATCAGCAAATCGGCTTTGGTGAGCTGGTTTCCTCGCCCAAGTGCTTCCCGGAAGTTACACTGGCTTTCTGAACTTGTGAATTTTGATCCAGATGAAGTAAGAATTGTAGGAGCTTCTGGAAAGTTGAGTTTTTTTTGAGGAGGTGAGCACAGGTATCAGTGTTTGGTAAGCGATGGCAGGTAGAAAGAAAACACTTAAGAGTTTTTGTAGGCGACAAGAGTTCAGGTATTAGTTGGGAGTTTCCACTTGTTTCTTCAAGCCAAATCTTGGAACTCCCGGTAAATAGTGGGAATTGCTTTTATTTCTCCCTTCAGTGACTGTGATTCATCAGAATGACATTGAATGAATCAGAATGATCATCTCTTCAGGATACAAACGATGTGTTACAGAGAACGTTTTTTAAAGCATACACAGTATTCTCAAAAACATGTGTATTCAGTTGTTGGAAGTGCCTCAGCGGGACTGAGGTGCTTGTTCTGCCTTGGAAGGAAAAGGTAGATTCCAGCGTGCCTGGGTGCTCTTTCGCTTTTATCCCCAAATTAACAAGTATTGATGAAAACTGCGGAGGGGAAATACCTACATTACTACATTAGCAGGTACTAAAATACTGTTAAAATTGTGTGTTTTAAAGAGTATTTCAGAACACAGTAACTCCCTATATGTTTTGATGCTTTGAATTATTGCTATCCACATTTTCTATAGATAGAATAAATTGAACGGCTCTGTAATATTAAGGCAAGTCTGTGGAGGCAGTGAACCATGCCATGCTTGGATTATTATTTTTTGGGTGCTTGTCGTTGATTTCACTGGAGGTGGCTGTTTAAAAATGATGGTACAATATGACAGTGTCTTTCAGTTTTCAGGAGACTGAATGATTTTTTATGTGCCAATCTGTACAGGTGATGTTAAGTCAAGGTGATGACAAAGCAATTTGTGATGCAGGACCATTCAGACTAGAGGGTAATTTGCTTAGTGACGTATGTGACAATATATACATATGAATATGTGTGTATGCATACATATTTAAAAACGCTGACATATTTTTAAAGTTGAAGTAAACTTCACACAGCAAGTGCGCTGCTTGTTATGCTTTAAAGTTGGCCAGTTACTGAAAAAAAATAAAGGCAAAGAATGATCATGCTGATATGTTGTGGGGTTTTTTTTTTGTCATTGTGACACTGGGGAATATTTATTATGATGTACTGAGAAGCATGGTAGGGAACAGTATGAGAGAGATTCACATAGACTTCCTGTTACATTTTAAAACCCTGGTGTTGTCCCAGAACACTCATAAAAAATGTTAGTCAGAGCAACAAAAAGTCTAGGAACCCCTTCACGGGTTGCATGCTGAAAAAAACCCAAACTTAGATGCCCGTTTGCACAAGAGATCCATAAAATGGCTGTTAGGTTTCCTACCCCTCTTCAAATGTTTTAGAAATTTATCTGGCTTCTTTTATTAAAGGAAGTTTTGCTATTTGCCTTGTTCAATGGGAGCAGGTGAAAGGTGTCAAGGGGAAGAAATATATACAGTCTTGCAGGAGCAACATTTTCCAGGCTTGTAGGCACAGAGTTAGATTTTCTTGTGCACAAAAAGCAAATGTCATTTCGATCTCTGTGGCTTCCATCTTAGGTCAATTAAGATCCAGAGGAAAATGTTTTGGGGAGAGCAGGGAGGCATCAGTCACCCACGAACACAGTGCTCGCTCTCTTCTATAACAGCCATCTCCGGCTGACTGCGTCTACTTCCCCCTAGCACGCAGGCTGGGAAACTGTTTAAAGATGCATCCCACAAAAAAAGGGAATAAAACATGTTTAGTTCTCACCACCTTTTCTTATTTATCCTAACCGTTCTGTTAAGTAGTTTGAATCCACTTAATGGTTAAGATGAGATACATTCATATCATCAAATGAGATGATATGAATTTGCAAGGCTTAGGGCTTGCCTGGTAGGTAACTTGTTCTACAGACAGTGTTGGACTTGGGAATGGAAATTGGTGGGAGGCAGCTGATTTGGAGAGAGTTACTTGGAGAAAGTGGACAACTTGCCTGGTGAGTTGTAGGAACTGGAAAGCATTTGAATCCTTTATTGGTAGCGGTGGAGTGCACGGGTAGCAGTTGCAAATCGTGTCATGTGTGGAATTCCCGCTCTGTCTTTTAAACTGCAGATACAATACTGAGCCATATTCTATTTTTTTTAATCAGAGCAGTCAGATCATAGAATGAAATGACAGAACTGAATGTATTTTGGGAACAGATAAACCCACTGTTTTGGGGATGTTTCTAAGGGAGGTCAAGGAAGAGAGTGGTACTGTTAGTGTACTTGTACATGTGTAGCCATGGTGCTCTTCTGTTTCAGGTAATTTGCTAAAAGTCCAAAAATGTGGGAGACACAAAATTGTAGGACAGCAGGTGGGGGGGGGGTCAGGGGGGATGGAGTCCAACAGATTTAACCACTGAAGGACTAAAATAATTCCATAGTGCAGCTTCACCAGCATGTTTGTTGGAGTAGTGGAGTTGCAAAGGCTGGCAAAAGCAGTCCAACTTCAGAATGACTGTTGCTGCTAAAAAGACTCTTGGAAGGGAATATCGTTAAATGGATCGTATCTGAGGGGGACTTCAAGTGATGCACTCCGTCCAAACAGTAAACCCTTTTTCACATGCATGTAAAGCTGCTGGATGTTTACGCTCCAGCTTCTCCTCTCTCCATCTCTGTTCTCTTTCTCTTTTCACATTGAAGTGATAGCTGTGAAGCTGAAGCGTCTTATTTGGTGGTTAATCTTTCACTTGAATAACATCAGTAACTACTTTCTCCTCTTGGACTGCAGCACTCTACGAAACAGGCTATTTGAAACAGACTGTTTGCTTTCTGTCTTGAAGAATGACGTTAGCAAGTGCTAATTAGTGAAAAAGTCCGTGTAGACAAGTAGATTGTACAAGCCTTTGTAATATCTTTAGGCGGTTCTAAAGATACTGTAGGTATGACTTCCTAAACTAGTAAAATGTTTTGGTTTTGATTTATTTTGTCCCCCGTGCTGCAGCAGATTGGTCAATATTTGTTACTAAATCAATCCAGTTTTGTTTTCTAGGGCAAAAGGTTCCTGTAACATTACTTTTCTGGTGATCACAGGTCTTCAGACTGTCATCTTGTTAGATCTCTGAAGTTAAGCAGGTCAGAAGCTGGCAGCATGCAGGTAAGAAGTTTTCAGAAAAAGTGCAGGTGTTGCTGGCAGGATTATGAGACAGAGTCCTCTGATTCTTGTACTGAGAGAAACTGGTATACTGAGGGTTATTTTGTCAGATAAACCCACTTAAGATTTAGAATATTTAAAAAAAAACCAACTCCACAAGTTGGATTCTGGAATATCTTTATTTTGGTGCATTTGTGAGAAGCGTCTCCTTTGGTGCATTACGTTCAGGATGTGGTTGAATCAATGTACTTCTCTTCTAGGAGTCTTACCTGTCCATTTCCCGTCTCGAGTAGGCAGTTGTAAAACCTGAATGTCACATTAAAGTTGCAATTCTGTATCTTAATTTCTTTTATATCTTTAATTCTGAGCTGCTGTGTTAGCTTTGATAATATCCTGTAGCAATGAATTCCGTGGGTGAATTCTGCCATGAATAAAAAGGAGTACTCTTTAATTCGTTTTCAGTTTGTTGCCTTAGTAAATAATCCTTTGGATGGGAAAAAGTATGTATAATCACTTAAATCAACAACAGTCTAGTGTTCTATTTACTCTAACACTTTAGAATAACATTTGCAAGGCATAAAATCAACCGTTAAGATTAACTGTAGAAATTAACAGCTCTGAGTTTCCTATCAATTGTCCAGTTCTGAAGAGAAAGGGATGAGGATTATGTAAATCTGCTATCCCCTCGTAAATAAAGAGTATTAGGACGCTATACTTTTCCAATTTGAATCATTAGAGAGTGCGGTGTAACACTTCTTCTCTGCGCTCATTCATGTAGTCTTCAGTTTGGAAGCTCTTTTGGAAATGAACTAAAACTTAAAAGAAGTGAGTCTGTGTGTTTGTGAGTGATACACTAATCACTCCCTTTTTGGCAAAATATTATGAAGCACAGAATTGCAGACATTACATACTCTGTGTACTGTTTCCAAGACACTAATTTGTTAATGTAGCTTGACAGAACCATAACTTAAAAGTGAAGTTTTTAAGTGGTATTAGAGTGAGGGTCAGTTCTGCCCCTTGTTCAGAAGTTGCATGGGAGACTGAAAATGATTAACAGAAAAGGTGCTGTGTTCTGGATTCTCACTGTGCTGAAGGATACATAAACCCTGCATGGGTAAAGAGATGCTAAACAAGTGCTGTCTTTTCCCTAGTCATGCTAATACCATTCAATAAACTGTATGCTAATTTTTCTTGGTAAAAGACATGCTATTAGAGAAATTAGCTCTTGGGTAATTTGAGGAATTTTGTAAGGCCTCTTGCTAGCAGTCATGTATTCCAAGTTGTGAGCACTTGTTTAGCCTTTAACTTTAGTTTAGCTTTTGTTAAATGCAGATTGAGGTTGCAAAGGCTCAGAAAGGAACGATTAGTGAAACACTTCGTAGTCAGCGTACCCCTCGCTTGTAATCTGAAAGTAAGCGTTTCTCCAAATTGATAAATCTCCAACTGTAAAATGTGGTGCCGATTGTAGCATTATGTATCACTGATATTGTTGATTTGCTCATCTAGGAAGTCACCTGCTAACCTCTAGCAAGCCTCTGCGGTGACATTTATTCTGAATTTCGTTTTAATACATGCTCATATATTGGAAAACGTCTGGAACATGCAAAATGTTTGCATAGTGGCTGCACCTGTTTGTGTTGTGTTTTTCTTCCCTTGTTACACTTGTGACTTTTTATGACAGCTTTCAGAAGAGCAGTTTCCTGGTCACTGAGAATAGATTAATTCATAAGCCAAAGGCAAGTGAGGGAAATTTGTCTCCACAAATCCTGATTTATGTAGAAAACATTTACTGCCATAAATAAATATTACCTCATGTTGTCATTTTGTTGGCCTACTTCTATGACAGTCTTGTTAGACAGTATTCATAGCTGCAATGTGATTGCTAAAACATGTTTCAATTCATCGGTCCTTTGCTCAGTGCTTAGAATTTTAAAGACCTGTGCTATTACATGCCTTAATAATTCTGCATTTTTTTGACAGAGATACATACTTACATCCACTTCTACAAGATGAAAAGAAACTATGTGTTTTAACTTTTTGAAACTTTGTCAGAGCCAAGATTACTTTCTGGGACGTGTATTGCATGGCATCTTTTTAGGAGTGCACTTTCAGTTGCAAGCATGGAATTATAATTACTTTCTACGTCTTTGCATGAGTCATTTATAACATCCATGTTTTCTTTGATGGCAATAATTGTAAGTTTCTGTGTAGAAATTCATAGAGAAATATTTATACCTTTTCTAAGTGCCAGATTATAAAATTGCTTTCTTCAGGTTGTAGTGTTGTGGGTCAAAGAAATTCTGTTGTGGTACACGTGCCACCAGCCAGAGAAGCTGCATGATCTTTTGATTTTTCCTCTTCCTTCTTTCTTCTCTAGATGTTTAACACATGTCAAATTACTGTTTAATTTAGAGAACAAAGACCTGTGAAGTGTGACCCATGTCTCTTATTTGTTAGCTAAATGCTAGGCATGTATATTTGCAGTAAAGTGCTATGTAAATAATAAATACCATTTCCATAGCTTATTTTCTCTAAATTGAAAGGAAATCAATAAACAGCTTTTTTTTTTTTAAAAAAAAAACGTTGAATAAAATGCCATTACTCTGTTCTTGAAAACAAAGCTTCTGGTAAAGATAACCAAGTTTAGCACTTTCTTCCATCATTTCAGTGTATAATGGAGCAAAAATACCCCTAGTGTGGTACTGTGCCTGTTTATCTCTTTGTGAAAATGTTTCAACTGGAAGGACTGTAATCTCCATAGTTCATGCTTTTCACTATGTTTCTTCTTATAAACCTGTATATAGACTTTGATGTTGCATTTTTCTCTGACCTTGTTGGTTGTTTTCTTCTGAAGTCTCGTCAGGTCTCTTCTAACAGAACAGAACAAAAGCCTCTCCTGTGGTTTTAAAGGTGTGTTGTTAACCATTTTCATACATTTGCTGATTAGAAGAATTCTTTGTGATTTACTTCTGTGATAAATGAGCTTCTCCTTCTTGCCTAATGTGACACATCTTTCTTTTCCTAAGCTTTCACGGACTTCTTACCATATGGTACATTGGTCAGGACCTTTGAACTTTGTTGGACAATAATGTACATGTCCATATTACTATAAAAATGTATTTCCTGTCTTGCTCCCGAGGAGAGGCTTGTCATTTCCATGGGGTGGAGTTGTGTTCGAAAGTCTTCCTTATGTGAGCCTACTGCCGTGCTTGTTAGCGTGGCAGATTGTACAGCTTAGCTCAGAGCTTCACTGTTCCCTTACTCTCAGATGAAACGACCTTCATATTCCCTAAGATACAGCACAGAAAACACAATGAATGGGGTAAAAAAACCCCTAGCTGGCCACATAAGTCATATTTACTCTATACCACACAAGCCTTGAGTTTACTCCCAACTCCTTTCGAAATAAATCCAATAATTGACTTCATCTCCTTGTTTAACGGCTGGTTGCTCTTAACAATGGGCCCTGTAATTTTTAGAAGGATTAGCATTCACTGACATTTATTTTCCATCACTCTTCTTCAAGTGATGCCTTTGTCATGAGAGAAGTCCCAAGTCTGAGAAAATTGACCCTATTTTACACTTCCTCGACCAGTGCAACTTTCCTCCCCAAGTTCAAATCTTTTGATTTGTTTGACCTTGAAACACAATGTCTAAGTGTATACTCTGAGGCAAAATACAATACAAGAAATACTGTGTATATATACAATTTTATTGATATAATGTATCTTAAAATACCCTTCTTCAGTGTTTAACTTGTCATCCATTTGTTCTTATTGAACAGAGTCAACAAACTCAATCATCACGCCCATTAGTGTACATAAACATCAAAACCTGTTTCTCACAGGTTTTCATTGTCATCTGCAAATATAGCATGACAGTTGCTCAAAGACCTTTACAATATGTTTCTTGTTAATTCGCTGAAAGCAAAGGTGAACAAATTCTTTTTATGTGTGTTTTTTAGCAGATCCTTGCAGTTTACTATATCACTGTGATTTTAAACAAAAATTGCATTTAGGTACAAGAAACTTATATGAAATAAGGCACTGTCAACTTCTGGCAGCCTCAGTACACCATTCCTGATATCTGCATTTTTATCATAGAATCATTTTGGTAGGAAAGGACCTTTAAGGTCATCAAGTCCAACCGTTAACCTAACACTGCCAAGTCCATCACTAAACCATGTCCCTAAGCACCACATCTACACGTCTTTTAAATACCTCCAGAGGTGGCGAGGTATTTAAAATCGTAGCATGTGGACATACTGAGGTGTGTAATACAACCCCACTGTGCCATTTTCAGGATCTAGAGATGATGGTTGACCTAATCATTGAACACTTTACCTCTTCCTGTAGAGAAGTCCACATTAAAATGCTGAAAAGAGGTAACACACAAATCTTGTCTCCTACAACTTGGCTGCTCGGTCATGAGCTATACAGGCAATAGTAAGGAAATGGCAGAAGGTCCCAAATGGTCATAGTGTGCCCCAGAGGATGAAGCAGTTGGAATTGCTAGAATTGCAGAAGGAGGATACCAGGTTATTTCCTGCCTGTATTTACTGTTACTGTATTTGGGGGAATTCCATTTGTTTCTTCCCCCCTGTGGAGGAAGCTGTTTTCCTGTTGCCCTTGAAATAGAGAAGTAGAGCAATTGTTCCAGTGCTACACAGTATTGCAAACTGGAAGGAACAAGAAAGTCTAATTACCAGAGTATCCTGCCTGTATAATTAATGCACGTTAGTCGTTGTTGAAATACACGGAAATAAGAATATGGAAGTTGTTTAAAAAAAACCCCCAAAAGTATGAGATAGCTAAATCACTGAAACCAGCATCTGTTTTGAGGAGAAAGAATAATGTTCTCCTGTGGGGCGAGTAATTCCATAGTTATTCATTTTGGGTTTCTCATACATTCTTTTGAAGCAGCTGAGGTTGGCCACTCCCCTGCAAGGTTTCAGGGGTGATTGCAGGATGGGCTCTGGTCCATCTCTGTTTCCCTCTTCATAGGCTCCCAGGCTGGAAGCCACCTCAGGTGGGCTCTTCTTCAATCTCCTGCTCAGTGCAGCACTGAATTTAAACATGATTGCTCAGGGCTTTTACTGTTTGGTTTTGAAAGTCTCTGAGAGTGGAGGTCTACAACCTCTTCCAGTGCTTAGTTAGCCTCACAGTGATTGTTTTTGTTTCCTTTCCTCCCCCTGTATCCTCCCAACTTCAGTTTGTGGCCATTATCTCTCAGTACGCATCTTTGTAAAGAGCCTGTCTCTGCCTTTTCTGTAACCTCCTCTTAGCTGTTGGGGGGCTACTGTGAGGTGCCCCTGAAGCTGTCTCGTCTTGGGGCTGAAAGAGCCCTGGTCCCGCAGCCTGTCCTCGTGGGGCTTTAAGCTCCAGCCCTGACTCTTGGGGGCCCTCCCCTGGACTTGTTCAGATTTATCAATGTATTTCTTGCCCTGAGAGGGGCCAAAATTGCATCTGGTACTCCAGATGTGGTTTAATGAGGGCTGAGTAAAGGGGAATAATCACTTCCCTTGGCTCTGCTGCTGTTAGTACAGTCCAGCCGCTTACACTGAATGTCACAAGGGAGATCCAATTGAAAACTTTGTCACCTTTGTCTGTGAGAAACAGAAGGTAGACATTGACCATTTTTATTGTTCCTTAAAAGAAAAAAAAACCCGGAACTTCTAAACTGTGATCAAAGGATCATAAGTACAAATAAATTGGTGTTGGATATTATATCTGAACAGTCAGCATTGGTACCCAGGCAGAACTTGTAGGAATTTTTCTGTCTTGTTTTTGATTTAAGGACCAAAGTATATAGTCTTTACAGTAAATCCTGCACTTTCTCTCCTCACATGACAGTAGATGCTTAAGTATGTTCTTCAAGATGTCCTGGTTATGACTTTTGGGTTTTGTTCTAAAATGTATAGCAGCGGGTATTGGAAGTCCTGCTGTGAGGAATTGTTTCCTCAGTCTTTCTCTAAACTCACTGTTACCTCAAATCTCAGAAAGTCCAATTTTCCATTCTTGGTTTTAAAAATAAATACATTTTAAAAAGACATATAGCCACAGCCAGTATCTGTAGGGCATGTTCTGATTTGCTGTGTCGTAACACATACAATATGCATCCAGCAGCTCAAAAAGGTTGAACTTACGTTTCTCAGCTGGAAGTGGTGATTATTCATGAATGTTATTCTGTAACATTGGCACAGTCGTCTGTCACTGGCTTGCAATGAACGGAATGATGAATTAATACAAGACCTACACCATTTCTTCTCAATTTGGAGAACTGTCCAATGCTGGCATTCTCTAAGGGGCTAACTAGCCAGTAAATTATTGGCATTGGTTTCCCAGCAATCATGCTCACATACTTGAATATTTTTAATTAGTTAGTATTTCTTGTTATTCTGCAAATCACTGACAGCTAATTTGTTTTAAAACCACAGGAAAAAATAGGTTCTGAATGTATCTGTATTGCATTCTTTTCTCCTAGATGATCTCCATCTCATGTAGTATTGACAAATTACTTTTAGCAGTAGTTATTTTACTGTTGAGTTGCAATTTTGAAACAAGTATCTGGAAAGCTGGCTTGCGTTTTGGATATATGAAATGCTTGGTGCTAGTCATTCATGGAATCTGTTGTACTGGGTTTTATAGATCCAGCAGAATGAATTGTTTCCAAATTTTTGCCTGAAAATGGCAAGATTTATGTATTTCTTTGACTGTGGTGTTTAGTTAACTGTGCTACCTTCAGAGGGTCAGCCCACTGTATATCGGAAATTCTCCTTCATTCTACAAGAAGCATGGGAGAAGCTGCAGTTTAACTGTAGGAAAAGTTGAACAGCTCATTGCATGTAGCGTAGCTAGCCTTCATTCGATAAAAGGCAAAGTATTGATATCAGAAGTTACACGCGACTACTGTTTTTTCTCCTGTTCTGTACACGTCTGCCCTTAGGTAACAGATGATTTCAGCATGGAAAACAATAACTGATGTAGTATACTTGTAGCCACCCAGATGACTTTTCTGAGGGCTATTTGTGCTGTTAACTGTCATAATTGTGGGAAATGTCCTCATGTTTTCCTGTAGCTTAGAATTTGCATTTTTCACTGTCTGCATCTGTTACTCTTTCCCTTCTTCAAAAGATTAACACCACCCTCATGCAACACTGCAAATAAAATATGTACTACGTCATCTGAGGATATCATTGCAGCAGCATCACGCTCAATTGTTCTTTTTGTTTGGTTGCCTAAGTTGGCAACTTATGTCATATGTGGCTCAAACTGGTGTATTATTGTGAAACCACCTTTTTTTCTAAGTAGAAAATATTTAAAAGGTATATTTGTACGTACAGGGAAATATCAAGATAGTGTGCATTCTAAAAAGTGGTCTAGAAATATTGGTAATTTTAGCTTTAGAGTTTCATAAAGATGGTATGTTCAGATCTTTCTGATATTCTAGCAAGTAGTGTGTGTACCTCTCCTAGCACGTGGGAATAGAAAAGAGCTAAAGAAGATGCGCTTTACTCTCAGAACTGCCAGACCTTGTGTACTTTACTGAATCATGATTGCCTGGAGTTACCCATCCTTTTTGCAAATCAGACTTGACGAATTTCTTGTTTGCATCCCACTTCTGCGCATGAGGAGTGAGTCAGATCTTGCACAGGTGGAGAGGAGGAGTGTGCTGCAGAACAGCATTTTACAAACTTGTATTACTACTAGAGGTAGTAAGGTAAATCAAGGTAGACATGCTATTTTCACATGTAACACCTTTTTTTTTTTTTTCTTGAGGTGGTGCATTTAAAATGTGCTCAGATAATTCATTCTGTTAGTAACATTTTTTTACTAGAATTGATAGAGTTTTATTCTTTGACATATTGATGTTGGTAGCCAGGATTGATGCACGTTGATTGCTTAATTGATTTTAAAACATCATCGTTCAGGTCGGCAAATTTTTTAATGCATGATACAAATGGCTTTTTTTTTTTTTATTCTTTTTTTTTTTTTTTTTAAAGTAATGATTCCCTAGGCAATTGTCCAAGAAGGAGAGCTGCCAGTGCCAGAGGGTTACTCAGGAAGGCCAGTGTCTTCATTCCATGAATTAGATAACATATAACACGCCATCTCATCTTAACATCACATCAGAGAAAGATGTGAAACAAAATTAGAAAGACACTGCTGTTGTGGCTGTGTTATGTAACCTGAGTTAACTAATCATCAGCTTGTCATTCCCTTCATTCCCGAGGTATGTTTGTATCTAATTAGATTGTTCCTTATACTTAAAAGAAGAAATATCTGAGATTCAGCCTCAAAGTCAGCAGTAGTGGCCTGTGGTTAGTGTAAGACCACAAATGATGTCAGTAAATTAATGATGTCATGGGTATGCACAAGTAGCAGAGAAAGAGAGATTAGGAATGCGGTCTTGGGCACAAGAGGAGGAAAGTGTCTTTCATGAAGTGGTTAATCAAAACCACAGGAGAAGATACTGTTAGTGTTGTTCACGGAGCTGTTGTGAGCACATTAGACTGAAGTTGTTTGTTTCATGGCTCTTCTTAATCATAATCCTGGTAGAAAACATTGCCCTTCAAGGACCCCTGCCACAGGCTGTAACATCATTGTCTTTCCCCACGAACACAGAAGAAAAGATTCCTTAGGCTGGCAGAGTAGCCTTTGCTGCTAGCCTTTTTTTTTTTTTTTTTCTTCTTTTCTGTTTTTTTAGCTGTTCCTGTCTGGTTGTATCCAGAATAACAGATTCAGGGCCCTCAGGGATGTTGAGTGTTCTGAACAAAAACACAATCAAATTGCCTCTATCCTTTAATATCCTCCTTTGCACTTTCCTTTATGTGTTTTTGTTGGTAACTGTGCAAAGACTGCGTCTTTCATTGCAGTTCGCCCCAGCTCCCTGTCCGTCAGTTTTGTATTTTAGTACAATTAAGCTCATTGTATATTTAGATCACTTCTAAAAGATCAATTACTAATAAAGGAGAGGTAACATAATAAAAAGTGTTATGATGGCCTTGACCTTGTAGTATCTGAATCTTTGTATCTTGCATTGATTTCTTGTGAGTTTTGAGTGGTCAGCATCCTGCAGTAACCATCTGTCTTCTTTTTTTGGAAATAACATTAGTCAAATATAGAACGGGTAGTGCTACCTAAACTGTCTTATAATTTAAAAATAATTATAGCAAAGATGTGATAGGACTGGTTTCTTTGAGTCAGAATTACTGAAAGTGGTAATATCAAACAATTACATCCTAATAATTTAAATGGTGCTCCTGTAAGAGAAATCATAATCCTTTATGATCATTTAACAGGCAGGGGAAGAAGTCAGGCTTAGCCCCAAACATGTTTCTTAGGTGTGTGATGGAGTTCTGGTAACTTGAAAGTTACATTTAATGCACCCTGATAAATCTGAAGTTGGAGTTAGGACCAAATGAAAAATCATCTCAGAAACCTTAATTGTATGGATTAAGTGTGAGTATGAAACATGATATGAACTAACAATTTAATTAAGGCATGCTATTCATTAGGTACCTGTAAGACATACAATGAAGACAGTACTATGATATGCATCACAGTTTTTGCTGGCATCTTAGGAAGTAGAAATGGAAGGATTTAACACTGAAAGTGTCTGTGCATGTGGATGTGTTAGCAAATCCAAAGTCCCTGTGAAAGAGCTAGGTGATTACAGTGAGATGAAACAAGCTGATGAAAATTATAAAGAGAATAAATATGTTCATAATGATGTGAGAGAGATAGATTTGCCATGGTTAAATCTGGAAAGGTGTGAAAGCAGTTTGCATGGTTCAGAACATGACCGGCACTGCTGAAAACATCCGCTGGGTTGAGGATCAAAGACAGCATAGCACATGGAGAAGATAACCATGTGCTTGGTCAGATGCCTACTTCATCTTTCACCAGTGCTCAGTATCAGCAAGTGTAGTGTCTGCCCAGTCTTAGAGTGTCTGCTAAAAATGTATGTAAGAATTAATATGGAGAGAGAGTGTATTTCTTTCTGAAGATCTCTCTCTTATCAACTTGTGAATGGTTGTCTTTTAAAATATTTCAGAAGGGTTTTTGAATTGTTTTTTTTTCTTACAGTGCTTGTGGAAACATCATCAGATAAAGTGTCTAGTTTATTGGCTGGGATGATGATAGTACTGTTTCTCTAATAAAGAAAAAACTTTGCAGAGGGAAGTCCAGTTACATCTTTTTTGCAGTAATAATGGAATATCTTGCTGATTATGTTTGACTTCATGACATTACTGAAGTAAATGAGCTTTCAAAAATAAGTGTAGATGAATGTATTATTCACATAGTTTTACTATGTGAAGTGATTTTATTCCCTTTTGAGGTAAATGCTATAAATCCATAGCAGAGGTATAAACAAATGTTTGCTCCAGTACTAGAATTGGTGGGTGGAAGAGTTTTACCCTGTGTTATCTTTCCAGGTGGTGTTAGAGAGAGAGGGTGTGGAAATCCTGTCTCTGAAATGAGAGTGGGAGAGCAGGATATTAAAAATTCAGGCCTAATGGTGAGAATGGATTTATTTTGTACGTAACCAGAGGGTATGTGAACACCCACAAGAGGCATTAGAAAGTGTATTTAAAGTACCCAGTGAGTGAAATTAAACACTTTCAGCTAAAGATTTCCTTAAACAGATTTCACAGAATCACAGAATCACAGAATGTTAGGGATTGGAAGGGGCCTCAAAAGATCATCTAGTCCAATCCCTCTGCCGGAGCAGGATTACCTAGACCATATCACACAGGAACGCGTCCAGGCGGGTTTTGAATGTCTCCAGAGAAGGAGACTCCACAACCTGTCTGGGCAGCCTGTTCCAGTGTTCGGTTACCCTCACCGTCAAGAAGTTTTTCCTCATATTTATGTGGAACCTCCTGTGTTCCAGCTTGCACCCATTGCCCCTTGTCCTGTCAATGGATGTTACTGAGAAGAGCCTGGCTCCATCCTCATGACACTTGCCCTTTACATATTTAAAAACATTAATGAGGTCACCCCTCAGTCTCCTCTTCTCCAAGCTAAAGAGACCCAGCTCCCTCAGCCTCTCCTCATAAAGGAGATGTTCCACCCCCTTAATCATCTTCGTGGCTCTGCCCTGGACTCTCTCTAGCAGTTCCCTGTCCTTCTTGAACTGAGGGGCCCAGAACTGGACACAATATTCCAGATGCGGCCTCACCAGGGCAGAGTAGAGGGGGAGGAGAACCCCTCTCGACCTGCTAACCACACCCCTTCTAATACACCCCAGGATGCCATTGGCCTTCTTGGCCACAAGGGCACATTGCTGGCTCGTGGTCATCCTGTTGTCCACTAGGACCCCCAGGTCCCTTTCCCCTACGCTGGTCTCCAACAGGTCTGCCCCCAACTTGTACTGGTACATGGGGTTGTTCTTGCCCAGATGCAGGACTCTACACTTGCCCTTGTTATATTTCATTAAATTTCTCCCCGCCCAACTCTCTAGCCTGTCTAGGTATCTCTGAATGGCAGCACAGCCTTCTGGTGTGTCAGCCACTCCTCCCAGTTTTGTGTCATCAGTGAACTTGCTGACAGTGCACTCTAATCCCTCTTCCAAGTCATTAATGAATATATTGAATAGTACTGGTCCCAGTACCGACGTTTGAGGGACTCCGCTAGACACAGACCTCCAACTGGACTCTGTTGCATTGACCACCACTCTCTGGCTTCTTTCCTTCAGCCAGTTCACAATCCACCTCACTACCCGATCATCCAGACCACACTTCCTCAGTTTAGCTGCGAGGATGCTGTGGGAGATCGTGTCAAACGCTTTACTGAAATCGAGATAGACCACATCCACAGCTTTACCATCATCTATCCACCGGGTTATGTCCTCATAAAAGGCTATCAAGTTGATTAAGCATGACTTCCCCTTGGTGAAGCCATGCTGAGTGCCCCTAATGATCCCCCTATCCTTGATGTGTCTAGAGACAGTACCAAGGACAAGTTGTTCCATCACCTTTCCAGGGATGGAGGTGAGGCTGACCGGTCTATAGTTACCCGGGTCCTCCTTCTTGCCCTTTTGGAAGACTGGAGTGACATTCGCTTTCCTCCAGTCCTCAGGCACCTCTCCCGTTGCCCACGACTTAGCAAAGATGATGGAGAGTGGCCTAGCAATGACTTCCGCCAGCTCCCTCAGCACCCGCGGGTGCATCCCATCAGGGCCCATGGATTTATGGATGTCCAGATTGCTTAATTGGTCCCTGACCCAGCCCTCATCAACCAAGACAGACTCTTCCTCTATCCTGACTTCTTCTGGGGCCTCCGGGGTCCAGGGCTCCTCAGGACAGCCTCCAACAGTATAGACAGAGGCAAAGAAGGCATTCAGTAACTCCGCCTTCTTTGTATCCTCTGTCTCCAGGGCCCCCACCTCATTCATCAGTGGGCCTACATTGCCTCTAGTGTTGGTTTTACCTGCAGTGTATTTGAAGAAGCCCTTTCTGTTGTCCTTGACCTCTCTTGCAAGGTTTAATTCCAAGGAGGCCTTAGCTTTCCTAGTTGCCTCCCTACATCCTCTGACAACAGACTTCTATTCCTCCCAAGTGGCCAGCCCCTCCTTCCATGATCTGTACACTATCTTCTTCCACTGGAGTTTGCCCAGCAGTTCCCTGTTTAACCATGCAGGTCTCCTGGTACCCTTCCTTGACTTCCTACCTGCTGGGATGCTCTGATCTTGAGCTCGGAAGAAGCAGTCCTTGAATGCTAACCAACTATCTTGGGCCCCCTTACCTTCTAGTACCCTGTCCCATGGGATTTCCCCTAGCAATTGCTTGAAAAGGCCAAAGTTGGCCCTCCTGAAGTCCAGGGTTGTGATTTTGCTAGCTATTCTGTTCCTGCCACATGAGATCCTGAACTCTACCATCTCATGGTCACTACAACCAAGGCTGCCCTCAACCTTCACCGCTTCAACCAGACCCTCCTTGTTAGCAAGAACAAGATCCAGCAACGCTCCTCTCCTAGTTGGCTCATCCACCATTTGCATCAGAAAGTTATCATCAATGCACTGGAGGAACCTCCTGGACTGAGGATGGCTGGCTGAGTAGGCCTCCCAGCAAATATCAGGGTAGTTGAAATCCCCCACAACAACCGGGCCCTGTAATTGCGAGACTGCTCTCAGCTGCCTGTAGAGGGCCTCATCACCCTCCTCATCCTGATCCGGTGGCCTGTAATAGACACCCACAACAGTATCACCCCTGCCAGCCTGACCCTTAATTTGCACCTTAATTCTTTCCTTAGTCCACAGTAAAATACTGGATTATTTTGTTTAGTTGCATGGGGATACAGATATTTTCTATCCTTCTAGTGTTATTGTGCACTGGCTGATCCTTCTGTTTATGTTACAAAATTTATTTAATCTTTTTGGCAACAATGAGGAAACATAATTACTCAACTTTGCCTAAAGAGATTGACTGAGCAGAACAGGTGCCTACTGCCACATAGCCAGTTTTCTGTGATGGACATTAGTGTACATGTTGATAACCAGTAAAGTATCCAGTACTTATATAAGTATTATGCATGATTTTCCTTGCTACTAATGTATACAGAAGTTAATCGTATTTACATATCGAGGGGTGTAAGATTTTTCCTGTGTGAAGCTCTTGTGAAGAACTGAGGTGGATCGAAGTACCAAGATGAACCAAGATGGATGACTGTTGCTTTGGACAGATTTCAGAAGAATAAATATTAATCTGAAGCCATAACTTTGTTAGTGTTTTGCCTTTCTCCTTTAGAAACCACATGTCTTCGTGCGGGAGCTGGTCTCCTTCTGAGCTTGTAATTTTTCTGAAAGAAAGAGCCATGGGTTATAGTGATTGTATTGATGTGACTCCAGAAAAACACTCACCTTCATTGGAAACAAATTGAGTTATATTTGAAGAAATAGAAATGGAGTGTAATTTACTGACCTGCTGAATGTCACAGGAGAGAATCATTAATGAGGAAGATAATTATATCATAATGTAATTGTAATGAGATTGTGTGTTTCAGAGTATTTTAAGCCCATTTTATGAAGGATTTGAAGGCAGGCAGATAAGGGCAGTTAAACGAAGAATAGGAAAGAAGGCAAATGGAGTATGAAAGGTGGGAGTACAGAGAATGAGATTAAGGGTTATGTTAGTAGAGTGAGAGATGGGGTAGGAGGTGTTTATAGAAAAGAGCAAAGAAATCAGTGGCTATTTTTTGAGAAATGAGAAAATGAGTAGATGCATTCAAAGAGATGAGTGATGTTTGGAAGCAGGCTAGGAAGATGAAGAAGACAACCAACTAGGCCAGCTGGGAGACTGATAAAAACAGCAAACATTACTGTCAGTAGAAAGTATGTTAATGGTGGTGGCCAGCAAGAGTGTGTGAATCCTAGAGATGACATGGAAGGAAGTGACAGGACTTCCATAAAAGAATGAATGTATCGGAAGGGGTGCATAAATAGGGAATCAAAGATCTCACTCAAACTAACAGGCAGTGAAGACAGAAATGGAAGTCCTGAAGAGAGACAAATGATTAACCTACTGTGTTTCAAAGAGCCTAAATTTGAGGAGATAACCAGGCACCCAGGAAGAGATGTCAAAAGTGACAAATGTGAGGTGTTGCTGAAAGGAGGGAGTGGGGAAGTGTCCGTGTCCGGAAATTGTTGAGGATGGAATTTGGTATTTTGGGCTTGTTCTTTGATTTCAGAGAGTGAAGGGTACAAGAAGGGCCGGAAGGATGATCCAGGGAACTATAGGCCTGTCAGCCTGACCTCGGTGCCAGGCAAGAAGATGGAACAGATCATCCTGAGTGCCATTACACGGCACATGCAGGACAATCGGGGCATCGGGGCCAGCCAACATGGATTCATGAAAGGCAGGTGCTGCTTGACCAACCTGGTCTCCTTCTATGACAAAGTGACCCGCTTAGTAGATGAGGGCAGGGCTGTGGATGTAGTCTATCTAGACTTCAATAAGGCATTCAACACTGTCTCCCACAGCATCCTCCTAGACAAACCGGCTGCCCGGGGCTTGGATGGGTGGACTCTTCGATGGGTTAAAAACTGGCTGGATGGCCAAGCCCAGAGAGTGGTGGTGAATGGGGCAAAGTCCAACTGGTGGCCAGTCACTAGCGGTGTTCTCCAGGGCTCAGTTCTGGGGCCAGTGCTGTTCAATATCTTTATAGATGATCTAGACGTAGGGATTGAGTGCACCCTCAGCAAATTTGCAGATGACACCAAGCTGGGTGGGAGTGTCGATCTGCTGGAGGGTAGGAAGGCCCTACAGAGGCATCTGGACAGGTTAGATAGATGGGCCGAGACCAACGGCATGAGGTTCAACAAGAACAAGTGCCGGGTCTTACACTTTGGCCACAACAACCCCATGCAGCGCTACACGCTGGGGGAAGAGTGGTTAGAAAGCGGCCGGGCGGGAAGAGACCTGGGGGTGCTGATGGACAGCTGGCTAAACATGAGCCAGCAGTGTGCCCAGGTGGCCAAGAAGGCCAATGGCATCCTGGCCTCTATTAGGAACAGTGTAGCCAGCCTGTCTAGGGAAGTGATCGTGCCTCTGTACTCGGCACTGGTGAGGCGGCATCTTGAGTACTGTGTTCAGTTCTGGGCCCCGCACTTCAAGAAAGATGTTGAGGTGTTGGAGCGACCAAGCTTGTGAAGGGTCTGGAGGGTCTGACCTACGAGGAACGGCTGAGGGAGCTGGGGTTGTTTAGCCTGGAGAAGAGGAGGCTCAGAGGTGACCTTATTGCAGTCTACAACTACCTGAAGGGAGGTTGTAGCGAAGTGGGAGTTGGCCTCTTCTCCCGGGCAACTAGCGATAGGACAAGAGGACACAGCCTCAAACTTCGCCAGGGGAGGTTCAGGTTGGACATTAGGAAGAATTTCTTTTCAGAAAGGGCTATTAGACATTGGAATGGGCTGCCCAGGGAGGTGGTGGAGTCACCATCTCTGGATGTGTTTAAGAAAAGACTGGACATGGCACTTAGTGCCATGGTCTAGTTGACAGGGTGGTGTCAGGGCAACGGTTGGACTCGATGATCCCTGAGGTCTCTTCCAACCTGGTTGATTCTGTGATTCTGTGATTCTGTATTACTGTGGAGATGGTGATCTGATTTTGTGACTTATATCAACCTCTAGTGCAGTTTGGAGTCATGTGCTTTTCCCAGAGATGACTGAAATTGTGGAAGGATCCGTGGTAAATATTCTTACCTGTTGCAACTTGACCGAGGTACAGACCCACTTACTTTGGGAGTCAACTGATTCTGGCTTGCATTTAAAAAAAAGAACAACCCTGAAACAAACAGACAAGGCGTCTGTCGTGCTAGTGTATTTTTTGTTTCGTCCTAAAAGTTATTCGTAAATATGGTTTCCTTCCCTGTTCCTTCTCGTCTCTCCATCATGTGTCCTTCCTTGGGCTCTGTGGTCCACGGAGGTCTCTGGGATGCTCAGTGGTCCGCATTCCTGCTGCTGTCCTTCCTTCTCACCCTGCCTTGGTGTTTGATGTCTCCATGATGAATGGTAGAGAATGAAGTAATGGCTATGACAGTCTACGACTGGCTTCTCAAAATTTGATCACAGTAGTGGTGTGAGTTGCTATGGGAGGGGTGACTTTAAAAAGCAAAGTAGAGCAACTGCCTGACTCAGACCACCTTGTGCTTCCCATGTTGGGCTGGATGCGGTCCCTGAGACATGGTCCCGGCATTGCATGTGGTGGGGTGACTGTGGGCTGGGATGTTGTCACCAGCAAGGATGGTGGTCCCTCAGCAGGTGCAGAGTCTTGGTGCCTGAGGCCGAGCACTTGTGGAGATGATGCTCATGGCCATCTGATGTTCAGCAGAGATACGGGCTTGCTGTCCCTGCACAGAGAGCCTCCCCTGGCTGAGCCCTGGGGTCCTTGGGGCTGCTGGAGCGTGGCTCAGGGAGGCTGCCCTGTTGCTGATCTTGGGGGTGTGCTGGATGTCACAGGCATGACAACCCCTGCCGCATCCTCAGTGGGGAGAGATCCTAGCTCCTTTGCCTCCCCATTCCTCTGTCTTCACACGTGGCGGCCGTTTGAGTTAGCACGGTTTACTGCTTAGGGCAGTGGTGATCTGTCCCGTTCTTCTCTCTTAACTATTTGACAGTGAACCCAAGGTTGCTGCGTGCAGTGAGTTCTGAATTAGGCAGTCAGCCAGAGTCAAATACATTCTCATTTTATGAGTCAGCGGCTCTCTGGTTCATTAAAACCGTGGTCAGTCTTATCAGCCACAAGCAGCCAGTAATGGTGTTCGTTGTCTTATGTCTCTGAATTGTATTTTTTTTTTTTTTGATTTAAGAGAAGTATGGTCTTTCTTAGGCTTTGTAACAACTTTAAAAAGAAAAACAATGTCATGATCACACAGAGATACTTCTTATAAATTAACTACATTCTTGTATTTTTCAGGAAATTTGATTTTTCTTGGGAACATTATTTTAGTCATCTCATGTCTCACTGGGTTATGACCTTATTGTACTAGTGCAGCAACTAGGCCTTTAAGTTTCTTCTTCCAGGACATGTAAAAATAATTAAGTGGTGCTGTCACTGACTGAAAGGATTCATACAGGCATGTTTGCTCTGTGTTCCATATTATATCACTGGTTCAATTTGAATTTAATGAAAATCTGCAGAGGCCTGAAACTTTGATTCATATAGAATTTTTTAAAATTTGGAAATTAATTTATTGAGGTGTACTTTTTTTTGTTCAGAGAAAGAAAAGTTGCTTGTTTCTCTGGTCTTCTGTTTCATTTGCTGTCTGTATGTTTTATTATAAAGATACTTTAATAATATTTCAAAATAGTAACTTAGCTTTGCCTTCTCATATCTATTTTTTTAAAATATGAACATTTTAAGGCAAAAATTGAAGGTGGATTTATTTCAGTGATCGCAGGGAGGGAGAAAACCTGCAGACTTTTTAAACGCTTATTTGCTTTGGGAGTCTTGCATGTTGCTGTTTTTGAAAAAAAAGGAACATGTTTATCTGGACAATTGTGAAGTACTGAAATTACATGAACCATTGCAGCTATGGCTGCAATGCTCTTGGGACTCCTTAGCCTTGTCTCTACTGGGAAGCTAAGTCTTTGCTAGAAATTGTTGGGTTTTTTTCCTTTTTTCTTTGTAGCTGTTCTGTTAGAAGAGCTTTGAATGATAGCGTAGGCCGATTGGAACGGCTTTCTATAAACGTGTTGCTTTGGTTTGATAGATGCAAAACCTCAAACTGAATTTACATTTAAGCCAAACACAGCTGAGCAGTGAAAAAGATATCGCCTTAATTTTTAGAAAGTACTGAATCATGTATCTTACACATCCTGATTTCATCAAGAGTATCTGATAGTGGGTTTATTAGCAGTTATTCTGTTTTTCTGGTGGAGAAGGCTACAGCCTGTGAAAGGAAGGAAGAGTTTTGCCCTTCTGTGATGACATGACAAGTATATAGTCAGGGACCAGACATGTGGAAGAAAAGGTAAATTTATACTGAAGTTGAGAGGGAGAACATGAAAGTGAGTGCATGAGGGGAGTCACTAAGTGGGGCATTTATTGATTCGGCAGGAAGAAGGAACAAAGCTTTGAAAGGGAAGGATTTATGTAAATGGAGTAACGCATCTTCAAATTTGCTTGTTAAGAGTGCCTCTTAATAAACTGCCTGTAGGGTCAGGGTGCCTCCTTCGCTGCTGTACCAATTTTTTGGGTTCTTGCTTTGAAAGTGTCAGGTTTTTATACGCAAAAAAATAATTCTCAGGCCAGATACCAAATTATGCATGCGGATTGGCATTTGCTTGTGTATAGTAAGTGGTTTTGCTCATAGAAACATGGTGTTAACATGTTTTAATGGATGTACATAGGACTGCTTGTATGTAAGCACAAGTAAGGAAATCTGCTTTTAAAAACCCTTACGGTTGTCAGTGGCTCAGTGACTAGGCATTGAAAGTTGTATTTACATCTGTTCTTTTAGGATGCTGTTAAGTTGTCAAGTTTCTTTCACCTCAAGTCCGTTGTAGGCCTGTAAGACTTTCAGAAGGTGCTGTTCCTGCTACTTGTTTTGTTGTTAAAATAAAGTTGTAAAATGCTAGTAACAACTAAGTGCCCTTTTTGTTAGCACTCCACAGTATATATTAACAAGAAACAGCTATGAAAAATGCATGAAGTGACGGGAACTACTGCAAACAAGGGTACTGTAAACAGAGCCATGATAACCTGGTACACTTGGAGAGAGACTCTCTCTGTGGTAAAACATCAGCCCATCTTGTTGCCAAAAAAAGGAAAAGAAAAAAAAACAAACAACTCTTTTTCTCTCCTTCAGCTATCTACATGTGTTCCCTAAAGTCTGTCATCTGTTGTTTTATGTTAGCTTGCATATCAGCACTGCGCTTCAGATGTACTTCGTGACAGCCCATCTCTGTGCATTCTTAGGTATGTTTGAACCAGACCAGGTGTAAAACTGGTTTCTTCAGGGACCTTCTGATTCATAAATGTGTTCTGCTAGGACAGACTGAGGCAACATAAGGTCTCCACACAAACATACCAAACTCCACTTTAAAATCAAACTTCTGTTTGCTCTTCTCTCAGGTTCCTTGGGAATGCTTTTCCAGGCCTTCCATCACTCTTCCAAGGGTAAAACCCTGTTAACCCCCAATGAAAATTTCTTCATAGCCAACCTCTGCCTTTTTTATTGCAGTGCAAAAAATATTTCTTTAGCATAAATAGGTTTTGTTCTCTGTTCACTCATGTCTTTACTCTTCTGCCTGCTACATGTTTACAGACACCTGGTATTTTCTCTGTCTTTTGTTTGACTAAACAATTTGAACTCTTTTATTGTTCCCTAGGTCTTCTAATAATCCTCTGCTTTATTTTGGGTTGAAGGAAGATAACTAAAACTTTTGCATGCCTGTCTAGATGAGGTTTTACCAGTGATTGGTATAAATGCATTCCTATTTCCTGTACCAGTGAAGTTGTCTTTTAGTACATACTCTCTTCCAGTATAGCTGTGTCATACTGGTTTTGTTGGATCTGCTAATAGAGCAAACACTGTTGCTTATAGCCACTCAGCCACCACTTACACCAGCTTATTTTGTTGGTATTGTGTGTGTTGTCATTCTTTTTTGATGTTACTAAATATAATTCCATTTCTGTTCTCTCAGTCCTCAGGATCATGCAGTTCTTCTGGGAGGCTGATTTTTCTTTGTATTGACTATACCTCCCTACTCTCTGTGCTATTAGCAAGCTTCATTATCACTTATATTTTTAATTGCCATAAAAAATAGTAAGGCCTATGCCAAGACCCGTCCTTGAGGAACTCTGCTAATGACCTTTATGCAGCTAGAGAGTACTTCCAGAACTACTCAGATCACTTCTTCTGTAGCCACTTCCATTTTACACTTTTAATCCTTGTTTGAATTAATTTCTCATGTAATATATTATCAGCCACTTTAGAGAGAAACAAAGACTTACTGCAATTGTCTAGACCGGTTAAGAACAATATTGTGTGGGTCTGGTTTTGGTAAACCTGCACTTGAGTTTTACACTTGTGTCTGTTTTTCTTCCCTTCAGAACTGTTTGTAAGAATTTGCATAGAACCCAAGAGGCTGACAGTGTTGTTCTCCCCCGCCCTGCCAAATATATTTGCTGTTCTCTTACGCTGCCTCTCCTGATTGATGAGCTGATCAGTAGCCTTTCCTACTAGATGAGCTTTATTCATTTATTCTTGCAGTATCAAGGATAGACATTATTTGACCTCTTGGTTTAAACAGCTTAAACATATTCTTAAACTTTTCTCCCCATGTACAAGATTTTATTGATCTTTATTATTTTGTTGTCTTTTGTGCCCCAAACTATAAGAGGATGAGGACTTTCATTGGAGATCTCCATCCAGAGGTTTTTTTTAGTGGGTGATACTATTTATTAAATTTGTGTGGTCAATGGGTTGAGCTAATTGAGCCATGTCTCCTCTTTTTGGCCAAAGGAGCTTTTCACCAGGCTTAAATTATCATGCTGGCAATAAAAATACCAGTAAAATATATTGCTGCAGAGCAACTGAATAACAGCAACGCATCACTAGTAGAGCTGTCAGATGTGTGGCTCTTGCATTATGCAGGCTATTTACTTGCTGTCATTGCTAACCTGCTGCATTGGGGCTGGCATGTTCCCGTTTCCTGCAGGGGTACCCAAAACAAAGGTGTCATCCACAACTGCGCACCTTGATGTGCGAACAGCTTGCCCTACCATTTAAAAGTGGTACAAGGTGCTGACAGATGGCATGAATGAATTACCTTAGAAAACCACCTGAAAAGAAAACCTTGCTAGCCACATTAATAATTAAAGAAATAGATGAGAAAATTCATCATCCAGACTAATTATTTCTCTTTTGTGCGTAGCAGGCAGGGTTTCCCTCCTGCAGAGGACGACTGAGAGGTCCTATATATGCTTATGTAATTCTCTGTGGAGATTGTCTGCTTGCTTCAAAGTCAACCACAAGGCTTGCTAGAGAGAACAAGTGAAAAGATATATATATATTTCATTGTAGTTTCAGAGCTGTATCTTTCAATGTTGTGAGCCTGAAATTTATGAGTTAAAATCACCCATGTAAGCAGCAAAGTAAAAGTGCTCTGTCAGTCAACCATTAAATGGCCACTTCTACTTCAGCAAATTTGATTTCAACAGGTAAGAAAAATGAATGCAGTTAACATGTAGAGCAGCTGACCGCAGCCATATATTGGAGGATGGATGTAACAATGTTTATAAGTTGTTCTTAGTAATAGTTTTCTTCCCACCTTGAATCTTTCTGAATAATTTGTGCTTCAGGGTTAAACGGCCTCAGCTCTTGCTTTATGGAAATGAAAGTAGTTTTGCCCTTGTTCTGAACACCAAGTAAATACAGGCTGTGGTGTTATGGCAGTTATAGCGAGGCCAGAGGGTGGATGTAATGAAACTGGCTTTCCCATCGCTGGTTTTAATACAATAAAGAGTGATGCAGTGGTAGTGTGGAGCCCTATATGGCCCTCTGCACATCTTCCAGATTTTTGCTTGAACCACACCAAAGTGTTAACCACAGTTGCTTCACTGGCTTGCATCAAGACTAATGATTTTTTTTTTAATAAAAAAATCTGATTTTTCTATGTTCATTTTAAGACCATATAAACTTGACATTTGTGTGGAGCACTTAAACATGTCTTCCAATCTTAGAGAAAATTTCACAGTATTTTCAGGTCTGTACTGGGAGATGTACAATGAATACATTACCTGAATATTTTGGGAGGGCGGGGGAAGGCTGCAGTGCAAAGCCAAATTGCCATCTGCTTATTTTCAGTGCATAATTTGCAGGTGCAGGTAATCTAGTGACTTCTCCAGACTTGTTCCCCTCTGTTTAAATAGTTCTCTGTGGGCCTGTAACTGTAATCCTTATACTGCATGATACAATAAAGGCAGTTTAAAAAGAAAGAGGAAAAAAAAAAGTAAAAAGACAGGCCATGAAATTTTCACTTTTCTTTAAAGTGTAAAAATGTAGCATGTCTGTCAAGGTAAAGCTCTTCCAAATTAATTGGATAATGCTGATTTTCAGCCTTTTTTCATTTGCAAAATATATTTTTCATAGTTCCTGATGTATATAATTTTGTTAGCAATTACAGTGGACTATTATGTTCTATTTATTTCATTTTAGGAGTAGGGCAAGGGTAGCGAGAATAATGTTCTGTGAACTATGAGTTTTGTTACTGTCCTAGCTTTTTAGAAATCTTTTGCTTGTTTTACAAAATCTTTATTGCTCCTGAGTTACTACTTTGACTGTTCTTGTTGTGGTGGCTTCCATTCTTCAACAGTATTTGTGCATCGCAGGCTGATTGCCTACGTTGTCTCTGTTGTAGTCGTCTTTTCTCATTTTACCCAGACTCTAACCAGCCTAACAAGAAAGCCCTCAGTCCAAAACAGAATTAAAACTTGGCCCTTCAACATACCTGCAAATGTCCTTTGGCAAACTTGTATAAAGGAAGATGTTCATGAGAGAAATCCTATTACCAGAAAGGAATATAAAATTTGTGAAAATCCACATGGAATGTTTTTTATCCCCTTCCACCCCACCTATTTGTAATAATGGGCTAATGTGGAGTAGGTTACAAAAACAATATATATGTTTTTGACAATTTGAATTTACTTGCTTTTTATGAGCACTGGAGGTCAGGAAATGCAACTTGTGAAGACTAAAGGAAGCATGCAATATTTCTGTTAGAAATAGGGCAACTGATAAAGATTAACAAGTAAAGTGAACTTCTAGCCTTGTATCATTTGATAAACTTAAAAACAAGAATCCCAGGGCAAAAATTAATTTCCAAAGCACAGGAGGCCTAAGGTTATACTTAAGATTACTCAACATTGACTTGCCTAAGGCCAAAGCACAGGTCAAAGAATGTCCTTATGGATAAGATATTAAATGCAAAAAGCTTGCATGTATTAGGAGTTGAATAAATGGGTTAAGTATCAACAGATGTTAGTTTAATTACAAGCAGACTCCACTCGTTGTGACTGAAATTATGTGTTTGGTGCATTACAGAACAAGACAATGGCCTGGGCTTCAGCTGTCTTACAGTATATCGATAACACGTTCCTAACAGGCAGTAATAATTGGATAGCGAAGGCTCCTCCCCTCCTCACGGACCTTCTCTCTTTCAACTTGCAGTTCACAGGCTCCTTCTGCCCAAAATGGCTCACCATCCCTTCTTCAGGCAGAGAGAGGGTGTTGAAGCGAGGGGAAAGCCCATGCCCGGCGCCTGCAGTGATTCCTAGGTCTCTTGCATTAGTACAGCGCAGACAGAAGAGGCTTTGTGGTCTGTCCATTGACTCTAAGTTTAGTGGTGAACTTTGCAAAGCAAAATTGTCCTCTTCCCTCTCGCCCCCGCTTTTATATCTTCATTGAATCCTCAAGTTAATTCTTCTGTAAATCTTTCATTTGACGTTAAAAGGGTTATTTTTTCAGTGAAACTCAAGTGATCAGGTTTAATTTCTTCTAAAGGAGGCTTTTCTACTTTTTCGTATTGCAGTTAGTTTTGAATGATTCATTATTCTATGTCTTCGGGCAGATTATTGCTCGGAGTGAGGTAAGTAAGGCTATGAAATGTTGAGTAAAAGATGCCATGATTTTGTCTAACTGAATTAATTCCAGGGTTAAGCTATGCACAAGAACATGAAAAACAGTTTCAAATAAAACATGATGGTAACTCTAGGAAGTAGGTAAAATACACCTGTTTAACTTGCGAAGAGTGGGGCAAAGCGTTTGCAATATTTAGCATGCAAATAATCTGTAATATTAAACTATAAACATAATACATAGTTTTGTGAGCAGGTGAAAATCAGGTGCTTTCATCTGTAGTCTTGAATATCAAACAGCATAGATCCTTATTAAAGCATTTTTTTGTGTTAAGGTATTTATAAAACTGAGGTACAGTATCTCTGGCATTATTGAACAAAAGTTGTCTATACCATGTTTACAGAAGCATTCAAATCTGAAACAAGATTTTCAGTCAAAATTACATATTGATGACATTTATAATTCATCATTGACATTCGTTCCTTGGGTTACTTTTTATTTATTACATTGTCTACCAGTAAGTCTTCTGTGCTATATCAGTGTAGTATATCAGTAGTTATTGATGTCATGATCATCAAACTTCACTAAGCTTCCATAGATGGTATTCATATTTAGAGCTTCTCTTCACTTGAGACACGAACATAATATTGTAGAGATTTCACAAATCCTTCCACTTCATGCAGATCTGTAAAATTAATCGGAACATATTTATATTCACAAGAGTCACCGATAAGAAACCTTGTAATTGAAATAACATTCATTTTAAAAAACAGCTGTCCTGGAGGTGGCTGACGATGAATATCTGTTACAGTATTTTATGTGAAAACTATCGAATATCTTTTTCAAAAAATCCACCAAAGCAAAACACCACAATGAATTTTGTTAATGGCTACTATTAAAAAGGTAGATTTTGGACAGGGAAAGACTTACACATTGGCATTTGCAAACCTTTTGAAGTGTCAGCATGGGAAATCACAAGAGATTTTAAATGTAGTTCTGATTCTTTTAATATCCTTTTAAAATCTGTTTTACATCATATTCATCTTTACATTTGGCTGTATTAGTGCAGCTGAAGATTTTAAGTCATAATGGTGAGCCTTTTATTTTTAACTCAAGTTACAGATTAAGAAAAATACGATTAATGCCTGTGTCTAGATTTTTCTCTTTCATCCATCTGACATTACCCAGAGTATAATTTATTAGTAATAATGGCTTGTCTCCATTAAAGTTCTAGCTTTCTGTTATAATATGTTTTCAGATCTGGTTTCCCAGAGTTTATTTAAATATTTATTAAAAAATGCTAACGTAAAAGAATATTTGAACTCTTTTAATGGTGAGCATCTAACTGTGAGCGTGGTATTTGAAGTATGGGAAGCCACAGATGAACTGTGTAGATATGGAAGATGCAGGCTGTTTGTAGCGTGTGTACCCACTTAAGTATTGATACGGGTTGAGGAGTTTAGATTTTGGGGTCAGAGAGCTGTGGTAGTTTACCACAACCTGACCTACACTAATGCCTCTCATGTATCCTGTTATGGGAATTCAGATTTTTTCCTTTCCCTGTGTCTCAGCAGGGGCCGTGTGGATATGCCCCACTTAGTCTGCCTCACTGGGTAGAATTAGCAGGTTTTGTTGACCGATGCAAAAGAAGCAGTGACAGCACGTGGGAGAGGCAGAGATGAGCTGATGGGGGTGAGCAAGGGAAAGTGAGGCAGGAGGAGGAACTCAAGCTAGTCAGATTGCAATTTGGACTTTGGATCCTGTCTATGGGCTGTAGGTTCCCAACATCTGAGAAAATATCTTTTTCCACATAAAAATGCAAGCAAAACTCAGTTTCAGGGAAGCTTATAAGCCTCCTGTTCTATGAATGTAAAGGTAGCCTCTGTAGATGACTTTTTTGAGGGCATTTGCCAGTGTCTTTGCTAGCTTTCTGAAATTTTAAAGCAGTCCTAGCTACGAATTTGTTGGGTCCCAGGCTATCAATGTCTGTTCTTCAAGTCCAAAGTACTGCAGAGAAAAGAAAAAAGATCATCTCTGTTGGAGACAACGTTCTTTATACTGCTGCAGAGCAGGAAGAATGTAGAAAGGCCTTTTTACTGTGTATCTTTCAAACTGCCCCTATCCATGGGAAATCATAATGTTTGGAAGATTTAGGAATTCCCCGAGATCCGTAAAGGCTACAAATTCTTCAGTTTGTATTAATTTTGATTTAGGAGACTTGTGTTCAGAAGGGTTTATGTAAATAATACCATCATGATGATCTTTTCTTAAAGGTGGTCTTCTTCCAGTTATTTAATCTTTATCCACACTCACACCTCCTTCCTTACTGGGGAAGTAGGAGAAGTGGCAGGGGTAGCAGTCGTAACTCTTCCGAGTGAGACATTGTCATGGTTTAAAGCTGGGCCGGCTATTAACCAGGTGGCAGATGCTCTCTGTTAAGTCTCTCTCCCTTTTCCCTTTCCCTTGGCGGGGGGGAGAGGGTTATGGGTTGGAAAGTTAAAACAGTTTTAATAAACTACAGTAATGAAAAAGAGTATAATAACAATAATAATAGAAATAATCAAATATATACAAATATATACAAATATATACAAATATATACAAAACCAAGACTGAGAGCTTGGAAATCCTCCTCAGGCAAAGTTGCTCCCCCAGCACGGGCAGAGGGGAAAATGCAGTAGCTCCCCCCAGCACAGGCAGAGGGGAAAAGGAAGTAGCTCCCTGCCATCACACCTGCAGGCTTTTAACTGGAAACTGGCAAAGCTGGTACCAATCAGTGGGAGACAGGAGGGCCCCTCCCTCCTGGGCCCCACCTCCAGGAGGCAGTGGGTTAGTGATAAATAGGAAAGTGAGAATGACGTGTATGGGATGGAATACTTCGATGGTCAATCTTGGGTCACCTGCCCTGTCTGCTCCTCCCTGCTCCTCCCTGCAGGTGCGAGCCCCCTTCGGCTCTTCACTCATAAGCAGTGAGGAATTTAGCAGTGACCTTGGTTTCTCTACGACTAATTGGCCTGGTTTGGGCCAAACCAGGACAGACATGAAGAGATGGATCAAGTGTAACTTCTCCACAGATAATGGCTTTAATTCTTACCACGGTTGAAGCCACCTGGCCTTTGCATTGCCTCCCAACTTCTGTTTCCTTTCCAGAGTGCCTGGGGGTGATGCATACCAGTAAAGTTGAAGTAGAAAAGGGTTGGATCTGGGGAGGGGGGAGCAGACAGAAAGAGGGAGAAGAGCATTATTTGAAGAGTGGGATTGATTTAGATTTTACGTTAAATATACCAAGTGAGAAGAGAGTGTTTAAAGTCTTGTGTAGTTCAGAAATCTATCTTTGTTCTTTTTTTTGTAAAATACTGCAGTAAGGTCATCCAGATTAACAGAGGTTATTCTTAACTCACGTGATAAGTATTTTATGATTCAGGTTTTGAATGAAATACATCCCAGTCCTAAACTATTTTGGTTCATGTATTACTTGTTAGTGTTTCAGTCTGTTTTCAGATCTCCTGTATGCAAGCACAAATGACATAAACTCAAAAAGTACAACATAAATATTTGCAGATGGATATGGCATAAGGACAAATGTTCCCTGGGGGCATTTTCTGAATCTATGCTCAATTTACATTTGTCAGAGGAGAACACAAAGATGCTTGTCTTTTCTATTTCTCATCTCACCCACGCACACTGTAATAAAGACGTTATTTCTTTTTTAGTTCTTTTTCTGAGCTCTGGTTGAAGGGCAAGAAAATGTCTGTCTAGCACTTAACTGTTTAGTGAGGTCCCACTGCTACCAGTGGATCTGTTGAGAGTGTGCTTTGATGGTTCATGAAGAGGTCTGGTGTAGGTCCAAAAGGATGCAGGTACTTGTACCATAGTGATACCAAAACTAGCTAGAGATTTTCTGGATGGCCTGTTCTTACTAGTGAGCAGAGGCAAAAAAGAACTTTGACTTTTTTCTAATATTCTTTGTTTAAATGTTGCCTAGACCTTCTGTCACTTTCCAGCAGGTAAAAACCTGGGACTGGGTGCTTGCTGGGGAAATCAGTGAGGTCTGGCATAGGCTGATCATAGAATCATAGAATGGTTTGGGTTGGAAGGGACCTTAAGGATCATCTAGTTCCAACCTCTCTGCCATGGGCAGGGACACCTTTCTTCTAGACCAGGTTGCTCAAAGCCCAATCCAACCTGGCCTTGAACACTTCCAGGGAGGGGGCAGCCACAATATCTCTGGGCAACCTGTTCCAGTGTCTCACCACCCTCACAGTATAGAATTTCTTCCTTCCAACCTGATTGATTCTGTGATTCTGTGAATATCTAATCTAAATCTACCCTCTTTCAGTTTAAAACCGTCACTCCTCATCCTTTCACTACATGCCCTTGTAAAAAGTTCCTCTCCAGCTTTCTTGTAGGCCCCCTTCAGGTACTGGAAGGCTGCTAGAAGGTCTCCCTGGAGCCAAGTGCTGTAATGGGAAAGTAGTTGGGCAAATATGAAGAACAGCTTGGTTAGACTTATTTGGCCTGACAGTGAGGGCATAATGAGGAAGGGGACTACAATTAAGACCTAGTGATTGGAAAGAGGATGGCAATTTTTTTTGTTAGGAACCTTGGTGTTAAGGAACAATTATTATTTGTAGGGTGAAAACCTGAGACACATAGCGAAGAAGAGGAGGTGGGGAGGTGATGGACTGAAGAACCCTGGGCGACTAGAAGGCGTTGTTGATAGGGAGTGGAGAAAGAGCACTGGGTAATGTGGTAGGAAGCAGGGTGGGGTGGATGAGGAGCCTAGGGTGAGAAAGCTTTGGTTTGGGAGGAACATGGCCCTAGCTAACCTGCAGGGAGAGGAAGTCTTAACTCATGCAGAAAAGGGGTAAGTAAGGGCTTAATTCTGGTGGCTTTGAATTTCTGAGTGCTTGACTTTACAGCCCTAGTATTCATCTATGGACTAACTTGGAACATGCAAAGTACCTTTTTGTTGTTTTTCTGTCTTCTGAATTGATTAGTTCAATGAGAGTTGGAAAATATCTGAATTTGACAAATCAGTCATCAGAAATTGAAGAATTCACATTCCCAGAAGTCTCTAATCTTGGAGGGTAGGCCACAGAGATGTGCTAGATCCCACACTTGCTCGCCGACTACCAGAAATGTCTCTTACTAGCTTGTGCTGTATAGCTCCGTAGGATGGTAGCTCACTGTAACCATTATGGCTGAGTATCATCTTTTGGGTAGCATTGATAGCATTAGGGAATCTTGTTTCACTGTCAACAGCCAACTTTTAAAAAGTTGAACTAGTGCTTTGTGCGGATCATAGTTTTCTCTATGAGGTGAGAGTACTCATGACATAGTTTATTTTGATTGATATTCTACCAATTTTCTGTTTGTCTTAGCAAAATTAACATAATGGATTGAGATCGTGTTAAGCATGAATTTTCTGTTTGTTTTTTTAGCATTTGCCATCTTTAATTTTCAGAACACAGATCTCATCTTGGGGAATATGAAGAATTAGATTTGTCAGATTAGGTTGTAGTAAATATCTTTCAATTACCTAGCTTATGTTTTTGCAAGCTGTAATAGAAACAATTGTCTGTTTCACTGTAACTATCACTCAAAAATAGTCCTTAATACTTTGTCTCAGCTGTACTGATCATTGTGTGAAATAAATTAACTTGCGTACATGCCCATTTCAGAGATAAAAGCTAGTAAATTATAGTAAGTGATAAGATTCTCTTAACTTCTCCCAGAGTATGTTTTATTCTCATAATGTTGTATCACCTGTGTGATAATGTTTTCTTTGAGACAGGATAGTCCTGGAAAATTTCCTGTCAAGATGGCTGTGATATGGAAAGAAGTCTGGAGATCTTTATATTCTTTCTCAGGGTCTTATCTTACCTCTCACTTCCAAATATGGCTAAATTTTTGTGCTACAGGATTTGATTAAATTAATTTGTGCTGTTTTCTGTATTCTTGCAAATTCTGTTTCACATTAGCTTGCTTGTGGATGATGGTCAACATTCTTGGTATTTCCTGTCTTGCTTATGATCAGCTTTTTAAGCTGTTTGTGAAGCAAATTGAAAATCTTGTAAATAAGTACATAATAGGTAGTATTTCATTTTCCTAATATCCTAATCACACATTTTTTCCTTCCTTATATTCCACAATACTATTCTGGAATAAAATTTGTAGCAAGTCTGTTCAATTCTTTCTTTTAGCCATGTTGAACTCTGTACGAACAGAGGAAAAAGCTTACTCTTTTTCTTTATTCCTAAAGAAAATTCTGCATTTCAGAACACCTTGAAAAATCCATTAATGAAGAAATAAGATGACTATGAAGCTGTTAAGAGTGAATCTTGGCTTTTTTTAACCAAGTGTGTGAAGACAGTGGATGAGTTAATGATTTCACTGTAAATGAGTACACAGTCTAGAATTAATTTGAAGTTTGGGTTGAATAAAAATGATTGTAATTTATATAAATGAAGGAAATCTGCAATAATTTATTGATATCTTGTATATATTTGCTTTGAGTATTAGAATGATAGAGAAGTGATGTATTTTATTTGAGGAGTTAAGTTAAATTGTTGTACACTTCCAAAGACATGAACAAAACTCCCTTGTGTTTTTCTGTTAAAAATACTGTCACTGTTTAAGGCTGGGCGGGCGGTTAGCCGGATGACAGATGCTCTCTATTAACCCCTTCCTTCCCCAGAGGGGAAAAGGAAAAGAGAAAAGGGAGAGAGACTTACGGTTGGAAAGTTACAACAGTTTTAATAAACAATAAATAATGAAAAATAGTATAATGAATAATGAACTATATACAAAACCACTACTGAGCTCCCCCTGATGAAAACCACGTCACCGCTGATGTTGCAGGGCAGGCGCTGGGCAGTCCCGAACCAGATGCGGCAGCAGGCGGGAACCGGGTTCAGGAGCAACAGCCAGGAGCGCGGACAGAGCCCTCCCACGATGCCGGCCATAGGGGAAGAGAGCACGACCCTTGTGGTTCCTCAGCTTTTAACTGAGTATATCACGTGGGTGGGATGGAATGCCCTGTTGGTCAGTTCAGGTCACCTGTCCTGTCTGCTCCTCCCCGGAGGTGTGGCATTTTTATGGTCACTTCCTTTGTGGAACAAAGAGACCCAACAGGGACCCTGGTTCCCATGGCAATAAGCTCAGGTAGTCAACTTCAGAAGGTACAGTCACTTAACAGAAACTTAACTGAAAAGTCTGTCCTATTCCAAACCAGGACAACATACCTTTAAAAAATTCTTAGTTTTGTGTAGAGAGTGATTAAATCTGTGTTCTCCCTATACAACATTTTGAAATTTGTTGCTTGCTTGTTGTTAGCCAGCTGACATGTGGCTTGTTACCAGAATTTTCATTTAGCTGAAAGCCAATAAAGCCCATTTCTTGAGCAGTTAATGGGAAAAGGCCAGACAGGAGTATATGCGCTCCTGGAAGGTGCCAGTGGCTTCCCAGTAACAGAAAAGCAACCAGGGTGGCACTGTGCCTGTGTCCAAGGTCACTGAGCTTCTGTAGGTTCGTTATTTCTTCCTGTCAGTTGTGTTACGTAGCTCCAGCCCTGGAGCTGCCCTTGAGTTACTCGGGAGACGTGTAAGCTAATGAAGCCACAGGTTGGCTACTACTAACCTTTGCTGTGGACAATGGGTAGTGAAGGAGCTTACAAGCAAAAGATGAGAATATTTGTGGTTCATGAGGTAGATGAAGTTGTGGTTGTATAAAGTAGACAGTAGGTGGTTTTCCTTGTTTATTTGTATTTTTTTTTCTGAAATCTCAGCCAAAATTTGAATTCACTAGTCATATCTCCTCTGTGGTTTTGATTTACACTGATGTGCAGAAAGGAGTAAGGGCTGGGATAGCAGAGGATGCTGTGAAACTGATGAATAAAAAGGGAAAGCTGAAAAGTTGCCTATGAGAATTGGCAAAGTTGTCAAATTCATAGACAGGGCACTTCCATAGATTTTGCAGGTGAAACCGGCTGAAGACCTGCCACTCAGTGGTTTAAAAAGTAGTAATGAAGGAAAACTTTACAGAGCTATGAGGAAGTAGAAAATGCAGGAAATACAGAAAAAGAATAATAATAATAATAATAAAGGAGACTAATATTAAGGCATACATCTTACAGTGTACTTAAACTGAAGAAATGTGACTTGTATTTTCATTTAAAAAGCTATGAAGCTATACTAACCAGTAGGTTTTAATACTGCTTCTGCTGAAGACAGAATGTGATATTAAATTCTGATAAGCAGCTACAGATTCTTGTTTATTTTAATGCCCACAGATGGATACAGATATTGATCTAAAGATAAACTCCTTATTAGTATTTCTCTCTGAGCAGCATGTTTCTATTCAGTAAACCAAATCCCAGATGAGTATTGATGCATATATTCATTGCACTAATCATACAAATTAGAGATGAGCCCAGACAGAAACTGTACCTGGGAAATGTGTCTCTGTGCCCAGCGGCGTTGGGAGACTAGAACTTGTGATTTGCTGTATCTGTCTAATGGCTTATACTGAAATCCAGGATTTCAGAGTTCAATGTCCTTATGCGCACTTTGAAGGGTTAGCTCTAATTCTAACCTGGAATCCTAATGAAATAAATATATTTCTTCTTTTTGAAAATATGTATTCTCAAGGGCACTTGAAATTTGCAGCCTGTCAGGAGGCAGGATTGTTGTTTGCATGCAAGGCGGAGTGAGGAGGTGATGTTTTACTTTAGGAGAGCATCACTATAGAGTTCATGCAGATTTTAAGGCAGTAGTAGCCATTGCTTTTTTTCTAAAATAGTTTAGAATGTTTTACATTGAATTTGATTTTTTTGTGTGCCTTGTCTTTCTGTCTGTCTTTCTGTCTGTCTTTCTGTCTTTTATTTTGAGACCAAACTAGAAGAAATAGGAGCTGGTTGCATAATATGTATGACTTCATGCTATTTGGTATTTTGCCATTGAGATTTCACGCCCTGGCAGGGATTAACCTATCTGTCATTATGTGACATCTTACATTTCCCACTATGAATTAGTGTAACTTGCTATGTCTTTGCTTTTTTAGTTAATCAGAGAATCAGAAGTCGGAGACAGAGAAGCTCTGTTGGATCACCCTAGCAAATACAAAGTTTTCCTCCTCAGCTGAGATAGTTGGGAAATTTTCTAAAACAAATTTCTCCTTCATTGGGAGTTGCCAATTAGTTAAACCCGATCCTACTTCCACCAAGTGACATTCATTTCTGTGAGCTTCTAATGAAGTTCAGAGACCTGAACCAAACCTGAAAGCAAACCTGCTTTTCAGCTAGCTTACCAGTCTACCACTAACTCGTGAGTTGAGCAACTGTGTTTTGCAGCCTACTCTGGGTAAACGACCTTTGGGTTCTTTACTCAGCTTTAGTTTCACACTCCTCCTCAGTCTGGACATTGTTTTGGGTACTATGGCTAAACCTGATGCCCAGGTTGCGCTCCCAGGCTTGATTTAGTTTTGAGGCTTTCTATAGCAATTGATTTTGTTTGACAGTAGACCTTTTTTCCCCGACTCCTGTAGGATTTTATACAAAATGGAAAGTCATACATTGCCACAGAATTTATACTAATCTGCTCAAAGGTAATTTCCAGATTCCTGAACAGTGGTAAGACCATCAGTAATGCACCTCGTATTGGTTTTGGGTGTGGGCTTACTGATGAAGAGAAAAAAAATTGACTGTTTCTTCAATTCAGATAAGGTCATTTCACCTAGTAATCCAGTCTGTAATGCACTCCCTCTTCCTGCTTGGTGTGCTCTGCCCTTCAGATATTTTTTTATAAAATCTTCCACTTTGCTTTAGTCAAATAATTAATCTCTCTTAGTCTTGACAGAGACAGTTAACTTCACTCCCCAGTAATATACTCTGTAAACTACCTCCAGTGTTTTGTTAGTGTTTTAACAGTCCAAAACTAAATGGTTATATCCAGACTCAATGGCACAAGAGACATATACAAAGGGCTATTGGAGTCTCTTTAACTGAATGCCAACTTACATAAAGCATGATTTAAATGTAAATAATATGATGGAAAAAGATTACACAGACCATGTTACAAGTTTGTATTGTGTAGTACTGATGAATAAACAGTATAAATATCTCAAAAGATTTCTCGTGGGTTTTTTGGGGGGGTTTGGGGTTTTTGGAATGCTTATAAAGGTTTATGTTCTCACACTGTGAGATCATGACACTTGCTTGGTATTTCTGTAAAGAGAAAACCAGTGGTTTGAGGTCACTATTTTTGTAGAGAACAAACTGACAAAAATAATAACTGTGATTGCCTTGGAACTACAGTAGTTTGTGTAAGAATAAGGTACAACAAGATGATTAGCAATGGAGGTAACTTGTTTGCTGCCCCAAATATGTAGTTTTAATGTGTAATTGTGTTACAGTGATTAGAAGTTTTGCAAGGTGGGGGGAGGAAACCAACCAATCATCACAAGGTAGAGCTGGAAGGATAAAGTTAGCCATCACTCTTAACATGCTAAATGACAACTTTTGATCTCCAGATATTGAGATAACGAACATTTACCACAGGGAGAAGATATGCTTGAAATATTGTGTAATTCCAGTTACTCTTAATTATTGATTCAGCCTGATTGCTATTTACATGAGACATTCAGGCATATTGTCAGACTACTTAAAATATATTGATGCAAAGGTATGGCTGGTTTAGCCAGCGCTGTGTGCAAGCACATGTACATGTATCAGTATGTTATTTTTATCTTTTATTAGAGGGATATTCTTTGGGTTTTGTTTCTTTGGTGGCGCTGATGGTTGTGTTTCAAGAACAAATAGGGGAAAAAAGGGTTCCGGGAATAGCTTAAGTAAGTGCAGCATGCAGAATTGATTTCTGCTTATTATAACCCTGATGCTCTGCATCTGAACATTACTCTACCCCCCTCCAAAATAACACCCTGTATTTTTGGTTTAGTTTTCTTCATAAAGTAGTCATATGCTTTTCCAAAGTCCCCTGAGATACATCAGTAGTACAAACTCTGGGCTTCTTGAATCTTCGTTCAGCCATATGGATACATACTGTAAAACTACCCACTCTTGCCAGTGCGTATTTACACCTAGCTGAGTTTGCACGATGGTGTTTGCAGTGAATCTGCCTTGGGCATGGAGGAGAGAAGTGTGTACTTCTCATTTGTATCCAAAAGAGTAAAAATAGAACCAGAGTTGTTGTTGCTTTCTGGTGACCAGGATCTTAACATGGTTGACTTTGAGTGTTTATAGAGAAATGGATCAAATGAAAACATGTCAAGAATAGTACTTAAAGCATCTTTTAAAATATCTTGCATCCAAAGAATAATCTTTGTCCTTTTGTTTTTGTTTCTAAGTGGATTAATAATAGGGACAAACAGGCTAGTTCAAGAACACTGAAATTATGTCAGGATTGTAGTGCTAATTGAATGCCTTGTTTTTCTTGTTTTAGTGCTATACTCTTAGCTGACCTGATGCTTCATATTGAAATAATCCTGGGCTAGTTTTACTCTTTCTGCATTTGCATCAGCAGACGGTCTTAACTTTCAGATGGACAGATCTAAATTGAAGAAATGTGGTTGAATCTGTTTAAATCTATATAAACCTAACAAAAAGAGAAGAATTTGACTTTTTGTTGTACTTGGGTGAATGGAAGTTTGCCCAGGTTAAGGGCTTTAGGATTTGGCTCAATGTTTATTTTAAATCCTCATTTCCCAGACATAAACTATTCTAATAGAAGCATCCAGATACTTGAGAATATGCTGCAATTGTATTTTTACGTGTTCCGGATGTGCTTTAACTAAAAAGAAATAGCAGATGTTTGAACCACGAAGTGTACTTTTCCTGAAGCAAACCTTTCCCATGTTGCAGTAGCATGGTATGTCTACCTGGTGGACAGGTTTTTTATTGTTTTGAGGGGGGATTTTTTTCTTCCCCTCCCACCTCCTCTGAGTCTGAGTACAGTGATAAAACATTAGAGATACAGGCTGCATCATTTTGCACTATTCTGAAGCAAAATTTGGTCATCAAATAAAATATAGGATTGGAGTGGTCAAGAATAACTCTTTTGATGCTGAACAAAGGGAAAACTGACTTAAAACTACAGATAAATTTTCATTATTGTGTCTGAGATGATCTGCTGGTTTTAGTACTGTGTGTAGCTTCTAGAGTCTTGGTTGTGTTTGTTTTTTTCAGTGAAATAAGAAGTGCAGGTGGCAGAGGTGGAATGTTTGGGTACCAGTAGCGCCCAAGTTTTACCAAGATTTAAGGATTTCTTTTGAGTCCAGAAGTTTTGATCTTGAAAGAAGCATTGATTTAGAGCTCAACTATTAATTCTTGGCTTATATTTTTTTTTAAATAAGGATAAAAATGCAAAAAAACTTTTAGATGTTGAATTTGGAGGGAAGTGATGTTTCCTCACTCACAGCAGCTGAAGGTAATTTGAAATCTACGGATTCTGCTGCCTGCAAATAAACTGAAAGTCTGATTCAACATCTGGTTGAACAGGGTATTATTTTTGGAAATCCTGTGGACCACTGAAAAAAATGGAGTGGAGGACCCACTTTTCTTTACTCCTCTGCACAAGCTTGTTGGAGGAGAATGGGAGCTTTCTTCTGAAATGACAGATTTATTACACAGAGATCGCACAAAAAAGGGTGGGGGTCAGATTCAGATTGCCAGCTTTTCCTAACCACAAAACAGGATGTGCTCCCCTTTCCCTGCTCCAGGACTCCATGTAATAATCAAACCATTCATACTTGTTTCAATCAGCATTTTAATACTTGCCTTTTTTTAAACTCTTCAAATATTTCTTAGTTAAAAGCTGATAAATGGCTTTTGGCTTACAGAGTTGACATTCATCTTCAGGAAAATGATTGCGTCTTTGGCAGGAGAGATGAGCTAAATTAACAAAAATGTATAAATTGAATTAGGAGTCTGTCTCATGCATAATCACAAATATGTTGTGTGCTTTTCTAAAGCTGGAGTTAAACCTGTAATTTTGTATGGGCAAGCACATCGGCCACTTCGCTCTCTGTATTCTGTATCAGCATCCACAAAGGCACCCTTGTTAGGCTGTACGATGCAGGAGGCAGGTCACACAGCACTTCAGAGATTATAAGGATTCTTATCAAGCTCAATTCAAATTGTCTTCCAGAGACAAAAATAACATTTCTTCTTCTTTGGGCTGTGTTGGGCTACAGTTCCCATTTTCGGATGAAACCATTCAGTGTTTGGCTCCTTCTAGAACTGCTTTTTTTCCATGCACTTTTGGCTAAAAGAAACAAATTTGCCAGTTGATTGTCTGCTGACTGAGAGTGTGAGAGCATGGCATTCATGCTATTGTCATACCATGCCAATAAATGGAGCTGAACTAAAAATCTGCTTGCTCTATAAAAAATATACCCACAAAGAAAACAGTATTCCCAGACATTTTGAGATGGTCGGGTTTTAGATCTACTATTGTTAGTTCAGGGTCACTTAGCATAGTGCAAAAATATTTCTAAAGGACAGGTTTCGCGTTAGTTGTTCCTGTTTTCAGAAATAGTTTGGTATGAAGGATTTTGAGTCACTGTGGTTGATCAGGTTACAGTGGTTTGTGAACAAGCAATATATTTTGTCTAATGCACAAGCGAGCTTAGCTGCTAGATTGTGGATACTGCTAAAGTTTATGAATGCATCTGCCCTTACTGGAACAGTCCTGGGAAAGAGGACAGAAATGCTTGAGTAAGGAGTACAGGATCAGGGTATTACTGTGCTCATTTGGATGAGCTCCTTGGGGTTCCTGTTGTTTCCTTGTAGTTCAGGTAAGCCAAGCATCAGATTTTGTGTGATTAACCATTGAAGGCAGTGATTAGCTTGTTTCAGATCATTGTATAATGTTTGTAGGATTTTTATCCTTTAAATTTGAACAGTGATTTTTCTCGAATTGCTGTGCATTTGGGGAAATAGAGTAAGACGATGCGAAGGGAGAGAGAGACCTCAACAACTCTGCTAGTTTAGAGGAAGAAGAAAAGCATCTAATGGTTTGGGATTAAGTGTGAATTTACTTCTGCTATCTCTGTAAAGCCCAATCTTCCCTTAAAGGTTGATATATTAGTTTAGTGATTCCAAGATTTCTAATTTAAACCAACTTGATGGCTTAAAATGCAAGAAAACCAGGAAAGCAAACACACCCTTTTCTCAAATGGGTATTATCTTGCACATTTTTTTTGGGTACCAAAAATTGTTGAGTTTAATCATAAGTGCAGAAATAAACACAGGTTTTAGACAAGAAATGACTGAGAATTCTGAGGCATTAATATTGGATTTTTGATTTCCTGTAGTGCAGTCTAGTGCAGACGAGAGGAAACGTCCTCAAGTTGTGCCAGGGGAGGTTTAGATTGGATATCAGGAAAAATGTCTTCACCGAAAGTGTTAACAAACATTGGAACAGGCTGCCCAGGGAAGTGGTGGAGTCACCATCCCTGGAGGTATTTAAAAGATGAGTAGATGTGGTGCTTAGGAGCATAGTTTAGTGGTGGACTTGGCAGTGCTAGGTTAACGTTTGGACTTGATGATCTTAAAGGTCCTTTCCAACCAAAACGATTCCATGATTCTATGTTCTCACAGATATTTTTCCATTTGAATTAATGTATCAGTGGCTACAGGGCCATCTCCTCGTAAGATCCTGTGTAAGGCTGCTAATGAATGCGTTTGGATGCAGGTGAGGAACATTAACTCTGTCATCTTGGAGGGTGGAAATACTGTTGTCCTCCTGCACGGTCGCTGCATTCCTGGACTGCTTCTCGTCCCTTTACCACCTCCATTATCTCAAAAGGCGTAGCTGTATTTGGCACATGTGCATCTTTTCCTGAAAGTGTTCAGATGCTGCAGTGATTGGCATAGTACAAGAACATAAATGTAGTGAGAACTAGTGACTTATGCCGTGATATTTTCAAGTAAAAAATGATGCAAATAGTAAGGGGGAAAAATTGGAAAAATGGAGCAAATATGACTAGGAGAGTCATTTTGCCACTTCAGGATTCCCTGTTCTTGTGTGATGAAAAAAATAATTGATTTCAGAGTAAACTCTTGCTTGTATGTACATCTGCCACCACTTTGGCAGAGAGGCAAGAATATCTTTTTGTGGAGAGGTTGTGCTCTTGGAACTGCAGATTTAGGTTTAGGAACTTGGGGTCATTTTGCTACAGGGCTCTCATGTAAAGGTGGTAAAGTCAAGCAATTTTCTGTGGTTTGGTTTCTTGTTTGTATAAATCAGGTAAGGATATTCCCCTTTTTCTCACTCTAAATAGTCTCATCTGCTGAAGTTGTTTGCTCTTTAATGTGCTTAAGTACCACAACAAGGTAATAATCTTGGTTGGCATTTTTTAACTGAAATGATTTCCATATGCATTTTCTGTTTGATGGGCTTTTAGAAAGATAATTCTGCATGTGTCTGGTTGATAATTATAATGAAATCCTTTTCTTTAGAATACTTCAGAGAAGTGTTTGAATTTTCCACATTTTACCCTCTCCTTTTTAACTTTTAGAGTTCTTCCTTCTGAGAAATCTGTGTGAAGGTGGGGAGGAAGCAACAAATTAAAATAAACATATGAAACTAAATGGCAAATGTCTTTTTGATTTTACTGTGAGTAGAGTTGACATTGGTGCTTTTCCTGAAAACCTAAAAGTTATGTTACATTCCCAATGAATTCACAACTCATGCCACTGAAAGCTTCTCTCTTCTCCACCTTCTCAGCAGTCGTGTGCCATGATGTGCTCATGATGGTGATGCTTTTAAAAGTTGCGAATAGTTTATATCTACGTTTTAAGCACATAGTTGCACTGTTTTCTCCAGTAGTGAGTTTCTCAAGTTCCTGGTCACCCCTTCTTCCTGCTTCCTGCAGGGTTCTCCCTGCTTTGGTTGCGCCCGTGCTGAGCACCACAAGCAGTTATGCCAGCATGACTGCGGCGATGGCTTGGGAGTCACAGGGGACACTTGGGTAATGAATTCCTTAAGCTTTGCTGCCCAGGGAAACACATGGCCCTAAATACGAAGGCATAGGCTAACATGCTTCATTGCTTGGTTTGTGCATCAAGTATTTTGCCTTCAGAAAACAGTGCTGCTGTTTCCATGCCAGCCGTTATTTAACAGCTGTTTTAGCTGTTAAATAATCTTGTGGCAGCCGCTGAAGAGAAGAAATGTTGGTGCCAGGAGCCCCATGTACGGTGCTACTAGGGATTTTCTCAGTGTGGAGGCAACTGTGCCTGGGAGCTGACACGTTTGCAGACGGCTCTTGGCTGTGGCGCAGCGAAGGGCTGTTTTAATGGCTGGTAAAGTTTAGCAGACCCCAAGGTGGCGTGATGACTCCACAATGATCAAGTCCAAGTGGGGTACAGATTTGTCTTGTGCTGTTGATGGCAAATCATGTCTGTGTAGCTGGGGGCTGGGTGCTCATCCTTCACCCTTTGATTATATGACATCAAGATAGTGGCTGTCAGTCACAGCTGCTCTGCTTCTCCTCTTTGACTGAATCACAGAATCACACAGAATCACACAGAATCACACAGAATCACACAGAATCACACAGAATCACACAGAATCACACAGAATCACACAGAATCACACAGAATCACACAGAATCACACAGAATCACACAGAATCACACAGAATGTTAGGGATTGGAAGGGACCTCGAAAGATCATCTAGTCCAATCCCCCTGCCGGAGCAGGATTCCCTAGATCATATCACACAGGAACGCGTCCAGGCGGGTTTTGAATGTCTCCAGAGAAGGAGACTCCACAACCTGTCTGGGCAGCCTGTTCCAGTGTTCGGTCACCCTCACCGTAAAGAAGTTTTTCCTCATATTTATGTGGAACCTCCTGTGTTCCAGCTTGCACCCATTGCCCCTTGTCCTGTCAATGGATGTTACTGAGAAGAGCCTGGCTCCATCCTCATGACACTTGCCCTTTACATATTTATAAACATTAATGAGGTCACCCCTCCGTCTCCTCTTCTCTAAGCTAAAGAGACCCAGCTCCCTCAGCCTCTCCTCATAAGGGAGATGTTCCACCCCCTTAATCATCTTCGTGGCTCTGCACTGGACTCTCTCTAGCAGTTCCCTGTCCTTCTTGAACTGAGGGGCCCAGAACTGGACACAATATTCCAGATGCGGCCTCACCAGGGCAGAGTAGAGGGGGAGGAGAACCTCTCTTGACCTGCTAACCACACCCCTTCTAATACACCCCAGGATGCCATTGGCCTTCTTGGCCACAAGGGCACACTGCTGGCTCATGGTCATCCTGCTGTCCACTAGGACCCCCAGGTCCCTTTCCCCTACGCTGGTCTCCAACAGGTCTGCCCCCAACTTGTACTGGTACATGGGGTTGTTCTTGCCCAGATGCAGGACTCTACACTTGCCCTTGTTATATTTCATTAAATTTCTCCCCGCCCAACTCTCCAGCCTGTCCAGGTCTCTCTCTGAATGGCTGCGCAGCCTTCCGTTGTGTCAGCCACTCCTCCCAGTTTTGTGTCATCAGCGAACTTGCTGACAGTGCACTCTATTCCCTCATCCAAGTCATTAATGAATATATTGAATAGTACTGGTCCCAGTACCGACCCTTGAGGGACTCCGCTAGACACAGACCTCCAACTGGACTCAGTCCCATTGACCACCACTCTCTGGCTTCTTTCCTTCAGCCAGTTCACAATCCACCTCACTACCCGATCATCCAGACCACACTTCCTCAGTTTAGCTGCGAGGATGCTGTGGGAGATCATGTCAAACGCTTTACTGAAATCGAGATAGACCACATCCACAGCTTTACCATCATCTATCCACCGGGTTACGTCCTCATAAAAGGCTATCAAGTTGGTTAAGCATGACTTCCCCTTGGTGAAGCCATGCTGAGTGCCCCTAATGATCCCCCTATCCTTGATGTGTCTAGAGACAGTACCAAGGACAAGTTGTTCCATCACCTTTCCGGGGATGGAGGTGAGGCTGACCGGTCTATAGTTCCCCGGGTCCTCCTTGCCCTTTTGGAAGACTGGAGTGACATTCGCTTTCCTCCAGTCCTCAGGCACCTCTCCCGTTGCCCACGACTTAGTAAAGATGATGGAGAGTGGCCTATCAATGACTTCCGCCAGCTCCCTCAGCACCCGCGGGTGCATCCCATCAGGGCCCATGGATTTATGGATGTCCAGGTTGCTTAATTGGTCCCTGACCCAGCCCTCATCTACCAAGACAGATTCCTCCTCTATCCTGACTTCTTCTGGTGCCTCAGGGGTCCGGGGCTCCTCAGGACAGCCTCCAGCAGTATAGACAGAGGCAAAGAAGGCATTCAGTAACTCCGCCTTCTTTGTATCCTCTGTCTCCAGGGCCCCCACCTCATTCATCAGTGGGCCTACATTGCCTCTAGTGTTGGCTTTACCTGCAGTGTATTTGAAGAAGCCCTTTCTGTTGTCCTTGACCTCTCTTGCAAGGTTTAATTCCAAGGAGGCCTTAGCTTTCCTAGTTGCCTCCCTACATCCTCTGATAACAGACTTCTATTCCTCCCAAGTGGCCAGCCCCTCCTTCCATGATCTGTACACTATCTTCTTCCACTGGAGTTTGCCCAGCAGTTCCCTGTTTAACCATGCAGGTCTCCTGGTACCCTTCCTTGACTTCCTACCTGTTGGGATGCTCTGATCTTGAGCTCGGAAGAAGCAGTCCTTGAATGCTAACCAACTATCTTGGGCCCCCTTACCTTCTAGTACCCTGTCCCATGGGATTTCCCCTAGCAATTGCTTGAAAAGGCCAAAGTTGGCCCTCCTGAAGTCCAGGGTTGTGATTCTGCTAGCTATTCTGTTCCTGCCACATGAGATCCTGAACTCTACCATCTCATGGTCACTACAACCAAGGCTGCCCTCAACCTTCACCGCTTCAACCAGACCCTCCTTGTTAGCGAGAACAAGATCCAGCAACGCTCCTCTCCTAGTTGGCTCATCCACCGTTTGCATCAGAAAGTTATCATCAATGCACTGGAGGAACCTCCTGGACTGAGGATGGCTGGCTGAGTAGGCCTCCCAGCAAATATCAGGGTAGTTGAAATCCTCCATGACAACCGGGCCCTGTAATTGCGAGACTGCTCTCAGCTGCCTGTAGAGGGCCTCATCACCCTCCTCATCCTGATCCGGTGGCCTGTAATAGACACCCACAACAGTATCACCCCTGCCAGCCTGCCCCTTAATTCGCACCCACAAACTCTCAACTCGCTCCTGATCCGCCCCTGGACAGAACTCAATACATTCTAGCTGCTCACTCACATAAAGAGCAACTCCACCACCTCTCCTTAGCGGCCTGTCTTTCCTGAACAAGACATAGCCATCCATGACCACATTCCAGTCATGCGAGGCGTCCCACCAAGTCTCTGTAATTGCCACTAAATCATAGCCCCCCGACCGAACACGGATTTCCAACTCCTCCTTTTTCTTCCCCATGCTGCGTGCATTGGTGTACAGGCATTTCAGGGAGCGAGCTGAGCACACCGATTTCACGCCAGGGGGATGGGGGGCCTCCTGGTCTACCTCAACACTAGAGCGTTGCCCCAGTGGTGCAAGCCCAGCTACTACCCCATCCCCCTTCGAATCTAGTTTAAAGCTCTCCGAATGAGCCCTGCTAATTCCTGTCCCAAAACCCTTTCGCCCCTACGACATAAACCTTTCCCATGTATTACCGTCACGCCTGGTGTCCTATAAAACCAGCCATTATCAAAGAACCCAAGGCCCTGCATGTAGCACCAGTCTCGTAGCCAGGCATTAATAGAGAGAATCCTACTATTCCATCCCACGTCATCACCTGAAAATGGAAGGAGGGAGGAGAAAACAACTTGTGCCCCAGACTCTTTCACCAACCGTCCTAGGGCCTTGTAGTCTTTCTTCATCCCCCTCAGACTATGGGATGCAGCTTCTTCCCCACCTGTCTGGAAGATGAGCAGGGGGTAGTAGTCTGTGGCCTTCACCAGGTTGGGGAGTTGCCTGGTGATATCCCTGATTCGGGCTCCAGGCAGGCTGCAGACCTCCCTGTGATGGGGGTCAGCTCTGCATATTGGGCCTTCAGATCCCTTTAGGAAGGAGTCTCCAACCACTAAAACTCTTCTCCTCTTCCTTGTGGAGGAGGTAGCTATACACCTGTCAGGTTTTTCTGACTGTGGTGGGACCTCTGATATAGGTTGCCTCTCCACCACATCCCCATTGGACCGGCTGTATTCCACTAGGGCTTCATATCTATTGCTCAGAGGCACCTGTGGAGGCGAGGTAGGCAAGGAGGGCACTCGCCTTTTGCCACAGCCATAGACTTGCCTCCACTCACTCCTCTCCTCTAAGTTATTGTTTTCCACCTGAGAGGGGCAGAGTACAGTTGTCCCTCGATCCTGGGAGCTCTCCGGCAGGTGCTCCCATTTTTGTTGCAGGGAGGGCAAAGCCTGGCTCCACCAGTCTATCTCCATTTCAGCCTCCCAAATGCTCCTAAGCCTTTCTACTTCGGCTTGAAGCCTTTCAACCTGGCTTTGCAGCTGTGCCGCTCGGCCAAGCAGATCATCTACCTGCTCACAGCGCACACAGCCCCCTGTCACCACAGAGACGCTGTAGCATTCCCTGCAGCCTGCAACCTGCACCATCGCCTCCTTCCGTGGGAGCTCTGTCTGGGTTCCCACATCCATTTTGGTCTTCTTCTGCCGGGTGGAGACCATTGTTCTTTCACTGAGCTGGGAAATACCTGTTGGTGACACCCCTGGTTCACAGCTCCTTGGCACCTTCCTCTCCTTGTGCACTGGGAGGGAGTCAGTGCCCTCCCCAACGAGCTGCAAAGGACTGCAGCCTCTCCTGCCCTGGGACATACCCAGTCACTTCTTACTCACACAGTCACAGCTGAGTCTCCCTCTCCCTTCTGGCCAGGGACTAGTCCCTGCCCTCCAGGAGGCTCTTTATCACCCGATCGATCAATCAATCAATCAATCAATCAATCACACAATCAACAGGGGGTGGTGCGTTTAAATCGCTTAAATCGGCCGTGGTGCCTCCGGCTAGGCCTCCTCCTCTCCTGATTTGTTGCCGGGAGCCTCTGGGTCCGGGGTGGGGGGGAAGTAGCTCGGGGCTGAAGTAGCTCGGGGCTGAAGTAGCTCGGGGCTGCTGCTCCACGGGGGTCACGAGTACAAAAACCGCCCGGTTACAGCCCGATGCCGCCCTCGCCCCTGCACTAACCTCAAGTCGCTGTCGCTGCTGCCGCCGCTGTCAGCTGAAGTAGGAGACTAAATGGAAATTTAAGCATTTCCAGTGGCCTGTGGCTAGGCACTGTACTGTCCTAATAAACTTTCAGTCAATGATAAACTGGATTGTAAAGGGTATAAGTCTTTGAGACTGGGTACCAAACTTGGCATCACATTGACTTAACAGCAGACAGATTTCATGTCCTTTACTGACTTGGTGTCTTCCAGCATGTTGTCAGTCTCTCCCTTTTTTCTCATCTTGGAACGGTTCCTCGACACGTGTTATCCCTGAAATTCACTTTCAGAGTGTTTGTCAGTATCTAGTGGTTTGGGTTTTTCAGAGCATTGGGAAGATGTGTTTCCTCAGGTGTACAAGATACTAATTTCATTTCAGTTTAACTGTTGAAGTGTTAACATCCTCACACCTCCTTGTCTTCTAGCGTGAAACAAGACTTTTTTTCTTGGTATGATAGCATATAGACAGTATGAAAATGGATACATGTGCATCCAACATACTACAGAATACTTTCCCATTTTCTACAGGTACAAAAATAGAAACTGAAAATGGGTGAGCATGTTTTCTGGTTGTTTTTTAGCAGTCATCTTAAAATCTGTACCTTAGAGCATTTATTGGGGAATGAAGTCAGACAGGTTTTTCCTAGAACTGTTCCAAAATTGGAATCCTGAGGATCTTCTGAATTGGTAGAACTCTGGGGGCAGCGATGGCATACTCTATCATTTATAGAAGAGCGACATTTTTACAAGTAGCTCATGATGCTCTAAACAAAGGATAAATGCTTTTAGTCATGCTGACATTCACTTACTGGTTATGAAATCACACTAACTCTAGCTTTCTTTAATGTATGTTAGTAGCAGAGTCCTAACTCATTTAGCAGTTGATATGATCGTGAGTTATGTGAATTTTGCTGCTGGCATGCTTCTGTTCTGATCAAAGAGCTGAGAAGGCAGTTGTGCCTTTTTTTTTCTCCCCTTTTTGTTTTAATGGGTGTATTTTCTTGTAGCTACAATGGAATAACTTTGGAAATTTAGATTCAAAACAATTTAGTTCTCAAAATTGTTCAGTGGCAAAACCAAGAAAATTATGTGGGAACACTGAATATTCAAAATGAACTGTAATGCCCCTTTGAAGTGCTTTGTAAGTGGATAGGTAATTGCGGTGAGGGAGGATCTCATATGAATGGATAAAGCAGGAAAAAGTTCCACAGCTGCAGCTTTCACATCATAAATATTTCAGGCATTATTTTCCCCTTTTCCAACTGAAAAATAGTTTTCATTTTTCTTGGTTTAAAAAAAACCCCAACAACTAATTTATTTCAATGAATCCTTTTAATAATTATTATTATTACTACTACTTCTGCTTATTGAAAGAACCTTCTCTTGCCTCTGCGGTAAAAAATCTTTCCTCTTTTGACCCAATAACACATTAGTAGAACAACAAGCTTGTAAGTGGCTGCTGTTTTGCTTTCTGCAGCGTCATCTTCCCACTTCCATCAGTTAATGCCATGTGGTAAAGCATGAAGTTCATTATTTTTCTAGAGTGACAAATAAGAATAGTCTTGACAAACTGACTGGCTGTTGTACATTGATCTTGCTGTTAATGAAGGGAATCCTCTGTGTTTGAACAAAACCCAATTTTACTTATTCTGCCACAATTCTTTTCTCGGCTACAGAGTTCATCCAAGATTAATTCTGGTCAGTTTACTCAAAAAGACTGCTTTGAAATCCATGTTTTACATGCTCAACTGGTATAAATTTTATCAGTTTACTGACAAAAATACTTTCTTGAACAGATAAAAATTTTTACTAGTGGAAGTGCTCATAAATAAAGTTATAAGGATTATGTAAGTCTTTACTGCTGTTATCTTCACTGTATATAGAACCCTTGTCAGTTAGGAATCATTGACTTCCCTGCAGAGATTGTGAAAAAAACACATTTTTTTTTTTTACTTGAAAGACAGCTTGGTGTTTGGATCTTTCTTAAATTTTCAGGATATGTTTAAATCAAATTTAATGTGCCCTTCACTTAGTTTTAATCCTCCAGGATGTATACTTTGGCTCTTTTCTCAAGAAGTAGATCTGAGATTCTCAGTGGACTCATTTCTCCAAATCTGAGAACTTGCCCAATTAATGAGATGCTGGGGTATTTTTTTTTGTTTGATTTTTGTTTTGTTTTGTGGTTTGTTTTTTTTTTAAGTGAGAAAAGTACACCATTGCATTTTGAGCATGAAGATTCATGTTATGACCCTTGACTTTATCTGTACCAGTCTTCATGTGTTTAGAACATACCTAATGATGAACAGTTTTTATTATCTCTTCCTTCCCCTGCAACAAATAATCCTTTACTTTGTGGTTGGCTGCATTGAGAGCACTAGAAGTTGCATGAATCCAGAACCCTAATTTCCTTGGTAGGATACGATTGCTTTACTTTTTATGCTGATGGGATACTGCATAATATCATTGATTATCTTCAGGACAGTGGCTTGACTCCAAAGAAATACGTAGTCAGACTTTATATTGAGCCTAGATATAAACAGATTAGAATTACTAGCTGCGTGGGAAGTTTTCTTCAAGTTAAACTTCTTAACTTCCCACATTCAAATATTCTTGGACGAGGACACAATGGTTTGTTATATAAACATGAAAGAGGTATTAAATAATTTCAAATTTCCAGTCTTGCTCTTAAAATTTGGCTGGGAGCTTATCAAAGGTCTGGGGGATTTTCTGCAAATCATATTCCAAGGGAAGAAAACATTGCTACAGATGCTGTGTAATAGAAAATGGATACGTGGAAGAAGGCCTCCCACACGTACCAGAGATTTGGCAACCTGAACTGAGCACCATAGACTGCAAGACTTTGAGGGCAGAGAAAGTGTTTTGAATGATGTGCATAAAACAGATGCAGCTTTAACATATGTGCCTTGTTCTTTCTAGGGAATGTTTCTACTCAGAATAAATGCACAATGAAGATGATGTTTTTGCTTTTCTTAAATGACTATATGCACTGTCTGTTTGAAAACTGCACAAGGCCATGGTCCTGTTTCAATGATAGGACTTCTGATAGATGTTTTTCACTCAATGTTAGGTAAGCGTTGTATTTGAAACCCACAGTAAAATGCATCTGTCACAGAAGGACTCAGTCTTGCAGAGACTGTGGTCATGTGCATGTGGAATTTCATTGAGAGTCAGATGGGTTTAAGTATTGCTTCTCCAGGATAAGTAATCTTAAAGCTGGGCTGGCGATTAAACCTGCAGCAGACGCTCTCTGTTAACCCTCCCCCCCCGACCCGAAGGGAAAGGGAAAGGGAAAAGGGAGAGAGACTTACGGGTTGGAAAGTTAAAACAGTTTTAATAAACCTATAATAATGAAAAAGAGTATAATAATAATATTGGAATAATCAAATATATACAAATATATATACAAAACCAAGATCGAGCTCCCCCGATGTCAGCAACGTCACCACCGGCACTGCAGGGCAGGCTCCGGGAAGGCCCAGGCTGGGCCTAGCGACGGTCGAGAGCTGGATTCAGGGATGCACAGATCAGGATCGGGGGCAGCAGGAAAACAGTCGGAGTCCTCCTTGGACACCGGCCATAGCAGAAAGAGCAAGAGTGAGCAAGAGGGGAGAGACCCTCGTGATCCCCCCGCTTTATACCGAGAATGACGTGTATGGGATGGAATACCCTCGTTGGTCAATTTTGGGTCACCTGCCCTGTCTGCTCCCCCCTGCAGCTGCGACCCCCCCTTCAGCTTTTCACTTGTAAGCAGTGAGGAATCCAGCGGTGACCTTGGTTTCTCTAAGAAAAAAGTACAGCAAGAGCCTTACTGCACAACATCCCTACCGGTGCCTCAGCGATAACTACAAACTTCGAGCGTTATCAGTCCTGGAAGCAGACACTGTCTGCAAAAACATGCAGTTAGTTTCAGAAAGTGCAGTTATTTAGAGGAGACTTAGCTGAAAGTAAAAATCACTGAAAGGAAAATCGGCCTGGTTTTCCAGGCCAAACCAGGACACTGATCAAACCAAATTTTCTGTTATAAAGTCTCTCAACATCTCCCTGGGTTCTGCAATTCTTTGTGTTCTCCAGGATCCTTTCCTGGTTCCTAGTTATAAGAAATACTTTGCAAGGCAATTCATGGCATTCCTGAGTAGATTCCAGTAGTAGATCAAAACTTAACTTCTTCACAATAAGAGAAAACCACTTAGCATATTGTAAGGAAAGAAAGAGATGCACAATTCTTCTTCAAGCAAAAAGTGGTTTATTATTTTGTACAAGAAACATCAGTTGGGAATAGTGACACTGCAAGAATGAGGGGCTTGCATCTGCTTTACGCAATTGACAGATATCCTGGAGATAAGTATTTTTAAAATTCTGTTTCCTTTGGTAAACACTGCGGCTTTGTAGCACTGTCTGAAGTGCTCCTTCATTACCCAGATTTATAGCTTGCAGTTGCAACTCTCTGAGCCCTTTTTTTCAGTGATGGACAAAGAAAGGAAGTTTATCTGTCCTTTCCTCTACTGGAATAAATAATGGCAGAGTTTTAAACACTGCATTCATATTTGTAACTTCACTAATGATGCTCATATTTCTTAATGTTAACACCTCTCTGATGTTTAGTCATGTTTATACTCCTCAGAGGCGTTTCTCTGGGTTAGTATTTTTGCTGCGTCCTTGATCTGACTCAGGGTTTTTTAGGACTGGTGTCAGCCAGCGTAACCAACAGCTGGCAAAAAAAATGACTTGATTCTTTCTGCATCTTATGTCAATTGATTTGTGGTGATTTATGTGTTTTAAAAGATGATGGGTGTGGATGACTGTGGGGGATTGGTAAAATATGCTGAAATTTTCACTTCTAGTTGCTGGAAGCATTTGGCTGAGTAGCTGTTCTTGGTGTCTGATAGCTTCTTCACAGCTGTAAATGAAGGGCTTGGTCCCTTTCTGCTTGTGGAGATCTCTCTGTCACACAACTGTCTCCACATCTGTGCCTCGCTGATGTTGTGTTTAGCAGTAGCACTGTGTGACGTTTGGTCGTCATCTGCGTTCTGCGTTTGCTGTTATTTTTAGTTTGAGTCTTGCCAGGGTTATGCAACTGTAACAGCACAACTGTACTGCTCTTTCCGGATGTCCAGGGGGCAAGAAACACGCTTTTCTCATCCCATGAAAATGAATGAGGAGCAGAGTGGTTTCTTTAGCTCCCAGTTACTTTCCTAGAGAGAGAAGCTTGGAGACAGAAGAGCTGTTTCTGGAGCAGGGATGAGAACACAGACAGTGTCCCTTCCACAGGCAGCCACCTCGGTGGAGGAATACAACGTCTTCTTCCTCTTCTCAGACAAATGAATGAATATATGTGTTCACATAATGCAAAATGTTGTGACTTCAGTGAAATGAGCTCATGAAGTTGAGTGCTCACTATTTTGATGGCTGGCATGCTGTCCTGATCACAAAGCCTGAGGACAACATAGATCCCAGATTTGCTGTCTATTTTTGTTATGTAAAAATAGGGAGACTCATTGCCATTTTTTTTTTGGACAGAGGTTAGGACCACTGTTTTCTGAGTAGAGCTTACTTTGCATGTGTTAATTATATGAGGTGGGTGAGGGAAGGGGAGAGTGTGTACCTGCAATGAGCTTTAATCACTGTGAGAGAAGAGACTGGAACTGAAAGGCATATATGTAAAGAAGTGTCAAAAAATCTTAAATCAAACCACTCAACCAAAAAAATGCCACCTTGTCTCAAATTCATTGGTTGAGTAAGAGGTTACCAACACAATGTAGAAATGTCAAAACCTTAAGGCAATCTAAGAGACAGTAGAAAGTCTTAATTTAGTTCCGAACTGCCACTGAGCTTGAAATGAATTATAATGTTAAGTAGATCTTTCTAATGGGAGAAATACTGATGATGCTGTCCATCCTGTTTTTTACTTTGGAAGTAATTCTGTACTTAGTCATGTCAATAAAGCATATTGACATTGGGTTTGCTTGTGAGAGTAGGTACTCCTTTAAAATACATTTTTCTGAGTAACGTGGTGATTGAACACGTTGAACCTGACGCTTTTTGTTCATTTTCCTCATGTCAAAGACAACTGGGGAGCATAGCTCCTGTCCCTAAGAGCTGAAAGAAAGAGGTGAGTAAGGTGTTTTGTCTTCTCTCTCTGCACTCAATTCCGAGACAATATTTTCCACAAAGTTAAAACTGGTTCCGGGTGGTTTCTGATGGAGAGAAAGCTTAGTGAAACTGCTGCTCTGAGAAAGAGGGGAAAGGGGAAAAAAGTAAAAGGGAAAAAAAAACCCCAAAACCCTTTGAAAAGTGTTCACTGTCCAGCAGTCATCTCTCCTGATGAGCACTGACCAATGAAAAATGTGATTGTAGAAGTGCTGACATGAACCAAATGCATAGTATTTATCTGTTTATCAAAGCATTCATGTTTTTTTCCAAAAGAAAAAAGTTTTCTCTTGGGCGGGTAGCACACGCTACATACATGATGCTGCACAAAGCAGCACCATGTTGAAATGTTGGCTCAGGAGCAGGGTGGGGAGTGGTATACCTTAGCACGGCGTTATCAGCACAGCTGTTTAATGTGGAAGGAGTGTTGGTCGATGCAGGAGGAAACTTGTCCTGAGCTGAGATAGTTCTGCGTGGTTCTGCACTGCACTCCATAGGCTATAACCATTAATTTGCTCTAAAAGGATGATAAGATTACATGCATTTCACTTAACTGTCTTGCACAGCAGTGTATAATTCCAGTCTCATCTGTCATGAGCATTATTTTGAGTGAAATTGCTCACAAGTGAGTGAGAACAACACTGTGCCAGGAGTTAACCCCTTCTTCTGAAGTATGGTAAGAAGAAATAAAGTTCACAGATAGCTAAAGCTCGCTGGGCACTGTGCCTATGAGATACTTGACATTATTATAATGTATGGTTCTTGAAGAGGGACATTTTTGGTCACTTTTAGAGTTTTATTCTTAAAAATAGGTTGTTTACAGCATATCTAGTGTTACAATGAGTGACAATTGTTTCCTTGTTATTGTAAAGAATCTTGGAGGAAAAATTTCTGAAAGAGAAGTTTTGTAATTCTGCAACAGAAATCTGAAATCTGAAGAAGTGTTAAAAGAAATAAAAAATAGTCATTTATGGAAGTAATACAACTTTACGGTTCTTCAGAAACTGGTAACAGATTTCTTACTGCAACTAACTTAATTTTTAATCTACTTGTTTTATTATTGAGAGAGTATTACTAGAAAATAAAAAGCTTTAAACTTAAAAGCTTTTTGCAGATAAAAATAGCAATAAAAAGACTTTTCTCAGCAGTCTTGACCTATACTCTCTGTATCCCATTGTTGGTAATACTTGTCTGTCTGACTAACAGGAGGTGGTTTTTGTTTTGTTTTGTTTTAACTCCTTTTCCTTGCAAAATCCTTTGTTCACACTGGTTCTTGTTCTATAAATTTGACATCATCTTATCTCATTCAATATTTACATTTTCTACTTGCTGAGCTCTTGTATAGTCCATGTAGTCCACTTCACCACAGTTTAAAATGTTGCTCAAAACTTCTGAATTGTTACTACTTCATCATACTTTGTCGGCAATGAAAGCTGTGTTTGTGTTTGTAACTGTGGAGCGGCTTGCCTTGGCATACAGGAATGTGCGTGCATAAGGAGAAACTGCAATGGCTTATGTCTTTGCATCTCTTAAGCTGATTGCACTAGGCAATGAAAAGAAAGGTCTTCTGGAGTCTTTGTGGTGGACTGCCAATATAAGTCAGTTTTTCTAGAGGAGATCTAGTCTCCTGAAGGTTGATTCCACATGGCCTAGTGCAGGACCTACTTGCCTTGGTTAGGCAGCTTTTGGTGTCCAGTAAGATGATTTGGGTAAAAAATAATACATTTTAAAAATTCCCAAACTGTGAATATTCTAAAGAATATGGGAACTGACTGATAAGTGTCTTATCGGAGGGCTGCACAAGTGGAAAGGCCTAATACTCATGTCATTAGGACAGTGTTTTATTGATAATCCAGAAGAAGCTTAACTGTGTATCCTCCTGGAAGTGTTGACCATTCATGGCGCACATTCATGGCTGGTCTTGTGCAGCCCTTGGAGGAGGAGATGTATTGGCTTTTAGTGGTTGTTTTACTCTAACTTCTTAGACTGGTATTTTGTACCAGAAGCTGGTCATCTTGGGTGAGTATCAGTGTCTCATTCACCTAGTAGAAAAGGCTGTCTGTTTTAGTCATCTGAATTAGATGTTAATCGTGTGTTTTCAGAATTCTGAGGATGTAACTGGTAGAAAATTTGATATTAACTGTGGAGTAACCATGAAAAATTATAGCATTAGAGATGGGAAAATGGTGCTGTGTTCTCCTAGCTTTAAGGTCTGAGTGCTTGTCCTCCTGGAGACCAGGTAGTTTCAGAGATCAATCAGCTGCTGATTGCCTTTCTCTTTGCTTTTTGGCTCCTTGCTTTCAGAGATTTATTTCAGATCAGCTGGGTATAAGAATGTGTGGACAACATCAGCTCTGTCTTTCAGCCAACAGCCCTTGCCTGCTCAGGGTTAGACATTTTTTCAGCAGCACTTTTTCCAACGATATTTTCACTGAATGTTTTTTCTGTCACTGAAAAAATAAGCATGAATGTTAAACCAAATTTTAGTTTAAAGATAGCAATCTTGAAGAATATCCTTGCATAGATTTCTTAATGATCTTGCAGCTGTAAAGTTGTAAAACAAGATGCAAGCACTATGCAGTATCCTGCTGAATGTAGAAGACATACGATGTCCCTGTAGTTGGCTGAACAAATTCCTTCTCATGTGAGTGCACACATTAGCATGAACACATTAGTCCAGAGAAGATAAGTCTAAGAACGATGTGTAATAGTCTCAAACCTACAGTAGAAATATGTGGAAAAAACCTGGTTTTACATAGTTCTTGAACAGAAAAGGGTATAGCAAGCAATACGTTATTCTGTTAACATTAACGACAGTGCCTTTTTAGTAAGATAAATTCAGAAATAGTGAGTGGATGGCTAATTCTGTCTTTACGTGTCCTTCATATTTTCACTTCTCGTGGCTTTTGACACAGTTACAGCTTACAAATGAGAAGTCGGTAGCCCTTTGGTACTATGCCTGCACTCTTAAAGGATGATTTTTGAACAGGTAGTTTCCACTTCTGAATGGAATGCTTTTTAAAATTTGTGTAGCATGAAACTAAACACATCCTTTATGAGGCTTTTTTTCCCCTCCCCTTTCTAAGATCAAGCTCAGTGCAAATTTCTCTATTGCCACCCTGCTTTGCCGTCCAATATTTCTTATTTAACAGGTAAAATATAAATTCTATACAAGTTATCCTCTTGAAGTAGAAGAAAGGAAAGAACTGTTGGTATAAATATGAAAAAATAACATATAGCAGCTGTTAGAATTCTGATGTTCGCTTGGAAAAACCCAGTATCTACAAGTAGAAACTTGGTGGTGAGTCTAAGAAGCAGCAGTATATTTCTTCAAGTTCAAAAGCATTCTTCTTTGGCTATCATATAATAATGAAAAATAAAATCTAGAAGGACAAGATTACATGATGTCATGTGATTTATGATTTTCTCTTTTTTAAGACTCATTTTTAATTTTGTATGGTGTATACTGCACATATCTATGTTAAGAAAGAATTAGATTTTTCAACTTTATTGTAATAAAAACCTCAAAAAATATTTTTTTCTAATTCTGTGTTAAAGATATGGTTCAAACTAAAATAGTTTGAGCAAACATAATCTGTGTTCCTTAACAAGCCATAAATTGCGGGCTGTCTGGAAGTCCCTTTATTTTTTTTTGAATGCATATATACAGAGGATGTATATACTGCAATCTGGGGCATATAAAAGTATTGTCTAATAAAGGAAAAGGAAACATAATTTTGGAAGGTATATCACTTAAGAGTATGTCCTTTTCATGAAGTTTTAGATAATAACTTTGTGAAATCACAGTGAAATGCATGTTTAGTTTTTTTTTTTAATTTAGAAAAAAACAACATACAATAATGAATGCCCTCTTTTAGTGCTGTAATATTGACTGGTTTATATTGACTATGCCAAGAAATATACAAGCAGCCCTTAAAAAATCAGTAATCTATAAGTTTATAGGTGTAATGTCAATTCTTCTTAATTTCAAGAAAATAAAGAGCTCAATTCGTGTGTAAGGCTGTCTAAGGAGTTGTTCTTAAACCTAAAATATTCTTATACTCTTATCTAATAGAAATTTTGGATCATTATGTTAATAATACTACTCAGCTTTGGGGACTTTTTTTTAAGGCTTTCAACACAAATATTTGCTCTAGTGATTGTAGCATAATAGGAAAGGTTTTGTATTATGATAAAATTAATGCTCTTACCTGAGTAGTTTTACCTATATGACGTCATCATTATAGTAATTTCCTAACAAAACTTGTGAAGATGTTTTAAAATGTGTTCTTCATTGCAAAATTTCATAGAATCGTAGAATGATTTGGGTTGGAAGGGTCCTTAAAGATCATCTAGTTCCAACCCCCCTGCCACAGGCAAGGACACCTACCACTAGACCACGTTGCTCAAAGCCCCATCCAACCTGGCCTTGAACACTGCCAGGGAAGGGGCATCCACGGCTTCTCTGGGCAACCTGTTCCAGTGTCTCACCACCCTCACAGGAAAGAATTTCTTCCTCATATCTAATCTAAATCTACCCTCTTTCAGTGCTCAGAGCTGATTTCTGTTCTCTGTTAGTCCCAGAATATGTCAGCAGAGCAGCCTTTAGAGATTTTTTTTCTTTGTACATATTTTTTTAAGGTATGTATGACGTAGCAGGATTAATGAATTATGAATACCTTTAGAGACATGGTGAAAGAGAACATCAGTTATCTGTGACTGTAATTTTTGATTTGTTTGAACAAATGACTGGATGCCAGAAAGATGAGATATCTACAGCTACAAATTTTTTGCTACAAATAACTTACATGTCAGTCTTTTGTGAAAATTTTATACATCTGCATGTTATTTTTTCACTATATATTTTTTTTCTGACTGTTATGGCATAAAGATGTATTAAATTGTCATAACTTTGTCTTAGATGACATTCTAATCCTGTCTTTAAAAGTAGTATTTTTTTAGCATGCTATGCATTAAAACAGAAATAGTTCAAATAATCTTACCTACGAATGGAGAAGTCAATCTTATATGTTATAAAGAGCTCTTTTCTTGCCAGCCAAGGGAAGGTGCCCTAAAGTACTTCAGCTGATGATGATAAAAAAGCTAAGTTTGCTTCTAATATACTAATATGCTGTATATTAATAGCTCTGTTTTTTATGTCTTTTCACAATTTTGTATTACTGCTATCATTGGACTCTGAACAGTGGCAGAACTTCAGAGCTGAAAATCACATTTCTGGAGTTTTGTTACTAGAGGCTCTTAGAAAACATGGTGATAAATGTGGTTTAAAAAAAAGTCTGAAGAGAAGAAAGTGTATATGGCCTTTGAATGTGTGGTATATTTACCTATTTAAGCTTTTTGTTTCGTGTTTGTTTTAGGCAAACCCATACTTCTGAAACTAAGAAATTGAAGGGATTCCTGGATACTAATAAAATTAACACTTTCAGCTTAGGAAATATTTCTTTTTACCAAATGTCTTCAAAGTATTGTTATATTTCTACAGGACACTTTATATGAAAAAATAGATAAGGGAAGGTTTGTATGGAGAAGTAATCTCTGTTAATAGTCCAGTTTGTGTAGTTGCGGAGAAAAAAAGCTTTTGAGAACACAGTCTCCTTAGGTCTAGAAATAGAAAGCAGTAAATTTTAAGGTAAATATAGTTCAAGAATAATTCCTCTGAAATTAATTTCGCTAATTGATTAGACAATTTTGAGAAGAGGTAATAAGCCTAAAATGCTAAAATTACATTAATTTTTATACAGAACTGATAGTGCAAACTGACCAATGTAACCCAAATATCCAGAAATTTCTAGACCACCTGGTTTGCCAAGAAATTTGTTTATGTAGGTGCTTTTTCTGTTGATGGAATTCCATTGACCTCAAATGGGACTTTCCATTGTGATGTACATCTGCGTACAGCTGCCTTTGCAAAAGGAGACCTTTTTGTATGGCAGAGGGTGTGCAGAGGATGGGTTCATTTGCTTTTTTGAATCATTCTTTGTTGTTGAATCAGTGACAAACTGAAGCTGATTTTATGCCCAACAACTTGTTCTAGATAGTTTTGAGCATCAGAACCTAGGAATACATATCACAGAATCACAGAATGGGTGGGGTTGGAAGGGACCTCTGGAGATCACCTAGTCCAACCCCCTGCCAAAGCAGATTCCCTTAGAGCAAGCTGCACAGGGTCCCGTCCAGGCGGGTTTTGAATATCTCCAGAGAAGGAGACTCCACAGCCTCCCTGGGCAGCCTGTTCCAGTGCTCTGTCACCCTCAAAGTAAAGAATTTTTTCCTCATATTCAGATGGAACTTCCCATGTTTCAGTTTGTGCCCGTTGCCTCTTGTACTGTCACTGGATACCACTGAGAAGAGTCTGACCCCATCCTCTCGACACCAGCCCCTAAGGTATTTGTAAGCTTTGATAAGATCCCCCCTCAGTCTTCTCTTTTCCAGGCTAAACAGACCCATCTCCCTGAGGCTTTCCTCATAAGAGAGATGCTCCAGTCCTCTAATCATCTTTGTAGCCCTCCACTGGACTCTCTCCAGTAGTTGCTTGTCTTCCTTGAACTCGGAGGCCCAGAACTATGTATTTGACAAATAATGTTGCAGTGCAGTGTAAATATATAAATACAGTGCAACTGCTGTTTTCTGATCTTTTATATTGCTAAGAATATGTTCAGTCATGGCTCTTTGCTCTGTCACATTAGCTTTGTAACTCACTGGTCTCTTCAGCAAAATGTACTAGATGAATGGAGACAAAGAAACACAATACAGAAATAGTGAATGGACTGAATGTTGCAGCTCAGTTTTGATGTTTTTAATTTATTAATTCTGAGAAATGTATTGCTCGTGCTCTTACAACTGTTTAAATAAACGTCAGTTTTCCAGGCAATGTCTAGCCAAGGTTACTAGTTCGCTTGAGAATGCTTCGATATAAGTAGAGGTTCAAAATATTTTACATGGACTTGTTAGCAAGGCAGTAGTTGATATATGGCTAATAAAGGAGGGTATCTAAAGCACATAGTTGCTGTTTTCTATCTTTGTACTTAGAAGACTGAGTGCTCTACAAGAAGTGCAGTGATCTCAATTCTGAAGAAAGACGAAAATGTGTATAATAATGCACTAAAATAAGTAAGCTGTTTAATATGATTAAAAGCTGATTGGCACAATCCCTGTAATAACTGGATAATAGTGTTACCTCCTAATACTATTATTCTGCTACCAGAATGACTGAGAACATTGATCTTTCCCCTTGAAGTAGAAAAGCCTTCAGGCTTTAGATCAGCCTTGAACCACTATTGTACCTTTTTCTATGAATGCCAAAGAACTTTCTACCCCAAATTAAGCTTGCAAAAAGGTTGGTTTATGGATTTGTAATGATCTCAGGAGTGTCCTCTTTGCCATTCATTCCAAGAAGGCCACTAATGGCCATAGCACATCCTCTGCTCCTCTGCAGAGCACCCCGAGAGTAGGAGCATGATAGTGGGGCTGACTCCCTCTCCTCAAGTACATTCACTTTAAACCTGTGATAATTGCTTACAGAATTCCCAGTGGGATAGATCCTATTTACTTTATCTTGCAATTTTCTTTAGTTACAAGTGGTAGGTGTGAGTCTTTGTGTGGCCTTTAAAGGCTGTGGCTATAAAGGGAGCTTGAGTAGTAAGTGACAGGAGCAATCTGAGTTTAAATTCTTACAGGTGAATGAGAAGCTGCTCTTGAGCATTCTGGATTTCGCTCTGAAAAAACATCTATCAAGCTTCAATGGATGTCATAGTCCTTGACAGATTTTTTTGAAGGCTGGTGGCAGAATCATGTCAGTTTAGAAGTAGAGCATAGATGCTTCTTGTCCTTCCTTCTTGCCAGACTTAGCCATAAAGTTCACACATTTCTTGGCTAAGCTGCAGACGTGGAGCGTAAATCCAGAGTCTTGATGTCAGGGCTATTAAGGAAATCGAGTCAGTTGTTCAAAACATTGGTTAGTTTGGAAAACAAAAATTTTAGCCATTGTGTGGTTTGCTTGTTAAGAGAATTCTTAGTTTTGTTTTTATAACTAAAATGGACAGATGTGATGAGGATGAGGAGCAATTAATGCTTGAGTTGTTAACTCATTTCCAGTATAGTCTCCCATGAAATTTCATGAGGTGTGACTGGAGGAACTTGTTTTCTTTTGGAATACATGTTTCTGGCAGGACTAAGACTGTATCTGTCCTCCAACACCAAGTTGTTTTGGATATAGCTGAGAAAACTTAATTGATACTAGTTACGTTCCATGAGTAAATAAATGTAGAGGTTAATTCATCTCCTGACGCCTCTGCAGTTGACTTATCTCATGGGAACGGTTGAACGTGGTAGTTCTCATAATATTTCAACATCTGCTGCACAGTGAAATTACAGATTACTTTGTCATTTTTTGTTGCTTTTATCCTCTCTGTATGGAAGTCCATATACTCTTTCAACACAGAATATGCATGATATTCTTTGAAAAGATGTGCCTTGGTTGTAGCAGTATTGCTGCTAGTTGTAATGGCCTGCTGACCTGGATACTTTCAGGAAAATACATTTACACTAATTTTTTTTAAAATAGAAAAGGAAGTATTAGACAAAGTTAACACAGTAGTTCCATTCTTTAGAAACACTTGTATAACACCAGTTCCAAGTTGCTGCGAAGCCCTTTTCCATTTGTAGTTTACAATCTTTTAACTGGAAGAACTTCGTAAGAGCAAATAAATGGGTGATAGGAAAATTCAAAGACCTCTGTAATGACTTAAAGATATTGCTATTTTAAGGATAACTGATGATTTTAGGCATGCTGTAATTTGGAATCTGAATATACTTCAACATTTTTCTTCATTATTTACTGATAATCCTTAATTTTAATATAATGAACTTGTATGTAGTTTCTTAAAGAGAGCTCATAAATACTGATTTATGCATCCCTATATATTTTTGTGGGGAATGGTTTAATGAGTTTATGTATGAGGAAAGTAAGAAGTTTAGATAACAACTAACTTGTCCATCATTCTGGACAAAGTCTTTGTAGCTTGGATGCATCTTTTGTGCTAAACTTAAAATGTATGTTACTGTAAAATACTTCAGAAGTGTATTTAATTTTATTATTTATTCTAAGCATAAACTTGAATACTTGTGTAGAAATGGTTTAAATAAGTGGTGAAAAGTTGGTAAGGTAAATTGTGAACTCAAATGGAAAATGCTTTGTGCTATTGAATTTGATTATACCAGGCTGGTTAAGCAGTATGTTCTATTTGTTTTCTCTCATTGCAGCCTGTGCTTTCCGTTACAATGGGCTTTCCTTTGTCTACCTCATCTACCTCCTGCTCATTCCTCTGTTTGCAGAACCCACGAAAACAACGATGCAAGGTAAGATGTTCATTGCTTCATTCTTCAGAATGTGTGGTGGACGCAGTACGTACAAAAGCCTTTGTGTAGTAGAAGGTGAAGGCCTGAGCATTTTCCCCTAATTAAGTGAGCTAACTTGTAATACATACTGTACATTCCATGACACCATAGTTTCACTCTATGTTGGCTTTGGTGCTGAACGACTTCCAACCATGATGCCGTTCTTGCCCCAAGGTGCAGCAGGGCTGTCTGATAGTGGTACTGGGCGATCCTTTTTATGGCATTATTTCACCTGGAATACTGACATGGTCTGGGTGAAAAATGAGCTTTCAGAACGCCCCCAAAGCCATCCTATCATGGATTGTGCCCCTGGTCTGGATTTGTAGTTACTTTTGAGAATTAAATGTGGTCTCAGATTTTTCATCCAACTGTATTTTAGGCACTTATTTAAACATCACTGTCATCTTGACTTTATACAACTGCCTCAGTAAAAATAGCTAAAAAGGCTTACTGGTAGAGATGACAAATAACTCTCTACGTCAGGCATTCAAGCGTCTTTGTATCACATACCGATCAAACTTTTACAGTTTAAAATATAAAAACAATTATGTAGACCTAAAAAGATGGAAACCATTTCATAAGTATTACATTCTTGCTGTATGTAAGGGGCTTGTTGTCTGTGTAAAGGAGTGGCTTCTTGAAAGTCAACAGAAATGGCTGTATAACAATATCAAAACTTAAGGGTTTGTGACCTGTTGGTGGAATTTGCAGTGAGGATGCAATCACAGATTATTATCGAGTGGTGTGCTTTGTCACCTAGTAGCCTGTTGGATAAGGTTGCTGATGACTGCATTTCAAAGCACTAATGCTACTTGTATCATTCTTGTTTGTTTTTACCTGATTCTCCTTCAGACCAGTATAAAAAATATCACACAATGCTGAAGTCAAACGGACTCATCTCTCATCTTTTCTGATGAAACAATGTGAAGAGTATCCTTTAGAAAGTAAGCTGGTTCCATGACACGGCTAACAAAAAGGAGGCATTTAAAGAGGTCCTGAAGTTGTATTGCCTTATCTGATACTGACTTTGGCATAATTCTACTCACAAATCCATTGTCATGGCTGGTGGAATTCAGACCATTTTAATCAACATAGTTCCCTAGAGAAAAGAATTGGAAAATCTCGACTCTGAGTATAGTGACATGTGAGTTTACAGGGCCTTTATGAAGTTCTTACCGAATTTTTTTGGCACTTTTTGTGGTTTCCTGGGCAACCTTAATCTTGACTTTGTTCTGCCAGGGTAGTTTTGTAGCAGTTTCGATTTACCCCTCAATTCACATATTTTCCTGTTTGCTTAGAAGAGTTTGTAGATATTCCAGGTTCTTCTTCAATCCCATGTCTGTCTTCTAAACACTGGTTGACAGAAACTGATACTCTTTCTTACCTGAAGAACTCTCTGTGATTTGACTGAGCAACAGGTTGGCACCAAACGTAGTTTTCAGTGTGTTAGCTGAAGGATGACATATTTTCAAATGGTTTATAGACAGATCTCCTAAACATCCATTTCTGTGTCCTGCCTGTATTTATGGCCATTGGTCCGCTTCCCCTGAGAAAAGAAATGTGTGAAACTTTTCTTGAATCCTCTGAGAAGAGTTCTTGGAGAGTCTCAGGTTCTGGTTTAGAGTGACTCCTCAAGCTGTCCTACTTTTTTCTCTTTACTGAGAAGACAAAGAGAAGAAGCAGGAGTTTCAGAATTGTCTGATGAACTATTCATTACTGTATGGCACATAGTGACGGTACCAATCAGTTTTTACAAGTGGAAGTACAACTTTTGTTGTACCAGTTTTTACTAGTGTTTTCCATTAACCATTAATTTGAGGGGGGAAGGAGACAAAACTAAAGAAAACCCTCGTTTCATCTGTTTGTGAATGTGGTTTCTGTTGATGCAGATTTTCACCCAATCTGTGTATAGGGAAAGCTGTATAAGAAAGAGAACTTTCTCCTCCAGGTTGTAGCAGGGAGAAGCGAGGCAGAATTAACATTTGTGTTGTGGAAAGCATATCCTGACCTATCCTAATCGTGATGACTCACTGTTTTATTTTTATTTTAGCTAGGATAGATGCCAGTCCTTTTTTAAAATCTTTGAAGGACTTACCAAAATTATATCCTGCCACAGTGCATTTCACAGGCTAGGTTCATTTAAAAGAGAATCTTCCTTGAATTAATCAATTTCACATTCTTTTTTGGTTTTACTTTCTAATTATTTGGCGTGATTATAGTAGTATGAAGTGACAGAGATACTCATGGTGCTACACAGTCTTGACACCTAAACTAAAGGAAAAGAAGTGCAAAGGATTGCACAAGGGTAATATTGCTGAATAACCTCAGTCCATCCCAATTCAGCCAGTCCAATGCCAGGGCCAGCAATAGGTCAGCAGGAGAGCACCGGAAGAGCTGCGGAAAGGAATTTCAGGCAGTAAGTCAGCTTCATCGGGGGCCCAACTGAAACGCCTCTATGCAAACGCACGGAGCATGGGGAATAAACAAGAGGAGCTAGAGACGTGCGCATACCTGCAAGGCTATGACCTTATTGGCATGAGGGAGATGTGGTGGGATGGCTCTGATGACTGGAGCGTTGGAATGGAGGGATACAGGCTTTTTAGGAAGGACAAGCAGGGGAGACGAGGAGGGGGGGTTGCACTTTATGTCAATGACCAGTTCGAGTGCATGGAGCTCTGTCTGAGGGTGGAGGAGGAGCTGATGGAAAGCTTATGGGTCAGGATTAAAGGGAGGGCAGGAACGGGAGACATTATAGTGGGCGTCTGCTACAGGCCACCTTACCAGGATGGCCAAGCGGATGAGGCCCTCTACAGACACATAGGTGTAGCCTCACGTTCACAGGCCTCATGGGGAACTTCAGCCTCCCTGATATCTGTTGGAAGGACAACATACAGCTGGGCACAAGCAATCCAGGAGGTTCCTGGAACGCGTGGATGACAGCTTCCTTCTCCAAGTGATAGAGGAGCCGACGAGGAGAGGTGCCATGCTGGACCTTGTTCTCACCAACAAGAAGGGGCTGGTGGGGGATGTGAAGCTCAAGGGCAGCCTTGGCTGCAGCGAGCATGAAATGGTGGAGTTCAATATGCATAGGGCAGCAAGGAGGGCATGCAGCCAGCTCACCACCCTGGACTTCAGGAGAGCAGGCTTTGGCCTCTTCAGGAACGTGCTTGGGAGAGTCCCTTGGGATAAAGCCCTGGAGGGAAGAGGGGCCCAAGAAAGCTGGTTACTATTCAAGGACTACCTCCTCCAGGCTCAGGAGCGATGCATCCCGACAAAGAGGAAGGCAGGCAAAAACGCCAGGAGGCCTACATGGATGAACAAGGAGCTCCTGGACAAACTCAGACACAGAAAGGAAGCCTATAGAGGGTGGAAGCAAGGGCAGGTAGCCTGGGAGGAATACAGGGAAATTGTCCGAGCAGCCAGGGAGCAAGTTCGGAAAGCTAAAGCCCTGATAGAATTAAATCTGGCCAGTGATGTTAAGGGCAACAAGAAATGCTTCTATAGGTACGTCAGTGATAAAAGGAAGACTAGGGAAAATGTGATCCCTCTCCAGAAGGAAATGGGAGACCTGGTTACCCAAGATATGGAGAAGGGTACTCAACGACTTTTTTGCCTCAGTCTTCACTGACAAGTGCTCTAGCCTCACCACCCAAGTCACAGAAGGCAGAAGCAGGGGACTGGAAGGATGAAGAACCGCCCGCTGTAGGAGAAGATCAGGTTCGAGACCATCTAAGGGACCTGCAGGTGCACAAGTCCATGGGACCTGATGAGGTGCATCCATGGGTCCTGAGGGAACTGGAGGATGAAGTTGCTAAGCCACTATCCATAATTTTTGAGAAGTCGTGGCAGTCTGGTGAATTTCCCACTGACTGGAAAAGGGGAAACATAACCCCCATTTTCAAGAAGGGAAAAAAGGAAGACCTGGGGAACTACAGGCCAGTGAGTCTCACCTCTGTGCCTGGCAAGATCATGGAGCAGATCCTCCTGGAAACTATACGGAGGCACACGGAAATCAAGGAAGTGATTGGTGACAGCCAACGTGGCTTCACTAAGGGCAAATCATGCCAGATTGGACGGGGCTTTGAGCAACCTCGTCTAGTGGAAAGGTGTCCCTGCCTGTGGCGGTGGATTGAAACTAGATGATTTTTAAGGTCCATTCCAACCGAAACCATTCTATGATTCTATGATTCTAAAAGTTATTAATAAATGGGCTATGAACTATAAATAGACCAGATTTCCAAAAATTGCTTAGAGTGGTATAGATTTGAATTATACCAAATTTGGAGTCTTTGTGAACTGCAATTGAAGTATCTTGGCAGAGCTACGAAAAAAGGCAAGGAATCAGGTGAAAATTAGGCTGCTTTTGAGATCTGGTCTGTTATCTGTAGAGTTAAATCTCTCACCCCTTGGTGAAGAAGCCATCTTCACAAAATATTACAGTACAGAAGTGGAGAAGGTCTGATTAGCATTTGTATTTACTGCCTTAATTCCTACATTTGTATCATGTCTCTCTGTGCTTTTCTACTTCCCCACCCTATTTTTCACCCAGTTTCTACCAGTCAATCTAAGAAACTAACACATTGTCTTTTGGCAGGGCCCCATACCATTTGGGTGGGCTTAGTTTATATTGACTGTGTAAGTATCCAGTGGAGCCAGCAAAAACAGGGCTCAAAAATAAATAAAGCAAGCGTAAAAGGTAGGAAGTCCCACTCTAGGTAAGGCTGTCAGTGATTTTTACAGGGGAAAATTACCAGGACAGTGTGAGAATGGAAAATCAGTAAATGCCCAGCTGTGAGTTAAAGTTTCTCTTAAAAGTGCTGAAGGTGGCAGTTGAGAGGGAAGCACTCATTGGGGAATTTGGGTGCAGCTTCCCGGATAATACGCAATTACTGTGTTGGTTTTGTGTGTTTTACTTTTGCTGCCCCTTCTATGCCAGAAGAAGTGATTGACAGGATAAACAGAGCCATTTTCTAGATGCCAAGAGTGACAGTAGAGAGACATCCTAATTCTCTCCTTTTAGAGTCCTTTTAGAGTCTAAAAACGTCTATTTGATTGAAACTAATTCCTGTGTGATTTGATAGACACTAAGTCATGTAGTTTGCATCACTGATGGCAGCAATCTTTCTTCAGAGGAAAATGCTTTCTTAGGACTTTGGATAGTTTCCCCATATTGTGTGTCATACTGCATTACACTTCTCCTGAATTTCATATTATGATATGTTCATGAGAATTAATTTCTTATATAAATTCAATATTTCTGAGTGTATCCATTTTGGCCCACTATCCCTGAAACCTTTTTAAATTGTGTGCGTATGTGTGTAGGTGTATCTTTCTAGAAAGCGTTGAGAGATTTTTTTACCACCAGTAAATCAAAGAGTCAAAAGTTAAATAAAACAAACTTTATTAAAAAAACCCAAACAACAAAACCTGCTATGTGGCTATATATTTTACTTGTTTTTTCTTTTTTTTTCCTTTAATTTCTGTCACTTAAATAATATTTTTGAGTCTTCGATTTCTGTTTTGTTCAAGTCGGCGTTTTTTCCTGAAAGCTTTGCTTCCTTTGATTAAGGCTTTTTATTCTTTTGAGCTTTCTGGTGTCTAAGAAAAGACACTAAGCTTTTCCTTCTTTCTTTCCTTCTGGCTCACTCAACTCCCCAGTCATAACGTCTGAGCATCATTCCTACAGCTTGCACTTCCATCTATTTTCCCAGTTTATCACCTTGCACTTCCAATTATTGAACTTATGCCACTTCTCTCCACCAAGCTTAGGGTTTTTTCCACACTGTAGAATTAGAAATTAGTCTGGAATGGATGATGTGAGTCTAGATTAATTTTATTTTTGACAGAAACGTAAGAGGTTTGAAACACTGGGGAAAAAAAATTATACTTGCTGAAACAGTTCAGATGGTGTTTAAAGCTTAGTGACTGAAGTTTTTTCTGTTTTTTTTTTTCCCCTTAAATATTTAATCTTCTTTAAAAATGTAATTACTAAGATGAAGTAATATTAATCCTTAATCATGGAGATAAGGCGCAGTCTCCTGTCTCTGCGTATGTTCAGTATATTTGTTTCAAGATACTACCTGCCAGGTGGAAATACCAACCTCTTATGAAGTACAGGAGACATCTCCTTCAGTTAGAGCTGAAATGCTGAGTTATTTAAGATTTAGCTGAGTGTGTTGTTTGCAGATATATTACTTAATTGTCCACGAAGCTGGCTGAATGAGGGAAAATATATTCATGAGCATTTATGTGCAGCTGAAAATGTATTTGGTTAACTCTCTCGTTCGGCTCTGCCTGTTATTTATAATCCTTGAAATCGGTGATTGCAAAGCTGATTAAATAGCAAAACTTACCACTCTACATGAAACAACTATGAAAACAAGTTTCATTGTAAATAACATTTCTTGTCTACAGGAGTAATTTAAAACTTGACAAGACCAATTTTTCAAGGGTTGCTGATGGGAACTGCTTTTCTGGCAGATACCTCTTTGCATGTGTTGTAAAGCCCTGTGATTTCAGCAGTGATTTTTTTATATGAATTATCTCTAAAATCAGCAACTGATTGGTTACCTAGTTCTCTGGAGATGACAAATAGGCATTAAACTGTGCAATAGCCTAGTTTCTAACTTCTTTGATTGTGAAAATATTGTATTAGTGATCTTTTTTCTTTGTGTCTAAAGCCTACTGTAATGATGTCCTTGTCATTAACAAAGGCTTGTACATGCTGTTGTGATGATAGAAATAATAAAGCATGACTACATGCATTCACCCTGTCTTGGGCCAATAGCTCATTTGGCAGTACTAAATAGCTGGTTTATGTGGCTTTTTTTTTTCTGTAAGAGAGGTGAGTTTGCATTTAGTGAGTCTTGTTAACTTTCCTTTATTTCATTTCATAATTTCTAATTAATGAGACTATGTAGCCGGTCACAAAGTAAATAACGAAAAAACAAGAGGGGGTGGAAATAATTTAATTTCACGTATGGACTGGATTTTGCTGTCTCTGTTTATGTTAATGGCAAAAAGAATGGGCTTGCTTTTGAATTAAGATACTGCTCAGCATGATGAAACATATCTCTCTTCTGTATTGGAAAAATTAATTTGGCATAGCAGTCAGATCAGTAAAGATGATATTTTAAAAATGCGTAGATTGAGAAATTGATGAACAATGTCCAAATCATAATAATTGTTAGCTGAACATTATTTTGAGTATTGCTGAAACCATGGTAAAGAAATGGAACAGTGGAGTTTGTTTTGCAGACATGAAAGGGCTTGTGATTTGGAATAACCTGCAGAGAAGTGCAAGATGTAGAAGGGTTGCAGGGACAAATTTGGATCACCAAATATAGCTGAAGGGGTTTCAGGGAAGTATTGATCCAAATGAATATGGCAAAAATTTTTATACAAACATTACTTTGATTTCCCTATGTGAGCAATGCCCCTATGTGTATGCATCAGTTCTATAATGCATCTGTATTATTAGCAGTCTTTTTACGCCCAGCTGCACTTTCTGGGGTTTCACACTGTCTAACTTTAGACATCTGACTTCAGACATCTAACTTAAATGTTCAAGTTATGATTTGGGACATGCATTCAGTGAATAGAAATAGGCTCCTCATGATGGTGTTCTGAGTTGGCCATTTGAGCCTCCAGTGAGTTCAAAAATCTTAACTTAGATGCTTCATTTTATACCTGATCTACATGGCATGGTATTAAGACTTTTGAACAAAATAAGGAGCTTAAATGAATATTGTCATGTGATACTCATGAAACAGAAACCAGATTGTTAACCTCTTAATTGTAAATTCTTGCACTGAAATCTTCATGGTTGAGTGGTTTGTAGTTTAAAAAAAAAAAAATCCTTTCTATATTAGTGGATGTTCTGCTCTGAAACAGCTTCAGTTTTTAGCTTTTCAAGATTTTCTGAACATTGCTTGTGAATGAACTGCTGCCCAAAGTATATATGTAGAAATCACTTGAAAATAATTAAAAAAAAACCCCAAACAAAACCAAACCACTGATATTGAGCTATATGTTTAAAAAAAGGTCCTTAAACTTTTTGGTCTTTTCCCTTTAAGCCAGTTCTAATAATTTTCACAGCAACATTATTAATAGGATTTGACGGAAAACACAAATATTGTAGCTAATTTGGATGCTTTCAAGCATTCTGGTTTGCTTAAATTATATGCATGAAAAATGAGCTTGTAGGTTGGAAATACAGACTCTGATTTTGAAGAGACTTGCTTGCGTGGTTTCTGTTGCCCACTTTTGAACAGAAATTCAACCAAATGCACATCTTAAGGCTTACAAGTCTGTTGCTGCTTCAGCCTAAGGAGACGTTTTTAGTTCAAGCAGTTGGGAGTTCATGACTGTTTCTAGTTCAATCTCATAACAATTATATCACCTACTATTAAGATATTATTTTTTGGGGATTGTAGTTGGACTGCTCCAAATAGGGGATAACAGCCCACCAAGTTTCACCATCTGAAAGTGCTGCCAAAATAGAGGTACCCATTTTGTGCATCTGAGATGTATGACAGAAATATATTCACCCCTGCAAGGGGTAAAAGCTGTACCTGTCTACTGGATTTTTCAGTAGTATTAACAAGTTGTATACTGCATTTCTGTTCTTCAAAACAGTTTTCTGTCATGTCTGCCAGAATGGACGTTGACAGGCCATAGACCTAGTCATGTTCTAATCTTGTGACAAATTAAAATGTATGAATTGGCTACACTGGGAAGGGATATGTTTTAAAACATTTTTAAATCATAAAACATATTTCAATGTAAATTTTTCATTTTTTTGGGTGGTACGACTTGAGTTTTGACCTTTTTCTCTTTAGATTGACTGTATGTTTATATGCTTTTGAGAAGGCTTTCATCCACATTTTACCTGTATAATCACAAATATGATTTGTTCCTTTTTTTGAAAATTATTTATTACCTGTTATCCTTAAGTGCTCAACAGAAAGCACTCCGGGCAATAACAGAAATGCTGATTAAAGGGAGTGGGAAAACTCTTTAAGATATCTTTGGAACTACTGAGTTTCTTTGTACAAGCCCAAAGTATTAGTATGAAGATTTATTTATAACTCAGAAAATGCTTTTGAGCAATTAAAAATTGAATTTCTACTGCACTGGGCGTGTGTTTTCCTATGGAGGCATGCCAGGCTGCTACATAAACATCCTTTGGCTCAAAATACTGCATCTCAGTTAGGTTTCTCCACTTCCAATATTATAAGTATTCTCTTGGGAGTGAACAATGGAGCATGTTATTTATAATCAGTGGTCCAAATCCTGAAGTACTTATTCATGGAAGTTTTAGCAATGGATAAGTGAAAATGAAGTGATACCTTTATATTAACCAACCTCAGAAACTCTCTTGCATGTTACGAGCCAGAAAACATTTCTGTTAATGATACTGCGTGCTTTCTCACTATTTATTATCAAAACATTTTCTTAAGAAATGAATTAAAAATCTTTCCAACTAAGTGAAAGTGTACTCACAAGAAGCATTGCACTGACAGCTTTGGGTACAGAAATCTTGTATCTGTCATATGTTGTTGCATGTGATAAATAATACCTGTGCGTTTCTCACTGCATTGTAATGCTGTTCCCAAATGGGATACTCCCCTCTGAGAAGGCAGATTCCAGTTCCTGAGCTATTTTACTTTTTGGCCTCCACAGAAGAAATTGTAAACAGGAACTCCCATTAAGCGGTTGATTAGATGATATGTCACCCATGTTCATTATGATTTATTATATGAGCGCTGGCAATGGTTTTGGACCTGGGTACGGCAGAAACTCAGCAGCATGTTGATTGAAGCCTGGCAAACAAAGCAAAGCCAGCAGAGTTCGGGCAATACATGCAGAAGCCAGGAGGAGAAGATAACTAGGAACTTGATAACTAGATAACTAGGAGCTTGATTTGGCTGCTATGGTCAAAGATAACAAAAAAAGTTTCTACAAATACATCAACAGCAAAAGGAGGGTCAAGGAGAGCTTCCACCACTTGCTGAATGAGGAGGGTAGTGTAGTGTCAGGGGATGAGGAAAAGGCAGAGGTGCTCAATGCCTTCTTTGCTTCGGTCTTTAATGTCAGGACCGGTTGCCCTCAGGAGACTCAGCCCCCAGAGCCTGAAGTTAGGGACAGGGGGCTGTGTGAACCCCCCGTAACCCAGGAGGAGACGGTTAGTGACCTGCTGTGCCAATTGGACACCCACAAGGCTATGGGCCTGGATGGGATTCACCCCAGAGTAATGAAGGAACTGGCAAACGAACTTGCCAAACCACTCTCTATTATCTACCAGCAGTCCTGGTTAACTGGAGAAGTTCCAGCTGACTGGAAATTGGCAAATGTAACACCCATTTACAAGAAGGGTCGGAAGGAGGATCCAGGGAACTATAGGCCTGTCAGCCTGACCTCGGTGCCAGGCAAGGTGATGGAACAGATCATCCTGAGTGCCATTACACGGCACATGCAGGACAATCGGGGCATCGGGGCCAGCCAACATGGATTCATGGAAGGCAGGTGCTGCTTGACCAACCTGATCTCCTTCTATGACAGAAAGTGACCTGCTTAGTAGATGAGGGCAGGGCTGTGGATGTAGTCTATCTAGACTTCAGTAAGGCATTTGACAGTGTCTCCCACAGCATCCTCCTAGACAAACTGGCTGCCCGGGGCTTGGATGGGTGGACTCTTCGATGGGTTAAAAACTGGCTGGATGGCCAAGCCCAGAGAGTGGTGGTGAATGGGGCAAAGTCCAACTGGCGGCCTGTCACTAGCGGTGTTCCCCAGGGCTCAGTTCTGGGGCCGGTGCTGTTCAATATCTTTATAGATGATCTAGATGTAGGGATTGAGTGCGCCCTCAGTAAATTTGCAGATGACACCAAGCTGGGTGGGAGTGTCGATCTGCTGGAGGGTAGGAAGGCCCTACAGAGGCATCTGGACAGGTTAGATAGATGGGCCGAGACCAACGGCATGAGGTTCAACAAGAACAAGTGCCGGGTCTTACACTTCGGCCACAACAACCCCATGCAGCGCTACAGGCTGGGGGAAGAGTGGTTAGAAAGCGGCCGGGCGGGAAGAGACCTGGGGGTGCTGATCGACAGCCAGCTAAACGTGAGTCAGCAGTGTGCCCAGGTGGCCAAGAAGGCCAATGGCATCCTGGCCTCTATTAGGAATAGTGTAGCCAGCCTGTCTAGGGAAGTGATCGTCCGTCTGTACCTGGCACTGGTGAGGCCACACCTTGAATGCTGTGTCCAGTTCTGGGCCCTGCACTTCAAGAAAGATGTGGAGGTGTTGGAGCGAGTCCAGAGGAGGGCGACCAAGCTGGTGAAGGGTCTGGAGGGTATGACCTATGAGGAACGGCTGAGGGAGCTGGGGTTGTTTAGCCTGAAGAAGAGGAGGCTCAGAGGTGACCTTATTGCAGTCTACAACTACCTAAAGGGAGGTTGTAGTGAAGTGGGAGTCAGCCCCTTCTCCCAGGCAACTAGCAATAGGACAAGAGGACACAGCCTCAAGCTTCGCCAGGGGAGGTTCAGGTTAGACATTAGGAAGCATTTCTTCTCAGAAAGGGTCATTAGACATTGGAATGGGCTGCCCAGGGAGGTGGTAGAGTCACCGTCTCTGGATGCGTTTAAGAAAAGACTGGACGTGGCACTTAGTGCCATGGTCTAGTTGACATGGTGGTGTCAGGGCAATGGTTGGACTCAATGATCCCAGAGGTCTCTTCCAACCTGATCCATTCTGTGATTCTGTAATTTATTTCAGCTTGCAATTAAGTAATTGATATGGGCTTTTTTTGTGGGGTTGTCAGTGATGGTGGGTCTTTGGAAAGATTCAAATGAAAAGAGGGATAATGCTCTTGGTACAGAGGGCAAGAATTCTTCAGAGCCTTTTAAATAAGGTGCTTGCAATTAGACAGGTGTGATTTTTTTGGTATGGTGGTGGAAATGCAAACCGCATGAAGTTCAACAAGGTCAAATGCATGGTCCTGCACGTGGGTTGGGGCATTCCCAAGCACAAATACAGGCTGGGCGGAGAATGGATTGAGAGCAGCCCTGAGGAGAAGGACTTGGGGGTGATGGTTGACGAGAAGCTCAACATGAGCCGGCCATGTGCACTTGCAGCCCAGAAGGCCAACTGTATCCTAGGCTGTGTCAAAAGAAGTGTGGCCAGCAGGTTGAGGGAGGTGATTCTGCCCCTCTACTCCGCTCTCGTGAGACCCCACCTGGAGTACTGTGTCCAGCTCTGGGTCGCCCAACACAAGAAGGACATGGAGCTGTTGGAACGAGTCCAGAGGAAGGCAACGAAGATGATCAGAGGGCTGGAGCACCTCTCCTATGAAGACAGGCTGAGAGAGTTGGGACTCTTCAGCCTGGAGAAGAGAAGGCTCTGGGGAGACCTTCTAGCAGCCCTCCAGTACCTGAAGGGGGCATACAGGAAAGCGTGAGAGGGGCTTTTTACAAGGGCATGTAGTGACAGGATGAGGGGGAATGGTTTTAAACTGCAAGAGGGTAGATTTAGATTAGATATTAGGAAGAAATTCTTTCCTGTGAGGGTGGTGAGACACTGGAGCAGGTTGCCCAGAGAAGTTGTGGATGCCCCCTCCCTGGAAGTGTTCAAGGCCAGGTTGGATGGGGCTTTGAGCAACGTGGTCTAGCGGAAGGTGTTCTGGGCCATGGCAGGGGGGTTGGAACTAGGTGATCTTTAAGGTCCCTTCCAACCCAAACCATTCTATGATTCTATGAAATAGTAAATTAAATGGGAAAAAAAAACACTTTAAAGGGGGTTGACACTGTCCCAAGTTTAAATTCAGCAAACGGTTTTCATTGTAAAACTGAGCACGTTTATAGCTGCATTATTTTTTTTATTATTTAATTTATTTTAAAGCAATATTTCTCCTTAGATATTTAATACCTTTTCGTTTAGGAAAAAGGTATTTAGGTTGATCTGCAAGTGATTTCTTTATTTATTTTAATGTTTCAAGTTGATCCCAAACCTGTCCCCTGCCCTTGTGATAGTCAGCTTCAGACTGAATATGTCATTGTTAATTAACATTGTTTAATTTAACTCTAGCAATGAATAAAGGCCTAGAGCCAAAACAAAGCTGCCTTTTCAAGATATAGGTAAATGCAAATGTATTTCATGGAGAAGTAATTCAAAAGCACAGATAAGACCTCTTGGAAATTTTTGTTCTTGGCAGTAACTCTGAAAACGTTCTTTCTATTTTTCCCCCCCCCCCAATTCATTAAGCTACATGCAACACCTGAATAATATCAGTTTTACTTTATACAGCTTGTGGAGGTTATTCTGCTAGCCTGTTCTTCTATGTTAAATCATTGAAAATTAGTCAATTTTCTTCCTGTCCAGGAAGTATGTGCAAAATAAAACTTCTATTATTGTTATGTTTAGAAGGTGAAAGTGCAGAAATGCTAATCTAGAAACAGTATTGTAAATTAAGGGAGTTTGCTATAAGCTAGCAGTCCTCCCAACTAACACCACTAAAGCATAAGGAGAAATTTCTGCCATGAGTTAGAGCAAGACAAGGGCTGAAAGTGTGGTGTGAAGTTGAGCACTGACAACAGTGCTGTCCTGAATGTGCACACTTTCTCAAATTCGGGACCTGATATAGGCTTACTGTGGCTGTGAAAGGATTTTAAACTTGAAATGACCTTGTGGCCTGTTTTTAAATTGAATTAAGTAATGAAATTATGAAAATGAATTTTACAAAAATCATACAAAAATAGCATCTTAGGCTGTAGAATGATTGAATATGCGTCATGTAGTCCTGCAGTCCTAATACTGATCAGTCAGCCCACAGATTTTTATGGAAAGAGGATGGTGCTGAGTATGCCAGGAAAGCCAAACTTTAAGAATTTGTTCTCTACTCTTTGTCCTAAAGCATGAATTTCTCTAAGTTAAACTGCTCTTCTTTTTAGCATGTTGCATATGTAAATGATTGAAAAGTCTCACAGTTCTTTCTGTTGATTTTAACAAGCAAGGATGTATACTTTTTTTTTGTTCACTGGTGTAATTTTCTGTGCATTATTTGTGTACATCTCAGCTAGGATCCGCATGTTTGAAATACAGCTCTGAATGCAGAGGAATCTTGGTGGCAAAAGCTCGTAATGGAAGTTGATTGTTGGTTGTGAATGTTATAGCCTATATTTTTGGGCAGTATTATTGGAAGCAGGCTCGGCTTTTAGACATAGACAGAGGAGGCAGTTTCCTTGAGCCCCCTTCTGCTGTCTGCTGTAGCTGTGACAGTGCTTTGAAGAGCCAGGGTAGCTGGTAGGAGCATGGTAGTGTGAGATGCAACACTCACCTCCCTTCTGCTGCTCAGCCTGTGCAGCACAGCAGCAAGTGTGAACTTCCATCCAAGCCGTGCCCCTTCTCCAGCCCTGTCCTTCCCCGGAGCAGGAATGGACCAGCCCTTGGGGTAGCAAAGTTTCAATGTGCCCATTCTGCTGAGATGTCTGGATCGAGCTGTGTCAAAAGCTGTGTGATATAGAGATAAAAGGGCATTGAAAATGGTTACAGTGGTGTAGTTTCTTAGCTCTGTAAATCAGTAAGCAGACTTCAGAGAAATAGGAGGGATATTATTGAATCTATGTCTACAGTAGCATAATTTAGAAGTCAAAGGTACATTGCAGGAAGAAAGTAAAAGGTTGATAAGATCTGGCTGGATTCAGATAATTCTAGAGGAGAAAATCAATGGGGAATTGTTATGGTATACTATAAATTAAAGGATGAATGATCCTAATAACTGTACAGCCAAATCTTTCCCTAAAGCAAACAACTTCTCAAACCATTACTGACTTGTGAAGAAGCAGTGTTATTTTAAAATTGGGTTTGGAGGGACTAAGGATGTCAGAGAGAGTTGGTCATCACTATTCTTATGATCCAAAGTTAATAAAAAACAGTCTTCAAGGTTTTCTTAACCTGAAGTGCAAAATAAGTTTAGGGAAACCAGATAGTGACTGAAGAGCTCAAGCATTTGAATGTGGTGACATTTTCTAGTTAAAAATGCAGTTAGCCTTTCTGGAACTCCCATCTTAAGCACTGGTGGCTTTTAGGGTGAACTCCAGAGCTAACTTGCTGACCAACCACTCCCACAAACAACATTAAGAATAAACAGAGAGTTTGCAAGGAATGAGTAAAAGGGGAATAATCTGTAAAGAAACCATCTTAGAGGTCAAGAAGTGTTCGGATGAAACAGAATTTGCCAGAAGTCAAGCTGAGTTAAACTCTGCAAAGGAAACTGAAACAAGGAATAAAGATGTGCTTAGTCATATTAATATGAAATAATAAAAAGTGTGGCTGATAATAGGGATAAAGTAGGAATTAAATATTGTCCAGGTATGCCCAAAACTTTAAACAGGACTGTGCTTCAGTTTTGAATAAGGGAAGTACTGTTCAACACAGAGACAAAGGCAAAAGTGCCTGCTGGGAAGGAGGTTGGAAAAAGGAAAACTAATGTATGTGAGGGAGAAGTTAGACCCAAGGAGTTTAAATGCTTACGTTTTAAAGGATGAATGATCTTCCTCCTAAAAGCAAGTATGATACCCTAGATTGAAGAATGAAAATACTAGCTCTAATGCTGGAAAAATGGGGGAAATGATCTTGCTTATAAAGTCATGTGAACTCATATTTTTCAAATTTTGGAATACATTTGGAAGAGAAGAATAAATAAATATCTTGAGGTAACTGGGAAAAAAAAGAGATGAAGTGAAAACGGCTTTTCTAAAACTGAGTCGCACTAAACAACCTAGGTAATGTTTTGATAAGGTGAATTCAGACTAAGTTCTGAGAAGGACTGTGTGGCAACTCAAGCAAAGAAAGATGCTAATGTACAAGACTGAGAAAGAAACAGCATCTCATGTATCTTAAAATAACTTTTCTACTTTTTCAGTCTGCAAGGGAAAAATCATTGGTTTGGATTTGGATTCGGGGATATTCAAGAAGGAGAAAGGCTTTTTGGGTTAAATGAGGATGCTGGCACAGCATCTGGAGACTGTGTATACATGGTGGACCATAGACAGTTTCCTAGCTGTCAGCTTCTAATAACAGTAAGCGTAAAGACCCATCTCATTTTAAAGTGGAATATGATCTTTTTATGAACCAGAATATATCTTGTGGTCACCTGTGATGGTGTGAAGTAGAACTGGTGACACAACTGATGCCTGTAAACCCACATTATCCAAATCATTTGCTCAATATCTCCAGCAAACCTGTGTATAAACGGTAACAGTCAGATGGTTGGCAGAAGTTTACTGTGTAGAGTGGTTTGGGGAGAGTTATTGGGTTATTTCACATTAGGCCCAAGTAACAGTTGCAGACTTCAAACTTTCTGGTGATTTGGTTAAGGTGATGGTCAATGTTGGAAGACTTTGGAGCATACTGTGGCCATCAGTACTGTTTTCAGTACTGTTTTCAACAGTTCAAGCTTCAACTGTAAGTTCATTTATGCTAGAGGAGGGGTTGTCTTAGAGGTTATGTTTAGGTTTGGAAAATAAAAAAGTAGGAAGAATATAAAACACATTTTGGACCTCCCTATTCTCATTTCTAATACCACTGTATGTTAAACAACTGTGTTTTATTATGCTGTCATAAAGGTAGAGGAGAAAAAAACAGTAAACTATCAGGTATGCGTTTTTATTATTATGACTGACCTGTAGGTGAGAGAAATTCCAATAAAAGCACTGTGCAGTTTTTCAAAGGCAGTGCAGCTGTTCCCATATACTCTGTTGCTGTTGCCTTGTTTGAAAGCAGTCACACTACAGTAAGGCATGTCCTGAGTCTACCACACTAGATGATATATGAAGAAGCATTAAAAAGTGAGCCCTGGACTGTATTAGCCAGCAAGGCAGGTAATGGCATTAACAAGACTTCTCGTTGCAGTGCCTTGGCACCAGCTTTTTGCTGTGAATTACTCTCTGGTAATACCAGAAATTTGTCCACTGAGATGAACACCATTTCTTTAAAATTCATACCTAATTTATTTTTCTTCTGTGTTTTCCCTTCTCATCCTACCTCATTTTATTTCAAATAGGTTCTGGTCAGCAAGGGAGGGACCTACTGCATTCCTCAAATTGAGTGCTGAGCATGGATTTTTTTTTTTTCATTCTGAATTTCTTCCTCACACATGGAAGAGTATGTACATCTTTTGACAGGAGAGTATTATGGCAGAAAATAACACTGGCTCTAGAGCACAGTAGTTGGTAGATGTCAGACCTCTTTTATCAGATCACAGAATCACAGAATCAGTTAGGTTGGAAGAGACCTCTGGTATCATCGAGTCCAACCATTGCCCTGAAACCACCATGTCAACTAGACCATGGCACTAAGTGCCACGTCCAGTCTTTTCTTAAACGCATCCAGAGACGGTGACTCTACCACCTCCCTGGGCAGCCCATTCCAATGTCTAATGACCCTTTCTGAGAAGAAATGCTTCCTAATGTCTAACCTGAACCTCCCCTGGCGCAGCTTGAGGCTATGTCCTCTTGTCCTGTCGCTAGTTGCCTGGAAGAAGAGGCTGACTCCCACTCCACTACAACCTCCCTTTAGGTAGTTGTAGACTGCAATAAGGTCACCTCTGAGCCTCCTCTTCTTCAGGCTAAACAACCCCAGCTCCCTCAGCCGTTCCTCGTAGGTCATACCCTCCAGACCCTTCACCAGCTTGGTCGCCCTCCTCTGGACTCGCTCCAACACCTCCACATCTTTCTTGAAGTGCAGGGCTTCGTAGCTGAGCCTGACTTCCTGTGAATGATCCTGTGTCTATAACGGATTTGAATCCAGAGTCTGAATACCCAGCAATTTTGAAAGCCTCTGGCAGAGATCTAGATTGGTGTTACTTCTCTGTAGATCAACACTGTACTTTCATGTCGTAGTGATGCTCAAAGACAGTCTCCACTATAAGAGTACTGTGGCTTTGTCTTTTTCTTTTCTTCTCTTGAAGTGGTCTGCCTTCCTTTCCCTTTGTTAGTTGTGTCATTTAACATCTTTGTTGCTTGATCACCTAGTGCAACGTTTTGTGCTCCCACTGCTTTGTTCCTTTCATGAGCACAGAACTAGCCTCAAATTATCCCTTGGTGCTAAGTGGATGAATAAGAAGCCACGAGGGCACGACACATAGATACTATTTATGAACTGCTTTTTTACAAAGCTTTTGAGAATAAGAGGAGAGCTGGGTAGCAAAGTCTTAACTGTTTACTGTTTGTACTTCTGATTGTTCTGAGAAATCATTTAGTACTGCAGTGATACAGGCCCTGGCATCTTCAACTGTATCCAGACAAATATCTATGTATGTTGTATAGATCTGGTACCCCACTCAGTCTGAGGACCTGCCAGGCCTCTATAGGCAAAGAGTGAGTGCTGGTTTTGGACCTCATGCCTGAAGACAGGAGTACAGAGCTGGTCTTATGGAATCATAGAATCGTTTAGGTTGGAAAAGACCTTTAAGATCACCAAGTCCAACCATAAGAACAGCCTTGGTTCTTAGTGTCTCGCTCTTCTAGGGCACTTTATCGTCTATCAGGCTTCTGACCTGAAGGTGCTTCTCTTATTTCCCTGCTTTCTGTGGTACTAACTGCAGGTCTCTATCAGAGGCGCAGTTGACAAGGAAGGTTTTCAAATCATTGGGAACATGTAGGTGGAAGAGGAATGTCCCCTCCTCCTGCTATCGCCATTGTCTGAAACGTAGGCAAGCTGCCTGGAGTTGCAATCACAGGGACTGAATTTACAGCAAGAAAACTGCTCATTTGCAAGCACTCACAAAGCTTGGATTAAATTATTCATGATAATGCTTTTTGTCAGTGCTGTTTATATTCCAGTGACAGTTAATGTGAGTTGGACTTGTTAGTAAAATAAATAAATAGCATTCAGCAGGCTGCTCAGGGCCAGGAGGGTGTGAGCATGTATGTGTGGAAGGGGAGGCAGTAACAGGGTGCTGATTCAGTTGTCTTTACATGCCAAGAGCAGCACCTGACTCTGTCATTAAGAAGAGGTTGTCCATCAATTATTTATCATATGGGCATTCCAAAAGGCTTTTAAGGGCCCTGGCGAACACCACTGATCAGCAGGAGGACAGAAGTTTTTGGAGTGTTTTCTTTTTTATTTCTAATGGTGCATGTGTGAGGGCTTATGCTGCTATTGCATTTGTAGCTCATTGTCATTATGTTGCGAGTGAGACACCAGAAGTGCTTTAAATTGAGTGGGCTTTTTTTTTGTCAACACAGAAGAATAAATTGTGCCCTCATAGAAAGCACCCCTTTTTCAGTGCAAGGATGTTTAGCTGGTCAGATTTTGCTCGCTGCTTTGATTTCTGCTACTTCTGTGGATCTGGTTTATTGCGTCTCTCTTAACAACTAAAGAAATGTTTTCTGGGAAATAAATAGTTCCATGACAAAGATATATTGTCGTGAGCAGCTGTTTCACTGTAATGGAAGCCTTAATTGAAAGGATTATTGCAGCAAAATGTTTCCTACTTGTTTGTGTTGGATGATGTGGCTGAGAAGGATACAATATAGTAGCAAATTTTAAACAAGAATGATATCTGTTTTGCTTTCTGCTGGATCTTCAGGGTAGCTAAGCCCGAAGATCAGTTCACTCCCTTGGGACCAAATCTGCTGACCTTACTTAGGGAAAACTCCCACTAGCAGTGGGAAATTTGCTTCTGTAAGCAGCGCAGGAAGTGCCCTGTAATATATTAAGAAACCAAGTAAGCCCATAAGAAACCAAACAAAAGTTATTTAAAAGCTTTCCCATTACTTACGGAGAGAAGGAAGCAGAAAATTAATACGCACATGCTCCATAATTAACATTTAAACTCTGGTCTTAATGTTATTTAGAGGGAGCTGTGAACTCTTGAAAATGAAGCTGTTGGTGCAGATGCAGATCTAGGTGTGCAGTTTCTCATTACTCAAATGTTTCTGTTCTGACACCGGATGAAGTAAGGAACTTTAAAATGCATCCCCCCCTGCAAAGCAGATTTGTTAACATCCTGTTCTAATTCAGGGCAGAGACCTGAATCTGGTTCTCCTGTATCCCATGTACACTTGGCTAACAGTGCCTATTTTGTATCCCTCCTCTTCTCCAAATCCTTCTCCCTAAATATTTGATTATTCTTGCAAAATGGAGCTGCTCCAGTACGCGATGCCCTCCTAGCATCCAAGTAATCACTGCACTCTTTCGAGGAAGTATGAGAATTTCAAGATGCTGAAGGTTTTCTTCTGTTGAGTTATATGACAGTGTCATGTAACGGGCTTGTGACTTATGTGAAATAGTAGCAGCAGCTTCATAGATACATAGTCTCTTCCCAACCCACTCTCCCATACCCTAGCTTTCCATCTTTCCTCATGAAGTGTTCATCATCATCATCATAAAAGTCAGTACAAAGACAGTAAATCTGAATATGTGCCTATTTAATAGATAAATTTTGGTTTGAAGAAATTAAAAACCATTTCCATTTAGGTGCAAAACACCAACTTGAATGTTCTTGTGCTTTTTTAGAGAGCATATATACCCACAAAGCTGCTGCTTTTATTCTTTTTTTTCCTTGTTTAGCATGTAACATGCATGACTCAGTTTGGTGCTGATTGTTATTGTAAGGAAAACCAAAGTGATAAATTTAGTGGTTTTCTTATTTAGATAATATTTGAAATAATCATAACAGGGCTTAGTAGATCTTCAGAAATTCTCACTTTTTCAGACCATTTCAGTATAATCTTGTTTCACTTAACTTGGCCAAGAAAATAAGTTAAATCTGCCCTTCTTAAAGCTCTCAGTGAAGAAGAGCTTTTTGCAGAACAGAAAACAGAAAAGCAGTGAATGAGGTTTTTATCACAGCTGTGCAGTACTTGTCTGGATTATATTCTGTAAATTTGCACAGAAAAACAACATTAATGAGTAAAACCGATCAGATTAGGTAAGTTTGTGTGAAACCTTTTCAGAGCTGAGAAAAAAGTTTCAACATTTTGTTGTGATTTTCATTCAGTTTTTGCAAAAAATCCATGGTGGAAAGTAGGAAGGGGGATAACACTTCCAGATTTCATTATGTTAAGTTGGGGGGATAAAAAAGCTTGAAAATAAATGAAGAGACAAGGGAAGTCATAGGATTTTGTGGCCAAAATAACATTTTGTCTTTCTTTGTATTAAAAGTTGTTAGGACCATTTCAATAAGGATGATTATTTTGGGGGGAAAAAAAAGAAAGAGGAATTCTGTACTATCCATTCTGGGAATGTGGTGTGATGCATGTACAAGAATCCAAAGGAATTTACTCCTACTCTGATTTTTTTTTTTCCCCCTTTTTTATTGAGAGAGAGATAAAAGAAGATATAGCCAAAAATAATGGAGCAATTCAAGCAACACACATAATGGTCAAGTGTAAATGAAGTTGTAAAATAAACAGTAGCTACAACACACAGTCCTTCAATTCTTACTTCATTTTAAAAACTCACTGCTTTGGAAAAACAATGAACGGGTCTGCAAGGCAACACAAGATTAGTTTAACTTACCTTTTAAATCCTTTCTTTGTTCATTCATAAAATTCTGTGGCAAAGCTGCTGAGGTCATTGCCTTCCCCTGTCTCACACAGTGCCCTAATAAATTCTGAGCCTGTTCTTTAATTGATCTTTCTGGGTGCCCTGTGATTAAATTCTGGGAAATTACTAAACTATGAGTCACATCATAAAAACCAATTAGTGGTTGGTTGACAGTTTGTCTCCCAGCTGAAGCCTCCAAGTTTCTGTTAATGCCACATCAATATATAGGTTATTGCCGGCAAATGGCTCAAGTTTATTTTGTAGAAGAATGTTGTGCAAAGTCACAAAGTTTATGTTGGATACTACTAACACTAAAACAGTTTTGTTTCAATGGGGCATACTGTCCCTTTTGGCTTCATTGGACTGGTCCTAATGCATATTGAAGTGTTGGGGTGAGTGGGGAAAATCAGCTTTTGAAAAGAAACCTTTTTTTTAAAAAAAAATCTGCTATTGAGGTTTGGTTTGTTTGTTGTTTTGGTTTTTTTTTCTTTTCATACAGCTTTTTCCTTCAGCAGTAGCTTCTTGGGAAGATCAGAAGCTTCGTACAGAAGTTACTTCTGCAAGGTGGCACTGTTGTGTCTTCTCCTCCCTAGCTGCTCTTGTGAGCTGTGTGTAGTTGCAGGGTTTCAGGGCGGTCCCTTTTTCATCCTCCGCTCCATGAGGACGAAGGACAGGAAATAAACTGCAGTTTATTCCTTTGGGGTCACTGCCTTGTGGCATGCAGTGAGGGGAACTCCAGGCTGGGGAAAGTAGACTCTTATCCTGGACGGATCTGTGCGCTACTTTGACTTCTAGAATAATGTTACTGTGATCCAATAGGTTTGAGTATAGCCTGGCTTGATAACGTAGGCGATACACAAGTATTAGTTCTCTGGTGGGGTGACCTTGTGGTGTTAAGTGTGTATCTTTCAACGAAGGAATTAGGCTGAAGAGGTTATGGTATAAAACACCTTTAAAAGTGAAGAAATAGCAAAGAAAAATTATAATGAATGTTTTTGGGGTGGTGTTGAAGGTTTCTTCCCCTCCGAAAAACTGGTGCTGTGCTTACACGTAAATAATTACTCGTAACATATTCTTGAGCACAGTACCTTTCCTTACAAAATTCAAAACATAAAGTAGGCTAGTGGAACATTTTAAGAAATTCCTTCAGGAAAAGATTAAAAATGCAAAAAAATTTCTGGATTTGAGGATTTAATTTTAAATAGAGCAGATTTATAAATAATAATATGTGTAAAAATAACAATGTAATTTATACATAAATTAATAATGTATAGGTTATTTTTTTATTATGAAATTGGAGAATCCTCAGTTTATAGGCAGAGTTATAAAAACCAGCGTGTTCTGACTGAGGGGATTCATTAACTAGAGAAAGTTCAGTTCACAAACATGAGGGGCTGTGATGACAAAGAGGTATGTAAATATAAAGCCGATCATACGACACTTAACGCCTCCCATTATGTAAGTTTATAACAGAGAACAAAATCTTCTTTAAAAGTGCTTTGGTTTGGAATAGATGTGCTAAATGTTATTTTTCACATTAGCCATGAGAAAGTTATGCGACTGTCTGCATTTGGTTTAGATTTTTTGCTTTCTGTTTGGAGCTAGCAGTTTGCTTCAGTATAATCAGAGAGAAAGTGATAAACAGAAGCCTTCAGTAAGGAGGAGTTTAGTCCATAATGGAAGTATTTGCTTTTAAGTGGAAACCAGAATTTATTAACTTTTTTTTTCTTTTTTTTTCAGATGCAGATGCTGGCATCTGAAAAAAAATTCAGTTGCATGCAGATACTGGCAAACAGAAAATGCATCCCTCATTCAGTTTTCTCAGATCTTGGCTATAGTCTTCTAAATTTTAAGTCTTGCAAGCTGTAGTGTTATGCTATCAGAGCATTGAATTAGTACTGAGCAAGCTGCACTGAGGTGTAAAGGTATGTTAAGCAATTAAATGGTTAGCTTGGCTCCTGAAGCCAGTCTGGCTCTAGGCAAAATGCACTGTGGGTCACTCTGCTCCACTGCTGCTGAAGCTTTTACTGCCCCCCTCTGAAATTTAGCTTAACTGTCGTTATGATATGCTGTCCTCTGCAGAACAGACACTCTCCAAGGCAGAGAGGGGTTGCCGTTGCCACATATTGCACGGGAGCCAAGGGAAAAACCACATGCTGCAAAGCTGTGAGAGCAGAGGATCTCTCCATCTATTGTCCTATCTGTGAATCCCCTGCGTATTCACTACACTCAATTACTTCGTACTTGTAGAAATGTTCTTATTATGATATGATCTCCAGCTCCTCATCTTAAGCAGGCCTTAATAGTGTTTTGTTTTGCTGTGGCTCTTCTGCATGCTCTTATCCAAAAGGCATTGTATATATTAGACCGTTCTAGAGAGTGTAGTGCACCCATCACCACCACTGTGACAATTATACTTCCACTTAGCCCTATGTTTTTGTTTGGATTTGTCATATATATTTTAGACTGGAAAAAACTCTAACCTATTATAGTTCATTATTATTTATAATAGAGTTGTTACAAAAATGTGTAAGGTGCTCTATGATCTCATAGGCCATTATACTTTCTACTACAGACGGATTACTAACTAGAAATTGATGAGATGATAAAATTCATCACTTAGAAGGGATGCTTTTTGTTGCTTAGATGATTCCAACTGGATATTTATAGATGATGTGTGTTTGGGCTTTTAGGTTGTTTGCATCAAGACCCCCCCATCGGAAAGGCACAAGACATCTTTGTTGACACACCTGTGTGGTTGCAGTACATCAGTAGTGCCTTAATATACCCAGAAGTGGTTGTCACATAGATAAGTAGACATTTTCCTGTGACTTCAGTTTCCATATCCCTTGTATAAATATAGAAAAAAATAGGCATATTATTACATATGGTATCTGTGTAAATAAGTTTAAGGAAACTAGTTGTTGTTTTACTTCAGGAAAACATGAACAGCTCCCCATCAATTAAGATCCATGTGAGGAAGAACTTTGCTGCATGCCTAGAGAATGCTGCCTCTCTCTGACAAAGAGTGTCCTTGTCCTGCCTGTGCAGCAGGACTGCAGAAGAGCTAGTTTAGCATGGCCAGGGAATCAAGGAGTCTGATTTCAGATGGTCCTGCTGAAGTGAAGCCACCAAGACAGTGTTTCATTGTGTGCAGATGCTTTGGTGAACAAACTATCAATCTATGTCTAAAAGGAAGACTGCATAGATTTGAGGTTCGCCTACCAGGAGAGCTTCACTTATCATGTGTTTGTGTGGGGTTTTTTTCCTAATAAACTAATTCCTGAGAATAATCCACATTCTTTTTCTTTCTAAATTCTTCAAGATATATGGATTTTCCCTGAAGTCATCCACTCTGAAAAGTTCTTCCACTTAAAATCACAAATGATCAGACACATGTAAGAGAAGAGAATACAGACTCTTGCAGGGGCTGTTTTTGTTCCTTGGGTTGTGTGGCTTTGCATTTTTTACAGTGGATCTTCTAATTGGGAGGTTTGTGCTGGTCAGTTTTAGTCTCTTGTTCTAGGTAAAAAATATAATGGAATCAAGCTGAAGTCCTGTGCAAATACTTTGAGACCAGTAGCAAAAGTTAGAGTTGCTTGCAGTCCACTGATATTTAGAATATGTGTTTTTGCTGGTCACAAACCAAGCCTCACATGTTTATCTTGGTTCACAGGATGCTCCCAATTAAAAAAAAAAGAAAATAAAAACTAGTCTCAGTAGGAGATTCAGATTTGTTTTTAATATTAACAGCTTCTCTGCTTAGAAAAAAAGAAACAATTTGACTCTGTTTGCAGGGTAAACTTAAAGGAAGTGCTGAATAAAACAACAAATTCCCTCAGAGCCTCCTTCACAGCAACATTCATTACAAAAGTATTTCTTGTGACGTGGGTTAGGCAAGTAACTTTGAGCAGAGTGCTTTGGATTATGAAGCCTGGGTATTTTTTTGAAGCACTGCTGTCCAGAAAGAGCAGCGCTTCTCGGGAGGGGAGAACGGGCCATGTCTGTTGCTTTCTGGGCTGCTCCCCGTGCAGTATGTGATTGGAGATGTCTGTGCTGCAGCCTGGGGAGGGAGAGAGCCTGTAGGGCTGTGATGGAAGAAGGGTAGCAAGGTGGTAAGAAAATGGTCTTAGGACATCTTGGATTCCCCTGTTGCTCCCTGCTAGAAACCACTTATCTGTAGGTGGGCGCAGCTTCTGCCATTTTGCCTTGGCCTTTGATGCCTCTGGTGCTGCAGTAATTAGTACTGCAGTAATAATCGCAGTGTCATTTAATGGTAATTCGTCTCACCCAGCTTCACAGCCTCTTGTGTGCTGTGGGGCAGATCATCAGGTTACAGAAACCTTCCAAGGACACGTGGTGGTCTGTGGCGAAAGGCAGTGGGGTCACAGAGTTTTCTTCCTTTCCTGATTTACTAATTATCACAAGCAAAATACCTGGTTTGAAGAGATTTTTATGTGAACACTTTTTTTTTTTTTTTTAATTGTAAAAATTCCCTCAGGCTATAAAAGCACCGTGAAAGTATTTCATTATGGGTATTTGGTGTCTGTGTCTTCTGTGGTGTATAATTTGGGACTGAGTCTGGTTTCAGTAAATTATACTTATTTTGACATTTGGGTTGATACAAATAAAGTAATATAAACACCAAAGTTGGCCTCTATGAGTCAGATATTTGTTGTGGACTGCTCCTAACAAGCAAGTGCAGCCATGTTGTCAAAAACTGTAGCATAGTAACAATTTGTCTCACAGATAAACATAGTGATATATACCTGCCAACATTCACTAACATAAACATGACCCTGGGAATTTACCCAAATACTCTTGTATTTGTAGGTAATTGGTCAGGAAACATCAGAAATTTTCTTTTTTATATGCATTCTTTACTATATCCCTGCTAGCGGGGAGTCAATAGTCTCCTCCTTCCTATATTTCGAAACTATCTGTAATTTCATGTGCTCTTTCATGATAATAAATTGTAACACGATGTGGATGAAGGTCACACTGCCCTAGTGAGGCCACACCTGGAGTACTGTGTCCAGTTCTGGGCCCCCCAGTTCAAGAAAGATAAGGAACTACTGGAGAGAGTCCAGCAGAGGGCTACAGAGATGATCAGAGGACTGGAGCATCTCTCTTATGAGGAGAGGCTGAGAGAGCTGGGTCTGTTTAGCCTGGAGAAGAGAAGACTGAGAGGGGATCTTATCAATGTCTACAAAATCTTAAAGATGGCAAGAGGATGGGGCCAGACTGTTCTCAGTGGTACCCAGTGACAGGGCAAGGGGCAATGGGCACAAACTGAAACATGGGAAGTTCCAGCTGAAAATGAGGAAAAACTTCTTTACTTTGAGGGTGACAGAGCACTGGAACAGGCTGCCCAGGGAGGCTGTGGAGTCTCCTTCTCTGGAGATATTCAAAACCCGCCTGGACACTACCCTGTGCAGCGTGCTCTAGGGGAACCTGCTTTGGCAGGGGGTTGGACTAGATGATCTTTTGAGGTCCCTTCCAACCCCACCAATTCTGTGATTCTGTGATTCTGTTAGCTTGTTGGTATTGCCTTGAATTTAATTGCTCTCATAGCCCTGAAGTATGAAAGTAGGCAAGTCTGCTTTAGAAGACTCATGAGTTGGTTTCCATGGAAGAAACAGTCCCAACATTTTAAAACTCTCTTCTGGAACTTCAGAGATTTAAATGCTTTTTTTTTAAAAAAAAAAATCTATAAAACTGTTTTATTATCTGTTTTTCTTGACCTCAAAGAACAAGCAGAAAAAGGTTGAAAAGATTCCTAAGAAGCATTCAGAGGCTCGATGTGGTTTTTTTTCAAGTTCAGTGAAAGCATTGCCATAGCCTGCAGTTAGTACAGAATCAGGCACATGACAAATATCAAGTTGAAATAGAAATGCCTGAAAAAAATGCACTTTACGATAACAAAATGGGGGAATTTTTGGTAAGGCATTATGGTCCAAACAGTTTTGTTGATTTATAGAGGCTCTGACCCTGTATCACACAGTATCATCTCCTAGGTTCTTCCCTTTTTTTTCTGTGGAACGCTTCAGTGCTGGTGATATTTCTTTGTCATTTCATAAGAAATTCTGTGTACTCTGGCTTGGGTCTAGATCAAGAAAACACAGAGGCTGCTATAATTTCTCTCCAGGCTCATAGAAAGGAACAGAAACTTGCAGTTCCTGGGGAAAGGAGTAGGCTTAGCCAGTCTGCAGCTGACATTAATGCCACATTTGTTTTGTCCGTGAGTCAGTAGCAGGCGATGTGGTAAAGCCTTTCTAAAACCAGAAGCAAGGACCTCAAAATTGTGCTTACTCCTGAATAAAGTCACTGTTACATGTATCTTCTTTAATGACATAGCCCCCAATTCAGTGAAGCAGGTGCTTTTTAAAAAGGCATCTAACGGTTGGAAACCATGGGATTTGTGTGCAAAGTCATGATTTTATGTATTTCTGTAATACCCCAGAATCAGGTGTCATGGTTAGAGCTCTTTCGTGTGCACACATTCGCGTAGAGCTGTAGGCAGAGAGTTTGGTGCTTGGGGCAATTCCCTTCTCTGTTTTCTCCCTTACTCTCCGTGCTCCTCTTATTTTTGTACAGCATCAGATAATGCAGAGGCAATGATAGGCTGTTATCTCTGTTCATATATCGGAAGTTCACCTTTCCTTGTGCATTAGAGGGACTGCTAACAACACTGCAAAGGGAGGTGGTGTTGACTTATCGCAGAAGGAACTTTGAGAGACTCTCTAATGCAATGTTCAGGCTGTCCCTCTGTCTTTATCATCATTTCTGTTGTTTGAAGCACTGTGGTTTTCAGACAGGATATTCAAAACTGGTTTGCTGATAACTTTTCCTCGGTGACTTGTTCACATCCTCATTCAGTTTCTTTACTTGAATATCCTGGGTCCTACTTATTGACATCTCTTAAATAAAACACTTAGGGCTAGTTTTAAGTATGTCATTAGGAATTTAATAATCTTCAGATTGAGCAGATTTTTGTACCAAAAAACCCCTGAGAAATGGTATTAGCCGTAGCTATTAAATTAATCCTTGAGGACAGGAAGGATGCTACACAACTTTATGAGCGACCACCGAATCCATTCCGTCTTACTTCCTGCGTAGTTATGTTTTTGAGCATTTTGAATCCCACCACTAATTAACTCATTTTACTATCCATTTCTTTTGTGTATCGATTGACAGTGACGCTCTTTTGTCTATTACATTGACATAACTTATTTTTCAACTGAGTTCTTATCTCACTGCTGACCTGAGTAGTTTTGTTCTTTTTTTTTTCTGAAATTATTTCAGTGGTTAGTTTCTTTATAGTGAAATCAAATAAAAATATTTAAGTGGAAGTTAGCAATTTTTAGTGAAATTCATAGCATATATTTTACAGCTGTTTGGCACTTGCTTGACTGTTTGACGTAAGCCGAATTTATCCTCGTTAACCAAAATGTATTCTGCTACCCTAAATAACCTGGAACCATGATCATTTGTTTTTGGTGTGTTGATGGTGAGCAAGGAATGAATCTCGGGTACAGGACTAGAAGTTTCCCTTAGTCTTGTCCTATACTGTGCTCACAGGAAAGGCATTTGTGCTGTGTGTCCAGCTTCTTCACCTGTGAGCTTGTAATTCTTATCTACTTGGTAAATAGTATTGGGGAATTTAATTTCATACAGCCATGTTCAGACCTGCTAATTTAGGTGCCTAAGTTTAGAGGCTGGTCTCACACCACTAACCACTGTCTGGGTTTCATCTATGTGTGAATGTGGTCCTGATGGCAGGGAGCCAAAGAAGGATCAGAGCAGGTGAGCGCAAAGTCAACTGGGTGTAATCAGGCAGTCTGTCTGAAATTATTTGGTTATTTCCTCTGGTTCTCATAAAAAATAACAAACTAGGGAAAAAAAGATCAGTTCACTGGAGAGCTTGCAGACTCTGGCACTATGGGAGAGTGATCCCCCCCCCCGCCCCCGGCATAGGCTGAGGCTGCATGTGCTTGGAGTCTCAGCCACAAGAAAAGATAATTGCCATTTTGCAAATCTGGATGTGAAAAATGATGTTCTTTCTCAAGGGCTGTTAATTAACATGTATCTCTCTTATACAGGTCTAGATTGTTTTTGCATATTGTCCTGTGGAAAAATCTGTCTGTGAAATGGGGCATTTTGATGTTCCGATGTTTTATTCCATGATACATGTTTTTTCTCAGACAATATGCCAGGTGTTGCAGCTCAGGAAAGTGCTTTGGGATTAGGGACTATGTAGTAAAAATGAGGGCCTGGTGCACGAGCGCTACCCTTTGGTATACAGCAGTGGATTATACTTGATAAAGCAAGTGAGGTAGAGCATCTAGATGATTCTCTAGTCACTTATTTAAAAATTTGTTAGGCCTGATGTCCATCAAATGCTTCCACATGTTGAACATGGCATATAAAGTACTGCTCTTAGGAGACCATTTAGAGGGCACAACAAATTTCACTGAACTGACAAAACTGGCGAACAAATCTATTGATTGCTTCCGTGTCTGCTAAAAAAATATTTACGTGCATGCAGACATCTCTTTCATGGAGTGTTCCTAATATTACGCTGATCAGAATAGTCTTTGTAGAAAACCTGTCATTTTGTGATAAAAAGAAATACATAGAAAACTTATCAGGTTTCTGTTACCAAAATTTTTAGTAAGGGTTTAATGGTTTTGGCCAAAAAGTGAGGATTTGACATTCAGGGTGAAAACAGAGGGATTTTGGCTTTCCAGCGAAAAATGTCCTGAAGAAAGCAGACACTTTCCGTGAAAAGTTTTCATCCCATATGAAAGATTTATTAGAGAACAGGCACAGGCAGAAATATTTTAGGCAGCACTGCTATTCTAGCAGAGCTCTGCATCGATGGATCAATGTTGGCCTTATGTGTAGACTGTGGTGTACGCTTCGTCTATATATTTTTAGTTCCTGTCTGTGTGCTTGATGGAAGGAAGCTTACTTTGTGTCTCACAGGTGAAATGAAAGCTGATGTAATTTATGAGAAGAGCAGTGTAAGCATGTGTGCTTGATGAGGATCAATACCTAGAAGAGCTGAAGTGTGTCCTACATCAAGCTGGATGCTGGTTGTGCCTGCACTGTGGGAAAATGGGTTTCGCTGATGTACCACTCCAGCCTCATCCCCAGTCATCCAGCCTGGAAAATCTATTAGAGCCCGTCACAGCTCCTTCCTCCTCTCCCATCCTCCTATGATGTGTTTTTTTTTTCCAAAGGAAATCCACAGAGAGCGACAAGGATGGCACCTGCCTTGCATCATAGACGTAGCTACTGGAGTGTGAGAGGGTGAAGGGCTGTTAGGAGGCTTAATCTGTCTCTAGAGAAGGGTTTACCATGGACGACAGACGGGATCCTGAAGGGATAGGAGATGAAGTGCCTAATGTGGGAATCGAGTTGCAAATATGACCCTTGCATAGATGTTTGTAGCTCATCTCCTGGAGCTTGAGTCTGGCTGCTCTGGGCCAGGTGGTGAGTGGTAGGTTAAGGATAGCCAGTGTGTACAGCATGAATATACCTCCAGGGCATGCTCAGTCCGGTGAGTGAAATGACTGTAATCCAATAATTCAGGTTAATTTACCTTCTATTGTTAAGTGCCTGTGTGTTAGCACTGGAAAGTGCTATATAAATCTTAAATTGAGTTGTCTTTGTTATTCTTCTGTGTAATTAATCCCATGAATCTTGTTCAAAGAAAAAAAAAGATTATATTTAAAGTGATTACTGAGACTATGGTGCTCAGTGCTCTTGGTGAGTGGCTTGTCATCCTGGCACTTGGACCATGTCTAAATCTACTTGGCAGTCATTGATGGGTTGAGAGCAGGGGGTGATCCCCTTTCTTAAAATTCTTCCCAATATTATGATCTTTTTTCGTATTATTCATCTGTTCCTTTTTTCACCATGAACTCTGGGCTGATGAACTTTCAGAAATACACAAAAGGGTCTCGTTTCTCTCACCCACCTTTTTTTCAGAATTTGAATATTGGCAGAGGTAGAAAATACAGTTAGCCTCACCTTTCTGTTAATCAGGTGTTTTAATAGACTGCATTGCTTGCATGCATCTGCATTTATCACTTGTGAACACTGGCATGGAGAGAGATCCTGATGAATCAACAAATTTCCTTTAATTTTCTTTTTTTAGTGATACTTTGGCTCTTTAGCAACAGGGTTATTATGGCCATGACTCCCTTCTATTTCTCTTACAACCAGTTTGAACACTCTGAGGTGCCTGGTGCAATCTAGCATGAAAATCAGACTGATGAAATGTGTCTGATTTAACCGTGTGGGTGGACTGGTAAGAGTGAGCACTTATATTCATACATACAAGCAGGCATCAACCTTGACTGCATTTGTGGGAATGCTCAGTGCACCCTAATGTTGCTAGGATAGAAACAGATACAGTAACCACAGCAGAAAGGCATTGCTTTCTGGCTTAATTTTGGGGAGTTTACTCCAAGTGTTGACCTGGTGATTTGAACATATGCATTTTGTAAAGTCAAGCTGTGTGCAGTAAATATTGCTGGCACCTTCAGGCATTTCGTATGCATGTGGTGCAGTGTTACAGGTCCTGGCCTATTTTTCAGAGCCAAATTCTATATACTCAGCTGGCAAAGAACAAAAAAATGTGCTTTGGCTGAATGGATTTTGGCATAGGCATTCTGGAGCCCCAGAATTTCAACTCTTGGAGTTGTAACAAAAAATGTTTAATTAAACTGGCAGCTTAGACCAATAAATGTTTAAGTTAATTTTAAAAGGAAAACTTAATTGCTATGTAGAAGAGATACAGATCTTACGTGTCTGTTCCTTACTGAAGGAGCGCAGTTGTTTTCACAGCAGTCTTTGCTTGGAAGCAGTGGTCTGGACCTGGAGATCAAAGAGGCAGAAAAGCTGAACAGTGGGTAGGTCGAGATACTGTGCTTCAGCTACTGCACGTCTTACAATGTTATCTCAGAATCATTTTGAAATATGAGTGTTTTTGTGTGTGGGCTGGAAGTCGAAGAGTAGAGAGAAAGTTAGAGGTCAGTTAGTTTTAAAGGCAAAATTTGCGTTTATCAGCTGTCTTCCACAGTACGCAAATAGTACCTTAGTAAGGAGGTGAATCTAGAATAAAAAAGTTTCACCAGGTTCCTGAAAGTTATTAAAAATGTGCAGTTCTCTTGTAAGTATGGCCATTAGCCCTTTTTTCCCTAACTAAATTTGTTGGCCAGATTTCAACTTCGATAATTACAACTAAGTTCTTTTGAAGAACTACAAAGAGGAAGCCTCAAGAGCAAGAGGTCTTAACAATCTGTTGATACACAGCATTTGTTTTTGAATGTTACCTACTGGCAACTTATCAGTTAATGGAATATTTACATGTTCTTAAACTTATTATCTGTAGAGCACTCTAGATATGTTTATATTTACTTTATTGGCTGTAGAGTTTCCTCAGTAAGGTTCGGTTGATCTGGCATTCTCTAACTCTGACATAAACTGCTGTGTAGCGTTGCTTTGATTTGCAAGATAACTGTTGTATTCCGGCCTGGAGGCAATTGCATTTCAGCTGGGGGAAACTTAGCTGGGCATCAGGAGGCTTTGTAAGATCTTCATTAAAGTTTGAGATACTGAGCAAGCTAGCATGCGTAGCACTGGGATTTGTATTAATAAGATGGTTTCACTTACATTAAGAAGACCTTTCTCCTGGTTGCCTTTAATAATACATTAGTTTAGTTTATGATATTTAGTTTTACAAAAAACTCACCAGAGATGAGTCCAGCCCCTTCAACTATGAAGTCACTGACTTGAATCCCTACTTCAACCCCAAAAACTATAGCTTGGCTCCCAAGCAACTCCAAAACAAAGATCTTGTTTTGTGATTTAAATCTGTAAATCCCCATGTGAACACTCTGATTTCATATCTGAGAGGTTTATTTTGGATTGCTCTGAACGGATTGGGAACTGTTTTCTGCTAAGCTGTAACAAGACATTTTCAAATTAGTTAACCGTGCCCGTACAGAAGTTTTAGGTGCTATAAGTCTTTTGTTTTTAGGGGGGTTTATCCAGCTTTTTTTGGTAGATAGAGCTCTGATGAGTATTTGCTCATCATTGAGGAAGACAGGGAGCCCTTTGTGGAGCAAGTAAAGTATTCAGAGTGACAGAATATTCACTTGCTATTCAAATGGACAGGCACTGAAAATATACCTAGGAATCTGTTAAAAGGCCAGAAGAGACTGCTTAAAATGTAAAAATGTGTGATTTTTGTGCACAGTCTCTATTCTAACCTATGTTTAAAGGTGGTTGAAAGCAGTGAAAGCTTGTAGTTTTGGCAGTTTCAAGAGTTTTCTTAAAAATTATTGGCCAACGTGGACAACTTTGCATTCCTTTGTGCTATCCCCTGGGCACCCCCTGCTTCCACCTCTGCAGTGGGAAGAATGCTCTCTACCAAAATCAGAATTTCAGTTCATCTGATTTGTCTGTAAAATGTGCAGATCAGCTGCTAATTTTGAGTGTGAGATTGACTTCATGATAAGAAGTAATTATGCTAAAGGGCTAGATCAGGGTAAGCCAAATAGAAATGTTATTACTGGAAGTAGTTTTGGGAAGACTGTTGCATCAGCAAAGGAACTGTAACCTGATAATGGCAGTCTATGTTTTAAACCATTAACTGTAGAACAGTTACAAGGTCAAGGCAAAGTATTGAAATCCACATTTAAAATATATCTACTATCATAAAAGACCGATTGGGATATGGGACAAGCCAAAGACTGACTGATTTATTACTGTCTTTGGCGTTGGTGTTTTTTTCACTTGCCAGATCCTGACATTAATACAATAATAATCTTCTGAAAACAAGTAATTCCTGGTGGAAACCTCACATTAATAAAATGAGCCAGGCAGTAAATAGCTGGAAGCATCAGCAAGACTTTAAAGTGCTGTTTTATCATTCCTAAAACTGTATCCCTTTCCCTTTTTCTTTTCTTTCTGTTTTTTTTTTTTTTTTTGGGAGGGGGGTCAAGGCAGGTGGTGTTTAGTTTTGCTTGACTGCTGAAATGAAGTTTAATTAGATGGACAAGAAATTTAGAATTACTGATATCAAACAGTGGACAGGTAATTCTCATTCCTATGTGGCAGTGGCGTAAGCCATGGTCACTTGCAACGAAAATACTTGTTTTTTTCAGAAACATCTTGCTGCTGTTAATATCTTGGTGAACACTTTCATCAATTTCTTCATTCCTGTGTTTCCTAAACATCTCTGCAGTTATATGACATCTGACCCGAGCAGCAATTAAGCAGTTTGGATAGTTCATGGATAGGAGGTTGACGATAATCTCTCCTCATACATTTGCCTAAAAGCTGGGGGTCAAGGTTGTTCCATTTCCTCTTATTGAGGGCATTAGATGGTCTTATGCAATAAGATCTTTTATTGTACTGCCTGGAAAATACTTGGCTTGACTGTTCATAAGCAAGCTATCTCTGCATTCAGATATATAACCAAGAGAATTTAGAATATGATATATTCCTAAAAGGAAAATCTCCATTTTGCAAGGATGGGATCAGTTTTGGCTAGACGTTTTCCTGTAGTAGGTCAGCCAAACTGTAATTGGCCCCCACTGATACTCAGAAACAGCAACAATCTGGACCTAAAACCAAGTGGTGTGCAACACGATTTGAAATTGTTTGCTTTCTTTGGGAGCTTTGGAAAACAGTCATTAACATTACCAAACGTGCAACCTTTTCCTTACAATTGAATGCCCCTAATGATTAGCCTAAACCTTGAGCCAAATACATCAGCATCAGTGGACACCAGGGAAGCTGCTTCTTACTACATACAGCCATATGCTTGACTATTGCAGGAAAATAATGATTGGAAAGAATAGTCTCTGAAACGGAGTCCATTTTTTTACTACTACTACTGGTGCTCATAGCATCATAAGCACTTAGCAAGCCATATGGGGTAATTTATGGTACTGTGTGCTTAAATCAACAAGAGATATACGAAGGTTCTTTATGCACAAAAGCTGGTTTGAGGTTTTGCTGCTTTCTTTGCTTCTCCTGACAGATAAAGAGTTTATATATATGAGAAATACTGTGTCGGCTTTACAAATATGCTTTATCCTCTATTAAGATGATCTACTGTGTCCTAAACTTGAAATTTTCTTCTGCAAGCCTTTAGTTTCATTTCAGCACAAAAATACGACTGTTTAGAGAAATCTGCTTTTAACCTCGGCTTCTTTATTTGGTGGTTTAACCTTTTCCAAATCTGGAAAACAGAAATGACCAATGTACGGTTGGAGACAATGTCCTGATTATGAAAGAACTTGCACGAGGTTTGGCAGTCAATTCCAGGACGTGCACTCTTTAGTGACCTTAGGGGATTTTTTTTCTTGGGCATCTGGGAAGGAGTCAGGTACTGGAATGTGACTTAAAATCAGAAGGCATTTTAATACAATATTGAAATTTTTTTACATATGGTTGCGTAAAAAAACTTGCCTTAATGATACTGTTGTGAAACTCTTCAGATGGCTAGATGAGTACTTGCTCATGCTGTTGTATATCTAGACAAAGAAATTAATAACAAATAAATAAGATAGTTCTGGAAACTTGGTACCATTATGAAATATGCAGGGAAATCCAGAGGTAAGCCTGGTTCAGGATTTACCACGGGAAAACACTCATTTGTGATTCAATACCCACAATTCACATTTCCACTAAAACCCTCCTGTGCATGTCAGACTGCTTGAAAAGCGCTTCAGTGATTATTTGTATAGCTAAACATTAGACCACTTTACCTTACTAAAATGATCTAAAAGTCCCTCACAGCCTTACAGAGTAATAAAGTTTAAAATGTTAGACTTCCTCCTCTACCCAGCAAAACACAAGGCTTCTCATGAAGACATATCTTAAAAAAATGGTGTTTTATTTGGAAGCTGCGAAATGGATTTAGACTGTGTCTTTGTCTAGTTGCTTCCAGGTACTTAGCTCTCACTTAAATGATACCACTAGATGTGAGAGGGATAATGATAATTGAGGTTTAGCAATAAAACTCATTATGCTGCTAGATAAAATCTTTTGTGGATGCTCTGATGGAAGTAATATACGATGTAAGGATTAGGAAAACGTATGGGTTTTTTTCCCCCATGTTATTTGCTTATTTAGGATGTATGTATGCATATGGCTTTTTCATTCTGAAACATGGCAGTATTAAAATTGTTGTAACTTTTATAATGATTTGGAATACATACCGCCACTTTTTGCTTTCTGAAATAGACGGTAGTTTTTGAAAAGCATTTTTCCGTATGCACACACATTGTATCCATTAAGTGTTGTGAGCAAATACTTTATTTGTCCTAAAGATCAATAAGAGCCTGCTCAAGGAAACCAAATTGAGAGCAATGTGACTTTTGAAAAATGTACATCATGGTACACATTTTGCACATACTCAGAGAACGCTTTCTTCCTAAATTATCACCATTACAGGTATTCACTGACTGTATACATTGCATGTGGAGATGCATCTGTCGCTTAGCGTGTGGCAGAAGGGGATGCAGTCACTTGTATCATGATGATGAAAACCTTTCCTGAAGATTCCCTCTGCTGCTGTGGGAGGTGTCTGCTGACAGTGCCCCTGCAGCAGCATCTCTAGGCCTTCCAAACTTGTGGTAAAGTGACATTTGGGAAGCCATAGCCGAAAGACTGATATTCACGGTGTGCTGAATATTATGAGGTTCACCAATTTTTGCATTAGACGCAAGTTGGTGCCCAAGGCGTATTTTGAGGTTTTCTCTCATATGCTCCTTCTCTGAATACTTCACCTCTCTTGCATCAACCACGCTGGCTTAGCCTCATCCTGAGCCCTTTGTACTTGTGAAAAAGACAAATTTCATGTTTCCCCCTATATTTAAAGAGGAGGAATCTGTGTAGCTTTAATTTCTCTTGTTCTTCCAGTTCTCCTGGAATTATCTTGTATCATCTCTTCTATGCATCTCTTGCTCGTAAGTTATCAGTATTGTAAATGAACTTAGTTTGGGTAGACTGTTTCAAGACAAATACTAGTACTTCTACAGAACACAGTGGCTCACATTATTCCATTTGTGACAGAGATACCTTTAAGTTTACTGAGTATTAATACCATTCTTTTGGCACGTCCCCTTATTTCACTCCATTCTTTTCAACTTTCACAGGGAGCGAGGAGTCCAGAAGATGGGAGGTTCATGGAAAACATTTTCAGCCCCTCTCAGTACTGGTTAAATGGAGAGTACTGGTCCAAGGAGAAAATTAAGAATCTGGCCCTTAGTGACCTCAGATAATGCTTACAGTTATAACTTCTAAAATATGAAAACTGAAGTGGTAAAACTTCGTCTGAGTACAGATGCATGGAGTACTTTATTGTAGGCTTGTATTCTACTTTAAGCTGGAAAATTTGAAACAATTAAAAAAAAAAGAGAGAAAGCTCTTGAGAAAATCTAAAATAATACCAGCACAACCATTTACTTTATCTGTGACACTCTCTTTTTAAGTTCTTTTTCTGGAAGCACAGTAAAATTGTTTGTGTGCACACATACCACACATACCAATGGTGTACATATGCAAAATAAGAAATTTTGAGGAAAGATTTTAGATGCAGCGTCATTTGAAAACAAGCGTAAATTTTCAGTACAGTGCTGTACAATAAAATAACATTTTATGTGAGACTTCAGTAACAGTTGAATTTTTAGAATATCTTGGTCTTACTTTAAACTACAGATTGGGTTCCTTAAAATGTCATTAAGTTCATTTTGAAACGTCAGCCCATTTCAAGGATGGTGATTTTCAGATGACTCACGTTTAAAACAGTCTTACTTATACATGGGAGATGATAGTCTCTCTTCAGTTAAAATGTTGCCAGGATTCATTATAAACTCTACTTTAAGCCAAATATAATTGAGTCAAAAAATTGGCCTGGCCTGAAAATTGCCGTGTTTGCTCAAGTTTACAGGAAGTGTGTGAACCAGGAGTGCTTTTTGGATGTTACCTACTCCAAGTTAATACACTTAAAAAACCCAAACAAATAAAAAAACCCCAACTGCAACCTGTCCCCCAGAATAAGTATTTAAATAACCCTGTTATTCTTCCTGTAAAAATTTTGCCTTAAAGATAATGCTGTCTATTGTTTCATGATGGAGAAAATACAGATAAACTCTTTAATTCTAATTATGTTCCTGATGTCTTAAATTCAAGCTACACAATATTGGAAATCAGTTATTTACTGTCTACAGCAGAACCATGCCAATACATTTCTCAAATGGTGCTCAGCATTATGAATGCCAAACTGCTGGGAGAACTGCAGTCAGTGTGCCCCTTGTCAGGTACTGCAGAACACAACCAAGCAGTACAAAGAAGTACTAAACCAGATCTAATTGTTTCCTCACTTCTCAGGACATTATTTTGTGATGGCACATAGTTTTAGCTTAGTAGCTCATCTCCACTTTCACTTCCCGTAAAACCACGGCAAGTGAATTTCTTTTTGTGGTTACCACCTAGTGCTGTGCTGTAGTTCAAGAAGCACCTAAAAAGGTGTGATGGCAATATGGCAATATGTCATGGCAATACAGGATAGAGGATTTTTTTTTAAATTATCTTTATTTTTATTTTTTTTTATGAAGGGGAAACTCCAGCAAGAGCATGTGCGTGCAAGTGAAGATGAATCCACCATTCCTGTAACAATGGCTTTAATAGTTTATAACCATATTGCCAGCAACATTTTTGTGTCTCTCTTGCTCTGTCCTTCCTTTGCTTACTTAGATTAAAAACTCTTTTAGGCCAGGCCTCTCTTGATGTGAGCAGGGACTTTGCTACTGACGTCTGTTTCCTTACAATCTATATACCTTACCCAAGATACTACTACCAATCAAAAAATAAACATGTTGAACAAGGCAGTGAGAAACACGGTCACAAGGCAATAATACTTGTTCAGAAATGTAGAGAGAATGAGGATACTTAACTCTATGGAGACTCTGGCTCTCAGGGTATGAGTCACAGTTCTAGCACATTATAGCCAACTCAAACAAATGATGTCCAACAGATGACAAAAATGAAAATGAGTCTCTCATCCAGAGACCAAACCCATAGTTGTTATTCATAAATTAACCAGGCCTAACCAATTAATCTACTTTTCAGTGCTTTAAGATACTTGTGTGTTTTAGTAGTAAAGGAAATAACAGTAGCGTTTGAAAAAGTATTTCATGGATTTTTAGCAGGAGGAGAAAAAATCCTCACTGTAAATCCTGTGGGGCAATTGGTGCTTTAAGAGATATAAAAAGTGGTTATAGAGGGTAGATGCCAAAATGACTGAAGTCAGTTCCAGTCTGAACCTGACAATTAGATGATAAAGCATCCTATAACCTGGACAGTTTCTTCAGTCCTTTTTGCAAACAATACTTCAGCTAATTCCATGATGGTTTTCTTGAAAATTTTGCAGAGGTTTAGACTCTATCACCCTCCCCTCCCCACCCCACGCTTTTTTTCCCCCTCTAGGGAAAAGTAGAACAAAATCAAACCAGCACTGCAAGTGCTCAGGATGACTGCCTTTTCTGAAGACAACGCAGTGCCGTGTTTCTGTATTCATTGTGAGACCAAAAACTCCTAGGTTTGAATGCTGACTGTGCAGTGACACCCGTCCTAGGATAGAAAGTTAAAGCCAAAGCCTGCCTTGATTTCACAGTGTTATATTCTGCCACAGAGTTTAGGGCTTTTTTTTGTTTCTGAGGATGAAATAATTCCTAATGGTAGAACAGCACAGTGTGTTTTCAACTGTACTGTTATTCACAGTGTAGTGCCTTGAAACCTCAGCTGAAACTAGTGCTGCTGCCTGAGACGAGGAGCCTACACACACAAAGGTGTATTCAAAGCTCCAGCCTGTTCCCTTTCAAATAGGAGGGATGGAGAGTGGGATAGGAAGCAGAAGGACAAACACCGTGTCAGAAGTCAATGACCTGCTCAGATGTGTGTGCGCTACCTAGGTGACTCTCAGTAATACCAAGTCTAAGTTTCTCTCCAGTTAGGGAAATGGTTAAAACTGTTTTGGCTCACAAGGGAGGCGACAAATAAGAAGGAACATGGTAGTTATTTTACTGTGATGAACGTTACAGGAAATGTGAAAGGGAAGCTTGTAAACACATGCAGGCAGCCAAGGATAAAGGCACATCTAATGAGAAAAAAAGGATTGCTAAATATCTGGGAACAATACTACTTAAAAAATGTGTACCCACTTTGTCCTCGCAGTCAGCTAGATGCAAAGGGCAGATTTTCAGAGGTGCCATGCCTGAACTCTTGGAAAGAAGGGGTTAATTGAGAGCAGCTGCTAGCTCTCACTAGCAGCACACACTTGAGTTATCCTTTCCCCTCTCCTGCTGCCGTGTTGAGGGACTCCCTTGTTCCATGGTGCTCTCTTGTCTGCCACGGTCATGATGTGGATCAGAGATTCAGAGTCCAGCTTCCTGCGCTGCTCTCATGCTGCTTGTGTTTGCAGCACTTTTTACAGGTTGTTTAATGGCATAAGTAGTTATTACATTACAATAAAATAAGATAATCTTAGATTTCATATTTTTTTAATTAGCAGATTTGCTGGTAGAAGCTGGATCATTTGTGCTCCTGGGCGTGTTAGTTGCGTTGCCAAGACTGGACCTGTGCAGTTCAAAACCTGACCCTCAGGTGATGTTTTGGTGATAGACAGTGTGGACCATTCCTGGTTCCCAAGCTGCTCATGGTGGGAGCAGGTGCTTTGCTATTCTTCTAACCGGTGGGAATATGAATCTCCTTGCTCAATACAAGGCTGTTAGGACTCTGAAAGGAATGAGTTTGGTGAAGTCTGGTATTTGCTTTTAAAACTATTTTCCTAGTTAGTTTCTCACTTATCTGAATGCCTTGGAGTTTATAGACAGGCTGACTGAAACACTTCCCTGCATGTAAAGCCAAACAAACTCTTAAAAATACTTATTTTTGTGAAAGTTTTCCCCTTGTTTTTTCAATCCAATTGAATTCAGAGCGAAGGAGGATACAGAGTGGCAACGAGACAGACATAAAATAGGCCATTCCATCTCCATTACAGAATTCATCCATCTTTCCTGAGTGCATCTGGTAGCTAAAGATAAACCAGTTTTGTTAGTAGAAAAGCAACAATATTTTTAAGCCCACATTGGAAGTTTGCAGAAGGCTTCCTTCTGCCAAATGTTGCCTTCATGTTACCTGTAGAGGTTTGGTTGAGTGAGAAGGGGCACGATCCTGTGTCAGTCACTGAGCAGTCTGAGCAACCCAGGCTTTGAGCAAGGGTTAAGCCCAGAGCTAGCGACCTTGCACTCCCCTTGCATGGAGCAGAACAAAGAACCCCGTGGTGCCTGCTTCGCGGGAAGCAAAACTACATCCGGGAGGGGAGGGGGCGGTCACGGCTCTGAATATGTAAACCTATGGACCAATCACAAGTGCGATCGGGGCGCGCGATTAACATATGCATAGTCTATATAACCACTGCTTTCTTTGTTAATAAACGAGAAGCTTCCATACTCACATTGAGATCACGTAGCTTATTCCGGACCGTCCCCCAGCACCCGCGAGCGCGCCTCCCCCGGTTTTCCCCGTACTACAGTTACCAACAGAAAGTTGTACAGAGCCATTTCATTTATACTCTGGAGGTGAGAAATGCAATCTGACTGGCATGTAAAATTTCAGCAGAAAATTGGGAATGTTTGCCTAATACTCGTTTGCGTTAAACAGAGCATTGATCCTCAGCCTCTTTGAACAGCGTAGTTCAGTTGACTTCAGTGGAGCAATGTTGATTCACACCAGCTGAAGTGTTCACCCTTCACATTTAGCTTGCAATTCGTTTTTGGAAGAACCGTGTGTGTTAAATCTCAAATTAATATATTCAGGTGCTTCAGTGTAGATTGGCTGGCTGATTTCCTAACCCAGAGTCTTAAGTTTCATTTACAGTATTCAGATTTTACAGAGTGTGGAGGTTTTCTCTTTCAGAAAATCATAGATTTGAATAACAGAAAAAGCATTTGAGTTGTAGAAAATAAGGTAGTGTTATGTCTCAGTCTTTTTATATGGTTAAGCAAGCAACACTGGATGATGACTCAGAGTTTCCCTTGTCTGTCATCTCTTCAAAGTAATTTTGGATGGCAGACAACACCTGTTCTGATTTTTAGGCCTTTTAAGCATATTTCAAATTCCAGAATGTTTCCCTTCTCCCACATTCAGTAGCCTATAATTTCCAGGTATAAAAAGGGTCCTTTTAATTTACCATGCCATTTCTTCTGCATGGCACAGATCTGTTTTTACCTTCTTTATTTTTTCTTTAAATACTGTGTTTTTATTCAGAACTTGTTTCTAGTACTTTATTCACCTATCATAAAATGACTTAGAGTCCTCACCTGCTGTTTGGTTAGTCCTTCTTCCTTCTACATTAATTCTGGTGTAATTTGGTGGGGTGGAGGAGGTAAGCGCACATACGTGTGCATGGTGGGTTTTCCTCCTTTTCTTTGCAATCCTTGAGCCTAAAATACACTTGTGCAATGAACTGCTGCATTCCTTGAATCTTTTCACAGCCTCCTTCTGTACTGACTCTCTTTAAACTGTTAACATTAGTAACCTTTAACAGCACTATGTCAGGTTACTTCATATACCCTCTTAACATGGTAGTACATTTGCGCCAGCCACAGTCTTTGCTAAGTCTCTTCTGTGCTTCCATAGGCTGTCAGGCTTGGGATCCCTTCTGAATCCATTAAGTCCTATACCGACTGTGGGACTACAGTAAGAATGTACATGGTATCTATAAAAATCCATTCAAGAGGTATAGAGGTTATTAAAGGAAGAATAATTGTTTTTTAAGCTTTCACTAATCTAAATGCTTCAGAGAGTAATTGTGTGGGACCTTTCCTGATAACTGGAGTCTTGCGCGTGTTTATTCAAGATGCTTGTGTTTTCTTAAACACATTTTTATTTGGAAGAGGAGCAGTGATAGCATCAGTAAACGTCCCTGTAAGTTGCTCATCATTTTCAGAATTCAGAATTTGGCTGTGTGACTTGTCTCTCATTATTTACTTTGAGGCTCTTTTGAATGATGCTAATCATGTGTAGCTGCCTCTGTTCCATGACTGGCCTTAGTCAGTCTTTAGGAAATATTTAGGGGACTGGGAGTGATTGAGAGAGGTGGTAGATAAAGATTACTGAATATTTTTCAAAATATGGAATAACTTCCTTCTTCTCCTCCCCCTTTGTCCAGATATCAGCTCTACCACAGGACTCATTGATTCACAGAAGAGTTTGTGCATTAGAGCTATACCTGTAGATCAGTGCAGCTGTGAAAGGAACTGTGTGAAAGATCACTCTTGGGTCAAGGCATTTCTGAAGGAGTTTGGGGCGAGAAGGTATAATTGCAGGAGCAATTAGGTGCTTAGTGCTGCCTGAGTTCCATTTTAGATGTCCAAATAAAAACACTGACTCCTCAAAATCTCTGACCAGCTGCCAGCTAACCTTGAGTATCTCAAATTCATAATATGTGAACTATCTCCAGCAACATTCCCCAATCTGGCTTGGCAAGGCTGAGTTCTCTGGTATCAGTGTCGTAGCCATTGAAAGGCACAGATTCATGTCCCTTAGCCTGTGCTCCCCAAAGATGAAACCTGGTAGGTTCAAAGACAGCAATAGGATACGGTACTTGGGTTAGTGGTTATGGCATGGGAAAGTGAGGAGAGCTGTGATCAAGGACTGTGCAGTTCATCTGACCGTTGTGTAACACCTGTTGGAGCTGAGCAGACCCCAAGGTCTGGGTGGGCTCAGCCAGCAGCGTCTGGTGGTGGCACACTGGGCAACAGGGTCCAAATCCCCTTAAGCGAGGAAGGAAGGTGAGGCTGAGTTGCCATTTGACACGAACGCATTGCCACCAGCGAGGTGTATGCTCTGGCGTGCCAGAGGAGGTGCCTGAGCCCTGGCAGTGGGTGGGATCCTTTGCCGGGCCACCCTCCTGGGGATTAGGCATCCTCTTGTCAGGCACCCTGTGGAGCCTGTTTGTTCCCAAAGCGATGTGCTCCCTTTCTGCATATGATTTGACACCACTGTCTTAATATCAGCAGCAGTGGAAGAAAGCTTAAAATTGTTTGACAGCATCCTGGCAAGTAAATGTGATCACTGAAACACTATTAAAAATATTTTGGAGGATTGAAGTGATTAAATGAGACTGGTATTGTCAGTGCAATTCTTCCAGTTCTTTTTTTTTCTCTCTCCACCTACTTTCTTAAAGGTCCCGTAGAGCTTGCAGTGTTTTGTGGAGGATTGCCAGTCGAGGTGCATCACCGCTGTAACGTTTTGCAACACATCTGTGATTCTTGTCAGTATTCTCTGGAAAAGTCTCTGTAGAGACCTTTGCATGTCTAAAAATGTCATCTTCAGAATACTGCAAATGGGAACTTTTTACCATGTTCCTTAATCTGTTATCCTCCATGTGTTAGTCATTAGGTATTATCTTGGTCTAAGAAAGAAACGTTGGTCAAACTGATTTCTGTCTTGTTCTAGATTTCTTTTTATTTTACCTAAACAAGAGATAATGGTAGTGTGAAGGTTGAGCCAGGGTTGTAATAATTATGTAAACCTTAAAAACATGAGTTTAATCTTGAGAACTTTAAAGGAGGCCTCTTTAGCTTCAAGACAGAGAAAAGTTAGGCCAAATGTTAATCATACCTAATGGAGATTGACTCAGTGGTAATTAAAATAACTAGTGTACTTTGATCCATGCCAAAGTTTGCCGTAATGACTTAAATATGTGGGATCATGTCTTGCTGATATATTTGGAGTAGTTTCATTACAAGATGGCTAGGAGATCCTACCATGAGGTGGCTACATAGAAACGTGTTCACATCTGAGCAGACAAGGCTGTAAATAAAAACATTACTTCCTTCTGGGAGTTTCTTTAAAATGCTTAAAAAAAATAAATATAACTTATTCCTTTTCTGAAGATTCATTACACTTGTCTGGAAAGAGTACAGTTCTCTGTAACTAAGGAACGGTTGACATACACAAGGAAACGTGGTATAATAATAAAGGAGAATACTGCTTCACCCTGAATCCAAGGAGAGCAGAGACCCAGAGAGCTGTTCAACTACTGTCATGGCAGGCTGTTGCCCTTCCAATATTTGTGTTGGGCGTCAGCGGAGGGTCAGGGAGTGAAATATTCGTATTGCACAGCTGGAAACTCAGCTTGTGTCGACAGCAGAGATGGAGCCCAGCTGTCAGGGGAGGGCGTGCGTGCCCCTTATGGGATGCTGAGGCAGACCAGGCTGGTCTGGTCCATATTCCCCAGTGCTGGGCAACGCGGGCAGCAGGCGAGGGTTGCGCGTCTCCCTGCAGGAGTGCCTGGTGCCATGTTTTTGCAAGTTGGAGTTTTATTTAGTTTTTAATGCTCCAGCTTTTACATGTGGGACAGCATGAACGTAAAGTGGTGCTAATGTAACTGTGCATGCACGAGCGTGCTCAGACATACATTACGGAGAGAGCTATCTATAACACAGAGACATCAAATGTTGCCGTGGTTGTGTATAAACACAAACACGGTTATATTAGTACGGGTTTGCAAGGCTGCATCACTTGCATGTGGCAAAAAGCCCTGGATGTGCTCCAGAGGTTATCCCCAGTAAACGGCCCTGAAACCTTCATAGCAGCCCTTGCTGCTGTCATCTATTACACAAACCCCATGTTTCTACGAAAACAGCCGATTTAGTGCTTCTTTCAAGTGTCACTAACACTTCAGAGGTCTCTTGCTAACACTGTGTGTAGTTGCTGTTCTTTCTCCAACATCCTTTCTCTTTCTGTGATTTCATAACTTTTGATGAAAAATTCCTAGTGAACCTATTAATTTGGATCTACTTTTAAAGAAGGAATATGTGCTGCAACAATATCAGGCTTTTTTTTTTTTTTTTTTTGTGAGGAAATGTTGATATTTGCCAAAGTGGAAATTCTTCACTTTGCTGTGTTGAAAAAAAATACAAAGAAAATACCTAAGCTTTGGTAAGTTCAAACAAAATAATTGTTTTTTTTTGATTTCTTGAGCTGAACAGTGGCATTTCATCCCTCTTGCCAAGTGTTGTAAAAGCTCCTTTAGCAACTTGAATTTCAGCCTGAATTATTAAACGTTGGAAATCAAAAATAGAAACAGACTTCCACTTTTGTCAGCTTTGTGAACATCGCTTCATATTAAATATTTTTAGTATGTTGTAGACTAAGAAAAGGTCTGAATTTGTCAGACTGGAAAACAGCTTAGGCTACTGACTCTGTACTGAATACAGATGTGTTTTATACCAGCAGTATATATTTGTAAGACATATGGCTATTTTTTGTTTTAGCACTGAACTCCAGTGTTTTAGTTAGGATGCTGGAGTATAACATCAAATAACATTTTCCCTTCGTTATTGCACTTCATAGTTAAATACTTTTTGAATTGTAATAGTCTTACAGAATTCACAGAAGTGTGATTTTTTTTGACACTTCAGTCTATTACACACTCAGTAACACATCCTGTTGGAATCTGAATTACTTCTTTGTAAATTACAAAGTTCTACTTTAGTCTGACAGACAAGTAGCAAAGTATTATGTACAAGAAAACAGAAACCAGCAAACTATTTTAAAACAAAACTAAATTTTGAAGTGTTTTTATGTTATGTATATTAACATGAAACACAGCCAGATGACATTTACATTTGGTTCTGGTTTTAGTATAGAGATAATGCTATATGAAGCAAAATCTTTCCTTTCCCAATGTCCAGCATATGCCATGCTGGAACTGTTGAAGCACAAGTGTTTTCTTATAAGGCTGAATCTAGATGACAAAATAGATTTTGCATACTGTTGCCTCTCAGCGCACAAGTGAGACTATTAACTGTGATGTGAGCTGAGAAAAAATTGTCTACTTAGCATATATTTAGGTGGCCAGTATGTGTTGTGTATTCCTATATGTACATAACATGTATGTATATACATACATACTGCTAAACTGAAGTATGTCCCTTCTTGTCTCTATAATAATTTCAAAAGCAAGCTTTGTCTCTTATTTCATAGCAATATTTTTGAGGTTATCCAAAAGTAAAGACCAATCTATATGCAAGTGAACGTGTTGTACGTTTCAATTTCTTTCATATTAAAAATGTACTTGTTCTCTCCTAATCATAAAAAACTTATATTAATATCTTTCAGGCAAATTTTTATTGAGTTTTTCCAGAATAGTAGTAACAATAGCCAATATATTAACTGCAGATTAGGCACTATGCTACTTGAGTGATGTCAGTGACTTAGAGGACATTCAGAGGTCATACAGCCAAACAAGAATTTTCTTCTTGTCTTCCACAATTGAATCTCCAGGTATGACAGTTACAAATTAATTCTTTGATTGCTTGTCTTTTTAGAATTGCAGAGATAGGAGAGAGATGTATTCTGTGCACCCAAGCTGAATTTCCCAGGGACTTTTGGAGACTGTGCCTGAAACCTCCAGTGCCCTTCGACATACAACAAAAGGCATAAAGTAGAGGATCACAGGGCTCTTTTGGGCACTTTGGCAGATTTGAGCTGATATTTTACAGTGTCGAAGTCTCTTTGACTGTTGTATAACCTTCTGGGTGATTAAAAACACCTAAGTAGTCTTTAAAGGTATACTTTGCTCCTCTTCCTGTATAGTCTCAGAGAATGGTAGAGATAAGTTTTCTGGTCCTTTCTCCAGATCAAGACTTGTAGCTCACACTCCATGGTGAAGAACTGAGACACTACTTTTGTTAGTTGTAAAGAGCACAGGAATATCTTTATCCCTCATATCCTCCATAATGTCCACACCAGTAATAATTTAAAAATCCAGGCCATGAAAACAGCGAGCTATCCTGTTGGATTTCCTTGCTTTGCAGAATGCTAAAACCATACCCTGCGAAACATGGTAGTACATATATTCCAATCCATCATCTTATGTACCATTTCCATATTGTTACTTTCTGTATATATGGGCTTTCTTGTTCCACACCTAGATCTCCTACCACAGGGAAAAGTACTTCTAAGTGCTCAAGCAGCAACCCTTTCTAACAAGCATCCACAAGAAGAGGTCTAAAGAGTGCAGTCCTCTGTTCCCATCCCTAGTGCTTCTTGCAAGAGTTGTCTCAGATTGTTGTCCCACCGGCCCTGCTGTTGTCCAGGGGATGATTCCAAATCCTTCTACCAGGAAGACAGATGTGTGAGAAATCCCAGCTGAATTGCAGCAATGTCTCATACACCACTCCAGAGGCCTCTTGGATGCTGAAACGCTGCTTGGACAACAATTGGACTACATGTGTGCAGAGCATAGATGCCAAATTCAGCTTCAGTGTTGAAGCAGTTTTACTACATTTGGCTTCAGGATCCCCATAATTTTTGCTGTACGTGAAAGAATGAAACTACTGATCCTTTTATGTCTACCCCAGAGGACAAAATGCCAGATATATTAGATGTAGTTGGACACAAGCATTACTCAGACAATGTCTTGCAGTGAATGCTTGGTAACTGGTTATTCTTAATGGAGAAATATAACTGTTTTGAAAGACCTTGATAAAATCCCACAGGGCTATAGAGAAGAACTCAAGTATTTATCTTTGAAGAATGCATGTACTTTCCTTCAGGTAGTTTTTGATGTGTGGATGAAATAAGTTGGTCTGTGACAAACTTGATTTAGTGTTAGGCAGTCTTCCTTAGTATAGGTTCCAGGCACTAGAATAGATAAATTGTGTTTTGAGATAATTTATTTAGCAGATAAAACTTACAGTCTTTGAAAGTGTCTGATGTGACAAGAGAATTTTGAAGGGTGTTTCCTTCAGTGGAGATCGGTGGAATTTCCAAATACTTATCACATATTTAAAAGGGCACGAATCTGGTAACCTTTATGCATTCAGCTGCATCTCTGAGGAAAAAAAGATGACCCTTTCAGTCAGTAAATGCACTGGTTTCCTTTTACCCAACTTGTGTTCTTGTGGGACAAGTGTATATAAAGGTAAAGTTAAAAAAAAAATAATCACACATAAAACAGTGATCACTGAGCTGACATTGTCCCTTAGGAATGCAGTCCAGGGCTTGTGATGCATACATTCATGGAAACATTAGTTCAGAGCCTCAGCAGAGGTTGAAAAAAGAAATATGAATAAAACTGAGAATGAAACGGAACAACATTGTACTGCTGTATAAACCCATGGTATGTCTGTATTTTGTAGTGGTAGTGGCACCCTACCCTAAAGGGAATGTAGTAGAACTGGAAAAGTGTTCAGATATGGTTGATGGGGATAACTAAAGTACATGCAGCAGTGTCTGAGGAACAGATAAGTGTGCTAGAGCTCTAGCTGGTGAAAGATGCAAGTGAGAGACTGTATGATTGAGAGGTACAAAATCATGAGGGATGGAGAAAGGATGGGCGGTGACCAACTGTTCTCTTTTTCTCGTAATGTGAGAACTGGGAACAAGCAAAAGGATGTCATTCGTTCAGTGAGCAGTTGCTCTGTGGCAATTCCTGCTGCAGGATGTTGTGTATGCTGAAAACTTGCATGGCTGAGAGTGAGGCTGGGAAAGTTCGTGGAGGAGAAATTTGCCAAATAGATCTGGTTTGAGCAATCTGAAAAAGGTTAGGGGCTTGGAGGGAGTATTAATCTTCTTGTATGCTTCCCTAGACATCTGCTTGTGGCTGCTACTGATTACTGGTGAGAATGGACTTTTGGTTTGTACCAATGCAGATACAGAAGTTCTTAGCTTCTTTTATCTTTACAGTTTCTAGTATTTTAACAGTGGACTGTAGGATGATGGAGATTCTAGATTACTAGTCAGTTCCACTGTTGTTTTTTTTCCCCCTTGACATTGTGCTCTTTTTAGTTTCCTTTTCATGAGCTCTCATTTCATCAGAAATGGAACTTCTTCCATCTGCTTAAAAATAATTTTGAAAATTCAGAGGGAAGTTTTCCCCCTTCTAGTCTTGGACTTGTTAAATCCATATCTCTGTTCATAGTCTTTACATTAAGAGGGTAATTAAAAAAGTCAGTAAATTTCTTCCTCCCAGATTTGCATACTAATATCCAACTCTTGACCTTTCCTTACCTGATTTCATAGTATCAACCATTCATTTTGTTCATGGAAGCAATTTAAGATTTCAGAGTATCGATAGCTGGTACGGATTCTTTTAACCTGTAAGTATTTAGACTTCTGCTACCAAATGCCTGGCCCATGGTAGCAACCATCCTAGGATGGAAAGATATCACTGTTCATTACTCAACTATACACTTATTTGAAAGACACCTTACTAGCAAGGGCTCAGCTTACTATAATGTTAGCCACCTTTTTCCAGTATGCAAAACACAGGATGCATATAATATGGTGAAAATTACCTGTTTGGTTCTCTCTGCAGTTATCATCCAAAAAATATAACAGATATCTTCATATGAAAATGTGGTGACTTGTTTATGGTCTTAACCTGTAGGCTTATCAAGGAAACTTCATAGTAAACATTTTGGAGTTGAAAGTAATGTATTATTTGTGCAAAATTCCTTCGTCTGATCTACCTAGAACACGATAGACAGTATTACAGCTATGTTTTTACATACAGAGGGATTAAGAGGGGAGAACTGTTAAGTGTGCACATGAAATTGATGTAATAGTGATAATACAGATCTAGTTGTTGTTCTTTGCTTGGTTTGCAGGATCTTCCAATGAATGGTTTTTGCATACCATTTGCAAGAAAACACAAGTGGTGTCGTTAGGATCTCAGCATTTCACTGACCTCCACTCTTCGTTAGTGTAAGCCTTTTCTGCAATAATAAGAAATGTGATTTCTTCTCCTGAAGACATCAAGGGTTTCTGCAAGCATAGATGAGTTGCTTGATGTCCAGCTTTCAAGTATGTTTATAGTCTACTGTCATGGTTTAACCCCAGCTGGCAGCTAAGCACCACACAGCCATTCGCTCAGTTCCCCTGGTGGGATGGGGGAGAGAGTCGGAAGGCTAAAAGTGAGAAAACTGGTGGGCTGAGATAAAGACAGTTTAATGGGTAAAGCAAAAGCTGCGCATGCAAGCAAAGCAAAACAAGGAATTCCTTCACTACTTCCCATCGGCAGGCAGGTGTTCAGCCATCTCCAGGAAAGCAGGGCTCCATCACATGTAACCATTACTTGTGAAGAAACACTGTAACTCTGAATGTCCCCTGCTTCATTCTTCTTCCCTCAGCTTTATATGCTGAGCATGTCATCATATGGTGTGGCATATCCCTTTGGTCAGCTCTCCTGGCTGTGTCCCCTTCCAACTTCTTGTGCACCCCCAGCCTACTCGCTGGTGGGGTGGTGTGAGAAGCAGAAAAGGCCTTGACTCTGTGTAAGCCCTGCTCAGCAATAATGAAAACATCAGTGTGTTATCAACACTGTTTTCCTCACAAATCCAAAACATAGCCCCATACAAGCTACTGTGAAGAAAATTAACTTTATCCCAGCCAAAAGCAGTGCATCTACATCCATTTAATTCCACACATGAGTACTAGGCAGAATGTAGCAAGTAAAATGAATTCTGTCATTAATATGGAAAAAAGTGTTTTTGTTTAGAACCTGTTGTAACTGAATTGGGAGATAAATCAAAAATTACCATCAGCTAGAGCTGGTATGTCCCAAGATGACCTTTTCTCCATTCCCACGAGAGATTGTTTCCTGTAAGAGCCTTTGACAGAAGTTTGTTCTTCTGAAATACTTGCCAGAAGTTTATTGAAAACTAAGTTTGCTGTATCATCTAAAATATCCTTATACACATATTCGGTGGTTTCCATGAAGATTTCTAAGATCTGCTAGGCATGACCATCTTCTACAGTAAGTACCTGGACTCTTCCTCAGTGTATGATCCTTACATAACTAATTCCCAGCTGTGTTACAGTTTTCACCAATCTGCCAAGCGTGCAAGTCAGATTTATTGGTCTGTGCTTCTTTGATTTCCTGTAATCTATTTCTCTACAGAATATACAACATAGTTAGTCTCTTGGGAAGTTTGTATTTTAATTTCTTTAGAAAACCACCTGATTTCAATGAAATAATACTACTAATGTTTACAGGAAGCTATCTGGTCATCTTCCGTTTGACCACTGGAATAGGTTTTTTGAAAGTAATATTTTTTTTCAGAAAGAAGAAAGTTGGATGGTTGTGCGGCATACTAGCATCATAGTGTGTTCTTCAAACACCAGGAAACTTTTAGAACAAAATTTCTTCCATAAATAATTTGCTTTTCCATCTTGTCTTTCTTCTTTCCTAAGCACTTCTGATAAAGAGGGAACTAAACTATGCCCCTGCATAGGTGACTTTAGCTCTACGTAGACAGGGGGGATTAGCAGTTCGGATCATTTGCATTTTTGAAATGTAATGTTGAAGTTGAAACACCAATGCATTTCAGCTCAGGGGCTCTTCAACTGAGTCATGAGCTGCATTATGTTGTGCTAGGGATACTAATGCAAACTCTTCCGGAAGAAGTTAAATTCTGCAAGACTTCTACCTGAGCTGAGGCAGCCTCTAGAGTTTCTTGGGAAAGTTTTGCCAAGGGTAGAAATTCATAGCACAACTTCTAATGTGAGTTCAGTACACATACTTATGCACGTTTACTCCCTTGTGAAAACACCATGGTGTAGAGTTCGTTTTGCCATATAGGTGTATTAGTCTTATTTACATAGCCTTCTAGCCTTCCCTTCTCACTCTGCCTTGCATCAAATTTGTTTGCTGCTTATGAACATATGTGGGTAGGTATTTAATGGATAAAGCTATTTACCTCCTAGTAAGTACAGGTTTTTTTAAAAAATGTGTTTCAGCTCCGTAGCATATGACCTGCTGTTGTCTCCCATTGCTTGGGAGTTGTTTGGACTGTGTTGTTGAAGGAGCTCAGAACTGGGTAGAGTTACCTGTTCTTTATGACCATGACAGAAGAATGAGGAAAGGAAGGTCCAAGCACTGCTTCTGACAGATAATAATGGCTGCATTAGTTTGAATTCAAAATAAATATTATCTGTTGGTAGCAAACAGAGAGAGTCTGGTCCCTCAAGGGAAGTAACTGGAACTCTGTATTAACAGCCTCAAATTCTCTTGTGAAAGAACAGCTCTGGCTTAAAATTGCTCAGTGTTTGTATGCATTAGTATCTGAGTTGATATTTATTTCCTGTATTTAGCTTGGTGCAGTCACCTGTCAAATTAAGAAGTAGACATCAAGTAGCTGTTGTTTGCTTTGGAAGCATATGAGAATCATCTAGAAAAAAAAAATGAATGGTTAAGTTCTGAGTCTTGTCTGACAAAATATTTTGTTAACAAAATGGGTAAATTGCCTGTGTAAACTTGCAAGTCAGAGATTATGAGTAGCTTCAACGGTGGTATTGTCTATTGATGCAGAGGATACAGCTCAGTTCTAGTAGTATTCTGGGCACGAAAACTTCTAGGAAAAACAGGAAATCCTGCAAGAAGCTAGAGTAAGTAGGCATTTATTATCCTATGGAGCACTTTTTATGTTTTCATTTCTAAATCAGGTTTTTTTAATTACCCATAACATTTTTGGCTGTGTTTACCCAAGTCTGGTTGGCATTCCTGCAATGTATGTGTCTATCTCTAAACTAATTTTTTTTTTCCTTCGTAGAGCTCTGAGTACTTTTAAAAGAGAAAGAAACAGAAAGAGAAATGTAAAGAAATACATTATATGAAAAAATATAAAGGAACCTGCATTTTATGTGCAGATACACGGCCTGGAACAATGTGTCTTATTTTGCTTTAAAAAGTAATGTAAAACTTTTAGGTAATTACAAATTTTGTGATAAACTGTTACAAATTCTTGTGTTTTTGTGATCTAAGAAATAATATAATTTGAAATACAAAGGGATACATTATAGTACAAAAATTTGTTTGAAATTAAGGTATCATACCTTTTTTTGTAAATTTATTAGAAAATTTTTCTATTGTGCACAGTTGTAGATTGTGACATTTGGCTACATGTGGGAATAATTGGCATGTTCAGAAAAGCATGGACAAAACTGTTCAAACACTGGGTAACTTTTACTGGAAATTCTGAATCTGAAATATTGTACTTCTCTGGTCTGGATTTCGCTGTGACTGTTAGAGCGCATACCTTTAAACATAGCTAAAAATAATAGCATGAAATCTTGAGCTGATGTTTGTGGATACACATTTTAAGGCTTGGGCCTGGGCAGGTACAGAATAGACTATGGCATTAGTAAATTGCTCTCTATTTTTGTCTTGCTGCTGGAAATCCAGCAAGTGAACCAAGTGGGTTTGTATTTTTGCAGTGGTGATTGCCCACTGTTAAGGCTCTAGTAAGCTCAGATCCTCTGGGTAGAAGATGATGTTGAAATGTAAGATACTTTTTGGCAAAAAAAAAAAAAAAAAAGCATTTTCTATTAAGCTAAATATAGATGTACTGATAACTATGCTTACTGTGCAGTGGAAGGATGGCAGCGCTTTCAAGAAAGGAAGAAGTAAGTTTTGAAAATGATAGCACTTTTTTAACCATTAAAATAATTCCTGGCAGCTCCAGGAGGATTTAAGCATTATCTTTTTTAAGTCTACTTAAGAAGTATGTGTAAGACTTAGTAAATAGGAGCGGTTATGCAGTTACTTTACTTGGTGAATCAATGGCTTGCCGTTGCACAATATACAGCGCACAAGGCACACCATTATCAAATTTATTTTTAGTATAGTCCTTCCAAACGATTGCCTTCCTCTATCCCTTGTTCATGGCTTTGTCCCATTACGTTTCAGCACTGAAGGTGCCAAACCTCTAAGCATAGCTGTACTATGCATGTAGAAATACTATGGTTATTTTCCATCTAGGAAAAATTGTTTAATAATAGCTATAACTGGCACTAGCAAACATTTAGCATCATTCTTAAAGAACCTGGAACTGGAGGGCACTGTCTCTCTGCACCTCCAAAAGTACACAGGGAAGAGAAGAGTTGAAAACACTGAGGTTATGCCTACCCTGAGCACTTGGACAGAAGTACACATTGTAACTGTAAGGAGAAATAGAGAAGTTCAGCCTCTGCAGAGCACTGATTGGAACAGTGGATGGTGTAGAGGTATCTAAAAGGATTTAACACTGTCTCCCACAGCATCTTCCTAGACAAACAGGCTGCCTGGGGCTTGGATGGGTGGATTCTTCAATGGGTTAAAAACTGCCTGGATGGCTGAGCCCAGACAGTGGTGGTGAATGGGGCAAAGTCCAACTGGCGGCCGGTCACTAGCGGTGTTCCCCAGGGCTCAGTTCTGGGGCCGATGCTGTTCAATATCTTTATAGATGATCTAGACGTAGGGATTGAGTGCACCCTCAGCAAATTTGCAGATGACACCAAGCTGGGTGGGAGTGTCGATCTGCTGGAGGGTAGGAAGGCACTACAGAGGCATCTGGACAGGTTAGATAGATGGGCCGAGACCAACGGCATGAGGTTCAACAAGAACAAGTGCCGGGTCTTACACTTTGGCCACAACAACCCCATGCAGCGCTACAGGCTGGGGGAAGAGTGCTTAGAAAGCAGCCTGGCGGAAAGAGACCTGGGGGTGCTGACTGACAGCTGGCTAAACATGAGCCAACAGTGTGCCCAGGTGGCCAAGAAGGCCAATGGCATCCTGGCCTCTATTAGGAATAGTGTAGCCAGCCTGTCTAGGGAAGTGATCGTCCCTCTGTACTCGGCACTGGTGAGGCCGCACCTTGAATACTGTGTCCAGTTCTGGGCCCCGTGCTTCAAGAAAGATGTTGAGGTGTTGGAGCAAGTCCAGAGGAGGGCGACCAAGCTGGTGAAGGGTCTGGAGGGTCTGACCTACGAGGAACGGCTGAGGGAGCTGGGGTTGTTTAGCCTGGAGAAGAGGAGGCTACGAGGTGACCTTATTGCAGTCTACACCTACCTGAAGGGAGGTTGTAGTGAAGTGGGAGTTGGCCTCTTCTCCCAGGCAATTAGAATCACAGAATCACAGAATGTTAGGGATTGGAAGGGACCTCGAAAGATCATCTAGTCCAATCCCCCTGCCGGGGCAGGATTGCCTAGACCATATCACACAGGAACGCGTCCAGGCGGGTTTTGAATGTCTCCAGAGAAGGAGACTCCACAACCTCTCTGGGCAGCCTGTTCCAGTGTTCAGTCACCCTTACAGTAAAGAAGTTTTTCCTCAAATTTAAGTGGAACCTCCTGTGCTCCAGCTTGCACCCATTGCCCCTTGTCCTGTCAAGGGATGTCACTGAGAAGAGCCTGGCTCCATCCTCATGACACTTGCCCTTTACATATTTATAAACATTAATGAGGTCACCCCTCAGTCTCCTCTTCTCTAAGCTAAAGAGACCCAGCTCCCTCAGCCTCTCCTCATAAGGGAGATGTTCCACTCCCTTAATCATCTTCGTGGCTCTGCGCTGGACTCTCTCTAGCAGTTCCCTGTCCTTCTTGAAGTGGGGGGCCCAGAACTGGACACAATACTCCAGATGCGGCCTCACCAGGGCAGAGTAGAGGGGGAGGAGAACCTCTCTCGACCTGCTAACCACACCCCTTCTAATACACCCCAGGATGCCATTGGCCTTCTTGGCCACAAGGGCACACTGCTGGCTCATGGTCATCCTGTTGTCCACTAGGACCCCCAGGTCCCTTTCCCCTACGCTGGTCTCCAACAGGTCTGCCCCCAACTTGTACTGGTACATGGGGTTGTTCTTGCCCAGATGCAGGACTCTACACTTGCCCTTGTTATATTTCATTAAATTTCTCCCCGCCCAACTCTCCAGCCTGTCCAGGTCTCTCTGAATGGCTGCGCAGCCTTCCGGCATCAGCCACTCCTCCCAGTTTTGTGTCATCAGCGAACTTGCTGACAACGCACTCTAATCCCTCATCCAAGTCATTAATGAATATATTGAATAGAACTGGTCCCAGAACCGACCCTTGCGGAACTCCGCTAGACACAGACCTCCAACTGGACTCTGTCCCGCTGACCACTACTCTCTGGCTTCTTTCCTTCAGCCAGTTTACAATCCACCTCACTACCCGATCATCCAGACCACACTTCCTCAGTTTAGCTGCGAGGATGCTGTGGGAGACCGTGTCAAACGCTTTACTGAAATCGAGATAGACCACATCCACAGCTTTACCATCATCTATCCACCGGGTAACATCCTCATAAAAGGCTATCAAGTTGGTTGAGCAAGACTTCCCCTTGGTGAAGCCATGCTGAGTGCCCCTAATGATCCCCCTATCCTTGATGTGCCTAGAGACAGCACCAAGAACAAGTTGCTCCATCACCTTTCCAGGGATGGAGGTGAGGCTGACCGGTCTATAGTTCCCCGGGTCCTCCTTCCTGCCCTTTTTGAAGACTGGAGTGACATTCGCTTTCCTCCAGTCCTCAGGCACCTCTCCTGTTGCCCATGACTTAGCAAAGATGATGGAGAGTGGCCTAGCAATGACTTCCGCCAGCTCCCTCAGCACCCGCGGGTGCATCCCATCAGGGCCCATGGATTTATGGACATCCAGGTTGCTTAATTGGTCCCTGACCCAGCCCTCATCAACCAAGACAGATTCCTCCTCTATCCTGACTTCTTCTGAGGCCTCAGGGGTCCAGGGCTCCTCAGGACAGCCTCCAACAGTATAGACAGAGGCAAAGAAGGCATTCAGTAACTCCGCCTTCTTTTTATCCTCTGTCTCCAGGACCCCCACCTCATTCATCAGTGGGCCTACATTGCCTCTAGTGTTGGCTTTACCTGCAATGTATTTGAAGAAGCCCTTTCTGTTGTCCTTGACCTCTCTTGCAAGGTTTAATTCCAAGGAGGCCTTAGCTTTCCTAGTTGCCTCCCTACATCCTCTGACAACAGACTTCTATTCCTCCCAAGTGGCCAGCCCCTCCTTCCACGATCTGTACACCTTCTTCTTCCACTTGAGTTTGCCCAGCAGTTCCCTGTTCAACCATGCAGGTCTCCTGGTACCCTTCCTTGACTTCCTACCTGTTGGGATGCTCTGATCTTGAGCTCGGAAGAAGCAGTCCTTGAACGCTAACCAACTATCTTGGGCCCCCTTACCTTCTAGTACCCTGTCCCATGGGATTTCCCCTAGCAATTGCTTGAAAAGGCCAAAGTTGGCCCTCCTGAAGTCCAGGGTTGTGATTCTGCTAGCTATTCTGTTCCTGCCACATGAGATCCTGAACTCTACCATCTCATGGTCACTACAACCAAGGCTGCCCTCAACCTTCACCTCTTCAACCAGACCCTCCTTGTTAGTGAGGATCAGATCCAGCAGCGCTCCTCTCCTAGTTGGCTCATCCACCATTTGCATCAGAAAGTTATCATCAATGCACTGGAGGAACCTCCTGGACTGGGGATGGCTGGCTGAGTAGGCCTCCCAGCAAATATCAGGGTAGTTGAAATCCCCCACAACAACCAGGCCCTGTAATTGCGAGACTGCTCTCAGCTGCCTGTAGAAGGCCTCATCACCCTCCTCATCCTGATCCGGTGGCCTGTAATAGACACCCACAACAGTATCACCCCTGCCAGCCTGCCCCTTAATTCGCACCCACAAACTCTCAACTCGCTCCTGATCTGCCTCTGGACAGAACTCAATACATTCTAGCTGCTCACTCACATAAAGAGCAACTCCACCACCTCTCCTTAGCGGCCTGTCTTTCCTGAACAAGACATAGCCATCCATGACCACATTCCAGTCATGCGAGGCGTCCCACCAAGTCTCTGTAATTGCCACTAGATCATAGCCCCCCGACCGAACACGGATTTCTAACTCCTCCTGCTTATTCCCCATGCTGCGTGCATTGGTGTACAGGCATTTCAGGGAGCGAGCTGGGCACACCGATTTCATCCCAGATTCACCCCCTGATTTCACGCCAGGGGGATGGGGGGCCTCCTGGTCTACCTCAACACTAGAGCATTGCCCCAGTGGTGCAAGCCCAGCTACCACCCCATCCCCCTTCGAATCTAGTTTAAAGCTCTCCGAATGAGCCCTGCTAATTCCTGTCCCAGAACCCTTTTGCCCCTACGACATAAACCTTTCCCATGTATCACTGTCACGCCTGTTGTCTTATAAAACCAGCCATTATCAAAGAACCCAAAGCCCTGCCTGTAGCACCAGTCTCGTAGCCAGGCATTTATAGAGAGAATCCTATTATTCCATCCCACGTCATCACCTGAAAACGGAAGGAGGGAGGAGAAAACAACTTGTGCCCCAGACTCTTTCACCAACCGTCCTAGGGCCTTGTAGTCTTTCTTCATCCCTTTCAGACTATGGGATGCAGCTTCTTCCCCACCTGTCTGGAAGATGAGCAGGGGGTGGTAGTCTGTGGCCTTCACCAGGTTGGGGAGTTGCCTGGTGATATCCCTGATTCGGGCTCCAGGCAGGCTGCAGACCTCCCTGTGATGGGGGTCAGCTCTGCATATTGGGCCCTCAGATCCCTTTAGAAAGGAGTCTCCAACCACTAAAACTCTTCTCCTCTTCCTTGTGGAGGAGGTAGCTATACGCCCGTCAGGTTTTTCTGACTGTGGTGGGACCTCTGATATAGGTTGCCTCTCCACCACATCCCCGTTGGACTGGCTGTATTCCACTAGGGCTTCATATCTATTGCTCAGAGGCACCTGTGGAGGCAAGGTAGGCAAGGAGGGCACTCGCCTTTTGCCACGGCCATAGACTTGTCTCCACTCACTCCTCTCCTCTAAGTTATTGTTTTCCACCTGAGAGGGGCAGAGTACAGTTGTCCCTCGATCCTGGGAGCTCTCCGGCAGGTGCTCCCATTTTTGTTGCAGGGAGGGCAAAGCCTGGCTCCACCAGTCTATCTCCATTTCAGCCTCCCAAATGCTCCTAAGCCTTTCTACTTCGGCTTGAAGCCTTTCAACCTGGCTTTGCAGCTGTGCCGCTCGGCCGAGCAGATCATCTACTTGCTCACAGCGCACACAGCCCCCTGACACCACAGAGACGCTGTAGCATTCTCTGCAGCCGGCAACCTGCACCATCGCCTCCTTCCGTGGGAGCTCTGTCTGGGTTCCCACATCCATTTTGGTCTTCTTCCACCGGGTAGATATCATTGTTCTTTCACTGAGCTGGGAAATACCTGTTGGTGGCACCCCTGGTTCACAGCTCCTTGGCACCTTCCTCTCCTTGTGCACTGGGAGGGAGTCAGTGCCCTCCCCAAGGAGCTGCAAACAACTGCAGCCTCTCCTGCCCTGGGACACACCCAGTCACTGCTGACTCACCCAGGCACTGCTGAGTCTCTCCCCTCTGGGCAGGGACTAGTCCCTGTCCTCCAGGAGGCTCTTTATCAACGATAACAGGGGGTGGAGCATTGAAATCGCCCGCGGTGCCTCCGGCTACGCCCCCTCCTCTCCTGATTCGTTGCCGGGAACCTCCGGCAATTAGAATTAGAAATAGGACAAGAGGACATAGCCTCAAGCTTCGACAGAAAAGGCTCAGGTTGGACATTAGGAAGCATTTCTTCTCAGCAAGGGTTATTAGACATTGGAATGGGCTGCCCAGGGAGGTGGTGGAGTCACCATCTCTGGATGTGTTTAAGAAAAGACTGGACGTGGCCCTTAGTGCCATGGTCTAGTTGACATGGTGGAGTCAGGGCAATGGTTGGACTTGATGATCCCAGAGGTCTCTTCCAACCTGATTGATTGATTGATTGATTGACTGACTTCCACTAACTTGCAAGCTGTGTGCTTCAAGACTGGGTCACATCAAGTATCAATACCATAGCAGTGAAGCAGTCAGTCTTATTTTATGAACCTTTTATGCAACATTGGGAGCCCTTCAGTCCCTGTTCATGTGCTCAAAGATATGCATGGGCTTAAGTGCTTTCTTGGACAGGGCTAAGTTGCTTTGTGCCTTGCAAGTTTAACCCTGTAGTGATCACTGAAAATCTCAGCTGAATTTAGAACTCCTAATTGAACCCTTTCTTTGTCTTCCATGGTCATTGGGAGGTGTCCTGCTGTGTTAAGCATCAATTAGTACTGATGAATTCAGGACAGAGGACTGGCCCATATTCTTCAGTGATGATGACTGCCCATACTGAAATAAAAGGTTTTCCTATCAAATGGAAGATGGATATATCAGCAATTATTTCATGCTTATAAACTTTAATTTGTGTATACATTTAAATGTGTGAATCTCCATTTGACACTTGTGGCCAAAGTGGCAGATATACGTGCTGGACTCAGTGATGACGTTTTTCTGATGATTAGCTGGAACTAACTCTGTTTTTTATCACCTCTGAAACTTTAGCAGAAGCCAACTTCAAATCAGAACTCTTTTCTTGCATTTATCTCAGTAAGTTAGTTGTGGTATCCTAAGGCACTTAAAACAGAGCTGACCAAAGGTGGGTTTTCTTTTATTTGGAAAATTATGATGTTTTGATATGTTTTTTTTCCTTGCAGATCATGTGACCACCAAACTTCCAGATTTTTCCAAATGACAAGTCTTTTGAATGAAATATTTTCTTAACTTCCTTCCCCCAGCTGCCCCTATCTACAGTATAGATGACATTGACAGACTCCTATTTGGAACCACAGAGCAGGAGACTAAAGTCTCAGGACCCTGGTTCCAGTTAGGCTCTGAGGTGATGCTAGGTTTCCTGATGGAAAATCAAGAAGTTAAGATTTTAAGATTTCTAGCTGAAACAAATTCTGTGGGACTGACCCTGTCTGTGCTGCAGAAGTTTACTGCAACCAAGCCTTGTCCTCAGAGCTCTTTAATTTTATGTTTGTCACTTACTGATGAAGAGGTTTATTAAAAAATAAATCTTGAATGTCTCTAATAGAGTATCTTTATTAACTGAAATGTCACAAGTTCAGGAGATAAATGCACGTTAATATTTATCACTCACTGTCTGCTATCAAAGATTATGTGAAAGATGACTTGTGCTTTGGTATTTCATCTGCTGTGATCTGAATAAAGAGTGTTGTGTAAAAAAAATTCCCAAGCAAAACTGTTGAAGTAGAATTGAAAGTGTTGCAGCAGTTTGGGGTACAATGAATGGCTAAAGAGATGTTAGAATTATCCAAAAATGAATTGACTTCAGAAAATGCAACATTAAGGTTTGCACTAAGGTTTAGTGCATTTAAAAAAAAATCACAGTGCAGAGTAATTAAAGCTTCAAATAAGGCACCCAGACACTCTTAAATCTACTCTTTAGGTGAGATCGTGCAGCATGTGTATGATCATGATGAAGGAATTACACTGTTAGAATAGTAAACGGTCTTAAATTAATTTTTAGAATCCATTATTTTCCTCTGTTTTCCCTTTCCTAATACCATTATGGCGTGCAGAATGGATACTGACTCTTTGAACTTATCACCTTTTACATATAGATGCTTAGTACTACTTATTAAAAAATCAGGATAAATTGTTAGCAGTATTATTAACTTTGTTAGAGACTCAGCCAATGTTTTGTTGTGCCCCATCCAATAGATCAGAAAGAGAAAAAAAAATAAATGGAATGAAAATGCACCTTGCAAGCAACTGGAAATATGATATGGTATGATATGATATGATAGGCTCTTCACAATAGCCTAAAGCTCTTGGTCAGATTATATTGTAAAAACTAATATATGTGATTTTAAAGCAGGTCTCGGTGACAATTTGCCATTCAGTTATTTGATGTCCTATTTGCACACCTTTTTGGAAAAAGCTCTTATGAAGTTCCAGGCATGCAAAAAAAAAAGAATTCTGTCATCCTCTGCTGTTTTAGGGAAAGGGGTAGCAGAAAAGATCCCAGGACTGCCTGTCTAAACGTGAATGTACTGTTTTTCTGTGTTGGAAACGATGTGAGCAGCAGGCTCCACCTTTGCATACAGTCGTGATGTAGGCAATCAAGAGGTGCATGTGTTTGTTGAAGGCAGCAGTCCTAGCTGGACACATTCAACTAGTTAGTTGTACTGAGGTCACATGCCTGTGGCTGAGGGGGACATGCCATCACTAATCCAGCTCTTGGCTGGATTACCTTTGAAAAATAAGAAATGTATTCCTCTGCCATGTGTGAAAAGCTTTTGGCCCCCTTGAGTCCAGTTTAGTGTTGCAGCTGGGCTGGAGGGAAAGAGGGTAATGAAGCCTTTGCATCCTGACTGGCTTCCTGCAGGCTTGATCGGAGGGGAGAAAGCCCTTTCCCAGGAGCCTTCTGGAGGGACAAGGAGGCTGGAGCAACCTCCCCGTGTGTTTCCAAGACACACTGGGGTATATTTCTAAAGCCACATGCCAGGTTTTGGTCCCACTGGGTGCCATTAGGAATGACACACTGTACCTGAAAGCAAACCCACTTTTCTTAGTCTTTCAGGCCAGTTCTGAGGCAAATCTGCTCTCTCCTTTCCATCCACCACAGTTTGCTGAAGCTGGTGGCACCACGCTGGCATGAGTAAAATCAGAACCCAGCACTCAAGCCACAAACCCAGATGTTTTGCCAGAAGATTTTTCTTATTTTAGTCTTGATGGACATACATAAGTATATACATCTAAGACAAAAATGAAAGGATCAGCATTGTGATTTCTGGTGTGGGCTGGGGCAATGTTCTCTCACGTGTCTGTTCTGTTCACGCAGCTTTCTGAACAATATGTATTTCCTTCTCTGTGGGACAGTCAGCTTCCATTCATGTCCCCAAGGACTTTCACGTTAGGTCAATGGAACAGTTAAGGTATATTTTAGCAAACGGATTATAACTGTGAGTGAATTAGAATAAATAAAAATTAAAGAAGCATGACAAAAATCTTTCTTCCTCATTGTAAGAAGCTCTGTTTTATTTCAGGAGTTTAATTTCAGCTGTCTCTTTTCTCAACATCTCAGTCCTGTACACATACAGTTAATTTTTTCTTTGTGTAATTTAGAGCTACATTTCCAGTAGAAAGAAAAAAATGTAAGTAAAAATACAGTCAAATGGGTTTATCCAAACCCCACTATAAATTGAAACTCATCCCTTATCCAAATCTGTCACTTCTTCCTTGGCATAAATTATGTATCCAGTAATTCACTGATTTTTAGCACTCCCATTTCTCCCAAGTTGTTGATGTCTCTCCAAAACTTTTGAAATCAGGGGCATAGAATTTCTTACTTTTTTTCTCCAAATACTTCTTGTGTCTAGTTTGTGCTGGCAGAGCTGAATACGGTGAAAGCAAAGGGCTCCTGCTCAGTAGGATCTGATGGTGGTCCTGTCCCACCAAAGGCCTTGAAGGGAGCAGCCCTTGAGGAATTCTGTAACCTGCACTGAACATGTCTAGCTGCCTTCCAGCTGTGTATTTCCCCTGCCATATTTACCAGTACACTGAGATACTATTTATTATCATGGGTGTTAATAGTCCTTTAAAATTTTCCCTAGCTTTGTGCAGAAGGAGATCTTTTTTCAGCATTTCAAGAAATATATTTTCAGCATTTTCTACAGTTCCTAGAAGGAAGACAATTGCAGAAGTTAAGGCTTTGTTAAATAAATGCTTTGTTCAATCTACAATTCAAATAAGTTTGTTTTAAAGCTTTAAAAAAGTAATTCTAAAATTGAGATATATTTTGGAGAGATATGGCATTTGAAATATTGAAAGATGGACCCAAGATTTTTAGTAGTTTTATTTCTTTATATGGAAACAGTTTGGGAAATGAATGTGCATTGGATAATTGTATTGCATTTTTTTTTTCCTTTGGAGGCTGACAGAAACAATTTTATCAAAAAACTTCCAGATCGACTTCTACGTGAAAATTCAGTGCTTGATATCTATTGAATTGTTAACTCCCAAGCACTGTTTGTGACTTCAGAAATCACCAGGCAGTCTTTACAATTTGTACATTTTAACACAGCTGTTAAGTCAATGGAGTTTGTGTTGTCAAACTGTTTGTCTCCAGCTTTGAGATACATAATTTTTTAGTATATTCTGACCATGCAGCTCTCATAATACCATGAGCGTGGGATCTGGTAATGAACAAACCACTAAATATTGAAACTTGCCAAAAACCAGTAAAAACTAGCAGTCCTTGGTTTGCATTACATATGAAATCACATTTAACAAAAGATTTAATAACATGTAGCTTGTTACATATTCATTTTTCAAATGATTTTGAAAATATGAGTTATTTTGTTATTTATGCTTTTACAGTGCTTAGAGGTTGTTGTCCTAAGCCAGGACACCAGGCCAGCTTCTGTAGAAGAGGAATAAAAAATGACCTCTGATCCAAAGATTTAAAATCTAGTCTTGTTTTTGGTAATGCTCTGCAGCCCAGATTGTCCGCTTTTTGTGTGGACGCTGGTGTCTTACCAGTAAAGACTAGTGAATACGTCATGTGAAGCACATATCTAGTGAATGTAGCTTTCTTTTCAGATCACAGAAATCCATGCGTAGGCTTGCTCTTGCTGTTTTTCATTTTGTTTGAATTATTTAATCTCTTTATTTAAAAAAATAGAGGAGTTCTTTATAGGCATTTGATATTCAAAATTTGCCATCAAGATAGTGATCATATAACAGAAGTTTTGAGCCTGATGGAGTGAGATAATCTATAACTTTTTCTAACATTGTTGAATCATGTTTATCTGATTCTTTGCTTTATGAACTACCACGCAGGCCATCAATGCTTGATGCTTGATGCAAATATAAAGCAAAAAGCTGATTTATTGGCTAGATAGAGAATATGAACCGTCGTCTTCTTTTTAGTAGTTGCTCGTAACAGACACATGCAGAATAAGTACGAATGAAACAGGCTGCATGTAGAGTGAACCTTTCCCAGGTATACTCTGCTAGTTCTGCCCTCCCTAGCCTTGGCTTTGTTTGTAACCTTGAGTAAGAATTCCAGCAGTGCTGGTTTTTAATCTGTAAATAAAAAAATGACCCTCAAATGCATGAAGTGGGTGGTGTAAAATCTGGGTGTAAAATACTTTGGAAATAGGACTTTTACTGCAGATAGGTCAGGTAAGGTGATATTTAATGTTGTCTTTTATCAGCAATACAACTTAGTCTTAAAGATGCATATTTTCTGAAATACTAATGGTTTACTTTATTTATTCATACCTTGCAGGTTTGGCTGCCTTTGATTAAGCTGAGTGTTTCCTGGAGGATTTATAAGGCATTTTCTAAGTCTTCGTCAAACATTTTCTATTGGCTTTTGGCTATAGATATCCAATAAATCATAGAGGAACTATGACCAAGTGTATCTATCTGGCACAGGATTCTTCTGTGTACTGAAAATTATTTTTAAAGACTTATAAAGGAAGAGAAAGAGGGCAGTCTGCACAAAGCAAAGTATTCATTTGAAAGTATGTCTGTACTCCTGAGCCAAACTGAGGTTTTTGTGTTGCTATCCCCCCTCCCATGTAATTTGTTTTGGAAGGAGTAATTAGATTAACAGGTTTTTATTTTCTCAAGATTGGAATTATCATACATAGTTGGTCTTTTTACCAGATAACACGGTGATAAGCATCGTGATGTTATTATTGATGTAAAATTGCTATCTGGAGACTTGAGAAACTTTTTTTTTAATCCAAAAAGTAAAAGGAAATATCAGTAATAGCAATCATTGGGGTTTGTGATTATCGAGTATTCAAAGACACTATAATTAAGTATGTTTTTTGCTATGATGTTGACCCTTAAGGGGCAACCATAAGTAGTGTGGAACTGACTTGTAGAAATATCCTTGGTCATTATATTTTTACTGACTTTATACTGAAAACCTTTAAACATTGTTTAGAAATTCACCAACTATATGTATGTATATTTTGTCTTTTAGGGCATACAGGACGATTATTAAAATCTCTGTGTTTCACCAGTCTATCATTTCTGCTGCTGCACATCATCTTTCAGATTATAATAAACAGTCTTGAAGCTGGAAAAACTATTGAACCTGGTTTTAACTGTGAGTAAAAGCTTTTAGTTTTTATTAGCATTTTAAGTATCCAAACGCTTCAGTGGTTTGAAAGGTGAAGGGTTGATGAGAAGGCACTTAGCATTGTGCTCCTGTGGGTTTGCAGCTTGCTTCTGTTTCCCAGCTGGTTGCTTTAAGGATTACTGTTAGTAGGGCAAGAAGACTAGATGGGTTTAAGAAATGAGAGGAGTGTATTAACAATTTTGTTCCCACCAGAGATGCATTCTCTTTAGGTTTAGCACTGACTATTGTATGTCTTCATCCTTTAGGCTTTCTCAAAGTTCCCTCAGAACCTGAGGTGGCTACACATTTGTGTTATTAGGTCAAAATTCAATGTATTAAGAATAAAATGAGATATAGTAATGAAAACCCCTCTACCCATGTATTATGCCTCTGTCTGATGGAACTGTTTTAAGTTGTTCGTTTAATTTAACTTTAAATCTTGACCCCAAGATTTATGTTTCTAAACAGTATTTGTCTCCTTCTTGCCTATGTTGTATGAGAAGAAGGATTTTCAATTTTTATTTATATGTAAACACTACTTAAAATATATTGCATGACATTTTGTATCTTCCTCTCTCAGGAAATGTTCTTCAATAATTCAGAAGCAAATGTTCTTTATTGTGCAGAAGTTAATTAAAATATCTATCCAGTGATTTAGATATGTAACCTCCAGGTAGAAACTATTTGTACTTGTCTTACAATGCTTACATTTAACATTTAAACCTGTCAACTTACCTTTGATAAATGTCCATTTAATTTATCTCAGAGTACGCTGCTGCCACTTGAGTAAACAGTTGTACTACAATTCAACACAAGAAACCTTATGTGAAGTAAAGCATTTGACTTAAAGTAACAAAATCCTAAGGAAACTTGGAGCGAGCATTACCATTTCACCTTTACATTTCTTAAAGTAAAAGGCATAATTGTGTTTATGAAATACCAGTTTTAACTGGAGTGTCTTGGGCTTTGTCAGTTCAAATCAAACCTTCAGAGTCTAAAAATATATTTTCTTTTTTTCAAAAATGTGTATTATTGATTGAGTGAACTGTATTAGTTGCTTTCCTATATCTGTTTATCGTTCTTATGACTAAAAATACATGATTTTTATTTAGATTAGGGTAATTGTAGCAGCTAGACACTGTTTGTATGATTAGAGAGTTCCTAACTGTCCAAGACAGAGATGCAACCACTTTTTCTTTTTCCTGTAGTGGGAACTGGGGTCAACAGTGGGAAATGATTAAAAGAATTACTTTGTCCTGAAGGGTCAACTCCTGAAGAAACAGAGAGAACGTACCATTTCTGTCTGTTTATTAATAGCTGCTAAGTGCTACAGCTTCTACTCTAGTTGCCATTAGTAATGATTTCCTTACTTGGAGCCTCACAGGACAATGGGTATGGCTGTAGTAGTACATTAAACGTGCCTCAGATTGCTCTCGGACACCGAGGCCAGTTGACATGAGATGACCCACATCCTCACCATTAAGCTATCTTTGCCTCCTGGAGACAGAGAGTGGGTTGAAGTTGCCTGTTGGGAACGGTATTTGTCCCACAGGAGCTCCCAAACTGTGCCTGAGTTGTTTGGGAGAGAAGAAGTTGGCCGACCAAAGTTGTTCCAAGATTGTTTTAACTGTTTACCAATACGAAAAATTCAGCTGTTGAATTTCAGTGAATATGTTTGCAGAGTAAAGTGGCACCGTTTAGTTTACTGGCATGGCTATAGTTGGTGAGCTTCAGCTGAAGCTAATGAAGAGGGGAATGTGATACTGGCATTATGGATGCTGGATCCTGAGGGTGCTGAAGGAGAAGTTAAAGAAGGTATAAAGACTGTTGTGACTGAAGGGGACAGAAAGGGCCAAGGCCTTTGCTAGACCAGGCAATAAGATCAATTATTGTCATTGAGTGGCACCAGAGCATACATGGTACTGTGTAGGTGAGAAGACAGAATTCCTGCTCCAGAAGGTATTTTGGTAGTGCTTGTAATTATTTGGTGACACAGCCCTACTGTATTTCCTGTTCCCCAGCTATATGAATAATGCTTTGCAAAATTGACTACAGCAGTGTGTTAAGCCATAGCTGGAGAAATGACAGCACTGTGCCCAAAGCGTCTGCACAGTGTTGTGATCTCTGCATTTTAGAGTTAGCTGTTAGTGTCTATTCAACTCTTTTCATGCAGTAAGAAGTACAGAAGTGTATACTGGAAGACTGGAGTTTTCTGTTTCCCTATCCAGATCTGAATCAGCTATTAATAAAACATTTTTTTTTACAGCTGTTTGTCTTTCTCAAGCATTATGTGCCCCACTGGAAGTATTCTAGTGTCTCTTCTAATGCTTATCTTTAGGAAGTTTTTCTTCCATTAGTCAAAATATCTTGTCTTCCTTCAGCCAGATGTGGAAATGGAGAAAAACTTTCTGTTAGTCTTATAGTTGCCTGTTATGTATTTGAAGGCTGCAGTCATGTCTGTCATATGTACTCTTTTCTCTCATTCTCTTCTCTTTATACTACTTCAGTCCCTCCAAACTTACTCTATGGGTCATGTTTCCCAGGAAGGAGACTAGTCTTATACTTGTTGAGGATAAGACCTTGTTGGTCTATTTCTGTTTTCTCCAAGTGGTCCAAGTATTTATTGAAGTTCAGTGCCTAAAGCTAGGCAGTATTTCAGCTGACAATTTACTAGGACATACTGAAGTATAACAATTACCCAAGTATCTGCAAGTGACACTCCCTGTTTGTATATTACTATATGGTGCTTTTTGCAAGGGTAGCATTGTCTTACACTTTGTTTGTGATTCACTGTAACCCACAAATCCTTTTCTGCACAACAGACTATTTTTTCTAATCCCGTATTTATGTATAATGGAAATTTAAATTTCCCCATATTTTTCCAAAATGGTTTCATTTATCATCAAGACTGTCTGAATTCTATCTCCCAGTTTGCTTGTGGCCCCTCATATAGGGGCCATCTGCAAATACCGCCTTTAAGAGTTTTTGGATATACAAAAATGTTTGATTTTTCCTTTCAATTTAATCTTTGTTTTGATTTTGCTGGAATTGTAGCATCTTCCCAAGCTTAAATAATTTAAACCATGTATTGCCCTCATGTAAATGAGGTGAGAGTAAGTAGTGTAAATGTGTGCTTTTGGTGCACTACTTTCTAGGCTGGGTAAAAAGACAATACAAGGAGGAAAGGAAAAAAGTGTAATAGCAGACAGGAGGAAAAGCCTTGCAATTATTTAAGTTTATGTTTAATTGCTTTTTTTTGCTATGATGAAGTATGTGAAATTTTCATGTGGTTCTAGAGTGATTGTTCCCTCTGTTGCTTTCATCCTGCAGGGAAATTAAAGCTAATTCTATGACTCCATAATTTTGAGCTCAAAAATGAATAAATGTTTCAACTTAATTCTGTAGTTTTTTTTTAATTTGTTGCCTTTGTGTAGTTAATAATCTAACTCCTGAGAGTGTCAGAAATGGGTGAGAGGGGGGTATACCTTTGTCTTCAAATTCTGTAGGTTAGTTTGTCTCAGTATGTTCAATTGCCAACTTCTGAATCAAAAGATTATTTTCTGGTTATAGTTTTTCTTTTCACACTGCTGTATTAAAGCCTCTGAAAATATTTTCATTTTGGTAATAGAAACACTTGAAAAATGTTTAAATTAGAGGTGTGATACAGACTATCACCTCTTAAACTTTATACAGTTATAGTTTCATTTTGGAAATTAAGAACAACCATCCCTTTATCTTTTACATATAGAAGCAGTTTAATTTGGGCCATCTGCAAGAGCAAAGCAGACATACTAGAATTTCAGGCTCATTTTAAAATATTCTGCTCTTATCCTGGACTTACGTTATTCAAAAGCAGCTGATAGGGTTTAGGAGAAGTAAGTCCTGTCATGTTTAGCTTCTTCAGTTTGTTATTTTTTTCATCCTCTTCCTCTTTTAGAGCTCATATACCTTCTCTTTCAGGATGGCTACAAAACATTACAGCATTCTCTAAGTTTTATAGAAGACATACGTTGGTGGGTTGATTGTCACGGTTTAAAGCTGGGCTGGCTATTAAACCTGCGGCAGATGCCCTCTGTTATCCCCCCCCTCTCCCCCCAGAGGGAAAGGGAAAGGGAAAAGGGAGAGAGACTTCTGGGTTGGAAAATTAAAACAGTTTTAATAAACTATAATAATAAAAAAAAAGTATAATAATAATAATAGAAATAATCAAATATATACAAATATATATACAAAACCAAGATTGAGCTCCCCTGAAGTCAGCCACGTCACCACCGGCACTGCAGGGCAGGCTCCGGGAAGGCCCAGCCTGGGCCTAGCGATGGTCGAGAGCTGGATTCAGGAACGCACGGATCGGGATCGGGGGCAGCAGGAAAACAGACGGAGTCCTCCCTGGACACCGGCCATAGCAGAAAGAGAGCGAGACCCTCGTGATCCCCCCGCTTTATACTGAGAATGACGTGTATGGGATGGAATACCCTCGTTGGTCAATTTTGGGTCACCTGCCCTGTCCGCTCCCCCCCTGCAGCTGCGACCCCCCTTCGGCTCTTCACTCGTAAGCAGTGAGGAATTCAGCAGTGACCTTGGTTTCTCTCAAGAACAGGTACAGCAAGAGCCTTACTGCACAACATCCCTACCGGTGCCTCAGTGATAACTACAAACTTCGAGCGTTATCAGTCCTGGAAGCAGACACTGTCTGCAAAAACATGCAGTTAGTTTCAGAAAGTGCAGTTACTTAGAGGAGACTTAGCTGAAAGTAAAAATCACTGAAAGGAAAATCGGCCTGGTTTAGGCCAAACCAGGACAGTTGATAGAGGTGTTTAAAAATGTTTAGCCAACAAAGAGTTCTTGTTTCTTCAGAGCCTTGTGAGTATTGCTAATAAAATTTTGTTGTTAGAACTCCTTATTTAGCTTAATGAAAGATTTCTGGTTAGCCACAGCTTCATTGTATGGAACTAACATTGAATACCTCCCAGACAGTTTATTTTTAAAATCGGAGTTCGTATGGGAAAGGAAAAGAATAAATACAGAAAGGTTGAGCTGGGCTAATCTTCTTAAGCCATCAAGAGCTAGGTAATCTGTCTTGTTACACTGATGATATCTCCATGTGACACAGAACCTGATTTTGAAAAGTAGTAGTATTCATGCAGTAATACAATTTCATTATTAAATTTGTACTTCTGATGAAATAAAATTCTGATTATTAGATTAGGTAATGTCTTGAGTATAGAATCTGTGAGACAGGCAATTGAAAATTAGATCACAAGGTAATATAGAGTCTCATTCTTCAGTATGCACGCTATAGTTCTTTCCTAGGCCTAATTTTAAACATCTTGGCATTTCCACCAGCAGGAATGTTTTCCACAATGTTAATTTTAAACTTTATTTCTAATAAATTGGTGCAATTATTCCTCATCATACTACTCCCCTGTAAGTGTATCCTCTTCTTGTGTTTCGTCAGTCTGTAAAAATACTCCAATTTCTTATTCTCTTGGTTGTAGTCGTGTACATCTATTTTTTTATTTTGTGCCGATTCTACCATCTCTTGGTCTTGAATTCTGCAAATGGATCTACTGAAACACTTATTCTTTCAGAACAGTATTTTAGTCCATGAGAAATGCAACTAAGAATAGTTCAACTATTCACTAATTAAGTTTGTATTCAATGTTTGTTAGAATACCAAAAGGGGCATTTAAGGTATTTCTGGATATTTTTCTTATACATCAAATAATAGAACTGTTGGAGCTGAAACAGATACCCTGAAATCCTTCTAAAGACTTTCTATGAATCTCTGCATTTGTTTACTGTGTATAGTTTGGGTGCTTTATGTACAAAATGGTTATGTGAAGAAGAAGGGAGAATAGGCTTAAAGCACCAAGTTGCCTTGATAACTTCTCTGTTAGATCATGGGAACTAAATTCAGATACTTCTCTGTCCTCAGTATGCCATGGTGAATGTCAAACAAATGCATGCCACCATTGTGGAATCATAATAACTTTCTGCTTTAGACAAATTTTGAAATGATTTATTGACTAAAAGACCATCCTATGTTTGCATTACTACCAGCGTGCCCCTGAGGTTTTGGGTTATATTAGGAAGCAGCAATACTCAGTACAAATAAATTAGCTTTCACCATTTATTGAAAGCTCAGACTCAGGACTGCAGCTGAACTTTCATAGGAATGAATAATTCCTTTTTTGCTGTATACCTGGTAAGATTTCATGTCTTTTATACCCTCCTGAGTATGCTTTTCAGGTTGTGCTGGTTGTGAAAAGTACTGCATCTTTGTAAAGGCTATTGTATTTCTAGTTGGATTTATTAACCCATTGGAAATAAAGATGCTGTTTTTACTTATAAAAGGGCAAAAGATTAAGAGATTTCATACAGAGTTTCATATTTGTATTTCAAAAGTGGGTGGCAGATGCATGCAGGTCTTTCAAATACCATGACTTACTGGCCCAGCTCCTGCCTGGAGTCCGAGAATATCTCATGGGCTCTTGTCAGCTGTTTGGACACATCATTTCATGAGAGGCTGCCTTGAAAACAAATATTTTGAAAATATTGAAAATTTGAAATACTGTTTCATGAAATAAATGTTCAGATAATTTCCCAACCATGAATTGTCTTGATAATTTTGACAATTTTAATTTAAAAATTGTTACTTCATATGAAATTAAATTAATCCAAATGGCACTAAGAAAACTAGTAAGTTTATATAAGAAGCTTCTGCTTCTGAGCAGAAGTCATAGCAAAGTGAACATTTCATTTTAATACTGAAAAAGTCACTATGTCCCCTGGAAAGGTTTTGCTTACCAAAATCGAAGGTAACAGTAATCCACATTAAACAATGCTCAAGCACTTGCATCCCAGGCAAAGCAGCTCATTCTTTCCTAGCAAATGCATCCATTTCTCACTGACTAGGCAGACGCTCAGGGCGCCTTCCAAACAACTGGTTTATCTGCCAAGTTGTGAGTTCTTCAGTCATCTCCATCGTATGTGTAACATACTCTTCCTTTTTTGTTTAATGAAATCTTCGTTTCAACATTCAAGGGTCTACCTCAAACCTGAGCCCTTCTTTTGACCTCATACCTGCATTTTCTCTCATTTCTTTATTCTGAGATCTGTAGAGACTGAAGTGTTTAGTCTCTTCAGCAATTGCCTTGGGCTGTTGTAGTTGAAACTAAAATGGATGTTATCTGTAAGCTTATCACAGTTTGAAAATGTATGTTTAGAAGCAAACCTTTATTCCATTAAGAGTGGGCATTATCATGAAGAACATCTGCATTTTAATCATATTTTTGTGTGTCATCTCAAAGATTATAATCTTGGCCAAAGTCTGAGTAAAAAAAAAATGCCTTTAAATGTTACAGAAACAGTTCTTTCTGTTATCACAGAAGTTATCAGATTGTGTTTGTGTGGTGTCTGTATGAGTGGCAAGAGAAGGTTCGGAAATGAATTCACATTTCAAGAACGGTGGAATATCCAGTATAGCAAAGTTTTTGTAGAGTGAAACAACCAGCTGTAGTACTGCAGAAGAGTCAGAATAACCTTTCATTGAGGGGATATATGTGTTGAACTCTACGTTGTCAAAGCCTTTAATGTCTATGACAGCAAATACAGTACAAATTTACAGTGTTAGACATTTAACTAGACCAGTTGCAGAGTGGTGAATCGTGATTCAGTGGGGAAAAAAAATTATACACCAATATTTTAATAGAAGAGATTGTACAGATTCTGCATGCTCTCCGGCACCCATGTAAGACTGACAATACTAAATCCCATAATATAAAAGTCTATTTTTAATGGAATTCAAATACCTACATATTTTTGAAGTTCTGAGCTACAGTCTTTATTGATTGTTAAATCAGTACAGACAGCTAGTTACCTGGAAAGACTTTTTGTTCAGTTTTTGTGAGAGATCAGTTACTTCATGTGTTTTGGATTTCTGGTATGTCCTCACCAAGCTATCAGAAGCTTTGTTGCTTCTATTATTAGCAAGATGCTAAACACTGAGCATATGAGAAACTGAAAATGTTTTCAGAATGCAGGTTAATATAACTTTATAAAAATGAAAGGGAACTGTGAAAACTACTGTTCTTTATTCAAAGGCAATATATGAATTTTGTCCTTCTTATCCCAAGCAGTGACACTGTCTCTTCATGGTACTTCCATCTGTCCAGTGCCATGTGGATTGAAAAAAAACCCCTGCCTTGACTTGGCTTGTAAACTTGTCTGCAGAGTTAGACCTTCACACTGACACCAGCCCTAATGTTACAGTGGTTATCTTGGCTCACTGGCAGTGTTTTGCTCTAACAGTATGGGATGTGTAAGGACCAACACCACAGTGCTTTAGTAACCAGCGTCTCTGGGCTGATATTGAGCACCATGTTGAAATGTTCCCTTGTTGATCATTCAAATCACTGTAACATAAATATTTTACTGGGGAGTCTTACTGTAGAATTGCTGTTCAGGAATAGGAAACTATATATTTCTGTGTTGGACACTGTTTAGACAAATGCTTTCCACTGAGAATAAATATTTCACTGCATTTCTGAGGATTTGTCTCTTCTGTTTGGCTGTTTACATCTTCATGTATGGCTCTTCATCATGTAATCATTTTGAGTATTTCTAGAAAACCTGATTCGTTAGTGTGATACTGTGAGTCTTTGCATGTGCCTGTGCCCACATTATAAGTTTGAGAGGATTTTGGTCTGAGCCGTTGGACTTGAGCCTTCTGCGCCTCTTGATGCTTTATGTTGGCTGCGCGATATGGGTCTCAGCTGGGAAGCAAACAGCAAATTTAAGTTGGGATGATGACAGCTGCTCACTACAGCCACTCTGCCATGGCTAGGCCACTAGTTGGGCATCTCAGCTGCAAGCACAGGCGAGGTGGTGTGCCTGGTGGTGGCAGCTACGAGGGATGGTTCCTGGAGGTGCAGCACCCTCGGCGGGTGGCTCCCCTGGGCAGCTTGGACTGCAGGCTGCTCAGGACAAAAGCCAGGTCTTGACTCAAGGTTAATCTCGAGTTAAAAGGACTGGGTTTACTGAGCTGTTCCGTGGAGTCTGTGATGTAAAAGAAATCACCCTGTGAAACAAAGCAAAAGGCATTGCTTGCACAAATATGGCCTGGAAAAAATGTTTTCTTCATGGGCTTGGACCTGAAACGCTTTCATGGGCTCTTCTGCGTCGGTGTGTTAGAACATGGTCCTAAACCTGGGTCAAATACAATGTGAACTCTTACGCTTCGAGTTTACTTCCAAATGGAAAATCTGTTTTAAAATTTCCTTCAATTTCTGCCAGATATACGAGTCTGAATCAATAACCACACAGGATGCCTTACACCTTTTGCATAAACAATGTGCAGCACATCTGTCATGCTTATGTTTAACACAGAGCAAAAGAAATAAGAAAAATTCCTTAACATTCACAAAAGGAGAAGAAATACCCTTCCCACCTTTGGAAGGAAGAGAACTCATTAAATGAGTTTAGAAGGGTAGACTTGATTTCCAAAGTCTTAAACATCCCTCTTTTGTTTCATTACAACTCCATCATTTTCCCGATATCTAGATCTGGAGCATTGCACCATTTCCATCCATATATGCTGTGTTTACTGCTAAATTTTATCATACCACATTCCTTTAGTTATTTGTTTAAAGGAATCAATAATCTGAACTTCAGAAATGTTATAGTCATCATCTAGACCAAAACCAGAAAGATTTTCAACACCATCAGTGAAAGTTGTAGTAAACAAAAAATACTTCATGAAAAAACTGTGATCCTATTTTTATGTGTCTAGAAATAAGGAGAGTAGAATATACTATCTTTCAAAGTCCAGTGACCAGAGAACTTGATTTCCAGCTATCATCAGTGATCCCAAATGCCTATTTTAAAACTGAAAACAATTTTAACACTATTTTCACACTGAAATAGTGTGAAACACTGAAAAGCATTTATGATGCACTCCAGCCAGTGGCTGATGAGACCTTTCTCAAACTTATGCTCAATTTATTACCATCCTCTGTAGAAGAGAGAAAGGTCATTCTTAATAAAAACAGCACTTCAGTCCTTTCCTGAGGGGAACTGGGAGTAATATAATTCAGAGTACATTACTTAATAAAAGCTCTTATGAATATTTTTCTGTGATGTATACAGTCATACATTTCAAAAGAAGACAGGTGGCCCCCATTCCAAAGGACACAGTGATAAGAACTGATAACATCCTGTGCATTTTTGGTTCATGCGTCACCTTATTTACAAATTAATTATGGCCAAGAAATGTCATATAGCAAATTCTTTTTCAGGGGGCTTTTTGGCACACAGTTTAGAACATTAAAATGCAAAAGGATGATTTTTAACTCATCATTTAGAGCCAGCAGAGTTTGATCTGGTCATGGATTGTGTCCCTGCAGTTTGTTGGTGATGCCACAGATGGCTACATGGCAGGTTCCAGGAAATTCCTGATTTTTCTAGACCCCACAGGCTTGTCCGTGAACAATGTAATGTTTCATGAGAGAACTCATGTTCTTATGTCCACCGTACGAATGTCAAAGGACTCAAATTACACCCAGAACAGGCTCCATTGTAGAGTCTAGCAACTTACCATCATTCTTAGAAATACAGTCCTTAGTTTAGGTGCCGAGCTGGATTTTAATGGTCCTAAAAATCTTATATCCACCTGCAGGGTGTGGTGGTCTAGTGCTAATTAAACACAGCTGCAGTATAAAATTGCGGAATTACAAGACATACTGGTGAAAGTCTTATTTATAAGACTGGACTTTTTTTCTTTCCCCTCCGTTTTAATAGAAAGGAGATAAAAAATGGTTTTTTGTGACTACCTTTTTCTGTATACATGCAGATGTGAGGTAGGGACTCCTAAACTGCAACTGATATCCTAGACAAACATTGCAAGAGTAAAAAATAATTGAAGCTGATGTTGTTGTGGTGGCAATAGTTCCAACTTTCTAACACTTCTGGTTTCCCAGTTCCCATTATTTCGTAGTTATCCTTTACCTTATTCTTGGCTATCTGATGTTTTATGTTTGCCTAAGAGTAAAGTACAAGACTAGGAGAAACACTAACAATCAATGCTGTGTGAAGGGGGCAAGGGATGTCTTTTGAACTGCTATCGGATTGTGCTTAATTTTTTTCTGTTTGTATAAACGCACACACACATTTTCATCTTCAGGGGCCTCATTCATTACAGCGGGAGCTTTCTGTGAATATTAAGTTTTAGTACTGCACAGCAACCTGTGCAATTTCAGGAATCAGGCTGATTGAATTACCCAATTAGGCAACCTCGCTAAGCAAGGGGGGGAGACATTTCAGCACTGTTTTTTTAAAGAATAAAATTGAATTTCATTAAATTGTCCAAAGTTTAAAAAACTGCAAGTACCAGTGAGGAAGAAAGGTGCTGTGTAGTGGACAGTGGTGTAGAAGCTCAATTTCTTTGACTACAAGTATGGGTGCTTCCAAAAATGTGCAAAGAGGTATAAAATAGGTAAGATTACAAGGGATGAAGTATTTTGAGATCTAACAGAAAAAAAAGAAGTCAGTGATTTCATTATCAAAATGGAAATAATTTTAGTATTGTTATCTGCAGTGCATATATTTGTCACACAGTGAATCAGTTATCTGCAGAATGGAGATATTGAACAGCAGTGATTTGTTGAACTTGTACTTCTCCTTGGTCAGATGCTCAGTAGCCATGAAATGTGCAGGAGAAGGGGATGAATGAAAGCAGGGGGCAAAGTCAGCAGATATACATGCATATTGCCCAACAGTCTCTGGTTAAGCAGCTCAGAGTCCATGGTGGACTTGCTTTTCTGCAGTCCTTGAGGCTACTACTCATGCAGCTGTTGCCTCAACAAGATTAGAGGGGGGAATAGACATATAGGAATATTTTTTTAGTCACAGCAGTGATTCAAATAAACCCTCACTTTCCAGTCCCACCTCTAAGCGTCATTAAGAATTTTATGCAGTTTATAAATGAAAACTTTTGGGGATTGGCTGAGGTCACATTCATTTTGTTGCATATAGGTGTTAGTCATGGTTCTGCCTGGTGTAGTAGTTCTACAGCCACGCAGGGCTGGCCCTATCTTCTGCAGATGTACTCTCATTGTATCATATTTTTGTGAGAACTTTCAACTAAAATAAATTTCCGCTCTTGAAATTGCATTGCCTTGAGAGTGGAATATCGCCTGTTCATTACCATCCCGTTCTCTCAACAGCCTTTCCACAATTTGGGTTACACAACACCTATGATACATGAATTTTAAAGTTATTTTTATGACTTTTCATGTCCTCACTGAAACATTGTCAAAATTCTCTCTTATATGATAAAAAAAAAAACCCTGAGCAAGGAAGTTCACAGAATACACATCTACATAAAACAAAGCTGGAATGCTGATACAGTTCCATGGACATCTGGAAAAAGTCAAAGATGGGTTTCTCCATCTATCCTATGTCATTCTGGATAACAATAAGAAAATGATATCACATTTCCTCTTCAGAGCTCAGTATTGTTCCTGTCGCTTTTTTTCCTTAGATATAGAAAAAGTGAAAGGTTCTACAACATATTGTATTGAATTGGCGTATGATGTATTTAATCAAAAGGCAAAAACTAACATTTGTGTTTTACTATGTGATTTTCTTGGAGAAGAGCAAAAAATTTTACTTTTTAGGTAGTGGCAGCTCTTGATCTCAAAGACTTCTCAAATTTGGTTGAAGTATCAGTTTTGTTATTTTGGAAATATTGTCAACAACATCATGAAATTCAGTTATTTTATTCCTTTTTACAAGAGTTACATTTTGTTGTGGAATAATACAGTTATTGTAAGCCCTATGAAATGTTTACACTTTATTAGTATATTAATTTATGTAAAGGATATTTAATTTTAAATGGATGTCTCATTAGCAGTGATTGACATGACCTGAAAGTCATAAAAGCAATCCTGCATATGTCATTGCTGGTGCTACAGCTAAGCCATTGCATCCGCTGCAATGATGTACCACTGGTGCTGGGTTAGTGAGAGAGAACTGCCTACAGGTGGTAGCTCACTGTTTCGTAAATGCTCTCGATTTATTTTTTTGCTCTCTAAAGCTTTGATGTGTGTAACAGCTGATCTCTTTTACGTGAGGAGGTAGAAGGTGCATTGTTAGGCTGCTTAGTGGAGGCAGAATAAAAGGCTTAGCCGGGTATCTGCCCATGTTGTGCAAGGAGTATTTAGCAAAAGCAGTCACAGAACCTTGCTTTCTGTTCTCTATTCAAAACGATATGATACATAACTCTGAGAATGAATAAAGGTTAAATATCAGACTTACATGACATTATGCTAGGTCTCCTAAGATTTCCTAAAAGGGTTTTGATATTCTAGATAGGAGAAAAACCCACCAGATTATGGAAAATGGGAAAAATTTTTCTCACTTGCTCTGCTTCCCTTTCCTCATTGCCTTCTACATGTCACACAGTGACTGAATCAATCTCTGAAACCTTCATGGTCATGTACTCTTCTCTGAGTTAAGACCACTGCCAAAGTGATCCCATGTTTATAGAGGTATTTTTTTGTTTATGTTACTTTGTGGTACAAATAGCTACTTTCGCCTTGGAGTTGTACCTTTTTTTGGATGTATTTAATTCTGAGATAGTATCTTTTATACTTGGCTCAGTGCTCACAAAGTTTGGCTTCTATAATTTTCTATTAATATTAATAAAACCCATCCCCCTAGCATATGGGATGCAGAAGACACTGCAAAGCAAGCTGTTATAAAGCCTGAAAAGGTTTATGAGCTGAAACATTTGAGTTTGGAGAGGGGAATATAGACCTTTGCAATTTCCAAATGCTGATGCTAAATCCATTCAGATGTAAATCAAACACATCAGGAGCACTCCACTCTTTAGATATTTTATCCTAACATGTTTTTATTCATTATTCCTTCCTCACTTAGAGATTGTATGTGGAAGCTGTTAAAATGAAATAAATAATGTATTCCTATGAAGATGATTAGTATATTTTGGAACTCAGAAATGGTAGAAAAGTTGGGTAATATTTCAGCATAAATAACAATGTGAGTGGCTTTTTTTTGTTTTGAAATTCTTAGTCCAGAATGTGGATAGTTAGGTCATAATCTCGCTCGATATTTCCCAGTGTTTGGCTAGGCTTTGAATGATGATCTCTGTTACTGGAAATCTGAGTGTCTTTAGGTAGGGTAGAGTCAAATAATAGAGGCTTTGAAATAAACAGCATTCCCATACTTTTTGTACATTCACATACAGTTTGTATGTTTTCATATGTTCACATCCATTTCACCTGGACATTTGTTTTAATTGGTGCGACAATATCTCACTTTATGCTTCTGTTTTAAACTTCATTAAATTTGTTGCACACTAAAAATATCTTATATTATAAGCATTTGTGTGGCTCCATCTGTACTCTGTGCTATTTTGGGAGATCTCTGTGACTGGTCTGTATCTGCTGTTGCTCTGTCTTGGGAATTGGATGTCGCTTTCCTGTTTAGACATTGGCATTCAGTCAAGATATACCCATTTGTAGTTGTTGTTCTTGGAGTTTGCGACAATTCAACTTCTTTACTATCAAGTCTTTATTGATATCTCCGAGAACTGTATGGAAGTCCTCAATCACTGCATCCTCTGTGGAAAGGAGAAGACGAGGATGAGATATCTCAGCAAATAAATTTTTGAAGCCATTGTTAGAAGGCTTCTTTGAACACAGTGACAACAAAGATTGTGTTCAACATATATCAAAGCAAAGTTCTGAGATCCTCTTACACAAATGGCACAAACAAGGACCAGGATCAGGTGTGGTCCCTGGTCTTTTGTTATTACCCCAGCTCATAATAAGTTAGACTGGATTTTGTCAGCAAATATCATTATGGCTGTGCAGATACATGGAAGAACACATTTAATTCAGGACTGGTGTGCTTTGAGCATGGAGGGTTAATAGTCCTTGGAGCACAGGAGTTTGATAAGTTGCCGAGAGACAAAGAGGATTTTCAAGTTTCCCTTCATAGACAGCTTTTTCATATTGTGGTCCACCAGCCACCTAGCCTTGCCTGCCAGCCCTTGGGAGGAAACTTTTGTGCATGTGAGTATTTGTTTCTTACTGTAACAAAATTAATGAGCCAGTGATCCACTTTCTAACCTGTTTGTTTACCCTGATGCTTCTATTGGTACCTGCAGGAGCAGATTTCATAGAGCTATCTCAGGGGTCTTCCATCAGACGTCCACTTCAATTTATCGTGTTCTAGTTTTCTCTCTTGCTCAGTGTTTTTTTCCTAGTAGAAAGTATACTATTTCATCAGTGCAAAAAGCTAATAGGATTTTTTCCTACAAAAGCCTTCTTGTGATACATAAAAAAATCAAGCAGTAAGGTACCAATAATGTAAACATTCAATGTGCTGAATAATCATTATAGAATTTCACCTGAAACATGTATCTATCTGTAGAGGTGCTCAGCTATGAATCTAATATGCTGCTGACAGAGATGCTCATCATTCCTAAATAGGAGCTTCATCTTTCTACTTGCTCAGGGCATCCAGAGAGACCCTCATGTTGAAGAGCATCAGTGGGGAGCTCCTGCTGGCTTTCCTTTCTATCTCCTTCCTTCAGGTTCACCTGCTGATGGCTGCCAGCATGCCAGGAACCACAGCTGGCCCAGGGAGATGCAGCTCCCTGTGCATCAGACACAGTAATGGTTTCTCCAGGGACAGTTTCCAGTCCCTCAATCAGGTGACTAATTGGCCTTTTTCAGCTTATTTAACTTTTATCAAGTACAAATCTTGATACAGGAGCGTTATCCTCATTGGTGTTCGTTCACTGTATGGCAGTGTAGTGACAAGTGTAACAGGATGTACAGGGTACAGCAGGGTCCAATTGCTCAACAGCCTGAATCCACAGAAACCAGGCTATGGTTTCCTTTTGTAGCTGTAAAATCAGTTCCTTTTGAGTAAATTGTAGCATTATTCCTTCTTGTCATTTAATATAATTTTTCCAACTGGCTAATTGCTTTATCCATATGCCAAGCAGAAGTCAGCCTCCATGGAAGTGTCATTCTTTAGCTGCATCTGTGTTCACTTAGCCCAACATACCTTTACATGCTACATTTGGATTTCTTCTGTGGTGCATTTCCTCTTGCAGTACCACATATATCCTGTGTAGACCGTCCCTAGTCCTTTGGCTACCAATATCTGGCTTGTTACAATAATTGGACACCTTATTTTTCAGTCATGCTGAACTCTCTTTTTGCTTACATTTCTAAGTATGCTTCCTGGTTTCTGCTTCCTGAGATCAGCAGGAGGTCTTCCAACATTAACACTTCTTGCAGAAGTGCAAATGCCGTTGCTAACCAGTTTGTCATGTAAGCATTTGACCTGAGTATTCTTGTGGTCCCTCTCTGTTGACACTGAAAGAATCTCTTAAAAATAAAATAAAAAATAAAAAGCTGTTTTGGTAGTAATTTGAGTATCATAATCCTGATATCACTGCTTGGCAAATCCACTTTTTCAGGCATGTACGCCAACAGCTCACTCCAAAAGCTTTCAGGACTTTTCCAACAGCCAGGAGCTCTGGTATGTTTTAAGCATACACAAAGGTTCCACTTGTCAGGGTTTGAGGCACTTGGAAACAGTGGTGAAACAACTTCTCTTCTTCAGTGACTTCCAGTACTAATGGTGCACATAGGATGGAAAGAAGGAGTGATGTGATATACACTAAATCAAGAAGTCACTATTCGTTAATTTTCTTACTTTATATGGGATTTGCATGCAAGCATAGCAGATCTTCCAGGACGCAGCTGTCATCCACAGCCATTCTGTTAGGCCAATTTCAAAGAGGAGAGAATAAAGGAGAGTATTTGAGAAATGTATGGATTTGTTGGGCCTGATGCAAGAGGAGATGGACAGCGTGTCTGTCACTTGGGAGCTACCTAGAGAGAAACTTCCAGCCAATTGAGGAAAGATGAGAAGATGCAGTAACACATTACTGAACATCATGATTCAGTATTGCGCCCCGGCTCAGTACAGCCCGGAGCCTCCTTTTCTCTCAGCCTTTCCTAATATACTGGATCTTAAAAATTCCCTCAGCTTTTGTGTCCTGTCTGGATTGCAGACTTTTCAAGGCAAGCATTATCTGTGCACTTCTGTGTTTTTACAGCCCCCAGCCCAGCTGGATCCCACTGTTGCCTGGCCCTTAGACAGTGCTGATGACAGCAAATCCACCAGAAAAGATATTTTCCTAGAATTTAGAAAGTGAGTTTAGAGAATTGAGTTCCTGGCATAGGAATGCATAAAATGCAAGATATCTTAAGACAAGTCATTCAGATCCCTGATGAGTTTGTGCATAAATCAGTTTGTTTCTTGGTTTCCCTTTGACATGTGTGTTGGAAACATACTAAAATGACTATTTTCCTTTTATACTTTTAATTCTTCACTATTTCCTGCGCAATTCAGTATTTGTTTCTGTTTGCCTTCTGGTAAGTTGTAATGCATATTTTCAACGTACAATGTAATAGAAAGTTACGTTCACCTCTCAAAGCTAAGAGCTAATTCTGCCCACAGCCCCCACATCACTCCATGAAACCTGCTGAAGAACAGCTGCACAAGAGATAAAGCCCTGAATTATTTAATAGGTTGCAAAAAAAAAATCTCCAGTGTAAGTCCTTCTCCTTTTCACTGCCAACAGTGAGTTAGTAGGAGGTAGGGGTGTCTAGCGTCTTTCAAGGTCCATAGTTCATGTATGAAAACCTGTCAACCAAAAGCCGCTCGTTTATGCCCGTTTTTATCTCTCTTCAGATAGGTATGGAGTATAAGGTATTATTTTTGACATAGTGTGCATATTTATTTGTTCACTGCGGTGTAGGAAAGAAGCTATTTGTTTTTTCTGTTAGATGTTTGACCCCCTCAGCTGAATCGCTTGAGCTGGCTCATTGCATTTGTTCTCATTTTGCAGTTCACACCCTCACCCTTTAACTTTTAATGAACATGGGCCAGCTGTTGCACCTGTACAAATCCCACTGGGCGCTCTGCTCTCAGGATTGGTGCCATGATGCCGTATGGGTCACATTAGCATTAGGAATTAAGATATGATTTGTCTCACTGGTTTTGGCATGACTCACATTCAGTAGATAATTAGAACCTCATGCCAAACTTTCGCTATTCACGTTCTAAAATAGAGCAGTAATTTTTTTAATACATATTAACTATAATTGCATACTGAGATTGACAAATGTATTACTAATTCAACAATTGCTTTGTTATGAGGCACTAATAGGAAAAAATTTACTTGAAGTCTAAAATCCCTCTCATGAATTAATCCTTAATTCTATACATAATTTTGAGTTGAGCAGATATTTACTTAAAGCTAGAAATTGCTTTAAAATCTCAAGTAACATGTAACTAATGCCATATGAGAAAATAAGTCAGATTAATAATGAATAACCTACAGGGCTGTGTCTTTGCCTTTTCTTGTACATAACTAGTTTTGAAGGGGTTTGGTGTTTTTTTTTTTTCTTTTCTTGAACTAGAGCAGCCAGTTTTTACCTCTTGAGACAGAAGCAAAATTCTTGAGCAATTTTAATACATCTCTTCTTCCACAGCTGCAATGAATACTGGGTGGTGGGGCTGACCTAGTACAGAGACTTTGACCTTGTCAGCATCTTTGTCCTTGGAAGGAGGTGGAGAACAGGGATGTAGAAAATAAACAACATCTCCTATATCTCTCTACCTGCATGTCCAGCCTTCATGGTGTAAAGGATTTCCTTTGACATTTGTGGGCTGTTCTTGGGGTTCCTCCACGTTTTCCCTTGAAAAGTTGGCCTTGCTCGCCTCAAGACTTTTGGCTCTTTCGAGTTTTTGGCATGAAGAGTCTTTCAAGCCAGAGTCATGAAGAGTCCAAATTTTCCCTTGCACTATGGCGAGGAATATTAGGGTGGGCTGAGCAACACTGGAGGAAGAGGAGGAGGAAGAAGAGGAAGAGGAGGAGGAGTGCAGCTTGCTCTTTTGTGGGTTGAAGAGGTGGCCACAAACATTTCATTATTTTTCTGTAAAGGGCAAGTAACAGTAGCAGTAAGGACTTGCCTCTTTTATTAGCGATTTGATTCACTCAAATTCTAGAAGATTGTGGCTGGAAAGCTGAGCAGTGGAAAAGGACCTGGGGGTATTGGTTGATAGGCGGCTGAATATGAGCCAGCAGTGTGCCCAGGTGGCCAAGAAGGCCAACAGCATCCTGGCTTGTATCAGAAATAGCATGGCCAGCAGGACTAGGGAAGTGATCGTCCCCCTGTTCTGAGGCCACACCTCAAATACTGTGTTCAGTTTTGGGCCCCTCATTACAAGAAAGACATTGAGGTGCTGGAGCGAGTCCAAAGAAGGGCAATGAAGCTGGTGAAGGGTCTAGAGCACAAGTCTTATGAGGAGCGGCTGAGGGAACTGGAGTTGTTTAGTCTGGAGAAAAGGAGGCTGAGGGGAGACCTTATCGCTCTCTACAACTATGTGAAAGAAGGTTGTAGAGAGGTGGGTGTTGGTCTCTTCTCCCAGGTAACAACCAAAAGGAAAAGGCCTCAAGTTGCACCAGGGGAGGTTTAGATTGGGTATCAGGAAAATTTCTTCCCTGAAAGGGTTATCAAGCAGTGGAACAGGCTGTCCAGGGAAGTGGTGGAGTCACCATCCCTGGAGGTATTTAAAAGATGGGTAGATGTGGTGCTTATGGACATGGCTTAGTGGTGGACTTGGCAGTGCTAGGTTAACGGTTGGACTTGATGATCTTAAAGGTCTTTTTCAACCAAAACAATTCTATGATTCTATGATTCTAAGATATAAGGTGAATTTGACTAAATTTTTTAGAGTGACAGGTATCCCCCTTTTAAAAAGACCAAAAATTCAGATCATAAAATTGGGTCCCATTAAGTTGGGCAGTAACATTCGCTGCTTTTTTGGGTATCTTTTCTGGTGTACACAGTGGATAGTAAAACTGGCATTTTACAAAAAATGCAGCAGCAGGCAGGGAGTGTTTCACAAAGGCCTCCAAATATCTGTCAAGTAGTAATTGCTTTTGGTCACAACATTTCTAGTGTGACCAGTAGCTTGCAAGCTTTGCTGTATTGAATATGTGTTAAGCCATCCACTGACCCCTTTATCGTATGTTGCTGTTTTGTTAAGGATGAGTGAAATTATTATAAAATTGACACTTTAAAAAAAAAACTGTGCAGATTTTTGAAGATCAGTCCATGTGAGATTACAGATTTCTGAATCCTCTGAAGAGATGACACATTCTAGATCTACTTTGCTTCATGTAGTTCCTGTGGTTTTGATCTTCTAAGTGCTTGGCCTGGTGATATAATTCTCTGTTCTGTCAATGAGGATACTCCAGTTAACCGTGTCTGTGGGACTAGTTTTCGTGTTTGATTTACACTGCAAGAGCGGACAATGCATAGGCTGTTTATATAAAAGCTGATGCTCAGAGGTATCCCAGGCTGACTGTCACCAGCCAAGACCTCTGCTGAGGTATTGTAAATCTCGTCAGTTCTCAACCGCTTAGAAACGAAGTACATTTTTTCAGATTAGCATATCTACAATAAACCTTTAAACACAAGACATGGAGATGTGTGTTATTAAATGTGCACGAACAAATCCAGGGAGATTAGTAACTGATAGCTATAGTCAATTTTTATCTATGAGTTTTGGCATTTTGGACTACGCTTACCTGACGTCTTCTGTTTTATGGTGAGGATAGGTTGTGTATCTGTTGGGGAGAGCTGGCCCTCCCATCACAGCTGCCCAATTCAGACTGTGGGCAGCTGTGTCGGCAGTGGGAAGCAGTCTCCATAAATCACCTATCCTCCCACCAGACCTCTGCGTAGGGAGGAATGAGAAGTGCTTGCAGTCTGGAGCTGCTCGTCAGCAAACCTCCACTGATGTGCCAGTGGATGCATACCTGGCTATGTATAGATGTGGCTAACATTACAGCTTGGTTTAATCTGAGCTGGAGTGAGGGGTGAGATCCTGACTGTGATTCGGTATCATCTGCTTTGCAGCCTGATTTTGGAGGCCAGATGTTTTAGCACAAACATCTGCGAGCACAAACAATTGCAGCATCCTTTTGAAGTGAGTCCCTCTTGCATCTCCAAGTGCTTAGTTATTAGTACATGGAGCCCTCTGCCCTTTTCTCTAGAGCCCTCTTCCCCCATAAGCAGGATCAGTTAGGCATCATTTTGTCCTTCTGTCCCATGCAGATATGGTGATGATGTCAAAGGTGTAAAAACTTCAGGATGTCCACCCTAGAAAATATGATTTTTAAAGCTGGATGAAATATTACTGAGAGCCCTGGTGAAGTCTTATTACTTTACATCCACTGACTTTAAAAAAGAAATGTACCAACATGTTGATATGAAATACAAACACGGATCAGTGAGATAGATAGAAAAAAAAAAGGATTATTTCTGCCACTAAGCCTCCTTTCCAGAATAGTAATTAGAAGAGGTGATGTGCAGGTTTTAGACTGTGAGTTAATTTTTTTTCTCATACAAAGTGTCTTCAAAGTCACTCCGGATCAAAGGTGATTAAGTTTAGATTAATTTAGGTCTAAATTGAGTTTAGATTTAGTGCAAAGTTTGGCATTTACATCTCTCCAATATAAATCAATGTTTTTATGTATGACTTGTTCTTTGTTAAAAATTGATCCATTTTATACTTTTCCCTATTGAATATATTTTTATCTGCTCCACCTCTTTGCTTTTCTTTCAGCCTATAGTGGGTCCAGTGTCCCCCACTGCTGTGAATAGCTCACATTTGCAACCACATAAAATATACTCAATGCGTTCCAGCTGGCAAAGACTAGAAATTTTGGAAGGCTTTATGCCTTGCACAAAATGTTGCTAAGATGCTCTGATTTCTATATTCAGTATAAGTAGTTTTCTTAAATTGATGCAGAAAAAAAATTGGGATGAGAGAAATGGTTTCAGAAATTGGGCCAATATCCTTCATACAAAGTCATCTTGAACTGTAGCATTTTTAGTGTGTCTTATTTTGAACAAGAGGATGTTTCCAATATTTTTTTTAGTACAGCCATGAAGATGCTTTATAAACTGCTTATTCTGTAAGAGCATTGATTGCACCTGTGCTCCATCACCTGATCCCACTGTGAGACCTTCCAGTTCTTCAGATCTGCTTGGATTGGGAGAATTCGCCAACTGGTGCTAACTTTGAAGTGTTGCTGTTGTTGGCAATGCATCTTTGAAAGGAAGCAAACGATACAGTGTGCTGTTTGTCCCTTTTCTATTAGGTCTGATGTAATATCACTTCTAAAGGCGACGAAGCAGCACGTGAATAAATAAAATATCTGATTTAAAAATGCATTTGAGAGTCACACATCTAAATTGCCCATGATTTCTGTAACATGAAAATCCCTGCTGAGCAGGAAATTATTACCGCTCATCATCCTCTTCAGTATTTACTCAAAAGATATGACTCTGTTAATACCCTAACGAAGCACTTAAATAAATAAAACACATTCCAGTGAGGACAAAATAAGCACACTTTAAGTAAGTGTGAGAATACTCTTGTCGTCTAGTAACTTATTAGAATGGCAAAAGTTTCAGTGCTTTTACTGTTTTTATGGCTTAGATTTAGCCAAACAAACTAAATGGGTAGAAATTACTCCTAATACTCCTAATTAAGCATGTTACTGTAGAAAGAGCAAACTCTTTGTAAACTATTTGAAGCACGCAAGACAAAAAACACAGAGTGCTTTTGAATATGGGAATGATTAGGCAACCCAGTGATTTCTTTAATTTGTTGATAGTGCTCATGCTATTTGTAGCATCCTAATGAAAAATGATTAAGTGTTGTGATATGACCTGCTAGTACACTGGATACAATCCTGCAGTCTATTATAGGTAAAACTGAACACAATCTCAATAGAGTTGGATCACTGTGAAATCTGGGCACTTCTAGTGGCTTGACCATGGCTATTTCACAGGTCATGAGCAGAGCACAGATCAGTAATGCTTACCTGTGGCTCTTGTCCCCTGCCAGGGGCAGTGAAATACAGCAGATGTTCCAGATGTGCAGGGGAACAACTCGCAGGAGGCAAAGCCCACGACACTGGTCTCTCCTGGCTTTGCAGAGGACACTGAAATTTGTGTGCTCCTGAATTCGGAGGGGGAGGTGGGAGCGAAGTGGGAGTCTCTCTGCTGTTGTTGCATCTCCCTTGTGACCCTTCGGGGCCTTGGTCAGCCTCCAGCTGCCCGAAGTCCTCTTTGCAACCCCCTTGGCCATGTGGACTCCTCACTCAGGGAGCGACAACAGTGGCACAGCAGCAGTGTTTTGGAATATCTAGAAGTGAAGGATTGGGCTGAATCTGCGACTGGTCCCTCACCACCTTCTGTTTTCCCCAGTTCTTTTTCCTGTTCTGTTTTCCCCAAGCAGCTTAATAGCTCCACAGTCAGCTGTCTCTTGACTGAGAGGAATGGTAGCTGGAAGGTGGGAGAGCTTTGCGCTTTCAGTTCTCACAGACTAGAGCTTTGGGAAAATTTGAGTGAAGCCACAGAATTGTAAGCTCTTCAAAGACAAAGAAAATGAAAAAAAAAAAGATAGCCTTTGTTCAGTGCATACATATTTATGCTTATCAGCTGAACTAGGTAAGGCATCTTTATATTTGCTAAGGAGGAAGAATAACATCTGTTAAAATTGTTTCCCTCTCCCTGATTGAATCTGTGCGCCCACTTCGTACTACTGCCCAGAGGACCACGTCCTTCTGTATCCAGGTTTCTCTTCCCAGATCTTCAGGAGTGAGTCAGCTTTCATGCCCCAAATGTCTTCCTGTCTGGTACAGTCACTGCTGCCGTCTCTTAATGGTGTGCAAACAGAAGGAGAGTTTGAAAGTGCAGTTTTCTGCTTCTGTGGAAGGTGGTGTGCTAAGGTTGTACACATCTCAAGCCAGTTTTCTAAAGTTTATTCTGGATATCGTCCTTTGTACATCACTTCAGGTCTTTGTATCTAGTGTCATTTTAGCCACTGAAACAATTTGGGTTTTTTTTTTCTGAAAATTTGAATATGGGCAGGTCCTCAGGACTGCCAACAATGAGTTGCTGTCTTCATCATACTATGCGAGTGTTTCCTTAATCTGTGAATGAAATGGTTCTTTATTATCTTTAGAAAAAGCTACGTAAAAAAAAAAAAAACAAACACAACAGTTTCAGAGAAAAGGCATGCATTACAAAATGTTAGTGGAGTCAAAGATGCCACCACTGGAATGCTGGTTTTCTGTCATCTTAATGTTCCTCCCGTTTCTGTGCAAGATTTCCTAGTTTCCTATCCTTATTTCTCTCATCCATAATTTCTTGTGTCTGGATGTGCTACTGAAGGCATACTTGTTATTTATCTATCATCTCCCCCTTCCCGTATGCCTATGCTGCAGAATGCAGGAAGAAACATTTGGCCACCTCTCCTTCTGATGAGACAAAAAGAGAAAATGAGACAATGAAAAGCAAATTCCTTGTGCTGGCACACTGCACACACTCATCACTGTAGGGAACTAGGTCGACATTATTATTCATAACAGTATATTATGTTACAATAAAACTAAGCAGAGGGTAGCTCTAGAAATTGGAAGGATGCCCGTCAATTACGCTCTGAATTGAATCTTGCCTCTAAGATACTATTTAGCAGACAGAGCAGTGTTGGTTGGGGTGGGAGAGGAGAGAATTTCTTTGCCAACAGAAGTGGAGAAAAATCTCGTTTTCTTCAGGTTTATGAAAAATAAAACTTACTACAAGTTTTCTTCAAGTTCTTTTGCTTTTACTTTGAAAACCAAAGCCAAGCCAGTCTTCCATATTTGAAAAATGACCTATTTAGTTATTATTTGTGCTCCTTTCAGAAGGTCTGGAGCAGAACTTTAATGCTCTTAACCTCAGTGGCACTCTGACTTGAGGTTGATGTCCGCCGTGGCAATGTCAAGAAATGTCACCTTCCTTTGAGTCTGCTCCTCAGAGCCCTGACACCTTTTTCTGCTATAAGAAAGAGTAAGAGATTGATTATATCTGTGGACTGTCTGATTCTTTCCCATTTTTCTCCTGCAGTGTGCTTCTGTGCTGGTGACCTACAAAGTTCTGCTTTGCACAGTGTGCAAAGTCCTTTTCCTCATCCTTTTTTGCAGTGGTCTACTGTCATGGGGAAAGTGGAGCAGGTCTATTTAAAAAGCAAAAGTAAAAGACGCCAGAATAAATTAAAATCTCCGGTATCCCTGGAAATTTGAGTTAAAAACCACCAACCAACCATTACAGCAAACAAATAGATAAATAATAAATTAAACAACAACAAGAAGAAAAGCTTACCATTAACTAGCTATCTCAGGTTTCATCTGAAACACATTCCCCAAAGATTTTCTAGTGCTGTGGGATTTGCTGTTTTGCTGTCTTTTCAGGAAACTAATTTGAAATGAAATGAGGTTAAAATAAGAGGTTTTAAGCATGTGTGTGTTTCAGGGGTAGATTGCCTATAAGTGTGTTTCAAAAGAAGTCATTATTCTTATAAAAACTATGGAACCTGTCATCCTTGTGAAAAAGCTGGTTAAAAAAAAGGTGAAGCAATTCAGCCTATTTAAATTGGCTTTATCATCTGTGTATCATTTTAAAGAAATCTGGCATGGAAGAACAAATGTAGAAAATACTTTCCCAAATTTTCTTTTTCCAAGTCATTATTTCTTCCACGCATTTCTTAACTTGCTGTTTAAGTAACGAGTCATCTTCACGTGTAAATTGGGGTGTGTGAGTCTCATAAAAATACATAAACTTCACATTTCAAACAAGCTGTGTCCCATTAATGTTTTAAATTCTGAAACTTTTTCTTCATCTGCTCCCCTTCTCCCCAGATGAATTATCCACAGAACACTGCACCTCAGTAGTTTATTACTGGGGCAGAAATAATAGCTGTTTTTTACATTACTGAAAAACAGATTATTTTTTTACTATTCCTTGTTGCTATTTATTTCCATTTCAGACAAACTATCAAAGCCCATTACCTCAATGCAAATCTTTCCAGTTGTTTCTATAGACTTTGGATCAGGCTCAGAGACACCGGTCTTACAATCTCACACAACGTAAGCTGGGATCTGTCCCTGCCTCCATTTGGCATGGTCTGACCAGCAAGCAGCAAGATGCTGGGTCACTTATGTCCCAGGTGCACTAGGGAGTATTTCATCTCGTGTTATCTACCTTAAGTTAAATGATCAATTTAAAAAACAGTCCTTCTCCGGCCCTCCAATTCTGATGCTAATCAAGATCAAAACAAAGAATATGGATTAGGCCTGTGAAGCAGCTGCTTTTAGGGTCCCCACCTATCTATGGGAGCTTTTACTGACCCTTCCGGCCTCCCAGAGCTTCCAGGGAAGCTGCACACTGGAAGAGGTGACTGCCAGGTACAGCCAATAATCACATTACTGTAGCTGTTGTCTTCTTAATACTAATTTTAAAGCAATATGTATCTCTACGCACACACACAAACATCGTGTCAGTAGTATTGCACTTTGCTCTATATTCCTAGTCTCCTCATTTTATTAGTAAAAGTTCCCACTGATTAAAATCTACTTAGAGGAGAAGTAGTGTTTTTGATGGTTATTATTTTTCCAGTTATCATGGAATGAGTCAAGATTTCTTTTTTAATAGGAAAGCAATTTTTGTGTCTCATGATAATAATTTAATATTTTCCTCACAGGAGAAAATACACAATAAATATTTCCCATGACATTATCGTATAGGGATCAAATTTGTACTCTTTATTCAGTCGAAAATCTGTTGAAAGCTGGTATGAGTAGAAGGCAAGTAAAGACTTGCAATGTCTGGTCTTTGTTTTTGGTATGACCTCTTTCTTGGTATGTATTCAGTAATCACTTCCTTCATCTAGCCAGAATCCTAGATCACTGGCCATCCACTTCTGTTTTACTGGTGGTTTTAGTCTCTTCAGTATGCACAGCACACCATAACAGCCCAGATTTTCCCTTATTCCTTCTCCTTGAGAAGTTGTTCTAAAAATGAAATAATGTGCTGTTGTGCCTTACAGAACTGGCTGCCTGGGGTTTTGTGAGGAGTGTGGCTGTGCTGAGCATCCAGTCCAACCCTGCTTGTACATCAGGGCAATAGAAAGGCTCCTGCTCACTGTAGCAGATGGGATACAGCCCAGAAAACAAACCTAAGGGTGAGCACCCTGACCTACCCCTTCATCCCTTGAGCTGACCATAACTGGTAAGCTTTGCTGGGAGCACTCCAGGACTGGGACTGGGAATGGTGGGGTGAGCTGCATCTGCCTCAGCAAGCAGCACAGTGTGATAGGAGTGAAGCAGTTAGTGCAGAGTCCCTGACCACCACACGATACATGTTTTGAGTGGGGTTTACTGTGGATTAGCTCTGGTCTGGTCATGTGGACTGAATGCCCATTAGTGGTTGAAAAACAGCAGTTGTGCCCTTGGGGTGCGCTTTAGTTTCATGTGAAAGGAGTCCAGTTTGTGCACTGAGATCACTCTGTCATGCAAACCAAAGCATGGTCAGAGATTTGCTCAAGAAATACTCTCCTGATCTGAATTAGAACACCAGCATGGACACAGCAGAGTAGTAATATGCCATATTAAGAGACCTCGTTTTAAAAGAAAATCATGTCATTATCCCAGATGATATACTGTGGTATAAATTGGGATATAAAAATACTGGGATCAAATTACAAAGTGATGAGTGCAGGATGCAGCCTAGGTAGTGTGAATCAAAGGAAGAGGAAGCGTAAGAGAGATTTTATTTCTCAAAATGGACAGAGAGATGCTAAATGCCAAGGTAGCATTGTCTGATGCCACTTCACATGAGAGAAACAATCATTTTTATAAGACGCACATTGTATGTAACTAGCTATTGGATAGACAATGTACAGGTAAGTGCTAATAATACCTCTGTGGTACTGTGGAGCAAGTAAGAAAAAGTTCTTTCCTATGCCACATGGCATTTCTATAGTCAAAACTACTAGTCAGTTTCATAAAACCAGTGGTTCTATATTGATTAAAAAGCAAAAAAGTAGGATTTCTAGAAAACATATTTTTTTGTTGTTGTTTGGGAGAAGATCGAAGTTTGCTACTGGGAACAAGCAACTGCAAAGACTGTTGATAATATATGAAGCTGCTGAAACCAACATGTTCCAAACATGGCGTTTTTTATCAATTGTAGTTGTGTACATTTCAGCTAGTTAGTAGTACTGGTTGGTAAGTGTTTAGTAAGGACTAAGGTGAGGAAGGAGAATATACAGCAGAGCAATGTTCTCCAGTCCACTGAAAACAGACTGAGAAACCTCAAATGGTTTATATGGTACATATGTCTCTACTGAAAGAGAAGCTCTAGCAGGACAAGACAGTGTGTTCATCCAGTTTGTTGAGAGTTTTTAGGTGTTTATTCAGATACTCAAGTTCCTGACTAGTCCAGCTGGTCTAGACTCTGTGGACTTCTACCCTGTTCTCTGCTAAGTTGTCTGAGAAACAGAGTTGAGAAGTGACACCTGCAGTTGAAAGGTTTGGCAAAGTGTTTCTTTCCATTTCTGGAGTATTCTGTATTACTGTTTTTTTATCTCTCGAATATATGAAAGTTTTGGGGTGTTGGTTTTTTTTTTCTGGTTTCAAGAATACTAGTAAGTGTCACAGGCTTCAGGTCAAAATTCTGAAATTGGTAGGAATATTCTGACCAGTACAAAATCAGCAGTTCCTCTGAAACTCTTTTCCTTCAACATATTAGAGAAAAGACCAATGCAGTTACTGTTCCAAGAATACCTACCTGTTTCTCATGTATCATAACAGGTTTATGAAGGACACACCTGCAGGTAACTCTCATGAGCTAAGTGTGACTGTGCTATGTCTGGTACCTTGCTAGTTCCTTCAGAGAGCCTGGGTGACTCTCTGTGATACCCCACTGACAGGTGCCAAAAAAAATTTTTTTACCTTTGAGTTGACATAATTTACAGATATTTTGTCCTATTCCAGTGATTGAAGATCTTCATCCTATTCCCATTGTATACTTGAATTCTGACAGGCTCACTTTATGCTTATTGAAAAAATGTCAAACAATGTCTTTTGGTTCAGTTAAGTCCTATTTTTCCCTCTTGTCCTTATGTCAGATCACAGTGAGAAAAGAATGTAAGATTTATTATTCTTACTCTTAGAAAGCCTCAAGAGCAGAGCCAGACACAGGCATGTAGTTCTTGAAGTAGCCACTAACTCTGGAGAAGTGAAAAGGTAGTGGGGCTGTGGCTAATCATTGTGCATGGTCATAGGGACCTGCATGGGGATGGTATGGGAGGCATGTGGGCATTGCTGTATGTTTACAGTGCATGCCAGACTTCTCCCTGAACAACTACAGACCTCTGCTGTACTGACAGATAGGGCATGATATGGCTCAAAGTGAATAGTTGTGCAACCTCCATGAATGGCTGAAAATCACTTATGCAATATGTTATTCTGTGTTTTTCCTAAGCCTACCATTGCACTTCAGCAGCTAGGCAACTTCATGGTTTGTAAATGTGAGCAGCCTAGCAGTGGATTATGAGTCCTCTCATTCGTAGTAAGTTCATAGTAAGCACAGAGTTGTAACCAAACCAAACCAAATATGGAAACTGCCATATAAATGAAAGCCTGCCTATCAAAGAAGACAGCTTTTCATTTCAGTTTTTCATTTTATCTTATTAAATCTCATATTTTTATACTCTCATTTTTATGCTAGGATTTCACTGAATGTATATGTGAGCATGATGTGCATTTTACCATTGTTCCTATTAAATGTGAGCAGTAATTCTGGAAGTACATTATGCTTCATCTTTTTGAAGAATTGTAAAGCTAGCGCTGTTAATGTGAAACAGAATCTTTGGAACAGATGGGAAATGGTCGGACGCTCTGGAGCAAATATTTGGAACAAAAGCTTAATTACATGGATACCAATTTAAGGCATTCTTATAAACAGTTTTGGTATTTTTGACATGGTGGTAAAAAACAGAAAGCAAAGAGAAGCCAAATTAACTTAGCAACCAAAGTGTAGCAGTGGATTGATTCTGGAAGTCAACAGGTGGATGGTTTCCACAGTCCCAGCAGAGGGAAAGACTGAATTGAATAGCCAAATTCCTATTGATTTCTTTGGGAGCAGGATCAAGTCTTTAATTCATGAAAAACTCCTGTTTTGATTTTAATGAGAGTTACGTGACTTAAATCTTGTTTAATGTTTTGGAAGCACCGGGTAAGGTTTAAATCAAATAATAATTTTTCTAGACTTTTAATAGCATTATTCTTCTTAGTGCTGCTGTTACCTCAGGGTATTTACTTTTGGCTGTTAGTGCAGTGTAGAAGTTGATACTATTGAGAATGGAATTGGCAAATCTTAAAACAGAATGTTTAGATCATAAACATTTTAAAAATAAGACTCCATAAAAAAGATGTATATTTTCTTAATATGAAATGTTAGTTGTGTTCTTGGCAGGTTTTGCTTCAGAGGAGTCACATGCGTTTCAAAGAGCATTCTGCTAGCCAGCTGCAGCCAAAAGATGATTTCAAACCAATGGAGACCAAATTCCCTTTTCTCTTTTATTTTTTTCCCTCTCTCTCCCCCCACCTTATAGAACTCTCAATTTATCATACAACTGAAGTGTAGACAATCATGGGGTGAAAGATTCATAAAACTAGTACACACAACAGTGGAACGCATAGAAACACTGACTAAAGATGCACAGTACTAGTCTGTGCTTTAAGAAGTACTGTTAAGATTTCTTTTCTTCAGATCTTCAAGCTTCAAAAACTGTTGAATACTCTTTCAGGGCCAGTAGGATTGCATGAACTATATGGAGAATTGCTTGTGTCTGCCCTGCACTTAGCTGTGGAGTAGCACAGTCATATTTTTAGCAATGACTTGATTCATCAGTGCTACATGAAACCAGATGTACTCTAGGGGTGTGCAGAAGGTGGTGGGTTTAGGGGATAACTCATAATAGGAGATGCTAATGGAGTGGCTCTTTATTTACCTCAATGAAATGTTGATGGTTTATTGTGCTACACATGATTTTTGTGTTTCATGTTTGTTTGAAATAAATGTGTGATGTTAAAATATTTGTTATCCTGCTTTAAAGATGTCTTTAGAGGACTTCTTTTTGTAAAATATGAACTTAGTGTTGACTAAAGGTATTGTATGTAGGTAGCTGTGCAGGCAGAAGTCTTGCCTCGCCTCAAGCAAATACAGGTACCTCAATAGAAGCTCTCAATAGAATCTCCTCAATAGAAGATCAAACAATGAACATTGTTCAGTTATTCCAGGATAGAACTTAACCCATTTTTTTCCATAGTGTGAAGGCAGAGCTTTCTCCACCTCAGTTTTGAAGCGTCTTATCACTATGTACTCTTCTGGATATGGGCCTGAAATCCCTGCCTGCTTTGGACTGAATGGGGACAATTGAAAGTGTTTTTACATTGATCCCTGGCTGTGGCTTTAACAGTCTTGAACAGAAAAGACTTTGTGTCCATTGCCCTGAAGTATCATTAGAAAAAGTTTTTAGAGCCTTTCGCTGAAAATATGTGTGTGACTGAAGTTTGAAGTGAGTGGCAGTGAGAATATGAATGAAGAAAGGGTTCCAGAAAAGTATAATGAAGATTCTTACTGACCACATTTGGAACTGGCTGTGAACCTACCCCTTAGCCAACCCAAATCCTTTCTCTATGGAGTGAAATACTGGACTTTGATTGATTTTAGGAGCATATACTTTAATGCAGTTTCTTTTCCTCTTTCTAAAAACCAGAGATTAATACAAAGAATTTATTTACCACAGGCCCAGGTTAACTTCATTCTTCGGCTGTCAGGAATTGTGGATGACGCCTGGCACGACATAGGCCTATAAGGAAATTAACTTTTTTGGTTTTATTAATTTCAGTTTTTATTTGCTCCGTCTGTGATTTGCAAACCAGACAGATGCTAGATAAAATTGTACAGAAAAATTGTATCATTACTTCAGAAATTTACCACATTCTCTTTGGGCTAAACTGGAAAGTTTAAATTGAGTAGAAAGAATTCTGTTGCTAGGTTTAAAAAAACAAAACAAAAAACAACCCCCCAAATCCAAAACTTCTTAGAAGTTGAGTCTTTAGATTCTCATCTAGGTCTGCACTAAGTGTCTTGAATTCAAAGATGAAAAGTGAAAAGCGTCTCCTAGGTCTTATTCAAATATTTAACATGTCGCAGATTAGAGATAAATACTGTACTGCAAACATGGCAGATCATTGATTTCTGAGCTACTACCTTTAACAGAATGGAAAGGTAATGATGGTAAGAGATACCTGCAGAGGTTTTTCTGACTGATAATGTTATGTCACTGCTTTTCCCATATTAGTTTGGCAAGTAGGACTTGGATTGTCAGTGGAAAGGATCTAATCCATAATTTTTTTATAGTCTTTGTATGGGCACTCACTGCCCAATATGCATTTAATCCTGAAATTCTACAGATTTAAATCAGAGAAAGTAGCTTTCTTTCATGTCTTTCCGCTCTTTCTCAGCACTTCTCGGCAACATTGCTGCTTGTCTCTTGAGTTTTTCTGGTGCTACTAAATGTCACTCACAGGGAATCTGTTCCTAATTTACATTCCCCTTCAGGTGACTGGCTGCATCAGCAACAGAAGTTATTGTCACTTCTCTGATTTCAGTTTAAGTGCGATGAAGCATTCAAAAAGAACTGTGGTTGCTTACATTGCATGCAGTCCTGTTCCGTTTCCCACAGGAGTGTAAAAAGACAGAGAGCAAACTATGACCCAGCTTCATGTCCTCCTACATAGTTGCCTTGCAGACCTGCATGACTTGAGACATTTGTGCTCTTAGTAGCTTGTGTTTATACCAACCACGTAATGGTAGCAAGAAAGAGACTGGCAATAAGCAAAAAACTACCAGGAGCTGAAAACTGATCACCTAATGCTTGCAGTGTAGGGGGGTTATTTTTGAGAAAATCTAGGTAGAAGTTGTATTAAGTGCATCAGAAATACTGAGGGCAATTCTTTGAATGGGTCTGTCCATTTGAGTAGTTGTGGGGCTGAGTCCTTGATCGTTTTGAGAAAGAGTCCGTTGCAGCTGTTTGTGTGAGTATGAAGGGTTAAACAATAAAGCAGAAATACATCTTCATGCTTCTGCTTAAAAATAAAAAGGCTGGATTTCTGAAGGAGCTGTAAAGCTTTCAGCAAGAACCAGGCGAACACTACAGTAAAATGAAAAGCTGAAATGTGAAGAGTGCGTGATGTGAGATGCCAGCTCAGCGTTTTCAGGAGTCATGTACAGATCACGTTGCTCTAGGAGCAGAGACCACCCTTGGAATTGCAGTGAACTGTAGCAGTGACTGGCTGCTTTGCAATATAGGCTGATACCCCCACACACAGTTATGTCACTTGGTGGTAGCCTCTCTTAATGGTTCTTCACTCTGGGGAAAACAGATGTTATTTACAACTACTTCTGTAGGGGTGGAAAAATTACCTTACTGTACAGATCCAGCTGCACGAGGAAAGAAGAGTAAGAGTGTTCATACAATAAAGGTTCTTTACTGAGGGTGTTTGTTTTTTCTCCTCTTTGTATAGGTTCAACATGGGAGAAAACATTACGGCAGATTGGTTTTGAAAGGTAAGCCATAAATTTGTTTCCCTACCAGTGCAAAAAGAAAAGGAAGAAAAACTGCATGGGCAAGTTTGCAGAATTATTTATTTTAGCTGATCAAACGTATCTGACCTCAAATTTAGAGAGGAAGTTATGCAGTGTCATGCACATGTGTGTTCAGCCTTTCCTTTTATGTCCTCTTCTCTTTCCCCAGTTGATCTGAAGCAATTTATTCACCATATGAACTTGGCTCATGATGTTTTTTGCTGGCGACTATATAGCATGCTAGTATTAAAAAAAGGTGACACACTATTTGGGCAGAAATCTTACTTATGAGTGAAAATATTGCTCTCACTCATATTATTTTTTCCATGAAACTTCTAACCTGTGACATATTAGTTGACAAAAGTAAATGAAGTTGAAAGAGGACCAAAGCTGGCAGAGAGCTATTTAGCATCAGAGGAAAATTCAGAATTCAGCATTCTTCAAGTGCAAGAACTTCTTGCAGCCAAACTTAACCACAAGGTCATCATACCAGAAACATAAGTCTGTCTTGGAAATTAAACTAGGCCAAGCCCAGTAAAGAGTGATCTGATGTTGAGGTAGAGATGCTCAGTCTCATGTTTATTCTTCTACAAATGGTTAGTACAAGAATTTGCTCTCCACTTGAATACGGTTTTGCTGTTTTCCTTTAATAGAGTGGTTTGCTGTTGTACACCAATGTGCTTGGGTCACTGTTGACCGGGCAAGAACTGTTTTCTCTTCTTCATGTTGCATGAGTGCATACTGTGCATAATGCCTGGGGCATCTCAGCAAGCCCTACAGACAGTCAGGCCTTTCTGAAGGCAATAAATAGCCATACAAATCATATGAAACGGAAAATTAATTACTTACTTCCTTTCTCACAAGCAGAAAGCAAGCTGCATTTTTCTTCTGACCTTTACCTTGCATGAAGTTTTTATTACAACAAAAAACAAGTTTTTGTTACAAGACTCATGCTTAAGTTTAATTACCCTAACTCCTACCTGTAATTAAGATTCTCAGATCTTGGCAGCAATATATGAAAAGTTTTTTCCTATATCATCCTTTTATAGGAGGAGTCTGCTTAACTAACACCACTTGAAGAAATAAATTTCTGAATGCGTGACTTTCTCTGATCTCTGTCTAGAAATGTGACACCTGGGGGAAGGATTAAGGCTATCTCTGAATAACATCCAGGTCTTCAGGAGTTGTACCACAGACTTGTGGCCTCTGAAAGGTGGTCACCCATCTCTCTATAAGAATATGTTTGAAGTGTCCAAGGAGATGCTAGTGTCCTAATGACTAGTAATTCTCTTTCTTTAGAGGGTGATTTTGAAAGCATCTATATTGTGATTCTGAGTATACACAGGGTCATCCTGGTTTACTTGTTTGGCTAAATACATTAGATTTCCATGTTAGACATTACACTTGCAAAAATTGAAGCGTAGCACTCTTCAATATAGTAGACACAGAAGTGCATGGAAAGATTATGTTTTGTTGTTATTCTCACAGCCATAAATATTACATTGGTACATATTATTTTGGTTCTTCAAAGGAAACATAGAAAAGCAAATCACTTTTGAATGTGACAAAGATCTGTCTTGGTGCAGTTTAGCTTTTCATTGGTACAGAGCTATCTTTGTAGGTTTACAGGCTTGTGTTAGTTTAAAAGTAAAATATTACAGAACAATAAAGCCACTTTTCTTCCACCAAAAAAATAGATAGAGGTCAAATTCATTTCTGTTCTAAATCTCTTGATAGCAGTAGAGTAATTCCTGTAAAGAATTTGTCCAAACATTTTTAAACAGGAAAAAAAAAGCCATTTTGTTGCCATATATTTTAATCACAACTTGAAAATACAGACTGATATGGAATACTTACCATTTTGTAGCTGAGGAAACATGGGCATTTTCATTTCATAGCTTCCCACCAGTCAGAAATAATTTAAAACTTTAATCAGATCACTAAATAAAAATACGTCTCTCCTACTGCCCCGTAAGCTTAAAAATGCCCCAGTAATTCAGGCAACCTGAGTAGAAAATTGCAGTCTCTCATAGTGTCAATATTTAGTAGTCCTGGATAGGTTTCTAATCAAAATTAATTTTAAAATGTTTCTCTCTCAAATTTTTAATATTAGCAATTTTTAGAAGTTTTGAAAAATAATTTTAACAAACATAAAGTGAAGTGTACTACTTAACCTCTAGTTTCTGTTAAACCTGTACGTAGATAGCATGAGGCACAGCATTGATTGAAAGGAAAACTGTGATTCCATTTTGTTACAGCATCAGGGGAGGGGCTGTGGTTCATAAACATCAACTTGAGAAGACACAGTGCCAAATCAAGAATCAGACTAGAAATTCCTTAACTGTGACACCTTACTGGATGTTGTCTGTTTAGAGACAGAGTGTTTAACAGCACTGCAAGGAAAAAGTTGGATATCAGTGAAAATTACACTCTCAGTTATTAAGTTTGGTATTGTCGAGGGGTTCTTTTTAATAGGTTGTGCTTTTTTCTCGTTACATCCAATTTGGTTTCTTGATGAGCAGTTCATTCAGCATGATATCATACATGTCTGAAGGGCACTACAGTAAAATATTGATTCTTTCATCGCCCCATTCTTCTTTTAAGAATTCGCACCTACTGGTGCTGTTTGTCTCCATCAGAATGGGCAAAAAAGTGGTTTGGAGGAGCTAGAATGAATTGGGTTTGAAACTACCAATGGAAAATGGTCATTTTTTTTAAGCTGAGTTCATTAGACGTTCTGTTTGTGGCAATTTCCAACTTGTGAGATGTTTCAAAACAACAAGGAGAACCCACGCTAGCTGTGTACGTGCAACGTATGTACACGTGAAACATGGAGAATTCTTAATAGACTGAATTATAGCTGAGAAGCCTGCCCAAGAGGAGGCAAATATGTAGAAGAGATTACTGTGCAGATCCCATTATTGCCGTTCTAGTTTGAAAAGAAGAAAGGCTTTCAGATGGTACTTCTGCACCCTGAGAGAATGATTGTCATCCTGGAGTAACTTTAATCGAAGCAGTGTGTTAGCACGGATGGGGTGAAGATTTGAATGTACTTGTCTTGCCGTAATTCTCATATCAGCTTTTTTTAGAGAACAGGCAAAGAGAAAGCAAGAAAAATAAAGTCCTTTAAACAGGTAGAACAATTAAGGTTTGTTTTTCTTTTTAATAATAATATTAATCTCTTTACCTGTATTTTTAACACAAACGTTTATATGATGTGAATATATCAGCAGTAACAAGTTGGTTGACTAAAAGATCCATGGGTAACATATATTTGAAGTCCAGTGTTAACTCCTTTATAGCAATATTTGCTTAATATCATATTGTATGTGACTGCTTAAGGTCAGTATTTCTTATGCCTTAAGGAATAGTTTCCAAAGTAATTAAAGGAATACACATTGCTATATGTAAGACTTTGATGCAGGAAGTGCACTTAACTTGCATTCACAGAAGTAGAAATCCCAGGTCTGCAGATCTCAAACCTGAGATTATTCTGGAGGTGTATCACTGCGTGCTTTCCCTCGCCTTATTCTTATCAGTAGGCATCCCTTTATGGCCACCGATAGACACAGAATAGTGGGCTACATCTATGTTAGATCTGATCCCATACAGCTGTTCTCGTATTATGTGTATCAACACTAAGAAAAGAACCAGCAGCAGCACGTGTTTTGCTATTTAAATACATATTCTCTGCAAGCTGTTGGCTTAGGCACACCTCATTCAGCTGTGAAATATCAATAGCATTTAAAAGTGTTGTTTGAGCAAGGACATTCTTATTCAGGAGGAAGCAAGATTTTTAGGTACACAAAAGGAAAGACAATCAAAATAATGTCCTAAGGAGGGATATGTCTTTGCTTAAAAACTGGAAAATTCATACAAAATGTTCCTCTTAACAGGCTGTTTTAGAGTGGACTGAGGGACAGGAGATGGAGACACTCAGTTTACATTGCAGAAAATTAAGCCCAGATAATATACAGGTTATGTCATCACTGCTTTGTGGTTACATGATGTTTATTCTGCAGTAGTAGAGTGTTTACATTACTGTTGTCTTCATATCCTGAAAAACATAGAGGCACCAAGAGATCTGACTGCGAGGCTTTTATGTAAGCATTACTTGTGAGCTGAGGATGCTGCTTTTCAGTGTGAGAGAAATTAAAAATACTGGAGCTTGAGTAAAGTAGCTTTATATCCAGGAAATGACTGGAGTTAAGAGCTTTTCAATTAAATGGAGTGTGTGTGGGTTTGATAGATTTAAATGAAGGTCTTTATGTTATTGATTGTTTTTTTGAGACATTGCAAATAAGCTAATTGTAACATACTATAGTAGTCATCACCTTTGTCCAAGATGATCTTGACCGCAGTCCCTGACTGCATTTTCTGCAGAACATTTTGGACAATTATGAAAAATGTTAGCTTGTATTATGCAGTCCTACAAGAAACATGGTTTAAAATGCTGTGTATGTGCGATACCTGCATGTCAAGCAAACTGTCACCTTGCATGGTTTCTTTAATCACAAAATTAAATCAGGTTGGAAGAGACTTCTGGGATCATCGAGTCCAACCATTGCCCTGACACCACCATGTCAACTAGACCATGGCACTAAGTGCCACGTCCAGTCTTTTCTTAAACACATCCAGAGATGGTGACTCCACCACGTCCCTGGGCAGCCCATTCCAATGTCTAATAACCCTTTCTGAGAAGAAATGCTTCCTAATGTCTAACCTGAACCTCCCCTGGCGCAGCTTGAGGCTATGTCCTCTTGTCCTATTGCTAATTGCCTGGGAGAAGAGGCTGACTCCCACTCCACTACAACCTCCCTTCAGGTAGCTGTAGACTGCAATAAGGTCACCTCGGAGCCTCCTCTTCTCCAGGTTAAACAACCCCAGCTCCCTCAGCCGTTCCTCATAGGTCATACCCTCCAGACCCATCACCAGCTTGGTCACCCTTCTCTGGACTCGCTCCAACACCTCAACATCTTTCTTGAAGTGTGGGGCCCGCAACTGGTCACAGTATTCAAGGTGCGGCCTCACCAGTGCCGAGTACAGAGGGACGATCACTTCCCTAGACCGGCCGGCTACACTATTCTTAATAGAGGGCAGGATGCCATTGGCCTTCTTGGCCACCTGGGCACACTGCTGGCTCATGTTTAGCCATCTTTCTAATTTAATAATCTTTAATAAGCCAAAGGAAGTAGATTTGTGGATAAATGGGATGACTTTTTTTGCCATTGATAACCTGGGGATTATTGTTCATTAGTGGTGTGTGTTTAGATGACACCCACATATTCATGAAAATGTCTGGAAAGCAGTCAGCACTGTGCCACTTCTGTCCAAATGTGACTAAAAATGTGTTTCAGGAGGCATTGTTCATCTCTCTGGCTTAAGCTTTTTTCAGTCACGTGCAGGACCCAGTGGAAATGACTCACTCAAACTCTCAACTGAAATACTTATGAACAATTAACAGTGGCTGTGCTTGTTTCCTGGCTACTCAAGCAATTAAAAAGAGAGCTTAATGCACAAAGCCTGTTAAAATACAAAAGGGAAGAGGATCAGGTCAGTCATTGAGCTGGTCTTCTCCTGTAACGCAGTCTGTAGGGTCTTTCCAGCTCACGGCGGGGGTGAGGCTTACAGCGCAGAGCCTGGAAAGAGTCACGACCCGCACTGGGAAACTGCCACTTCCACACTGCAGATAATTAAAACCAAAAGAAGGACTTCTTAAAAAAATCTGACTTTCTCTAATTTGAGCTACCAGATGATGGACTTTATGTCCTTGTCTAGTAGATTCAATAGTGATTACAGAAATGTCTCCTGTTGTTATATATCTGTTGACCTAGAAATGATCTAAGCATTTTAAAACTTTAAATGAACGGTGTTGGACCTCTTAAAACTCATTGTCCTGCAGGGTTTCCAGACTTCCAGTCTTCCTCTTACTACTCTTGTCTGAGTTGTAATTTCTAGTGTAACTAGTAACTACTCAGATACTAACAATGCATCTATTCCCTTTTTACATTTGTTCCCGTGGTGTTTCTCTCATGTATGCATGCTTTAGATTACGGTTCCACAAAACAGACTTAAGAATGATTTAATAACTGTTATTATATGTTAAGTAAATACCAACTGTTTTTAAAAATATGTATTTGAAGAATAACAGATGTGGGCTTATTACACTTTTGGCAGCATTCAATAAGTACGTTTTTCATGATAAAGAGCTGTTTCAGTGACAGAGAAAGGAACTTCTGAATACCAATTTCTTAGCAAAATATAATTATCTGTATAAAAAACATGAGTTTTCCAGATTGAAGATAAAACTTTGGTTGATAGCTTCAAACTGATTCTGAAATTATTGTTATTTTTGTGGTATGCAAAAATTTATTATTAATTTGAAGTTACATGCTTATATATGCAAAAGTATGTGACTTCTGCTGTACATATGCTAATAAGACACATCTGCACCATTTGTACAGCAGCAACATCTATGTAGAAAGTGCAACACACAGCATCCCAGATTCTGGCTAAAGTTGATACTGGGGGTGATCGACAGTGAAAGCTGCTCCTGTTAGTAAAGTACTGTGTATTGACTTGTGGGCTTGTTATAGCTTTTTAAAATCCTTTTACTATTTCTGAAGAATGAAATGGTAGTTGGGGATTGGTAGGTCTCCCACCTTAAGGAGAGGAAAGGGAAAGGAGGTACGAGCAGGGAAGGGAAAAAGACTGTCAAGGGAAGAGGAAAAGACCAAAAGATTGCTATGTCAAGGCTAGATCCTGGATAAGAAGAATGGCTCCTATTAAGATATATTCCAGATCTTCTATGTATTTTAGTATCTCCTTCAGCTATTCTTCTAATCACAAGGTGATAAGGAGGGCGATCTGCATTGTTTTTGTCTGAAGCAAAATAAACACAACAGCCCCGCGTGCCACAGGTAGGGAGACACAGCTTTCCCAGTAGACGCCAGGAGCAAGTTAGCTGTCATTGCTGAGAGATGCGTTTTTTGTTCCTATGTTGGTCTCTGAGAGCAGACGAATGTCTGCTTTTGCAGCTGCTCCACACATGCCCCTGCTCAGTTTAGCCAAAAATGCTGTGTATATCTTCCCTACCCCTTGCAGAGACTGAGAACTCAATTTCCGAAACCACTCGTGACGTGCGGTGAGTGCTGGAATCCAGACGCATCAGAGGCACTTCCCAAGCACCTCTTTCCAGGTCTAGGTTGGTAATTACGAGCCTACTGGAGATCTGTTTTCTCTCTTTACCCCATCCTTAGATTGCTTTTAACTCGCTGGGATATTTAATTGGTGCTTGGCCAGTTTCTCTGGGTGACATGTAAAGAATAAACAGAAAGAAGAGAATACCACTGGATTCTATAAATATTTATTATGCACAATTCTGGCTTGGAAATCCAAGTACCATATGGTTTTCTATAGTGACATCCCCCACTCCTCCCCACACTCTTCAGTGATTTAGTAAAAAGAATAAATATATGTTTGAAATATAAAGTCTTATCCTGATACCCTGTTCCATAATTTCAAGCCCTTTCTTCACATACAGCTGAATCCTATAGCCCTTTCTTGGGCAAGGCTCCCATTGACATCATTTTGGGAGCGTTGCCTCAGCCAGGGGCTGCAAGAGGCTGCAGCGTCTGATCCTTGAGAGGTTATTTTAAAAGAAACAGTGCAGTCTGAATCTGTTTTGCAAATATCAAATAATTTGAGTCTGGGAAGACAAGGAAAAGTGGGTGCAGTGATGCAGTTGGAGGGACGTGGGGAAAGCCCTGCCAGGCACCTCTTTCACCATTTCAGAAAAAATAGCTATAGTAGCCTATGTGACTCTTCTACTCTTGTCACACAAAGTGCTTAAGCAAGTGCTTAAGTTTTCAGCGCCCAGGTGTGCCCCCTTACTTCAGCAGGGTTCTCTTTTATGGTGTACCATCCTTTAATTGCTTCATATCAGAGAAATTAGATTAATCGATGTTTTGTTTGTACTTTCTATTGCTGTGCCCGATCAGGCCTCACGTTTGACAAGGGTTAGTTTATAGCCTTCCTCAGCATTCTTGGCACGTCTTTGTCTTAATATATGACGCCCATTGTACTTTTGTAGGAGTTAATGAATGTGAATTTATTCTGCAGTGATTACAATTATGTATATTCTTCGAATAATGCGGCAGATAAATGTAACGTAGGGAGCTGAGGAAATGGAACCGATTCCCCACCTTCCCTTGGGAGGCTGTGAATAAAAGAGCAGTTTATTGCTTATAACAGAATTGTTGTCTTCCAGGTGATATCTCAGTTTAGTCGTTTCTCTGGCTGGCTGTTATCTAATGATAGGTAGGGATCTGAGGGCAGAGGACCACATCAGAAGGGCCTATTCATGTCCTTCCAGCCGCAACATGGCACTTCTTTTCTCAAGGGGTGATGGACGGCGATTGAGGGGGCTTCCTGCACGCGTGCACTTCTTTCCAGGCGAAGGGCAGCATCGAGTCCCAAGTCCTGGGAAGACAGGGGGACTGAGGTTGCTTTAATTTAATTTTCGAAGCTTCCCTCATTTTGTTACTTCGTGGTGGCCAGGGCTGTGGAATTTGTGAATGTGTGTGCTGAAGTATTCGTGTTGTTTATAGTGTGGGAAATGGGGAAGAAATGTGTTTTCAGTTTCATGTGATATATACTGCATGCCTGAGGTTCTGTCTTAAATTGAGTTTTCTTCACTGTTCTAGCAAAAAGTGAGACTTTGAAATAAAAGTCTGAGTTACAGAGAAAGCCAGAATAAAAACTGGGTTATATTTGCGAAGAACAAAAACATTGTTTAAAAAGATAGGAAGAAAACTGAAGGGTTTTTCTTCCCTAATACACTGTCACTGAGATAGAAACACATTAAATCTAGTTTAAAACCACTTTAACTTGGTAGATTTTATTCCAAAGTCCACTTTTATTCCAGTTTCCTGAAGGCAGTGTGTAGTCAGTCCAGTGTGCTTAGGCACAAGTTACTGTGAGTAAAGCTTTTTTTCGTTGCCTGTTAACAAGCATGTCCCTGTATTGGACATGCCATAGTAGCCTGTGAAGTAACCTAATCCTGTTGCTCCCACTGAGAAGGAAATAATTTCAGGGCAGCTGCCCTCGTCCCTACAGCGAGCATAATCTGAAATGAGATGAGAACTAATAAGTCCCCCGTTTTGGACTATTATCCCGTTTACCACTTGTGTTTCATGGTGCCCTAAGAACTGTGGCCTATGAAGAATTTCTGCTTTTAACTCCAGCCCTGGGCTGTATCCGTAAAGCCGGGCAGCCGTTCGCATTTCAGGGTGGTTTGGTGGTTGGTGTGGAATGACCTTAAGGGGGGCTCCATCTATCCTAAAGTCATTCTTTCTGCTGTGTTTGGTTTAATTTTTCCCCAGCAGTGTATGGACATTCGTACCAGCACTTTCTGTGTTGGGTGAGCAAGTACCCTACTCTCCAGGGGCAAATACAGCATCTGTCACAGTTAACTCCTGAGACTCCTGCTTAGAATTTGATTAATGTTCTGCTTATTCCAAGATATGGATTGTATTCCATTATTTGACCTGCAGAAAGGGATCTTGGGGGGCTGGTCAGCAGCACGCTCAATCAAGCCAGCAGTGTGCCCTGGCAGACAAGAGGGCAAACCGTGTCTTGGGGTGCATCAAACACAGCACAACCAGCCGGTCAAAAGAGGTGATTATCCCACTGTATTCAGCATTGGTGCAGCCTCACCTTGAATACTGTGTACAGTTCTAGGCCCCACAATTCAAGGACATTAAGGTCCTTGAATGCGTCCAGAGGAGGTGAAAGGGCTGAAGGCATGTCCTGTGAGGAGCGGCTAAGGACTTTGGGCTTGTCTAGTTTGGAGAAAAGGAGGCTGAGGGGCGGCGTCATTGCTCTCTACAGCTTCCTGAGGAGGGGAAGTGGACAAGAAGGTGATCTCTTCTCCCTGGGATCCAGTGACAGGACATGTGAGAATGGTTCAAAGCTGCTCCAGGGGAGGTTTCGACTGGACATTGGGAAGCCTTTCTTTACCAAGAGGGTGGTCAAACACTGAAACAGGCTTCCTAGAGAGGTGGTGGATGCCCCAAGCCTGTCAGTGTTTAAGAAGCGTTTGGACAATGCCCTTAACAACATGCTTTAACTTCTGGGCAGCCCTGAATTGGTCAGGCAGTTGGAGTAGATGATCATTGTAGGTCCCTTCCAACTGTTCTGTTCTGTTCTGTTCTGTTCTGTTCTGTTCTGTTCTATTCTATTCTATTCTATTCTATTCTTTCCACTACCAATGGTCCTTTTAGTGTACTTTTTAAACTTAAGCTAACTTTTAAACTTAAGCTAGTTATAAGAAAAGCTGACTTTTGACAGATGTCATTTGCGTAAGTTTTGCAATATACTATCCTAGCTTTTGCAAAATAAGCACATCTTTAGTTTTTAAAAATCATGTCATCGAATATTTTTAATATATTGTTGTTTATGGTTTTGTAGCCTTTGTGCTGCAAACCTGTGAGACCGTAAAGAGAGGTTCACCAAGTGACACTTTTTGTAGAAGCTTTTCAGGAGATGGTCACCATACAGCTAAAAACACTTAGACTAGTAATTGCATCCTCCTAGAGAAACTGGCTGCCTGGGGCTTGGATGGGTGGACTCGTCGATGGGTTAAAAACTGGCTAGATGGCCGAGCCCAGAGAGCGGTGGTGAATGGGGCAAAGTCCAACTGGCAGCCGGTCACTAGCAGTGTTCCCCAGGGCTCAGTTCTGGGGCCAGTGCTGTTCAATATCTTTATAGATGATCTAGACGTAGGGATTGAGTGCACCCTCAGTAAATTTGCAGATGACACCAAGCTGGGTGGGAGTGTCAATCTGCTGGAGGGTAGGAAGGCCCTACAGAGGCATCTGGACAGGTTAGATAGATGGGCCGAGACCAACGGCATGAGGTTCAACAAGAACAAGTGCCGGGTCTTACACTTTGGCCACAACAACCCCATGCAGTGCTACAGGCTGGGGGAAGAGTGCTTAGAAAGCAGCCCGGCGGGAAGAGATCTGGGGGTGCTGATCAACAGCCGGCTAAACATAAGCCAGCAGTGTGCCCAGGTGGCCAAGAAGGCCAATGGCATCCTGCCCTCTATTAGGAATAGTGTAGCCAGCCTGTCTAGGGAAGTGATCGTCCCTCTGTACTCGGCACTGGTGAGGCTGCACCTTGAATACTGTGACCAGTTCTGGGCCCCGCACTTCAAGTTGAGATGTTGGAGCGAGTCCAGAGGAGGGCAACCAAGCTGGTGAAGGGTCTGGAGGGTCTGACCTATGAGAAACGGCTGAGAGAGCTGGGGCTGTTTAGCCTGGAGAAGAGGAGACTCAGAGGTGACCTTATTTCAGTCTAAAACTACCTGAAGGGAGGTTGTAGTGGAGTGGAAGTCAGCCTCTTCTTCCAGGCAACTAGCGACAGGACAAGAGGACATAGCCTCAAGCTGCGCCAGGGGAGGTTCAGGTTAGACATTAGGAAGCATTTCTTTTCAGAAAGGGTCATTAGACATTGGAATGGGCTGCCCAGGGATGTGGTGGAGTCACCATCTCTGGATGTGTTTAAGAAAAGACTGGACGTGGCACTTAGTGCCATGGTCTAGTTGACATGGTGGTGTCAGGGCAATGGTTGGACTCGATGATCCCTGAGGTCTCTTCCAACCTGATTGATTCTGTGATTCTGTGCTTCCTTACTTACTGGATTTTCTCAAAGCTGTCCTTATTTAAAAAGTGATAGAACTATCTATCATGAAATACGTAAACATTCACTAAAATAACTTCTTTTATTTCGAGCAGATTTAAGAGATTTTCTAGGGTTTAATCCCTTGTATTTCTGTTTACATTATTATCTTAATTGTAACATAAACAATCTCTACCTAAAATAATTTTAGTAATCGTGGCTATTCTCTAGAGTACATCATTGTAATATGCCAAGAAAGGTATTTCCTCTGGGTTGATTGCAGCTGCTTTGACACCTTCTTTTTAAACATTGAAAGCAGCAATGTGAATTTTCTAGATCTCTGAACACACAGTCCTTAATTACATAAGCAACTCAGTAGACTTCAAGGTTATATCTCATGAGAGTAAACATTATGGAACCAAGGTGTAAAGTGATCGTTAGTGGCATAAATAAATAAACTAGATTTTGAAGAATGTAGTTGAGTCTCTAGAATTTAAAGAATTCTAAATTCTCTAATTTAAAGGTAATTTAGAGAATAAAAATCCAAGGTGGACATTACACCAGGTAGTACAGAGCAAAATCACGTTGTTTGTTATACAATTAAAGCACAGTTGTGTGATCACTGTGTTTTAATCCTCTACATGGATAGGCTGAAGTTCAAGAAGCCACCTACTTGGGGGAAGCATGAGAGTCCTGCTTCCTGTTCAGCCTCCTGTGCACCCATCAGAAGATCTGGTGTGCAAACATCCTGGAGGCAGTGCTCTTGCAAATAACGAATCTCTTAATCGTGTGACATGCCTATGATGAATCTCAAGTTCAGCTGTGTGTAGACGAGAAATACATCAGTGTTATTAATTACAAGATGCTTTATGAATAGGCAGGTTCGCTCCTTTTTTATTTTCTTTTTTTTTTTTTTCAGGTGGGGTTGTTAGGCTTGAGAGATCAAATTAGATTTATCTCTAGGTCTAAAGAGGACCAGCAGTATCAGTACACATTTGCTGGTGGTCCTCCTTCCTCACTAGAGATTCTGTCTTACAGAGACTTGCAGTGATATCAAGACTGCCTGATCCTCAGCGTGTTTTGGCCAATTTGCTGAGTTAGGCGATAGGGTTGTGAAGAGTCTCTTTTCTTAAAAAAAAAAAGGGGGACTCTTGGATTCTGGGATCATTAAAAATCAAACAATTTAATATTCTAAACTGTTCAAAAGCATCAAAATAACATCTTTCAAGTGCCTAAGTCACTTTGGGAGTTGGGTTTGTAACTCAAGACTCCTTATGACTCTTCAACATTTTATCTATAATCTTTCTGTTGCAAGTGCCGGGAACTTAGCTGAATCAACTCTGTGCTTCTGATTTTCCAAATGAAAGTGCTGCCGGAGTCTATTTCTACTGAAGTATTTTAAAAGCCAAAAAATCCAGTAATCCTTTCCCTTGCTTTTTTTTTTTGACAAAGAAGATCTACTTCTGCTGAAAATAGTCTTGCTTTAGTCCTATGCTTTCTAATGTGGCTGTTCCTAATAAAATAACAATTTTACTACATTAAGCATTCTTCCTTTCATGCTTGCATAAAATTTGAAATAGTAAAGGCTACTGAGGAGAAATCCATGTGAAACTTCTCAAGGTGTACTGTAGTTAAGCATTGTAGAAACTTTACAGTTGTTGCTTTTTCTTAAACTACATCCTGGGGAGCTGACCTTTTATATGGCTTTGCATTGTAGCTTTCATACCTGTTTTATCTTTTGTTCTTTAAGAAAAGTCAACTTTGAAATATACCCCACTTGGAGAAATCTTTCAAACAACCCTGAAACTTATTTATTTATCAGTATGGGTGAAGGTTGCTTACATACATCATGGTGTTTCTCCAACAGTAGAGCAAACGTGTATTTAGAAGCCAAGCCAAATACTTCCATTAGGTTACTTTTCATTACTTCCAACCCTGTGGATAGCTTTTGGGAGATGGAATAATTTAATAGGTCAGGACAAAACAGGAATTAATATGGTCTTGTCTCATGCTTCCAGTCTTAAAAGTAGGTCTACTAGAGCAATTTGTATCAAAACAGAAATTCAAATTTTGCACCTTATGACTATCTCTAATTATAGCAACTTTGTAATTCTGCATGTTAAATTAAGGACAGACCTCACATACAGAAGTCAGTTGAGGGGTGGGAAGTGTTGGGTTTTTAGCATGGAAATATAAATCCATAATTTTGGAGCCAGTGAAAATTTTGATTTCCAGACAGAATGTCAGTATCTATAATTTCTGAAAACTTGTCCTTATTTGTGGCCTGTTTGAAAAATGTGAGTATTTTCCAATACGCCTTTATTTTTCCTGCCTGTAAGGAGGTGTCTGGTACTAGATACACTCAGATGAAGATACCAAAGGTATGTTTCAGTATGTAATATTGTTGAGCAAGAAACAAAAAATAATTTTCCTTTTCTTTGCTATATTTACTTCTTTTGCAGATATAAAGATACACTCCCCAAAGTATTTTCTGCTATTGCCAAACCTACACTAATAATTAAATACAAAGAATCAGATGCCAAAAATAATCATGAATTGCTTAAAAGTAAAATTATTTAAATTAATGTTATTTTTCTCCTGGTTTCTAACCTTTAAGAGTGAAGTTGCTTCACATTTCAAAGCTTTCCTTCATAGCTATGAGGGCTGAAAATGGGTGTGTGTATTCTTTGTAAGGAAAAGTTAGAATCAGAAGCATAGAATGGTTTGGGTTGGAAAGGACCTTTGAAGATCATTTAGTCCAACAAGTTGGTGACTCTCACAGTCACATGGCTCCAGAAGGTGAAATTTTAGGAAAATATAGGATCCTCAGTAAGGCTTTGGCAACTAGCAAGGTAATGTTTAATCTGTGAAAGACCGTTTTGCAACCCTGATCATGTAACTACGTCTCAGTCTTAAAGGGGGAATGGTTTTAAGCTGCCCTGTCTCCGGTATGGTAGCCTGATTTCTGTACTATGAGAATCAGCTGGGTGACTGTTAGCTATCTGATTCTATAAACTGCAGACAACCAAATGGCCAGAGTGGAAACGGTAGTACAATTTTTGTATTTGTTCCATACGGCTGCAAATGACAGCATATGTATCTTCTTCTGTGTCTCTCATCTCTTCTTCCCTCCCCTCCCACTGTCACTGCAGTGTTACAAAATTTCTTTCTTCTGCTTCAGCATGTGAAAAAACTACTTTGATGACTTTTTATTTATTTGCTGACTTGCTGTAGCTTAAGTGTATGTGTGTGTTTGCCATCAGACTGCGTCCCCCTGCTATGTGATGACATTGGCAAGTGATTGCACAACCGAAAGATTCATTGCAATAGCAGATGCAGTTGTGAATGAACAGTCAGATCAGCTGTAACTTTTAAATTAAAAACTTGCCAGTGAAGAGAATAAAGCACGTGAATGTAAAAACCAAGGATAAGAAGTTGTACAGTAGTGTAAAAATAAAGCCTGATATAATTCAAAGGTCAAAGACTACATTTGTGGATTCTGTAGTGGGATTTTTTCACATTCATTTAATAATTGTCTTCCAGCTAATAAAGTTTTTTTTAAGTAAAAAACTTTTTTTTTAAAGTAAAAAACTGATTAGCTCTGTATTGAAAGCATGTTCATCATGATAGTTGCAACAGCCTCACTGTGCACAAGTCCTAAAATACATTTGAAGTGGGGTCAACTACTCCTCTTCTTTAGAGCTCTGGAAATGCTCCAAGTGACTAGAAAATAAAGAGAAATAATATCAGGTCCATGAAGGCCTTTTCTATATGCAAAAAAAAGAAAGCAGGTGAATGAACAGAAATTTTTAGTAGGCTTTTCCTTTTAAAAAGGAAGATTATTATTAAATGCTCTGGGCAAATGGTGAGCTAATGTGAGAGAGTTGTGTAAATTAGTAATTCATCAGGAAAAAATAGAGGAAATGAGTGAGGTTTCTTTTTTTTTTTCAGAAAATAACATTTGTGTTGAAAAATTAATCTAACCCTGGAAGAGAGCTCCATAGTATAGAGTTTTTCCCATTTTTTTGACATGAGTAAATGTTCTATACTGACTCTTCCAAGCAGCCAGTATATTCTTTTCCATATGCATGTGATGAGAAAAATGGAGCGGAGGTTAACACCCCCAGTTCACTGGGGACTCATGTGGCCTCTGCACACTGTCAGAACGCAAAGGAATATGTACTGTTATTGTGAAATGTGGATGAATTATGGGAACTTACTGAGAAGCCAAGATTTCCCTTCATGGGCTACCATTCAGAGGAGAAAAAGATGTGGGAGGAAAGAAGAGATGCAGGACCTGATGCTCACATCTGCTCCAGTTCAGCACTGCTAGAAATCAGATCAGTCTGCCCCCATATTTCATTTCCTTCTGTAATCTTGACCAATAATTTATAATTGGTATCAGCTGATGATCTGGCTTGCTCTTGCTGTGGCAAAATAAGTGAGCAAAGAACTTTATCCCCCTACTCTTTACTGTCCAAGAGACGATAAAACTTTGAAAGACAAAGATCTCTATTAATTTTTAATGCAGTCTCTGAAACATCCTCCTAGTCAATCTCTTTTCATTATTTCTGGCATGCCTTTAGAGACAGGAGGCAAAGTGTCTTCAAGCCCCACTGCAGTTCTGCGTCACTTCTGACATCTGTCTCAGGCTGCATGACATGATTCCTGCAATGAGAAACAGTCAGAGAGGCTGGGACTGTCAGGTGAAGTTGCTGAATGATCCACTTACTCTAAATAATCATCTAAAAGTCTTAAGATCAAGACTGAAAAAGTTGCACTGTGCACAGCAGAATGATGAAGTCTCTGGATTCCCATGTTTTTGTGTTTCTGGGTTGTTTATGTTCTCAGGTAACCTGCTCACTTGCATGCCTGGCATCATGTAGTAAGCCTTGTTTTTTTGGGCAACAGTGCTTTAGGAATCCATGTGAACTGAGATGCAGCTTTGTTAATTGCAGGCAGTGTCATTATGATTTTTTACCTGGTGTATCAGCTTTCTTCAAGTCTGTATTCTAGGTGAAGGTGCTTGGAGAGGACCTCAGGAGAGCAGTTCCTGAGTTGGAAATAACACATATGCTGCCACATCCCTTTGCAAAAACATGCTCATAGACCAGACCCTCAGCTCCAACTGCTCCTTCAGTCCTGTCTCTCCTCTGGGACTTATTCTGGCAATGCTGATGTTTTGCAGAAGTGACCGGTACAATTCCAACAGAAGGAGTCAGGGAGGCTTTTTATGCCATTCCCACTCCTCTCATTAGGAATGGGACAGGCTCTAGCTTAGCAGCTTTTCATGGTGCACGCTTCAATTTTGTGGATGCCTGCAAAACGCTGATTGCACATTCAGTTTAATATTGAATATTAAATTACGGATTATTATAATCTGACCATGTGAGGACAGTTTTAATTAGCAAGCAGAAAGAGGGTGATTCGTCTTGTTAGTATGTTCAGGGAGAAGTCTGAAACCCAGTAGGTCAAAACTGGATTACTTTTAAGGTAGACAGCATTGTAGTCTATGGCAGGAATGTGACATTCATTACGGAATCACAGAATCACAGAATCACAGAATGTTAGGGATTGGAAGGGACCTCGAAAGATCACCTAGTCCAATCCCGCTGCCGGAGCAGGATTACCTAGATCATATCACACAGGAACGCGTCCAGGCAGGTTTTGAATGTCTCCAGAGAAGGAGACTCCACAACCTCTCTGGGCAGCCTGTTCCAGTGTTCAGTTACCCTCACTGTAAAGAAGTTTTTCCTCATATTTATGCGGAACCTCCTGTGTTCCAGCTTGCACCTGTTGCCCCTTGTGAGACTGTAGTGCACCTAGTATTTCCTGCTTTATTTAGCATTGATGTCACCTCACCTTCAGTACTGTGTGCAGTTCTGGGGCCCACAATTTAAGAAGGAGGCTTGAATGTGTCCAGAGGAGAGCAACAATGCTGGTGAAAGGGCTTGGAAGGAATGTCCTATGAGGAGCAGCTAAGGACTTTGGGCTTGTCTAGTTTGGAGAAAAGGAGGCTGGGGGGTGACCTCATTGCTCTCTACAGCTTCCTGAGGAGGAGGAGAGTGAAGTGCTGCTCTCTTCTCCCTGGGATCTAGTGATAGGACGCGTGGGAATGGTTCAAAGCTACACCTGTCAGGGGAGGTTTAGGCTGACATTGGGAAGCATTTCTTTACCTAGAGGGTGGTCAAACACTGGAACAGGCTTCCTAGAGAGGTGGTTGATACCCCAAGCCTGTCAGTGTTTAAGAGGCGTTTGGACAATGCCCTTAACAACATGCTTTAACTTCTGGGCAGCCCTGAATTGGTCAGGCAGTTGGAGTAGATGATCATTGTAGGTCCCTTCCAACTGTTCTGTGTTCTTCTGTTTGATTCCATTCCATTCCATTCCATTCCATTCCATTCCATTCCATTCCATTCCATTCTAGTAGGAGACAGATTTTCAGAAGAGGGAGCTCTGGAAGGAGGTCATTTGATCTAGCAAATGTTAGCAGAGCACAGTACGCCTGTTTCCGTCCTGATACTTCTCTGCTAGCTCCCTCCACAAAAGTGTTATACTGGCTGTATATTTATTGCAGGAAAATTCCCAAATCCCACAGTGGCAGCTCTTAGTCTTTTTTTATGTGAAACCAGTGGTTAAAAAAACAAAAAGACTTAATAATGCTCACAGGTGGGCCTTTGATAAAACCAGGGAGACAAATAAGTGATCGTGAGGTACAGGGATGTAAATCAAATAGGTAAATTTACTGTCTGCTAACAGCTGCAGCACACATGAAGTCAGCAATCCAATGAGATTAAAGGGGAATGAAGCTTAAAGTTGAACAGGGATTTTTTTTTATAACTTAAAGAGAAAATAATCCGTTTCTACCACATTGAAAGCAAAAGCTGTAGTCGTGCTGAAAACTGGATGATTATCACTCTGTGTCATTTCTAACAACATGCTATGGTGGTCTAGGTACTTTGCAAAAAGAAGAGCAACTTCATTCATGTCACCTACATACTAAGAGATGCTGTGACAAGTAAATGAGTATCATGGAATTGCGGGAAGGAAGTAATGACAGAGTAATCTCTCTAACTGAGGCTTCATAATTACTAAGTGTTAGATTTTATACCTCAGATACGTTCTCCTTGCTAACTGCAAGTGAGGAGCAATTTTCTCTGCGCTCAGACAATTGTATAATTTCCATGTAGAGTTCTTGCATCTCTGAAGCCTGTGTCGTTGTGTCATGTTGATCTGATGGTCTGGGCTGCCTCAGCAATGGCATAAGGTCCTCTCAGAAGTTGTCTTCATTCAATAGGAATTGTCCAACTGTCTGTGTTAGGTTTTTAGGTTGCTCATTTCCTGCCGCCCCTTGTGCTTATTTTCTTTTCAGCTAAATTAATTTCAGCTAACTTTTCTCATGCCATTTAACCTGGGGATTCAAGGGAAAGGAACATCTGATAGAAGATATTTTATGGCCTGTGTTGTCTGAGCACTTGAGTTGTGAGACTGTTGTCAGTGTTTTTCTTGGCACAGCTCAGCCTCTTGCAGTACAGTGGTAGCTGGGAGAAGTACAGTGGTAAAGCCACCAGCAGTAGAATGTGAGCCAGTCTTTGTTTTAATCTGGAGAGCAATCAGCATTGCAATTAATATCCAAAAACTCTCTAGGATGCATGCTTAACAGTTTGGCTTTGTGTTTTATTTTGTTTTTGTTGGGTTTTGTTCATGAATAAATCATGTGAGATCTCCAAATAGCAATTGGCACATGAAACACAAGAAAGCCTGTGGCCAGTGGAGTACTAACGTACCATGTACGGGAGCTGACCAGCCTGCTGCAGTGTCCTGACAAAGGGCACCCAGCTTGCAGGTAAAAGAGGGAGCACTCAACTTCAGCTCCTTTTTGCCCCATTGGGATCTGAGCAATCCTGTCCTTTTCAATGCTCAGCCAAGGTAAGAGTCTCCCACACCGGCAAAACACTACCACATTTGCCTCCCACACTTGAGAGAGGTCTTTGGTGGCCACACATCCCAGCCGTTGAGCAGATAACCTCAAGCAGTGAAGGGAACTAGTTCTCTTCCCTCCCAAATGTACTTGGGGTGTTTGCCACTCAGGAATTTTATCATGTGCTCCATTTATGGAAAAATAAGAAGCAACATCTCAGAGCATTTAGTTTGTGACATTTAGTTTGCCACTGATTTCTACCAGTCTTCTTTTTCGACTTGATGCTGTAGAATTGAACAAAGTGCACCCAGGGTGAATCAGGATGTTTCTTTTGGCCAGTTTTAATGGACAAAATCTGAGGGGGTGAGGGGAGATGTTGCACACATGCCCCTGATGGCTGAAGCCTGCTTTCTGCAATGCCCATGTGCTTTTCCGTCTAAGTCACTGGGATTTTCAGGCAGGTGATGGGGGGGAAGGTTAGATGTTGCCTTCCACCCTGTCCCGCTTGATGCTGCAAAGAGAAAGATGGGCATGTCCAGAGCAGGCAGGGTAGACTGGGAGCTGTTTCATGTGGAAGAATTGAGGGTCTTGGTGAATGGTCCCACCCCTGCAATTGTGGCACTTGGATAGTTTTGAATTAGGAATGGAGGCTGGGGGTCCGCTATGCCCTTGCTGAAGTGCAATGGGCGCTCCAGCTCGAACTGTGGTATTTCCTAGTGGCTGCATGCCTTTCCTCTGTATCGAAGGTAATCTGGCTTTGTAAAATGACAGTCATTTACAGTGTCACTTCCTGTAATTGGGGGAAATAGTGTTCCCTCCTCATCTGCAGCTGACTGGAAAATTTAGATGTGTCTTTTACTTTCTGTGATTATATTATATGCTGGCTAAGGAATGAAATAAAAAGTAGTTTGAAATGATGATCTGTTCATACTACAACCAGTGAAAGCTGAAGAGAGAGAGAGCAAATATGTTTTGAAATAATCACTGAATATCAGCCTCTTCAGTCTTTTCAGCACTTTTTTTTAGTCAGGAATATTGTGGACATATGGATATCTGTATGCCTTTATGTAAACACTTTGCGGTCAGTCACCAAGTATTTATGAGCATTGTGGACAGATTTAACTGTGAATGTTTTGCAGTGATCAATGAATACTGAATTAGTGCTTTAGCCAAATCCCTATACAGTGTGGGAGTAAGCAAGAAGCAAGTGAGAAGCATACGTACTCGCAATGGAAAGTCTCTCTGAAGATTTCAGACCAAAATACACCTACAGCTGAGGTGTCCTCAGGTCTCTTGTGCTCACTTTGGCTCTGCCTCCATCTGGGATCACATTCCCATTTTGACCTGAAATAATTTGTGCTGTGGATGGGCTTGTCATTTCCACAGTGCTGCGGGGGCTGGCACGCATGGCGCCTTGGGTGTGGAGGGGAATGTGCTCACTTCCCCTTGGCTGTGCAGGTTCAGTCCTGCTTCACGTTTGGAGCTGCGGGACATGGGCAAAGTGAGCTGGATGTTGTACTGTCACGAGTCTGGCAGTAGCACAGCTGAGTGCTTTGCGTGATAGCTGCTAAATCCCAGCTAAATTTTGTCTTCTGCGTGCTGCCCTGGGCAACCTGGAATTTGCCCTTTATTAGAAGATCAATGAACAACAAGAAACAGCGGATGCTTTAAAAAAAAAATTGGCATGAACCAATGTTTTACATATTACACATATCCATAATTTCTTAATGTTGAATGTTTAATGCAAGCAACGAGGCACCAAAAACTTGGCAATGTGCATTTAGTTTCAAATAGCTGCTCTCTCTCTGCATAGCAGTGTTTGGAAAGCAAATGTTTGGTTAATACATGGTTGAGCACTTTTGCAAGACAGAAAGTGTTCTTTATTGCAAGGTATCTTTCCTGAGAAAGCGAAGTGTACCTTTGGTTTTTGAATCCACGCAGACACAGTTTGTAAGCAGTGATTAAGATTTTACAAATACTTCAGGAGCCCTTTGAACTTGTATGTTGGGTAGGTCAGTGCATGCTAAATATTTTTATAAGTAGTTTTCTATGCATTTTTGCTTCCCTCTTCCTCCCACTCTTCTACTTTGCATGACCAAAATTCTCTCAAAGTGAAACTTCAGGTATTTTGAATAAAACACATGGCATGCTCTGCATAAACTGAGAGGACAGTCACATTAAGGCAGTGCAGGATTAAGAGTGACCATGCACAGCCCTGTGGATATTAATATGACTAAGTTTGTACTTTATTTTTGCAACATAATTTATTTTCAATTTGTGGGTGAGCATGACTAAAGGCAGACCTACCAGTGCTCAGCAACTCATATGCTTTACTCAGGGCAGAGGTTTGCTCTGAGGTTCATACCAAGGTTGCCATGTGGACCAACATCATATCTAACTTGTCTTTTGAACCAGCAGGGACAAGTCATGCCAGCATGAATATAGACTGTGAGCATCCTGTGTTCACTGAAGTGCTGGTTGTGGCTCAGACCAGGTCCGTAGTCCTCAGACCCAGACAGGTTAAGTGTGAGTATCCCAGCAGAGTACGTACAAAGGCAGATATTTCATCCTTAGTTCAAACTGAGAGAGGACAAGGGGCCTCTTTAACTTATTCCCAGATGAAACCATCCCCAGGATGGATCGGCAAGCACATCTCTAACGCAATCTGATTTCTAGCTGTTGGTACCCTCAAAGTTTCCACTATTTTTGGATCACAGAGAGGATACCAGTGACAAGCAAATCAATCCGCTCGTTCACAGTACCTCGTAGCGCCAGTGTGTTACTGCTAGTCCACGTTTCCAGGGGACCGTGCTTATGATTCTTGGGTCTGATTTGCCTCCAATCCAGGAGATTGCAGATGAAGTCGATGGGAATTGTGCTGTAAACATCTACAGTGATACATAAAGTACTCTGAAATATTAGATCCACTTTGAAATGTCAGATGTCTCACAGTGACCAAACAAGATGAATGGGAAGTATTAGCATCTATGCATCTCTTCCTTAGTTTACCACCTGTAAACTGTTAATACAGTGTTACCTAACTGCAGTTCTATGAAATCAATTCATCAGAAAGTAATCAGGTGCTATAGAAAACTCTTGAGGGAAGAAAAGAAAAGATAGTATAGTGTGCAGTGAATAAGGCTTTTGAGGAATTTTTAAAGCTATGATAAAAAATAAAGTTTAAAATACTATGTTTACCCTGTGGTCAATATAAACTCAGGCTTTTTACAGGACTTTAATCTGGAGGCATTTTTTGATTCACTGTTTAACATAAGCTTAACATTGTGACATATTGCTGATGCTAAACTAATTTGAGTTCTCTTTAAGAAAGGCTGATTGTTCTTTCTTTCTGAGGTTGTTTTTTTGTTTGTTTGTAACAAAATGTTAAAGATTTAGAGTACAAACTCTATTGTTTTTCATTCTATATGTGGAGTATTTTATATATTACTATGCACGTTACTTTACATGTGTGTTACTATATATTGCCCTTTTTTTCTGTTGAAGCCATTGCAATTTGAATTCTAATAGCTCTGCTGTTTTTCTGGTTTTATTCTGTAAACCTGAAATAAAGAGGAAGGTAGCATGTCTGCCATTCTGAAGAAATTAAATCAGACCAGATAAGGCAGTATAAACACTTCACTGTTCACCAAAGCTTTGTGCATTCAGTCAAAGCTGAATAATTCTAATTTGTGAGAAATGGTTATTCTAGAAAGGGAAAAAAAGAAAGTTTTATTTTCAGAAAACTCAAATGCTGATTTCTAGAGCACCAAGCAAGAATGTAATTTTTAAATTATTCTGGCTTTGCTTCTTCAAGGCATTTGGTTTTTGTTTGACTGCTAGCGAATGTACATGAAGTAAGACAGCAGTTTTAACCTGTGTGTCCACAGCTAACTCTATTCTCAATGTGGATAAACTGGGAAGTTTTGCCTAGTAATTTCTTTAGCACCAATGAACTTCAGAAATGGACTTCAGAAAATTAAAATGATCTCTTTCTAAAGTAGTTTAAATTTAAAGTGTGCAGCTGAAAACAATAGGGGAACACAGATATGCTGATGAAGAGACTGCTGTATTAGGGGTCTGTTGATATGATAAAACAGTTTCACATATTGATGCAAAAGTCATAAAATCACTTTTGTCCCACAAAATTTATTTTTGTTAGAGAGGAACTCTTGCAACCCTAACTGTAGTAATCTCTTGTCTTAAAAACTGTGTGCAATGTAACTTACTTGGTCAAGGGAAGGTAGAAAAGCATTTCAAATCCTTAACTTTTTTTTTAGAGAGAGGGTCCTGTTTTCTTCTGCATCCTGTAAGAAAGAACGAAAGAGGTGGAAAATCATTCTAAAGCTGCTGTTTACTGTGTTGCATTTCAGAACATGCTTCTGGCTGAGTTAGAAGCTTCAGCCAGAGGTATCTATTACAATTAAAGTTGCCCTGTAGGTAAATTATTTAGTTTAAGTGAATAAATGATGCTGTACTAGTTTTAGATCAAGGGCTATGACCAATTCATTGTACACTGTGATTCTTGCAGGGATTTAAAAAAGCTGTTTCCCTAGGAGATCTCCTGAATAGGTTTCCTATGTTTCTGTTTTAACTTCATCGGTAGAGAGCCTCCTTTGGAGCAAAGAGCACAATGCATAGACTGTTATCAAATGCAAAATATGACCATGTGTGAATGCGCAAATAAAGTGAGAAATGTTTGTGGAATGATTGCAGTATTTACCATTCTTTTTTTTGTACTGCCAGAGATAACAAATGGGAATAAGGAATTTTTGTTTTAGCTGTTGCTGTGAAAAACTGGGGAGCAAATTGCATGGGGTCGACTGAAGCAGTTTATTAATTCTGCTTTACAGAAGAATATACATTTCTCTATTTTCAAGTGATCTTTTGTTTCCTTTTTAATTATCACACTGAGGTCAATTTGTTTTCCTTTTCATGGGGAGATGGGGACAGCATACATTTGTGACCGGTTTTGGTGAATAAACTATTCGTGTGCAGAATTTTTCCCTGCTCTGTGGTTAAGTATGACTGTTCAGGCTCTCTATTGCTAGCCTGAACTGTATATTACATCTTGCACAACAACATGCTAAATGATTTGTTTTGAAAGATCAGAAGCACTTGTTTTGGGTTAGTGGAAAGAAATGTGAGCCGTGACAGAGGCAGTGCTCCCGCTGGGGTCTCCCCTTGCTCTGGGGAGTGGGATATGCGAGGGAAGACCCAGCGTGGCTCCACGGGAGTACAATGCGAGGAAGGAGAAGCTGGTGCAACTAAGACATGCTGGTATTTAAAGGCTATCACCTTTTAATTTGTTTGTGTGTGAGTGGTTGAATCCAATGGACTTGTGCTTTAAGTCCAGAAGTGATGCAAAATTAATTTTAGATAGGAATCCATACCTGTGTACAGAAAAAGCTCACTTATAGAAGTATTGCATAGAAGTGGTCTGATCCATTTTTCAATATGAGACTAGCAAATTTGTACCGTTCTTTAACTAATAGCAGATTCAGGTTTTTTTTCAACTCTTTCTAAAAAAATGTCTGACTGAAACTTTCAGAATCAAGAATTCAGAGTTTGTTGCCACTTATTTAGTAAAACCGCTTTAATAGGCAGGTTTCAGCGTAATGATCAGGATGAGTGAAACCAATTCATTATTCTTATTGTGAATCCTGGGTACACTATTGTTGGTAATTATGTTCGTTAAACATGTACTTTTTACTACTTTCTGCCAAAGGAGAAAGTGCAGAATCAGTGCCTTGACTAGCTCATCTTCAGTGACAGTAAGAGCTATGGTACTGCAAAATGAACTGACACATGTCAAGCCTGTATTTTCTGTAACGTTAGACAGATCAGCTATGCTGTCATATGCCAGTTGACTCTACAGCAAGCTTTGCTTGAAGCAGCAGCACAAGAAACACGCAAGCAATCCAACAAGGACTTTGCCATCTAACTCTTTTACAAGCCTTTCAATGACTGACCTGATTTTTTTCTCTGCTTCAGTACAACTCAAAGCCATTAGCAAAACATTTTCAAGCTACTTAGCTGCCATATACTGCGTGACCATTCAGGGTTAATCTAGAACAGAATCACAGAATCGTCTTGGTTGGAAAGGACCTTTAAGATCATAGAGTCCAACCATTAACCTATCACTACCAAGTCAACCACTAAACAATTTCCCTAAACAATATCCCTAAGCACCACATCTACTCGTCTTTTAAATACCTCCAGGGATGGTGACTCCACCACTTCCCTGGGCAGCCTGTTCCACTGCTTGATAACCCTTTCCGTGAAGAAATTTTTCCTGATATCCCATCTAAACCTCCCCTGGTGCAACTTGAGGCTGTTTCCTCTCATTCTATCAGTTGTTACCTGGGAGAAGAGACTAACAGCAAAGAGCATCAGAGGAGGAAGTTTTCCGGTTTATGATTGCAATTTATTTCTTTTCCTTTTACAAGAAGCTGTAATTTCAAATCTTAAGCTATTTTCCTTAGGCAGCACCTTGTTGGTTTATTCTGTGTCAATGTCTGAGCATGGGAAGAAGAAGAACTAGAACTTGAATTTTCCTTCTCATGTTTTGAACCAATTCAGTAGTACTTCTGGGTCCATTTCATAATTGTGCTACAGGACAGTATCCCACAGACCAGTACATTGCTCACTGCTTCCCATGATACACTGATTTATATCTGTTGAAACAAACATTAAAGCTAGCTTTCCGGTCACTTAACTTATTCCCACTTTGGGCATATGTTATTTTGCAAGCTATATGTCAGTGAAAAAGCTGGGTCAGCAGCAGTGATGGAAATGTAATTTTTGATCTTGGACATATGAGCAGGCCAACAAGATTCCTGACAGTGGTGGTATCGTAATCACATTAGAGACTTTTTAGATACTCTAGATCTGCAGTTAATCGCAGCAAGCAGGTAACTTCTTCACAAATAGCTTTCTTTAGGCTTCAAAGCTGCTAGTGTTATGATAAAGAAAGGCCAGAAGTGATCTCTTCTTTTGCATCTATAAAACAACCTATCAAGGTTTTCTATCAGTTCAGGTTATGAAGAGCTAGTCTAGCGCGCTCACCTGTGCCCAAGGAGCTATACAGCTGCCTCTTCTGTCCTCAGAACTGATTATAGACATAAAGTCCTATAAAAAATTAAAATTGGAGCTGCATATTTAAAATGTGTTAACTTCAAGATTGGCAGGTATATGCTATACACTCTCAAATGAAGATTATATCTTCTCATTAATAGTTCAGTAAAACTGAATCTGAATCCAAACTCTCCATTTTAACAATGAACCAAATTCAGACACACATCCAAACCCATGAAGTCGTATTTCCCAGCCTAAACAATTAAATCTGCACAATGAAGCAGTGCAAATTTTTTTCTAGATAAAATTCACCCAGCCTTACAAATCTTTTGGAGAAGAAAGGTTTTCTTGGCGGGGACCTAACACTTTATTTAGTATTTAAATATTTGTACTTAAATATTAGTATTTAAATACCCCAAAAGGTATTTAAGAGGTCTGGTTGAATAAAACATATTAACAGTTAACATAATAAAACATATTAAAATATTACAGACTTTCTGGTTATGCCTCTGTGTGCCAGGAATGATTAGGCTGCACTTAGGAGTGACATGAATGCTATCTTGTCTTTGCTTGACCTCCTTGGTGGAGCTGGATGCTGTTGTCTTTGCAAGAGATGCTAGTAAAGGGACTGTGATTTGTACACGTGGATCTTCTAGGAACTCAGATGAAATCTTTCTTGTTGAATTTGAAGGTCGTTTCTGTGTTACTCTCTGCAAAATGGATTCAGAATTGGGTTAATCAAAATTCCAAGTGTCACTAAAATATAAGTATGTGAACTCCCAGTGAATAATCACTTATTCTGTACTTCTGGAGAGAAAAAATATGTCTGTCAAGTTCCTTGATCATCTTCATATTTCCCATACTCTGAAGCTTTCTTATTACTGGATTTTGGGGGTTTTTCTTTGCCTTGAGCTAACTTGCTGTTTCAGTTGAAAATGTCACTAGAAGTAACAAACTTTTTTTTTCTTTGTTTTCTCATCCCATACAGTGTGAAAGGAGCAGATGCTGGCAACGTGATAAGACTATTTGTACCAGATATTGGAATGTTCATTGCTAGTCTGACAATATGGCTCATCTGCCGCAACATGTTTCAGAAGCTGGTAACCGAGGATGCAGCACAGTGCAACATGCAATTTGAAAATGAGGAAATGGTATCAAATACACATTTCTATCTGTACGGCTTTTAGCTAATAGTGAGCTTTGGCATTCCTCTCTGAGATGCATTCTGAAATGGTTTCATGAGCACGGGGTACGTTAAGAAGTGAACTTACTTTCAGGAAAGTAAACAATTAGTTTTAAAGTGGGAAAGTTGCAGTTGTTATTATCTTGAGAAAACAAAGCAGAATATGAAAAGTGGTAGATATGCTACTGAATTTTTCAGATCCTTTTGAGTTAAGAAATGATCATGACAGTCGATCACAAGTTTTTTCTTCACCAGAGCTTCTGGTTAAGTCTGACAAGGTTGTTTTGCTACGTACATTGCTCGGTTTGTTAGATAGCATCCACGTTTCGAAACTTGTTATCAAAGAACAACAGCAGCATCTGAGTGATTATTAGTAATTACTATTAGGAGAAGGGAAGAGAGACTGTGTATTACTTTCATGGAAGGAGTTATCTAAAACTGTGATCATACTGAGTGAGCTTGAGGATAATTTTGGGGAATGGCTTAGCTGGAGGTGTTGATGTGTTTGCTGTGTATTTTACTGTGTAGGAAGAATAATGGCAGAGATACCGAATGCAGAAAAATCCACAGAAAGAGGGGAACAGTTTTATAATATAAAAAGCCACAGTGGGAATTTAGCCCAGGGTGCAGAGAAATTCCTACTACTAATCTTAACATGTTTTTTATCAGACTGTCTAGCATGCCTTGGGTCTCATTTTCTGTCTCGTTTTACGTATGGATGGAATGTTTTTTTTCTTTACTCTCAAAACTCTGTTTTTAGGGGAAATAGTTGCAACTTGCTCATTTCAAATAGAAATTGCACTTTGAAGTGGGTAAAGGATTTAGGGGGATCAGCTGGCCATTTTGGTGCCACTATAGAGAGTAAAAAGCCTCTCTGCATGTTGCCGTGTTGTCTGGATTGTGGTATTGCCAGAAGCTGGTCGAGTTTCTCTAGCACATGAGAGATCAGTATCAGGACTGTGCTTTATACTCAGTTACTTGTAATTCTTATGGGCTCTCCTGGCAGCTGAGGGTTGCCTGAAGATTGCAGCTTTTAACTACACATCGGAGGATACGTAGGCCTCCATTTGATGAGCATATGCAAGGTTTTGCTGTCTCTCCTGGAAGCCAGTTTTATCAGCTTTAAATCTGCTTTATCGCTGGAGCTGTGCAAAATGGATTTAGCAGCAGGCTGGAACCTGGGGCTCTACCCATAAGGGGAGACGTCTGAAGTATTAAGAAGTGTGGCTAATTGGCATGTTTTGTGTTCAGCCCATCTCTCTTAAAAGAGTTGCATTTTACAAAAGCGGGCTCTAACAGACTTGTTTGAAGCACAGAGTGTAGCTTTAAATTGGGTTGGTCCTAGACTGGCTCCCTCAAGGCAATCCACCAATGCAACTAAATGGGCCAGAATATTCCACAAAGGAAGAGCATGGGGGAGGAGAAAGAGAAAACTTTGACTGCAAAGAAATATTGATACTGGACAAGTGGAAATCTACATAAATATATTTTACTTCTTTGCATCAAAACCCAGAAATGTTATTTATGTTCTGCAAATGATATGTATTATAGATTATTTAGTGAACTCAGCAGCTGTGTTTAGATTTAGTGACACCCAAAACTCACAGGAATTTTTTTTAAAAAGGGATAATAGTTACTGTCGTGTGAGGTGAACCCCAGTGCTTTAAGGAATTGTGATCTTCACAGCTGAAATGATGAATTTGCATCAGTATAATCTGCTTGTTTTTTAAAGATGGAGTGAAGTGGAGAGTGGAAAATTAAATACCTATTAAACACATTTTTCCAACTTCAGCTTTCTCTTTGTAGGTGTCTGCACATAACATCCTGGAATCATTTCTGCTAGTTGGGAGGAGGCTGCAGAAGCAGCAGAATCTGCTAGGAATATGTATTTGGCAGGAGTGACTGTAAGGAACCTAATGCATATGCAGAGCATGCAGCTGAGTGGCTGAATTTGGGAGAATATTGGCATGATCTAAAATGAGTCCAAACTGTGAGTTTCACATGATAATTTTAATTTCTTCCTTGGCAGAGTCCACTGGAAAATGGAAAACTAAGTAAGAATCAGTTCTTTGAATTCTGCATTAGCCGACTGATACCTGTGGCTGCGTGTTGGTGTGGCTCTCTACTGATGCTGTAACTCCATTGAATTAAAAAACACAAAATGAGTTGCAGCAATAACTGCCCTACAAACAAACGCTTCAGAAGTGTTTAGCTTGGTACTGTGCCTCCAAGGGAAACAGTCCTGGGTTTGTTAGACCAGCCCTGTAGCCAGTTCCAGAGTTGAAGAGCTTTTGCTGAGAGTCCCTGCCACCAGTCATCAGAGATTCGTGGTATGAGATTTTGTTAAGAATGCATCAGCTGATTTGAACAGGCTCAACAGAGCCATGAGGGAGGTGACTTTTCAGATTGCTGAATGCCTAGCCACAGGTGGCTCTATAAATCAAGAAATTGGCACTGTTACTTCCAGGCAAAAGCAGAGAGTTTGTCTTGCAGCTTTACCTTTTTGCATGAAATTATTTCCATCGAGCGATTCTCAGACCTCTTTGCTTTGGGGAAGAGTGAAATACTATGAAAATAGGATTAATTAAAAAAAAGAAAGGTTAATCTGTCTACTCCTTCCAAAATTTATGTACCAGAAAACCTGTTAAGTAATTGTTTTAATATTTCTAAAAGCAACCTTTTCAAAGCTCTATGTGAATCCATCACATTTCAGTTGTTATATGGGCATGCTGAAAAAATGCCTGGAGTTGAGTAGCAGTTTGTGATACTCGGTTTCGTGCTGTACTGTCATGGCAGTAGCCTCCAGAAACCAGCTGTAGAGTACGACAGATCAGATTGCCTGTGGATTGATATGCAATTCAAAATTAAAAAAAGTATCAGAACCCAAATTAAGAACAACAAGGATTCATTGAAAAATGGATGTCCTTCTTCATTACACTGCATCCAACTTTAAGGGAAACAGATCTCCATCAGAAAAGTGTATTCTACAGTACAGAACTGAGGGAGGAGGCTGTAAGGCAGTGAGAGACTCTCAATTATTTGTAAGTAACGCTATCCCAGGAATAAGCGAAGAGTGTGGTTTTAATTAACAGTGAGTCATGAAGTAGGAAGGTCTGCCAGATACCAGGCTGCAGTCCAACTCATTACCACCCCTAAATGGTTGCACACTTGGAGCAAACGTGTCTGCAGGCCTTTTTTATTAGGGCTCAGAAAATTTAAAGCAGGTGAATTCAGCTGGAGACAGGCTGGGACTGCAAATGCCAGTCACAAGGTGTAAAAGGTGGAAGAAAATAAGAAAGAACAGTTAACTCCCAGCTGCAGCTGAAAGTACGACACTTTTGATTTGGTGCAGATGGTGGTTTATATGCCAAAATGCAGATACAGTATGTACAGTTTGATAGGTATTAGAAAGGTAGTAGCTTTTTCTTGAGACTGTGGATGAATTGCCTAATATTGTAAGTGACAGTGTGGGGGGGGGGAGAAAAATCCTTCTGGGATTGCACAACCTAAACTTAAGAGGTGTTGATCTTAATTGAAATATACAGTTGTAGTCTTCAATGCAAGTTCCTCCCATGGCACTTGCTGCCTTGCCTATTCAAGCTTGTTCCTCATCCATGCTCTTCTAGAAAGCAAATGGGATCGCTGGGTCTGTACTTTGTCCCATAATCTAAGGCAAGCTTGATCCCAGAGCCTCCACCCCTCCTCTTTTCTGCGGAAGGCAGAAACTTGTTTGGGAAATTAAAAAGGAAAAAGAAAAGAGGAAATTGTTTTAAAATAAACTGAGGCTTGGGAAGAGCATGAGGAGAGTTTGGCTTGGAGTCAACATATTGGTCTGGAGTAAGGAGGACCAGCATGGTTCCCACTTTGGCCACAAACTTGGTTTGTGTCCTCAAGCCTATTACTTCATCTGTCTCTTGGCTTCTGTGTCCCTTGGTGAATAGGAACAGGCATAATGCTCAGTTTCATAGCTTTGTCTTTCTGAACAGTGACAGAGCTGTTTGTCCTATGCCTACATCGGGCGCGTAGTACATCCAGAGCTCTCTTTTGGTCCAGGTCTCCAAGTGTGACTGCAAAACATACAGGACAGAGTAGATAGATAGGCTCTGAGAGCTACACACATCTTGTGCCTTGTCCAAGGACTTCCTAGTCCAGAAATTGCCCATTTAGATGAGTACCCTCATCCTAAAAGTAGCTGGTACCTGCTGGATAAGGACAATAAACAAGTAAGGGAATGCCATGCATCTCCAACACTACAATTTATCCTGATCTCTCCTACTGAGAGACTGGCTTTAATCCTAAAACATGTGGTTTCCAATCCCTTCCAAAAAAAATGTTGTTGTTAATTATAGCTACTCTGAATAATCTTGTTAAACATATAATTATCCAGACCCTTTTAAAACCTCATTAATTTCTTGGCTTCGGGGGCATCATGAAGCAAGGACTTCCACAATTTAATAAGCACTCTCTGATTTTATTTTAAATGTAACACCCTTTAATTTTATGGAAGGTCCATGTATTACATGTTATAAAACAGAGCGAGATGGTATAAGGGAAATCAAATGTATTTATTATCTTGAATATTTATCCTTTTAAAGGTAAACAATACCTGTTCTTTTTTCCATTTCTTTTGTTTCCATTACTTATTTCTGAACCAGCTATAGTTCTGCAATATTCTCTTGAGCTACAGGGACTATTAATGCCTCAGCATTTCAGGCAAGGTCTTTTTGTTGATTTGAATGATGGTATTGTGACATCTGTTGTTAAATTCAAATATTCTTGGGTTGGATGATTCCACTAGTGTATCACCTACCTGGACATCCCATAAAATATGGATAATTAGTTCAGCTTAGAGCACAGCTCTAAGAAAGATCTGATGTCCCAGTCCTTGTAGTTGCTAACACCTTGCCAATTTTCTTGCCTTCAGATGGAGAGATCTCCTCTGAGCTGTTACAGTGGTGCCCATGACCCTGTCTAGATGGCCATCCCATTTTTCTTAAAGCCTTGAATGGCTATATTTTTCCTGAGATTATTTATTGCTTTGTGTGTATCTTGATTTAATTTTCTTTCACCAGTCTCAAACATTCACCTGGCTTCATTAGCTCTCACTGACATGTGACCCTCTGGCCCTGACTTCTCTAAACATCTTCCCACATGCAACTTCTGCTCCTTCAATATTTGCTTCTCTTCAGAGATAATAGCAAATGTTGGCTATTGTGGAAAATACTGTGGGAAATACTACAGGTGATAAAGAGGGGAAGAAGCTTCTTAGAGAGGGTTGGAACTTCTTGGCTTCTTTTAGCTTCTTGATGACACCTCTTTTTTTCCTCTTTTTTTTCATTGGCATCTCTATTTAGCATGGCATTTGCTTACCTTTTCTAATTGATTGTAAATATTTCTTTGGTTTTGACCTCTGGAGATCTCGTCCAAACCCAGTTGGTCTTAGTGTGCTTTGAACATGGTATAAGTAGGATTTAATACCTTATTTCTGTGGTTTAAAGAGAGTAGATGATGCTCCCTTATCGCTTTGCTTGCAATGCTTGTAGTGGTGAAGTTTGCCAGACCTTACCCAGATGCCTCCCTCAGTAACAATTCTAATGCATCTCATCTTAACAAGGGTCAAAAGTTTACAAGTTACGTTAGCTTCGTGGTTTGATGCACATGTCTTTGGATAAGTCTTAACACAAATAAGTAATTATACTACAACAGTGCCTCAGCTACATAATGTTACGTAGTGCAATACATTATATATTACCAAGGGCTGTTAACCTGTTCAGCATGAAACTTTAGCATACACCAGTCCTGTTTTGGTTAGAAACATGACAGATGTATGATGAAATTCTTGTGGCAGCTCTTCACTGGGCTTACTGGTTTGCTTGTCTAACAGTCCTCAATTCCACATATGGGATACAGAGGTGATAACCAGGAGACCAAAATACTGGAATATTATTGCCTTCTGAGAGCCTAAGTGATGAATAACACAATGCAAGAAGGAATCTCTTGGATCATGGAATTCAGTCTGCTGCTGTTGCAGGCAGCTATATCACACAATTCCCTCTGGAAGGTAGGAAGCACCATCTTGAAAACAAGGCAATTTTTCTTTATGCTATTGCTCCTGACAGGACCATGTTCTGTAATTTTGCTTTTCTGGTGGTTAGAAAACCTCTAATTTAGATTGTACATGTATTCATAACTGCGTTATAATCCTTTTAGTTCTTCTGCTCTTTTGATTGAATATATCGACTGGAGCATCTCTCTTATGAGGAGAGGCTGAGAGAGCTGGGTCTGTTCAGCTTGGAGAAGAGAAGACTGAGAGGGGATCTTATCAATACTTAAAAATACCTTAGGGGTGGGTGTCAAGAGGAGGGAACCAGACTCTTCTCAGTGGGGCCCAGTGACAAGACAAGGGGCAATGGGCACAAGCTGAAACATGGGAAGTTCCATCTGAATATGAGGAGGATCTTCTTTACTTTGAGGGTGACAGAGCACTGGAACAGGCTGCCCAGGGAGGTTGTGGAGTCTCCTTCTCTGGAGATATTCAAAACCCGCCTGGATGCGACCCTGTGCAACATGCTCTAGGTGAACCTGCTTTGGCAGGGGGTTGGACTAGATGTTTTCCAGAGGTCCCTTCCAACCCTTAACCATTCTGTGATTCTGTGATTATTTCGTTCCCTAGTATTTATTTCTCTGATATTTTGGGAGAAAAAAAACGTATTTATTCAAAGTCTGTTCTGCAAGACAAAAGAAGTCAAGTAATTTTGGATCCTCTCCTAGATTAGATTTCCCATTCTTCTGTTCATCTCAGTAACCTATGGCTCTTCAGGATGATATGGAAAAGTGCCCAAGCCACTTCTGTAGGAGCTGAGGCAATACTGCAGATAACCACAGCACTCCAGTTGGGCTATTTGTTGTGCTGCTTAGCAAGACAGATAATGGCACAATGTGTATATTTCTTGCTCCAGGAATTGCTCCATATGGGTGCTATGCTGCTTCACGTACCTGCACTAGCTCATTTAGAGTTTGTATTGCATTGTGCCCTGTAGTCATAACCCAAGTCTTCCTATTTCTTTTTCACTAAAAAAATGTGTTTAATCGTCTCTGGCCAAACCACCGAACTCTGCCTGTGAGTTCCCCTCTCTTTTGCATTTGGCTTATATGCCTGACAGCTTTTTGAAGTCAAGATGTGAAACTGTATTTTCATATTAGCCAAGTGAGTCTTTTGCTGAAATTGCTTGGTGTTTGCTCAGGTGCAGTAGGTATATTGGGAAGTGAAATAATCTTTGGCTGCCTCAGTACAATATCTGTTGTATACAGGATTTGATGAGTTGCCTTCCTGTTATCCTGCTTCAGAACTGTGCTTGTCTTTATTCATTTTTTATTTTTCATTTCCTCTGAGTCGCTAAATGCCTCTGTCCCTACGTGCTTCCAGGAATAGCTGATACTTTTTTGTAACAAATGACTCTTTCCCAAACAAGATTTTACTGTGGAAGTGTATGTCATTCATTACTATCAAGCACTGCGAACACACTGAAAGTTATTTCTGATGGTACATCCCTGATGAATTTATCTAATACTGTGTAGGCATGTAACCCAATCTTTAGCACACTTTAGACCTATCAATCAGTGATAAAATTTTTCATTAAGATCTATAGGACTTAAAGTTAATTTAGGTTTTTTCTTTTCAGTGGTTTGGTTGTGTAGTATAAATTTTAGAATACTGTTTAAATTCCAAAATGCCTCTATCGTCTCGTTAATTTCACACCTACCAAAATGTTCATTGCAGTTGTCTCACACTTGATGAGTTCAGCTCATTTAGCAGGATCTTCCCCTAAGTCACCCAGTGCCTGTGAGTACAGAGTGCTGAGCCCTGAGACTGGTTTGGTTTTTCTATCCTGGCTTGGAGTCTGCAGCCCTCCCTCCACATGCACCCACTGTGTGTGTGTAGAGTGGTGTGTCCCCTTTAGCTTTCTGTGGACCCACCTGAGCTCTCTTTGAGCACCACATGTATCTCAAGCAAGATGACCTTAAAGAAGATGATACTTTTACTACGCAGCCCCATTTCTGTAGAGCTCAAGTAGAATGACATGTGGGAATTGTTGGTATGGAAGTTTTTGTATCTATTCTATGCCAGAAGAAGCAGGGAAATCCACTCCTCAAATGCTGACACTTTCAGAAGAACTGTGGAGTTCTTCAATTTCTTGCAAAACTGGAAATTCAAGAAATTATTACCTTAGCGCTAATATTGACTGCAGGTTAAAACTATGATCATTTATATCCCATTAAGGGCTTGCGGTTCCTTTGATGGTAAAACAAGTAGCAGTTAAATTTCTTTTCCAGCTTTTGTACTCACAGCTGGGTCTATCTAAAGAATATTGTGTTATTTTGATTAATTTTTCTATATGCATTTTTATGGTATGTGCTGCTCCTAAAGGCAGGTAGGTAATGAATTCTTCCTACTCCTGTAACTATCTCATGTCTAAAGATAAAGGTTGAAGATCTTTTTTGGGGGAGAAAAAAGAGTTTTGAGCAAGCTTGAAAACAGGGACTCAGTCATGTTATGGTATGTTCCATCTAGGTTGAATGCACCAGCTTAGGCGCTATGGAGGGAATTGCAATAAAACAATGTGATAGTGGAGACAGAGTCTTGTTCTATAGTTCTGCTGGCACTGACATGGTTGAATCAAATAGCTTGTCTCAGATGGTTCCTAAGCCCAACTGTTCAGTGTAAGCATTAAGGTTTTTAAAATGAAAAGAAAGTCCAGAAATTTGGACATAGTAACAGCTTGAACAGACTTATTGCGTCTGTGCTACTCTATCACAGGTATGGAATAAAAATATGATCTCTAATTAAAGGTAAATGGTTTTACAGTAACAGTGTCAGCAGGAGGCCATGAGTGTGTGCCTCAGGGCATGCAAACTGCAGGGCAGCATTAGGACAATCCAGCCCTCTTTAAACAAACTGGTGTGGCTGTCAGGAGCAAGGGGTTCTGTGCTGAGCTACAGCTAGAGCGATTCCTGCAGAGCTTGACTAAAATTGCCAGCAGGAGGTCAGACTATGCAGTCTGCATTGTGACTTGCTCGCTGTCATCTCCTGACGAAGTGGGCGCACCTATCTTTTCTGCAGACCAAACCAGGCACCTTCAAGCTAATCTAGATCTTGAAAGCACTTCTCTGGTGTCACCAGTAATAAATAGCAGGGTCCTCTGCAATGTACAACCCTGCCCTCCTGCTGAACCTGTGTACCTGTAGCTGTTTGGGTAAGGCTGCTGTCCCAGGGGGCCCCAGGAAGGAGCAGGCTCTGGGAAGTGGCTAGGTGCTGGGGTGAGTCCTGCAGCCCACTGGCAATTCAGAGGCAACAAAGATGTGTTTAAATCAGTGAACTCATGCATTGCTCCTCGAGAGGTTGTTTCAGGCTCTCCTTCACAGAGGTACTTTGCAGAGCGTAACCACACGACAAGCATGTTGCCTTGGGAGCATGGCAGTTGCAGGTTTCATTTCTGCCACCTGCAACCCAGACCCTTGGAAAACACAAAGTGTCATCTTGACATTCAATTTGATAATGAGGCTCATCAATGCATCTCTGTAATTTTTTTAAATGCCCACATAATACATAATAAATTGCTAAATCAGTCTGACAGAGCAGGATCTATTTAACCTTTGTTAAAAATTCTAGAAGCAGCATGTTAAAAACAGTTGGTGAACTTTACCTCACTGTATGTTTTTCTCAGGCTTATTTTTCATTTTCTCACTCCTCTCTGTTTGTTTCCTGGTTCTGGCTGGGAGGAAATGTCAAAATACTGCAAAAAAGGCTATTTGTACAGCATTTACGAGCCAACTGGAAAGAGGAAGCACCTTAACTCTCATGAGAGCTTATTCTTGTGAGCTTAGCAGTGAATGCTTGAGAGGTCCCAATAATTAATGCAATGCATTTGCAGGGATGGGAGCTGTGTCCATTCTGAGACTTGTATATCCTTAGTTGTAACAATTCTGGTTAGTTAAATTTTGTTGCTCTCCTTATTTAAGTTTTTGAAGAGTTTCATTCATGTCCTCTCTAGAATCAAAAAGTCAATAAACAAGCAGTTTTGTGTTTACAGACACAATACCATTAAATGTAGGTACAAAGCAAGGAGTGTTCTGAAGCAAGAATGGGTTTTAAATTGGACTTAAGGCTTACTATTAGTAAATACATCTCTGGGACTAGAGGATATCTTTGTGCAGTAATGTTTATACTGTACCAGATGAAACATTTGAAAGTTGGATGTTAATATAGCAGGCCCCAAAGTAGCTAATGGACATTCTGGTCCTGGCCACGGTAGTAGCTACCATAGCTGCCACAGAGGCTGTACTGTTTCCTTGCCTGTTCTCTGTCTCAATTTGGCAGTTTAAAAAAGTGGTGTACAATAAATACTCCCGGGACTTCCACATGATTGCTGAAAAACCTAAACTGCATGTAGTTTGTTTATAAAAAGTCCTGGGGCCCTGCTCTGCAGAGCAAAGGTCATGGAAACACATGTTTATGGCTTCACAAATGCTCTATACTCCTTGAATGGAGAAGTTTATTTGATTTAATCAGCATCCACAGGGATCCTGTAATTGCATAATAAGTAATTTATTATGGAAGTAAAAGTATTTTTCTAACTGTAGCCTATGTAGCATGAGTTTGTAGCTTTAGACTAATCCACATAGTAAAAAGAGCTTTGCAAAACAGTCTGACTGGAGTAATGGTGTTCTGTGATGAGCACGTACTTGCATGGCTATTTAATCATCAGAAAGTGTTAAAACAACAGGCACATTATCACCATGTTGGATGTAAAAACAGTTCACTGTTTGCCTACCTTCAGCAGTTTGAAGTGCTCAATGTGAGAAACTGGAAAGCTGTCCCAGATAATCCAGTTGGTGGGCGGTGAATATGAGAGTGGGGGAATCCAAAGTTTGTCTTTTTGACATACACTGGAACATGGCCTTTCAGCTACTTCAGGAAAGGAACATGGCCTTTCAGCTACTTGACTTCACCTTGGATACTGAATTACAAACAGATACGTTCGTATACAAAATAATATCAAACCTATAGTTGTTTAACTCTCATAGTCTTTTCCAGTGAAATAATCATCGCCTGGGTCATGAATGACACCACGGGGAGGTAGACAGAATAAGGCTAAGGACTAAGGTATCATCCTTAAAAGCACTTGCAGATAGGGAAGAGAGAGATGCGGAAGCTAACCTACCTCTTCCAGGGAGCGTGTTGGTGCAAAGCCTTGGTCTCTGAAACTGGGCAATCCTTGCACAGCCATATCATTGATAATTCAGGCTGTGCTGAAAGTTGCAAAGCAGTATGCATCTGTTCTGGAAAGCCTTCCAGGACTGCAGATTATGGTTGTTGATGATCAGGTTTTCCCATTTGCTAGCTTGTCTTAAACTGAGAACAGCCACTGAAGAACCGCAACTCCAAACAGAGATTTGTAGTTTTAGAAGGAAACCTTGGGAAATCAGTTTGGTATTTGCTGAGGTTCAGAATCCTGAAGTTTTCTTTCCAACAGCTGATGATCTCAGTAACACCAGAAGTAGGTTGTTCTGCATTTCCTGTGAGTGTTTGTGAGGTCCTAACTTTTTTTGTAGAACTTGGAATTCATATTTTCATGTCTAAATAACAGTGGTAATACAAGGAAAGTTAACTTCTATGGTAGCTCATCAACTTGCATGCTTTTAGCTATGCTTAAAGTGTGTAAGCCTCAGTCCATGGAAATTTTGGACCATCATCTCCTTCTCAGCTATATCCCGGTCTGGCGAAATGTCCTCTTTCCTAGTGCTTTTCCTTGGTCATGCTGTGTCATATGTGTCAGTACTAGATTATTGATACTGAACTCTTAAAATGAAATGTAGCCTAAAGGTCCTTCAGATCAATGAAGCAAGAGTGATTAGCCTGGTCATGTTAAAAAATTATGGTCCTAGTTATCATGATAGGAAAATCCAAAGACCTGTTTCGAGGAGATCAAGGTGGGAAATTGTGTGTTTGGCACCCGAGGTGAGGCAAGCAGGTTGGGGGATGAGATAGAAAAGGATATCAAGTCCCACCTTTCATTGAGCTTTTTTTATGTGGTTTTCTTACTTCTGTGTCCTATTTTTTATTTTGTTGTTTGGAGGTATTGTGTATTTTCCTCCAATTTATACTTAAAAGTATTTTCATTTAGTTCATTTTTCCCTCAAGAATGTTTTCTGCTTCTGCATGGATAACATTTTATTATTTTCTTTTGTGACTGTTTGGACTTTTATTTCCTGTTCCTGCATATGTATAATTAAGTGCTATCTCAGCAATTTAGGCAGAACTCCCATTCAGTTTAAGCTGTAACAAATGTATGAATCCTGTCTTCAGGTTCAATGTAGATTCGTGGTATTCACAGAGATATGAGTCCTGACAGTCTCCCATGGAATAACTTATTTATTTTGAAATTATTCCTATACAATTTTTGTAAGTAATTCTATATTTTAATGCGTACTGTCTTCAGCAAATTGAAAGCACTAGCTGAACAAGGGTCTTCTTCACACAGACCCATGTATAGTAGGCGTGCCATTTCATCTTTAAATGTCCAGCAGTCTCACTCGTTCTCTTTCATTTGGGATACGAACACTATCGAAGGTTCCGCCGTTCACTCATCATATTAAGCTCAAGGCACAGAGCACTGGAGCCAGTCCAGGAAGAGCAGGATTGGGCCCAAAAGGGCTAGATGAAGAGCAGGTTCATCTAGTAATTACAGCACAAGCAGAAATTATCATAACTGTTGCCCTTTATATGGCTTTCTGACTGAAACAGCTGTGGCAGAAGTAAGAGCATAATGTATAGTCCTGTCAGCATTGTTTCTGAGTATTTAAGTAGCTCCCATTTAGATAGGAGCTCAGAAATGAGCAGCAGTGATGAACAGACAGAGTGCCTCTTTGTGCTGCATGACTCGAAATGTGGTGACTGCGTGTTTGGGCTGCCATCTCCTCTCTGTTATTTTGCATAAGGATCTAATAATTCATATGTTGAGAGCTGTATAAGTGAATGGCAGCAATAACAAAGCAATTGAAATGCTAGCATACTCCATTTATAATGGGTATGGCTAGTGAAATAGCCAAATATATCCAAGAGAAAGGTGGATTTCCCAGATCAGCCCTACTGTATTTAATATGTATTTCATTGTCTGTAAAATAGATACCCTTGAGAATAAGCACGCTTTTTTCTGGGCAATCACAACATTGTAAATGCTCCAAAGTAAGAGGAGAAAATTGCCACCAAGCTTAGAGGTGAAATGGATTCCCCTTTGGGAATCCACATAACAAAATGGTGCTGAAGAATTTGGTTAAGTAGGCTGAGAGTTCAGCCACTCCTACTGCAATCTTATCTGTCGATGTGGAAATTTTTGCTGCCAAAGGTCACCAATAAATATGAAACTGCTATTCTGATGAAAAATATCAATAGTCTCACTTTCACACACAGAGATACTGCTTGGCCAGAACTAACGTTAGCTAATACAAGTTCAGATTAGTGCCGAAGAAGCTATGCTGTATTACACCAAGTGAGAACCTGGCTCAAAACTATTGCTTTTTTTTTTTTAAATATGCCCCTACATGTCTGTGAATGACTAATTTTTCCATAAATTGTATCTTTGAGTGGGCCTCCTGCTAATCCTGCAGTTTCTCACCATCAGTTGGTGATTTAGTCTGCATCACTCAATAGCTGTGTATATCTTCTGGTCTCTAAGATACGATGCAGACTTGATGGTGAAGGCCACTGCCAAATCCTAACAAACTGCTCAAGTGTGAGGGGCCTTTACACATTTCCTTCTTTTCCTTTTTCCGTTGTGTGGTTCTAAGCCACTGGTCTCATTTCCCCTGCTGAATTGTTGCAGAACACTCAAGCTTTCACTACTTCTCTCTTTCTCACTTTTTCTCTTGTTTCAGCATCACCCAACCCCACCATTTCTCATTCTCTCCTTGAGCCTCTGCTTAGTGTATTTTTTCTCTCCCAAACTGCCCTTCAGTCACCAGTGAGCTATCTGTCCGTTTATTTCAGCCCTTGTTGCCCTGTCTCAGATCACTCATACTCACCCCATTCTAGGTGTTGCATTTAAAGTCCAAGAACAGTTCATGGAGAATGATTTGAAAAGTGAGGTTTGTTGAGGAACATTAACCAGCAAGGCACTTGTGCTTAGTGACTGGAGCTTGTACCTGAAACCATTGAGCCAAAGAGGAGTTTAACAGATAATAGATAGCAAGATGGAAAGAAGGCTGATCAAACCAAACCAAATTTCATACAATAATGAACAAGCAGCGTGTTGCGCACATGTAGGAGGACTGCAGTCTTTCTCAGAGACAACACTTAACATCCTTTTTTCTTGAGACAAATCTGAAGTGGGAGCCATCCGTGTACAGCTCTAGCTTTAGTACATCTTTCATAACTCTCTTCTTACATGCACATAGTCAAAGATTATAAGAAGACTTCATCATTAAATAATGTGTTGTTTTTAATTTCAGACTCCTTTCTCTCTCTCTCTCGCTTTTGCATTCTCTTTTTCTTTCTCCCCTCCTCCTTTAGGCTGTAAGAGAAAAGTTAGAGACAGATGATGCTTTGATGTATGAAGAAGATCTGGATGACGAAGACTGTGGTGAAGCAGAATTTGAGGAAACCATGAAATTAAAACTGCTGCGCAGAATCGCCTCCCTAGCATCCAAACTGAGGGAGTTTATTGGCAACATGATAATCACCACTGGAAAAGTTGTTGTTACAATTTTACTTGGTTCAGCAGGTTGGTGCATTTGAAAAATTTCCTCCAGAGCCTATTAGATTATGCATTTAACAAATGAGTTTTCAGCGCTTTGGAACCTGGGGGAATAACAATGGAAATTTTTAAGGGAAAAGAAATTGCTGCTGATTTTATTTAAATTAACTTTTTGGCAGGCATTTGAATATGCTGAGTTGCTTAAATTTTTTGTACTAATACTGTGTGACCGTATCATTCTGTATACCACTTTCACAGTTACTGTTATAACCAAACAATGAATGGTTGCATATTATAAGTGACTATAATGTGAACTCATAGATTTGGTTTTGTCACTTCCAGGTGTAAAAAGGAACAGTATTCACATAGCCTTTAAAAAAAAGAAGAAAAAATAGACAAGGTTAATAGGTTGACTATGCAGTGTGTGAAAAGAGTGATAAGCAGTCTTCATGTTGGTTTTTGATGTGGTTGGTAAAAGTAACTGTTTTGATATGATGTAGCCAACCTTTTGTAAGGCATTTGATTTAGTACCACATAATCAGCTACAGACAGAATGGAAGTGCACAAAATCACAGTAGGTTGCAATGAATGAATTTAAAATTGGATCATGCAATTGTAAATTAGCATTCATCTGCCTACTCACATGTTTGAATGGAGTCCTTACATACGAAGTGTAAGTACAAGTGTATACTTAACATACAAGTATACTAGTATATGAAGTATAAGACTATAGTACAAAAAGTGCTTGATATTGAATTAAGAGGCCTGGTCAGGTGTGGCTTTTTCAGTAAGGTAAGATTATCTGACAGCCTTACATGTAGCCAAATGCAAAGTAATAAATCTAAAAAGTGGATAAAAATACGTTATATGGATCACCATGGGGCCTGACATCAGGGAAGAGAGAAGCCATAAAATTAAAAAAAAAACCTGATAAGTAAAGACAAATAAACATGGTTTCAGTGCCATTCTGAAGCTGCATGGGTCAACATCACCCAGGGAGGATGAAGTAGAAAGATCACGCAGCAGTGGCATGGAGCGATTTCTCCTGAGTGGCGTTGGGCAGCTTGTCTGCGGGACTTCAACACACACTGAGAGCCGAGAGGTGTTTGGAGGAGAGTTACAAAAAAGGACTTGAGATCTGGGAAGCCTGTATTCCAGAGAGAGACCTTGAGCTTAATTAAATACTTCCTTACTTACCGTGCCAAGAAAAAAAAAGATGAATGGTGATTTGACTGGAGCCTTAAAGTACTGACAAAGGTACAAAGTGCCTCCATTTTTTTAACAGACATCTCATCTAGTAGAAGTTATAATATGAGCCAATAGTTAAGTGGTAAACCGAGGCAATTTCAGACCAGAAATAAATTTTGAATTTTTCACAGCCAGAGTAATTGGGCATAATAAGCAATTTTTTTTATGGATATAGTGTATTCTCCGTCTCCTAAAGTGTTTAAATAAAGACAAAGTATCTCTTTGAATGGAAATGAGGCAGAAATTGCTGGCCTCCATCGTGAAGGCAGTCAGAATAGATGATCCCTGTGGTCCTGTCATGCTTTTAAATCTCTGAGCCTATGGAAACACCAGCAGGTTATACGCTTGCTGACGATGTGAAAGGATGCGATGATGAAGCTCAGGCAAAATGACCATGGGCAAGAGTCCTTACAGTACACGTATTTTGTCCAGGATCACATGGCTGTGACCACCCCAGCTTTTGACAATTTATGACAATAAAGTGTAGCGTGAAGCCCCCATCTCCCAAGACCCTCCCTCTCCCCTTCCCCCTTGCAAGGGCTCTGTTCTGCAGAGGCTGTGGGTGGAAATGTGCGGGGCCACCAGTCGGTCATGTCCCAAGTCTGTCTGGGCAGTGCCTGGACTCAGTCCAGATGGGGACTGATCCCCAGAGTGCAGCCCCCAAAAAGCACAGCAAGCCAGCACCTGGCCAGGCACAAGCCCTCCTGCCGGAGCTTACCGGAGCCGCAGGCCACCGAGAGCCTGCAGATCTGTCCTGAGGGAAGGTGGCTCTTAGACATGCACTAGTGAAAAACTTAAAAATACATTGAGGCAGGCATCCCTATTCATGTCAGTACTGTTACTAGACCGGTAAGTTGGATGTAAGCTCTTACGTCATTTTCTCCTGGTTGCCACTCTTAAGACATGTATGTCTTTCCTGCTTCCTCACTTAATTTTGTGGGCTACCCACAGAGCATCGAGTCTCCTTCACCAGTTAGACATTTTCACGAGTGAAATACTCTGCTGCACGTGCAAGAGCAAAAACAATATACATAAGACAGCAGAATCCTTGTCATATGTAAGCTACAAGTTTCTAAGAGTTAAAAATTAAAAAAAACCCATACATTTACTGAATATGCTCTAGATACCTTTAATTTTCAGTATATGCATCAGGTTTTTTTCAGTTTTAGTAACCTCAAGGTATCTCAAGATTTATATGAGAAGGCTTTTCAGTGTTCATCTGTCATGCCATTTTAGCATCTTGTACTTAAAATTGATCTTGAAATCTAATACACCAGTGCTCTCAGGCACTACTGGGTGGTCTTGCGGCCACATTTCTGGTTTTCTCCATGCTTTGTTAAACATCTTTAGAAAGTGAAGATTTCATCTTGGAAGAAGGTTGTGTACAGAGGTTGTTGTTGTCTACTAAGTGGTTGTGTACTAAGTGTTAAGGTATGGCATGAGTGAATTGAAAAAAAAAAAAGAAGATCCTTTTCTTCTAGTTTCCAAGCTAATAACAGTTGTAAGAGCTAATTGTAATAATTAGCATAAACAGTAATTGGATTAAATTGTTTAATAGACTGTGTGTCAGACAGATGTTTAACAAGTGCTGATATTTCCCACACTTTTCCAACCCTCCATGTTTTTATTTTCACAGGTATGATGGTGCCATCTTTGACCTCAGCTGTGTATTTCTTTGTATTTTTGGGCCTGTGCACGTGGTGGTCCTGTTGCCAAGCATTTGATCCGCTGATATTCAGCTGTCTGTGTGTATTAATGGCTATATTCAGTGCGGGGCACTTGATTGGACTTTACCTGTACCAGCTACAGTTCTTTCAGGAGGTTATTCCACCAAAGGATTTCTACGCCAGGTGAGAGAAATTCCTTTCCTATTTAATTGTGGGCCCATGATGATGCAATGCTCTGTTATCACATGGTGATGCAAATGCTCTTCCACTAATGCTTTGACAAATTTTGTGCATAACTTCATGTTCAGTCTTGGAAGAGTCGAAGCATTTCGGACTGAATGGTTTTGGATGACAGAGTGGTGAAAGTCCTGCCTGGGCAATTGTATACAGAGAGCTGGGGCAGGTTAGGAGGTGAAGGTGATTTTGGTTTTGGTCAGAGTGATCCTCAGATGTGAGTGAGATGATTTGGCTGAGACAGGAGATAAAGGAAATGGGTGGTGGCATTGATGCGAGGACATTGTACACATGCGTGTTTTTCGGTAGAGGGAAAGAAATTCTCTGAGGGCTAACGTCATAGTGTCTTAACGGGGGCAAAATGAATGTGTGGTGCCATGCTTGTGTGCAGAGACTGAGGGCTGCTGTGGTACTTCACCTGCTGTGTATAATATTAAACTGTTAATATAAAAATTCTCTCTGGTATTGCAGAATGTGCCCATTATGTTCATATCAACAGCTACATTGCTTAAATCAAAAAGCAGCATTTCTGGTTACTGCTGCAGTAAATATTGATTGGATGTGATTTCACTGACCCTTTAATTTTTTACATGCTTTTATACTGTGATCTAAAATAAGATAAAGTAATGGATGTATTTTACTCATTACTACTTTTTTTTTTCCTACTGGATTATGATTGCAAATTGGTTTTATAGTATGTATTTTTGGGGCAATAGTAATCCTTACATTAAACTAAATGTAAGCTTACCTTTATTTCTAGTAAGCCTATCGTTCCTTTTAAGTATTATAAGTTGAAAGTGAAAGGATATTAGATGTATTGGGGAGAATCAATTAATGATTTATATCTCAATGCACTTCATTAAAAGCAGTAAAAAAATGAGCTGCTTAGCTACAGTAGTTGGTACTTTAGTACTTATTTTGACGTTTTATTTCATACAGGTTAATAGATGTGTGTTCTGTGATGTTGGAATTGCTGACTTGAGGAGGCTGATTGGGAGGGCGTAGCATTACCTGAAAAATCGGAAAGATCTGCTTAGTTTAGGTTCTTTTGTGCCACCTAGAGGTGAATGGATGATTTCTACTACCAAGTAGCTAAAATGCTCACAACTTCCCTAAAACTTTTATATTACTTTATCCACGTACTAAGAAAAGAGAGAAAACATGGCTTCAAAATTCTCAACTATTTGGCTATAATCTCACAATGTTTTACCACCAGACAGCAATAACATTTTCTCAAGGAGAAAGAAGTATGTGTTTCATACCATTTTGCTAGAATACGTGAAGCTCTCTTCATATGCATCATTTGTAAAAGTCCCTTTTTTCTTTTTTATATTTTTATTATTAACTTTAAAATAATTTTTATTTGCTTTAATTTTCAATTAATTTAGTCACAAACTTGTTTTCTGCATTTAGTTATTTTTTTGTAAATAGTATAATTCTGCATTTTATGATAAAATTTCATTCGGTACAAATATGCCACGTTAACTTAGTCACTGAGTTTTGAAATGAAAATACCTGATTGCAAGTTAAGTTGCCTCTGCCTTATTGTAGAAAGAAAAAGCACCTTCAGAGTTTGGATTTAAAAACGTCACAGTGTTGGGACTTTGGAGTATGTACTGACCTTTTTGTAAGCAGAAAATGATGTTATCTTCTTGCAGACTTTCTCTTGAACTGGTACTGTTAGGTACTCAGCCTTTTACATATGATATTGTGTGAGGGACTGATGTCCTAAATTACATAGGAAATGATGTTTGAATATACAAAACACCGATGACAACTCAACAGAAGGTGAAGTAAATATATCTTCCTTGTTTCTTTAATCGCAGTTCCTTCTGCTGTGGATTTACTTTGACCTACTGTTAGGGAGACGTGTTTGAAGAGCATCAAGACAGGTGTTACCAGTGCTTGGAAGTGCAAATCTGAGTGTAAGGAAAAGCCACTAATATGATTTTTAATGATTGGAGTAGGACTGGTATATAAGCAGTGGCTAGAGGAGGAAAATAAGAGACACGTACTGGAATGGTGCAGAGAAGTATTTTAGCATTTTTAATCCTAAAAGAAATTTGATACCTTGCTATTTTATGTACCATCTCGGTTTGAAGCAGAGCTAAACATGCAGAGTTTCCATAAATACTAGTGGGGGGCCTCCATGGGTAAATTGTATGCTGAGAAAAGAATCCGATTCCCCAAATTCTTCTCTGCTATTCTCACACCGAATATGCTGTTTAATGTAGTTTTGCAAGAGGAGAACAGCAGATCATTCTCATACTTACTGAGTTGTATGAGCTCTCGTTATTTAGTTGCAGTAAACTCACTGTATGAAAAAAAAGTATACCAGGTACATGTATTTGCATGTGTTAGCTTTAGTGCCATTACAAATGGACCTTTATCCGTATAAGAAAGGAAGCTGAAGCATAAGGAAGAATGGCTTTTGTTTCTCTGTAAAGTTTTGAGGGCTCAATCACCAGGATAAGCTCTCCTCAGACGCAAGAGCAGATGTGAAAACTGCTCCTGTTGGGCTGCTGGTGGATGTTACTTCTCTCTGTAGAGCATAAAGCTGGTGCTTTAAAAAGCTGCTAACATTGGTGTTTCTGGGTTTGAGTTCTCAAGTTCCCAAGAAGTGTACAAGTTGTTTCTGATCAATAAAAAATGTGCTGTCTCTGAATAGTAATGCATTCAGCTTGCCACTGTATCGATTGATTTCAGACTAAATGAAGTTAAACTGTATCCAAACAAGCTGGGAAGTTCTCAAGTTATCAGTATCTTTCAGCTAAGATTTACATCATCCTTGTGCCGCTCCTTCCTTTTAAGAACCTTCAACACAAAATTCAGCACTTGTGATTGTAAGAAGTGACTGAACAGTGTGACCAAAAGAAAGCAGTTTTCTTGGAAGGGATAGTCTGAAATCTGGTGAATTTACATGTTTTGCCCTGAAACCTTACAGGATTCTGCAAGCAAAGTACTTTTCCCCTCAAAATAGGATACTGTGATAACATAGCCCTGTGTATTTGCCATAGTGCTGTTAGCAAACGTGAAGGCACAGATCTCGTACAAAGTTTCAGATCTACTGTTGTGGCTTTCTGGTTCTGCAATGCGCAAATAGAAGTGGCATAAGTACAAACACACACTGGAATGCCACCCAGTGCGCACTAGGAGCTGCAGATTGAAAAATGTATAGGGTACTGAAAAGTCTGAAGTGTAGCTGACGTGTCAGGGGTAGGCACGGTAGCAGTGGAGCTTGTATGAAGCTGCCTCTGCCCCTAACAGCTTTTCTTCTCTAGACCAGTGGAGAAGTGAGCAGCAGTCGTGCAAGGCAGTGCTCTGCCTGCCTTGGAAAGAGTGGTCCTAAATGGCGCAGGAGGACCAGCGTAAATAAGGCTGAATCTGCCCTTCAGTTAGGAGCTATCTTGTTGCATAAATTAACGCTAATTAATACCAACTGATCTCGGTCAAAACAAATGTCCACACTCATTTTATAATTTCATTTAAAACAGATATCTTCTGCGTTGACTTGCTGCCGTATTGCAAAATTGACGATTTACAGAGGTGGGAAAACAATAGCAGGAAGTATCCATTTAAAGCATAATTCTGAAAATATCATATTTCTGCCATAAAATTCTTTTCACCTGAGTTAATAAAAACAAGTCAATGAGCTAAAATAACTTTGGAAATTATGTACACAGTGCCACAGCCTGAAAAAATATGCAATACTATGTTTGCCATTTTTCAGATTGCTGCCTCCTTTCTTCCTGATGTTGTTTATTTTGGCAAAAGAATGTAATAGGGGCAATGATAAGGCCTTGCCAACATGAAGAAATAGGATCAGTGTGGCAGTATGAAGTTTATCCTGAGTCAGTAAAGTTATTCCTGTCCAAAACTGTGCTTATAAGCGTATTCATTTAAAGATCCAGTAATCCAATATAAATTAAAACCTATGTGCTTTCTGAGAGTTTTAGGTCTGTCTTGTACTGCTGGTAGTTTTCAGGCAAGTAATGTTCCAAATAGTTTAAATATGAATGGTTTCATCTATGGGAAGGCACCACCCTTATAAAGTGAGGCAGATCTAGGAGTCCAGGAAGGGTCATCCACTTGACAGTGTTAGGTTATTTCACATCTTTTTTAAGTGAATGGGAATTTGGAATTATACAACTGATCGCTTTGTTGCAATTTGAGTGGGGAAATCTAATCTAAGGCTGTCTTTTTGACAGGAAATTATCATCTGAAAGATGCCTATAAATCTCTTGAAGCAGGACTTTTTAAATAGGTTTTACAGTGATCAATAATAAGTTTGCTTAAATGACTGTTTTATTTTGGGGAGGAGTGTTATATTGATATTTGCTGCAGGCGGTAAATTCAGAATAAGCAGTTTGTTTTCAGATTTATGTGAGATGAGTCCAGTCCAAAATCCTCCATTTGAACTTCCCTTAAAGCTTTGATTTAGATTCAGAATTTGTAGCCCAAGTGCTCTGTTTATCCAGGGTAATAAATAAATAAATGCTTAAGCACAGTCTCAAAAATAGTCCTGGGGTTGTCAGATCAGGGTAGGACATCCAGCTGTAACTTTTTTCTAAATTAGAGGCTAAGTGCGCTGATAAAATCTCAGCAGGAGAGCAGATATTGCCAAAATAGCAAGATGCAGCTGATCAATTACCTTGTTGGCAGTGTATTGCCTCTCTGCAGGGCAAGACGCTGATCTCCTGATGCCTTTGTAGCTCAACTGGGGCCGAGAGCTGGGCAACGTGTTTCACCTGAGCTGCAGCCACTGTTAGTGCTTGCTGCAGACCATCTTTGGCACCTGTCTCAAAGGTGGCTCACCTCTGAGAGGCAGAATATTCTTACCCCTGTATGAATTTCTGAAGTTTTTGGAGTTGCTCTGTAACCTGGTGTCCTGGTTTCATGGTGATAAAATTATAGAATCACTTCTCTGTTACATTTTGTTTCAGTTTGTGGCCAGCCGTGGTGATCAAGGCCATTAGCAGTTAAATCCAGGGCAGCTGACCCAGGCTGGCCCACAGGTGTAACATTAACGTCAGGTTCACTATAAATGGGAAAGCTTGCTAGGGATGGGGAGCTCTTTGCTCTTCTTTGCTCTTTTCTTACTCTTTTCTTACTCTTTTTTTACTCTTTTTCCTTCTCTTCTCCTCTCCTCTCTTCTCTTTTCAATGGTTACTATCCCTGGAGGGACTTGCCAGGGCTAAGTATAATTTTATGTCTTTTGTATTAGTATTGATATTGGTTTTCTTATTTTATGAAAACTGTTTAAATTTCAACTCATGAGTCTCCCTGCTTTTCCCAATTCCATTTCTCAGTTGGGGAGGGGAGATGGGGTGATAGAACAACTGGTTATTGTTTAGCCCTGGGTACGGGCTAAATGGAGATACCTGGTCACAAGCCAGTGTTCAACAAGACAGAGTGTCTGATTTTCATTTATGTGTCCTATATTGAGCTGCCCTTTGTCTGCAACAGCTTTCGTGCCTTCTGCCTGATTGTTTTAGCCACTTACCACCACAGTAGTACAGCACCTGCTGCCGGGGCAGAGAGCCCTGGATACATGCTGTGTAAGGATGCTGTGCTGCCCTTCTGTTTCCATCATCCTCTATCAGCAAAAGCACACTTTGTAGTCTCAGAGCATGCTCCGAACCATGCCAGACTGGCCACCACCTTTGTCACTGTGACCAGATTAGGTTTGAGAGCCAGGATTTCTCTTCTGCAGAAGAACAGAAGTTAGCTAACCTTATTCTTATGGAAGTTTTGCAGCTGAGTTTTGTATTAGCTGTATAATGCACCACAGCTTTGGAGACAATTAATTCAAGTTTAGCCTGTGTGCAGTTCTGGGCCCCCCAGTTCAAGAAAGATAAGGAACTACTGGAGAGAGTCCAGTGGAGGGCTACAAAGATGATCAGAGGACTGGAGCATCTCTCTTGTGAGGAGAGGCTGAGGGAGCTGGGTCTGTTTAGTCTGGAGAAGAGAAGACTGAGGGGGGGATCTTATCAACACTTACAAATACCTTAGGGGTGGGTGTCCAGAGGATGGGGTCAGATTATTCTCAGTGGTACCCAGTGACAGGACAAGGGGCAATGGGCACAAACTGAAACATGGGAAGTTCTGTCTGAATATGAGGAAAAACTTCTTTACTTTGAGGGTGACAGAGCACTGGAACAGGCTGCCCAGGGAGGTTGTGGAGTCTCCTTCTCTAGAGATATTCAAAACCCACCTGAACACGACCCTGTGCAATGAACCTGCTTTGGAAGGGGATTGGACTAGATGATCTCCAGAGGTCCCTTCCAACCCCAACCATTCTGTGGTTCTGTGTGCTTTTTTAGAACCTTATCTTCAGCTGCTTTTTTTTAAAAAAAAATCTTTTGTGAAGGCAGTGAATGATTCTGTTAACAGCTTAGAAATGCAAGTTCAGACTCCTGTTGACAAAAGACAGTAATCATCTTTGCTATTGAAATCTCTTTCTAAACTATGTGATAGCTCAGGGTAGGTGGGCTTATCTAGGCTCCCTTTCCCATGAAAGGTGAGGCCAGATGATCTTTCAAGTTCCCTTCCAACCTGGGCTGTTCTATGGTTCTGTGATTCTAAGTGCTCTTCTGTATTGCATGATTCTGCAAAAGGTGTTTTGTCCCAGGATTTTGCGCACCAAAGTGAGTTTCTCAATATTATGCTAGGAGATTTTTCTGTACTAAGCAGGAAACAGTCCATTCGCTATCAGCTGAACCATCAGAGCCCTTGTGGTCTTCATTTTTTATTAACTACCTAATAATGTATGTTTAGGGTCCAAGAAGATTCACACCTATAGATGTGGCTGGTGAGCATACTGTTACCAGAATTCATAACAGCATGGCAGAAGAGTTGAAAATATAGGTGAACCAAGGTATACTGGAAAATTCGTAGTAAATCTTCTAACCTTCTCCATTATGTTTGTTTCTCCTTCCTAAGAGGAAGGTGTCCTGGTTCTTAACAAGCCTTGCATATTTTTTAGTTTCCTTTTAGTGTCTTACTTCACTGGAACAAGCTGGGGTGATTTATATCAAGATGACTGAGAAAGAAAGAGCCCCACTCAGAATTTCATTACAAATTGAACTTTTGTCAAGGCTGAAAAAGGTTGATATAATTTTTGACTGTTTTGAGTTTCACACTTTTAACCATTCTGATAGCGCTGTGTGGAATATCCAGACGCAATAGGAGAACCAGTGATGGAGTTCCCACTCAGTTGTAGCAGAAAGCCTTGGAAACGTTGCAAAACTACTCACTGCTGTGAGATTTCCAGCTTAGAGCCTGCCACATGGGCATTCGGAGATTCATCCAAAATGAATTCACCTCTTTCAACGCTTGTTCAGAGGGATTCCTTGGAGATTCAGTCATCAGCGGGGATGTAATGTCTATGCTGTGCTCACTTTATAGCAGAGTTGTACTCCACATTGATTTAAAATGGTTAGCTCAGGTTTTGGTGGAAGTCCAGTGGTGACAACAGGGAAGTCAGTGTAAACGTAACTTACCCAGCTTTACTAGGGAGAATTTGTAGCCCTTGCTGGTCTTTACATGGTTATTAATACCCATCTCTTTTTGCTACATACCGCACTTCTTTAAAAATCAACTGTTGCCGCTTGTCTGCAGCAAGCTCCGTTCGGTTGCTGGCTGGCCTGAGGCTATCCGCACCCCAGGGCCATTGAGCACTGACACCAATGTGAGGATGCAACAAATGGCGTTTATTTAACTGCGCAACAGCCTTATATAGTCGTCTTGTCCCGTACGAACTCGCACGATAATGACACATCCTGCTCCTTTTGCCACGCCTACCTTCTGTTACAGCCCGAGATTTTCCGGTCGCCGTACCCTAATCTACCTACATTTCCCCCTCCCCATGCTTCAAGTCATGCGAAGTAAAGCGTATCGCTGATTCTGGAGCCTTGCATCAAAGTGTAAGCGTAGCTGGCGGATACAACATCCCGAGCCCAGGTTCTCCAGTAAGATTCCCCTGCAACTCCTGAGATGCAAAGCAAAAGCAAGCTAATCATAAGCGCATTGTTCAAAGCTTTTGTTTCACTCAGCAACGGCCGCCGTTCCTCATCTTTCTTGGCACCCCGCCGCTTTACCAGACTCTTTGTACTGTCATGACTCCTCACGTCTGAAGGTCGAGGCTGGTGCTGTTTCGGCTTCCCCCACAGGTACTCCTGCAAAACATAAAGCTCGGACAGCGTACATATTACTTCGGGTTAGGATTTTGTTCTAAATCAGGGCGCAAACAGCGTGTAGGGACCCACTGTATAACATCATCCCGTTTGATGGCGGCATATTCCCTCCCGTGATGTAGCAGCTCCCAACCTGTTTCCCACTCTGCTGTCCCAGGGAACCGAACCTTGACTGGGGGGCCCACTTCTGGCACCCCTGGACCCCAATGTCGCTCAACTGGGGCACACTCTTGGTCTCCCCGGGCAAAATGATTTAAAGAATAAAGAGCGCGATGTAAAATGTGAGATTGGTAGTTGACAGGAATTACGTCTGGGAATCCTTCCCCCTCCCCAAGAATCTTAATTCTGTGTTTTTGTTTCTTACTTAAACCTGGTTCCCTGTGTCTCGCAGAGCCCAGTCAGAGAATCCCAGCCTTGGTTACCCATAAATCCTGCTCTCTGTTGTTGAGCCACAAAGGTTGTATTGACCATTTGTTGCACAGTTTTCTGCAAACATGCAAACAAACAGGGTAACACAAGTAGGATAATGCCTATTATAAACATTCCCATAAGCAGACTCTATCTACAAAACATGCAGTTTACTTCAGAACACACTGTTATTCTCTATTATTCTAGCTGAAAGGAAAATTACTAACAGGAAAGCTGATTCTGTTTAAAGGTAACACAGATCAGGCCTTTTAGAGCCTACTCTGAGGCCTACTCTTGCTCAACCGTTGCTAAACCATCCGGTATCAATTTCCCCCTTTGGAAGTAGTTAGATTTATTATCTCACTACTTCCATATACTATTCTCAATTATTGCCTCAACACAACCCACGCAGATCCCTATGATAATTATAATCACAACTATATAAACTATTCCCTCTAATAATGTGGCTAACTATCCTTTTAGAGACAATCCACCTAATTCTTGCAGGATTTTGTTGAGCCAATTATTTCCTGCTGCATCCCTGATTGCCCTGCTGTCTTCTGCTACTCTCTGTCGGATCTCTGGATCTAAATCCCACCTCCACATATGGTTTAATACACTTGATCGGAAACCACCGTACTCCTGTGCCTGTAGAGACAGAAGAATAATCTCGACCCATTAGTAATAGTTCCCCTGGTCCTAACCCCTCGTTAGTACCTGGTTCCCTATACCACACTTTGCCTTTGTTTTTCACATAGCTTGCTCCCTGTCGAACTGCCTCCCAATGTATTACAATTGGGGGTCGCTCCTTATCTCCTGCTAAAGTTAAATGGTTAAGTACACAAACAGCTTTTGCAAGTCTCTCAGAAGGTTCAGTCACCTCTCCCCCCTTTTTGTTTTTGCAGAAGCTGTTTCAATGTACTATGAGCACGTTCCACAATCGCCTGACCCATAGGCGAATGAGGAATCCTGGTGACATGTGTAATACCCCATAGTTGACAAAATTGATGAAAAATTTATGAACAGTATGCTGGTCCATTATCAGTCTTAAGTTGTTGTGGAACCCCAAGACTTGTAAAGCAAGCAAGTAAATGTCATTTGACATGACGACCTGTTTCCCCAGTTTGTGTTGTTGCCCATATTACATGTGAAAACGTATCAACAGATACATGAACATATTTGAGCCTTCCAAATTCTGCAATGTGAGTAACGTCCATTTGCCACAGTTGCAACGCACTCAACTCTCGAGGATTTACCCCTATTCCAATTCCCATGCCAATTTTCTGACAACTAGGACAAACACTAACTAATTCACGTGCTTGTGCCATGGTGAGGTGAAATTGTTTCGCTAACATTTTCGCTGATTGATGAAAGAATTGATGGGATAGGTGTACTTGTTCAAATAAATTTGGTGATATTTGCGTATAGGACACAAGTGTGTCTGCTTTATTATTTCCAATGCTCAAACCTTGATCAAATTGATGACTACGAATGTGGGTGACAAAATAAGGTATCTCTCTGAGGTTTATTGCTTGATGCAACTGTAGCAAAATGGTGTAAAGTCGCATATTTCTTATTGGTCGTATAAAAGCTCTTTCAATTCGATTTACAATGCCTGCTGCATAAAGAGAGTCTGTTACAATATTTACAGGTAAATCCTTCCATTTTACAAAAACCTGGTATATCGCAAAAAATTCAAGTGTCTGCAATGAATCCTCAGTTTGTCCTGAGAATTTACAATGTTTCCATTGTCCATCCTCTTGCCAGGTAATAACTGCTGAATGTGATCGCTTTCCTGCATCAGTAAAAACAGTTAGTCCAGTCACAGGTATCTCTGATCTGATAGGTTTTTCTTCCCAATCCTGTTTTCAAATAAACTGTAGCTTTATATCTCTTGGCAAAAGTGTTAACAATTGTCCAGTAAAGTCCTGTAAGGCTATTTGAAAAAGAGTTGACTGATTTGTTAACCACTGTAGATATTCCTTTCTGATAGGTAAATAGATAGCATCTGAGTCTAGTCCGGTAATGTCTGTAATCCTTTTATGCACTTTGACAAGCAATTGTGCTATTGCTTCCACTCTGGTACAAAGTGTTGTTTTAGGATGAAAAACTAAAGAGTCCACTCGAGCATTGCCTTCTGCAATAAACCCAGGCAAATTAGTATGATTTCTTACATGTAAAACATAAAACAATGCAGTTCGGATTTGAATTTCTTGCCACAGAGCTCGCAGCAATTCAAAAACACACTGATTACATATGTGCTCTATAACAGGTCTATCCAATTGCTTTATAATGCCAGCTACATATGCTGAATCAGCAATCAAATTAAAGGGAATGGGAAAATTCTGAAATATTTTTAATACAGCTCGTAATTCTACCACCTGAGGTGAACCCTTTTGTTGTACTCCCATAGATTCCCACTTGCTGTCAGAATACCAGACAAGGCCCACCTTGCCTGTGTTCCCAGATCCACCCGTAAAAATGGTAGTTCCATCCACAGGAGTGTCTGCGCACCACACTCCTGTGGCAATTGGAAGTTCCGCACTCAATTTTATAACAGGATGGGAGGGCAAGTGGTAAACAACCTGTCCCGAGAAATTCTCCATAGCTGTTTGCAAAGCAAAGCTATTAGCCATACACCACTCAAAATATTGAGCTGCAATAGGAATGGTCAGTGATGCAGGGATCTCTGGCCACAAGCTCCCGACATCGCATCCGTCCTTTGATGAATAATCTGTGCCAATAGCTCTGTAACGAATTTGATCATTCTGAATTCCATTGACCAATTATTGCATACGGAATTTACCTATCAAACAAAGTGATAATTTGTATTTCCTGATTCAAATCAATATGATGTACAAATTTGGAATGTAGCCTGCTTTCTATTTCTGTAATCAGTTGCTGTACCTCTGAAGTAGTGTGTCGTGGTGCTGTTAAAGTTGTGTCCCCTGTTAATAATTGGAATAGAGACTGCAATTGTGACAACGTAAGCCCCAAGTACGGCCGCAGCCATAACTTGAGCCTTATGTTCCACAGTACCCACTTTTGCACATGCCTTTATCATAGCATTCAAATCTGTTTTTCCAGGTAAAGCTTCAATGATCTTTTGACAATCAGCATTAGCATTATCCCTGTTTGCCACAGGTCCAAGGCTTGGCAGCCGCACAGGTTAACCCCGTGTGGAAACACCAGTCCTGCGCTCCCTGCGGTTTGGGCTGCGAGTTAACTGCATAGGCCTGGAACTGGTTGGGAAGATTCATTTGTGTCAGCATACGGTTCCCCCCCCTGCATTCTGCAGCTGGTTGTTATCAGCTGACCTTGAGCATTATACTGAGACCTGCACAGCTTCACAAAATGCCCCAGCTTCCCACAGCAATGACACATCAAAACAGTTATCTCTCCCACTCAGCTTCAACTTCTTAAGGCAGTTTTTCTTAAAGTGACCTTCCTGTTCACATGTATAACAACGATGAGCTACCTTAACTGCCGCCGCAAAAGTTTTTGCTAAATGCTCCATCTGAAATGTGGTGGTTCCTACTTTCTCACAAGCATCCATTAGCTCAGTTAAGGTGGGGTTACGATTTGCCATCCCCGCAGCAACCCCTCTGCAGTCCTCACCTGTGTTGTCCCTCGCCAACTATAGTGGCAATGCTTCTCCCACAACCCTCCAATCCAACAGTTGCCAAATATTTCCTCCCTCAGGACCCGCACCCACAATCACCAGATATGCCCGTGGAATCACAGCTCCTTCTAATAACGCATCTCGAATGACCCCTTTCCATTTTACTCCTCCCCCCCCTTCCCCTGTATACGCGGGCGGACGCTGATTCTCTCCCTCACCTCCCACATTACCAGATGGACGCAGACCTCCCCCCCGGCCCTGATCTAAAGGTGGAGTAGGGATTTGCAAAGGAGGTTGAGGTGACCCTAATATTTGTCCCGAACACAGAGGGGGGTTTTGGGGAGACATAGTCACGTGTCCCGAGGCGTTGGCTGTACGATGCTGCTGCAATTCCGTCTTTAATTCTTCCAGTCGTCTACCAAGCTCTGTCATGTCAAGTTCGTGTCCATTTCGTGATAGTAACAGTCCTTTAAGTCCTTGTGACTCTGGTACTGCTGACTCTGTAAATGGCTAATCCGGTAAAGGTGGGTACAAAGCATGTTTACCCTCCTTCTTGTCCTCCTGCTCAGCCTCATCCGTAGAGAGATCAATGAGAGGAGGAGGGGGTTTCGGAGGGGGTTTCTGCCAAGTCTCCTGTTCAGCGTCTGAATCAATTAGTCCAAATCGAGCTCGTGTTTTAGGGCGCACTATCAGTCCTGATGGATCTGTATCTATTTTACTCACTCCCCACTCCTCAGCTTTTTTCGGAGCCGTCCGTACTGACGGCGATAAAGGAGCTGCCACCGGTACAGCCACCGGGGCCGTGGGAGGTGTTGGTCCCGCAAACAGTGAGGGGGTAGTAGACGTCTGCGGTCCTAAAGCCATAAAAGCTGAATGTGTGACTTCTCTCTCTGCTTTTATTCCTTTTAACGCTTCACTAACCAGCCGCCATGTAGCAGACAATTTAAAGGCTTCCTTATCACCACTTGACACCGCATTCCAGAGAGAACCACCAATCTTCTCCCATAAAGGCACTTCAAAGACATCATTAAAGGTTGTAAAATGTCCTTTATCTTTTGCCCAAAACAGTAACTGCTTTAATGCAGCTTCGTCACATTTAATTCCTCTCTCAGAGAGTATATGTTGGAGGAGTTTCACCACTGCCACTTCTGTCTTGGTCAGGGTAGACCCCATGTAAACACGTCCGAGCCGCATCCCATGTCGCCCAGTCCTCCCGCGCAGCCCGTAGCAGCCACAAGATAACTCCCCATGTTTTTAATTCTTTGGCAGAAACCGCTGCCATAGCTCGCTCAGCGAGCTGCATCGAGCACCGCTCCCAGGTATTCAGCTGTAAACAATCAGCCGGTCCTGCCACCGCCCCCCCCTTTAACGAGACGGTCCACACACTGGGCTACGTCTTTCGATTTCACAGAAATCTTAAATTCCCCGCCCAGTAACGAAATCACCTTTATCAAGGTTTCCATGGTTCGCGAACCCACTCCGACCGCCTGCGGTCCGCCAGCCCAGCAATCACGTCGGGGTCACCACTTGTTGCCGCTTGTCTGCAGCAAGCTCCGTTCGGTTGCTGGCTGGCCTGAGGCTATCCGCACCCCAGGGCCATTGAGCACTGACACCAATGTGAGGATGCAACAAATGGCGTTTATTTAACTGCGCAACAGCCTTATATAGTCGTCTTGTCCCGTACGAACTCGCACGATAATGACACATCCTGCTCCTTTTGCCACGCCTACCTTCCGTTACAGCCCGAGATTTTCCGGTCGCCGTACCCTAATCTACCTACAATCAACAAATTCTTGTTTGTGCCAGGATTTACAGCAAGTTTGAAACTCTCTGGAAAAAAAGCAACAGATGAAATAATAGAAAGTAAACTGCAGCAATTTCCTTGGCAGAGCAGCCCTCCAGCCTCCCTGGCAGTCTGCGTGGTGGTGGCTCTCCATCTCCACAGCAGAGCTGTCAGTGTTCACCGTAACTGCCGCCCCGCATGAAGTGCCAAATTTAGCCTTGGCAGAAGCAGGCACAACTTTATTCGCATTGCTGGCATTGCACCACAGGTGATTTACATCCCTCTGTCTTCCCCTGGACTTGAAAGGGATGTAAATAGAGACACATGCTAAGGCCTTTTAAAAACGTGTTTCTGCGTACAGGAAAAGTGGGTTTCCGAGCGGTGTTTTGCTGCAGTGGCGAGCCTGCGACCGGTGAGCTCTGGGGCAGCCTGGCAGGGCTGGCCCTGGCCGCAGGTGGTTCTTGTTAGTGGGGAGGGGGGAGCCTTGGCACTCCCAACAACCCGTACACTGTATCCGGAAACCAAGCGTAAGCTGCAAACATAAAAATCAGTCACTGTCGCATGACATAATGGTGGTGAACTGCCACCTCCTTGCCGTCTCCTGACCCCAAATAGTTGTGTGTTACCATAAGTGCAGCCGAAGGTGCATCTTGGGATGTGTTGAAATGTCAGGGTGAGAGGGACAGAGGGAAGTGACAAAGATTTTCGAAGTGCTGGTGTACTGTGATAAACTTGCCTGCTGTTTCTGGTTCGACTGAACTGGGTGTGCAGTTGCCCTCGTGACAGAGCGTTCCCACTTTTGCATCCACTTAGGCAGCTGGTTCGCATGGGACCGGCAAACCTCTCCGCTAACAGAAGCTCTGCTCATGGTCAGGGAGATCAGGATCGCTCCACTCCCCCGTACACACCATGCGTCTGCTTACATGTATCTGATTCCCACACTGACACTTGAATACAGTCTCCCTGCCCATCACAGCCTGTCCTGTGTGGGCGTGCAGAGGATGACTGCGAAGAAGTGACCCTTTAATATTCTTCTCATACTTTTAAAGAAACAAATCTGCATGCTATGGTCATTGAGTAAGTGTCTGAAAAAAAGGACAGAAGGGGGACGGACAGACATCAACCCTTCCCTTTCTGCTGGATTCAGATTGTTACTGCTTTGCGGTATTAGGAGACATGGATTAGAATTAGCAAACTTCTTTTGGCATTACAAGCTCGTCTCTGCTGTTTTCCTAAGATCTGCTTGCCAGCCTTTATTTTCGTCCTCTGGTACGCCCAGAAATTGTGATGATAAATATTTAGCACTTGTGTAGCTCTTTTTGTTTTCAGCTCAGTGTATAAACATTGACAAATGAATCATCCCACATTCCTTGGAGGTAGTACAAAATGCAGTCCTGACTAACCTCAGTCCAGCACACACAGGGGAGTTAGTCCTTGTCTGTGCAAGAGGTGATCTCCATCAGTTTCTTTAAACACTCAGAGTGGATGTGCTTAATCTCTTGTTTATGTTCATTTAGCTGAAGTCGGGAACTTACTGATAAAAACTGAGCCAGTCAGATACAGTTTATAAGCAATTTAAATCAGCTATGTTACAGAGCTTTGGTTTTGAAATGAGTTAGTTGGGCATTTCCCCCACATTTGCCAAGCCTTGTTATTCATTATACCATTATCTTCTTTCCCATATCTTGCTATTTTATTCTCTTTTTCTGTTTAAAAACAAATGGGAATCATAGCTTGAATTTCTGCCTTAGAGCATTCTCTGCTAAAAAAGAATATCTTTTTTGCTCATATTTTCTACTGCAGAATCACTTAATTTAGGTATCAATCACTCTTGCTTTTTTTCAATCCGTTCCACTGCCAGCTGTATAAGTGGAAAATCTCTTTATCCTCTGCATGCATCACTGAACCTAGCATTCAGTCCCACGGTGACTGAAAAGTATCATCATTCCCTTTCAGAGGTGGAAAAATTCCATAACAGAAAAGTTAGATTAATTGCATACCCCACACCACCACCGCCCCCCCCCCCGCCCCCCGGCCCCGCCCTGCTCCAGATAGCCAGAGCTTGGAATAAAACTCAAAGTTTTTGGCTGCAATCTGTGTCCTTAGGTTGCTAGATCAGAGACCAAGTTACAAATTTAAAAACACAAAGCTAAAATGAGTATGGAGCTACACTTTAAAACAATTTCTATTCTTGTGCCTATGTTATTCTAAGAGGTAACAGTAAATCTCTTAAGCTGGCAGGCAGTCACATGTTTAGTTGTTGTACCAGGTAACTTGCACGTTCTGGTCATGTAGCACCATCCCGCTAAATGCTGATGCCCACCAGGGCTATTTAAGTATGGTCTCCTTTTCCTAAGTGGTTTCTGCTGAAGCTTTAGACTCAAGGGACTAGCTGCGTAAACACATCTGACCTCCCAACACCTAAGCTTAGGACAAGAAAGCCATTCGTGGGCTGCACTGCCTGTGTGAGACTTGCTGAGGTGCGACTGTTGGCTCCTCTCCTTTCAGCAGCTCTGCCAACTCAGTTTGAAAAACCAATAACTTCAGTTACTAATTGGCGCGGAAAGACGTCATTAAGCTGTGCCTCCTGCTGTGTGCCGAGGTGTCCAAGCTCACCCTCTGGCAAGGGGAAGCCTTTGTGGCCATGGATGTTTCTGACCATGCCTTTGGTTTTCCCTGTCCTGCTTTCTACATGGCTCCTGTTTTCTCATTACTTCCGTCTCTGAGTAGAAAATGCAAATAAACATTAAAAATTTTTAATTTTGTTGACACAATTCGGGTGCCGTCCTTCCTCAGGAAGAGCTGTTCGATATGAGTTGCTTTTTGTTCCCCCATATGGTCTTGGGGAACGTGTGTGTCCATGAGGAAGGGGAGTGGGTGGCAAACCACTGTGCCTGGTGCCAACTAGCCGCCTCTGCTGGGGTGGCTTTTCTTTCTCCATCCTTTCATCCCTGTGATGCTGCCTCAGCTCCTACAGCCTCCATGCTCCCTGAGTTGCCTCCGTTTTGCAGCTGAAACTGTTTAAAAAAAAAAACCTGCTGCATTTACAGTAGTTCTATTTTAGTGACAGAACAACTATCTACCTAACTCTCTGCATAACACATGAGCTAGGTTGCTGCTGTCAAAGCAGTGACACTGCTGGTCCTGGTGAGGGAGAATTGTGTTGAAGGAGACACTCTAGCTAAGGTATCAGGCAGGGGCCCTAAAGCAATTTCTTCAGCAGCTTTATCCCCATTTCACCACCTTCTTCCCATCCTATCTGGTGGTCCTCGCTCTGCTAGATGCTCAGCTGTCTGTTTGGGATTAAAGAACTGGTAAAAGATACTGGAGTCACTGCTTCAGTATGTTTCTTCATCAGTTGATCACCTCTGGAAGTTGCGGCAAAGGTCCCCAAAGTCTACAGCAAATCACTGCTTTTCTAGTTCACTGGTGTGCTGACGAGGGCAACATCAATATCAATGCTCACCAGAAACTCAGAGCACAGCGGAGATGTGTTACAGGTAATGAAAAAGTTTGCAGATCCAGAAAGGGAATCCTGATAGGATAAATCTTGTTCATATGAGGGCTTTTGAAAATAGGTTTTGTCTCAGTAAACAAGGGATTAATAGACACACATCCACTATTAGTGGTAACAGTGGGGAATTATTGCCTCTAAGGCAATGAATGCATACTATGAGCTTTTGGAATAGAAAGTCAGTACAAAGCTTGATTATTTGATGAAATGTGGTATATATCTCACAAATCTTCATGTTCAGTCTTAAATTCCCCTCAGGACAGCTGCTTTATTTCACATATATGGAGTATTTGAATGTCTGAAGTTTGATCATTTTTAGTGGACGTCTAATCCTTAGCAGCTTCCAGTCACATAGTCTCAGAGAAAATTCCATTATCTGGTTACTTTAAAAAAAAACAGGTTATACAGCAGATACTATTTAACATCCTGTTTTAAAGTTGTTAATTCACTTGAGAGCAAAGTGATTTTATTGTGTCTGCTTATGTGGTTATTTTGTTCTCCCTGAATTAAGATTTGTGTTGTGTTTACAGTTTTTGTAAGCTTTTCTATAATTCACAGCCCTTAAAGCTATCCTTTTGCCTCTAAGGCTTCGTGGATTAATGGCTCATCATTTCTCTCTGTCCTCATTATATGGATGATATTAGCACACAAGTTTTAAATTACTTATTTTTTTCATGAGGTTTCTCATGAAGTAGATGTGCATTTGAAATTAGTTTCCCCTTAAAAGAAAAGTCACTGATGTTCAGAAGAGGGTGGGAGATATACCAGGGCTGGTTTTGTCATTGCCAGAAAAGCTTTGATCCAATAGAAGCTATGGAAACCAAGACTTGGTAGAAAAAAAAGTACATAGACATCTGCTAAAAAGCTATAGAAATATGACGACATTAAAACAAAAGTCAGAATGATCTACTTACCCACCAAGCCTATATTCACTCTGTGTATGCCTGTATTATAGCGTTGTGATAGCAACACTCTGAAGGAAAACACTTCCAGTCTTAGTCTACATTTTCAAATATTTCCAAAAAAGTTATTAACTGTTAAGCTGAAATTTATCATAATACTTCTCAACCCAAACAATCAAATTTTTGTGTTATTGTTAATATGGCACAGTTCCACTTAGCCAGTCCTGAATTATCCAAGTCTGAAGCAAAGCGGGGTGTAGGGCTTTTAAGCACTAAAAATACTTGCAATGCTTTTTAAAGCTTATATCACTCTGAAATGGATAAATTTAATAACTTTAGCCCAGCTATGGACTGAGGTTTGTGTCTGCAGTATCTCCCTACACGGTTGTCCTGCTGAGCTGAGGAGAAGGCACGAAGGATCAGCTCCTTCTCTGTGGAATCTTATAAATAGGGTGATTTGGAAAGACAAATGCCAATTTTCCCATTCATTTTTTTTTCCCTTAAAAAGCCGTGTGAAACCAAATGCCTCCTGCTCATCTTAACCCTAATTCTTTGGGACACTTAATGCACTTCAGCCAACTTTCCCACCTCTTTCCTCCCTGTGTTCTGCTATTTCTGTAAAAAGGTTGTGTCAGCTCAGCGTACCCTGGAGCATTAGCCCCAGTGTGGTCTGGATTCCCAGCCTGTAGCCTGGAGAGCAACAACCTTCTGGAAGGCAACGATGGGCCTGGCGGTACCACAGGACTGGCTGAGTCCTTTCCAACAGCATGTATTTCTTTGGGCATATGAGCCAAATGAGGTACTGGGGGGGGAAGTGGGGTGGCTCACAGGATTCCCTTGGAAGAGACTCTACACATACAATTTTATGGATCATAACTTGTGTGTAGCTCTGCCATCCAAGTACAGAAAACTTGACAGGATGTCTTGTGTGAATGAGAGGCTCCTAACTTTTAGGAGGGCTGTGCAGAAATGATACTTTCTGTTTGCTAATTTATTTTTTAATTCTTTCCACTCTTCCCCCCTTTTTTCCCCAAGGCATTTTCCATTCCGACAAGAGTGCGTACCTCCTTTAAGTGAGTGTTTGAAAAAAGGTTCACTTCTCAAGCAATGCTTAGAGTTTGGGACATAGACCTTTCACTATTTCAAGTAGTCTTCATGAACCTTGATCTTTGGCATATGGCCTGTGAAACATGAAGTTTTACCTTTTCTCCATGTATGTCAGCCCTCTTTCCCCCAGAAAAAGATGATTTCTACCACCACCACCCCCCACCTAAAAAAAAAAGCTACATTTTTTCCTAATTTCTGAGGCTTTATTTTTATTCAGTTTCTCTTTTTGTAAATAAACTGTTGAACCTTTTTCTGTTCTCTCTTGTCCTTGCCTCTCCTCCCCCTCTTCTTCTCTTCTTCTTCCCTTTTCTTTTCTTCTCTTGTTTGGCCACTTTTAACATCTCCATTTTAGGGCTCATCTATTCAAATGTCAGTCAGTCTTGATAGTCCTTTCTCCTACCCCAGACACACAGGCACCTCTCCCCTCTCCTTCTGTGTGAGGAGAGTAAAATTAGTATGCAATAGAAGATATCCAGATGACGTAAAGATTCAGACAGTTCATAAAACCCAACAGAAATTCTGAAGTCTTATAAAGATGGATTCCCCAAATCCAACCCAGCAGTCTCTGATGCCATTGTTGTGAATAACCATTCCAATATGTACTGGCCCCAGCAAAAAATTCCTGTAATCATAAATCACAGAATCACAGAATCACAGAATGTTAGGGATTGGAAAGGACCTCGAAAGATCATCTAGTCCAATCCCCCTGCCAGAGCAGGATTGCCTAGACCATATCACACAGGAATGCGTCCAGGCGGGTTTTGAATGTCTCCAGAGAAGGAGACTCCACAACCTCTCTGGGCAGCCTGTTCCAGTGTTCGGTCACCCTCACCGTAAAGAAGATTTTCCTCATATTTAAGTGGAACCTCCTGTGTTCCAGCTTGCACCCATTGCCCCTTGTCCTGTCAGCGGATGTCACTGAGAAGAGCCTGGCTCCATCCTCATGACACTTGCCCTTTACATATTTAAAAACATTAATGAGGTCACCCCTCAGTCTCCTCTTCTCTAAGCTAAAGAGACCCAGCTCCCTCAGCCTCTCCTCATAAGGGAGATGTTCCACTCCCTTAATCATCTTCGTGGCTCTGCGCTGGACTCTCTCTAGCAGTTCCCTGTCCTTCTTGAAGTGAGGGGCCCAGAACTGGACACAATATTCCAGATGCGGCCTCACCAGGGCAGAGTAGAGGGGGAGGAGAACCTCTCTTGACCTGCTAACCACACCCCTTCTAATAGAGCCCAGGATGCCATTGGCCTTCTTGGCCACAAGGCACACTGCTGGCTCATGGTCATCCTGCTGTCCACTAGGACCCCCAGGTCCCTTTCCCCTACGCTGGTCTCCAACAGGACTGCCCCCAACTTGTATTGGTACATGGGGTTGTTCTTGCCCAGATGCAGGACTCTACACTTGCCCTTGTTATATTTCATTAAATTTCTCCCCGCCCAACTCTCCAGCCTGTCCAGGTCTCTCTGAATGGCTGCGCAGCCTTCCGGCGCATCAGCCACTCCTCCCAGTTTTGTGTCATCAGCGAACTTGCTGACAGTGCACTCTATTCCCTCATCCAAGTCATTAATGAATATATTGAATAGTACTGGTCCCAGTACCGACCCTTGAGGGACTCCGCTAGACACAGGCCTCCAACTGGACTCAGTCCCATTGACCACCACTCTCTGGCTTCTTTCCTTCAGCCAGTTCACAATCCACCTCACTACCCGATCATCCAGACCACACTTCCTCAGTTTAGCTGCGAGGATGCTGTGGGAGACAGTGTCAAACGCTTTACTGAAATCGAGATAGACCACATCCACAGCTTTACCATCATCTATCCACCGGGTTACATCCTCATAAAAGGCTATCAAGTTGATTAAGCATGACTTCCCCTTGGTGAAGCCATGCTGAGTGCCCCTAATGATCCCCCTATCCTTGATGTGTCTAGAGACAGCATCAAGAACAAATTGTTCCATCACCTTTCCGGGGATGGAGGTGAGGCTGACCGGTCTATAGTTACCCGGGTCCTCCTTCTTGCCCTTTTGGAAGACTGGAGTGACATTCGCTTTCCTTCAGTCCTCAGGCACCTCGCCCATTGCCCATGACTTAGCAAAGATGATGGAGAGTGGCCTAGCAATGACTTCCGCCAGCTCCCTCAGCACCCGCGGGTGCATCCCATCAGGGCCCATGGATTTATGGATGTCCAGATTGCTTAACTGGTCCCTGACCCAGCCCTCATCTACCAAGACAGATTCCTCCTCTATCCTGACTTCTTCTGGGGCCTCAGGGGTCCGGTGCTCCTCAGGACAGCCTCCAACAGTATAGACAGAGGCAAAGAAGGCATTCAGTAACTCCGCCTTCTTTGTATCCTCTGTCTCCAGGGCCCCCACCTCATTCATCAGTGGGCCTACATTGCCTCTAGTGTTGGTTTTACCTGCAATGTATTTGAAGAAGCCCTTTCTGTTGTCCTTGACCTCTCTTGCAAGGTTTAATTCCAAGGAGGCCTTAGCTTTCCTAGTTGCCTCCCTACATCCTCTGACAACAGACTTCTATTCCTCCCAAGTGGCCAGCCCCTCCTTCCATGATCTGTACACCCTCTTCTTCCACTGGAGTTTGCCCAGCAGTTCCCTGTTCAACCATGCAGGTCTCCTGGTACCCTTCCTTGACTTCCTACCTGTTGGGATGCTCTGATCTTGAGCTCGGAAGAAGCAGTCCTTGAATGCTAACCAACTATCTTGGGCCCCCTTACCTTCTAGTACCCTGTCCCATGGGATTTCCCCTAGCAATTGCTTGAAAAGGCCAAAGTTGGCCCTCCTGAAGTCCAGGGTTGTGATTCTGCTAGCTATTCTGTTCCTGCCACATGAGATCCTGAACTGGTCACTACAACCAAGGCTGCCCTCAACCTTCACCTCTTCAACCAGACCCTCCTTGTTAGTGAGGATCAGATCCAGCAGCGCTCCTCTCCTAGTTGGCTCATCGACCATTTGCATCAGAAAGTTATCATCAATGCACTGGAGGAACCTCCTGGACTGAGGATGGCTGGCTGAGTAGGCCTCCCAGCAAATATCAGGGTAGTTGAAATCCCCCATGACAACCAGGCCCTGTAATTACGAGACTGCTCTCAGCTGCCTGTAGAAGGCCTCATCACCCTCCTCATCCTGATCTGGTGGCCTGTAATAGACACCCACAACAGTATCACCCCTGCCAGCCTGCCCCTTAATTCGCACCCACAAACTCTCAACTCGCTCCTGATCCGCCCCTGGACAGAACTCAATACATTCTAGCTGCTCACTCACATAAAGAGCAACTCCACCACCTCTCCTTAGCGGCCTGTCTTTCCTGAACAAGACATAGCCATCCATGACCACATTCCAGTCATGCGAGGCGTCCCACCAAGTCTCTGTAATTGCCACTAAATCATAGCCCCCCGACCGAACACGGATTTCTAACTCCTCCTGTTTCTTCCCCATGCTGCGTGCATTGGTGTACAGGCATTTCAGGGAGCGAGCTGAGCACACCGATTTCACCCCAGGGGGATGGGAGGCCTCCTGATCTACCTCAACACTAGAGCATTGCCCCAGTGGTGCAAGCCCAGCTACTACCCCATCCCCCTTCGAATTTAGTTTAAAGCTCTCCGAATGAGCCCTGCTAATTCCTGTCCCAGAACCCTTTTGCCCCTACGACATAAACCTTTCCCATGTATTACCGTCACGCCTGGTGTCTTATAAAACCAGCCATTATCAAAGAACCCAAAGCCCTGCCTGTAGCACCAGTCTCGTAGCCAGGCATTAATAGAGAGAATCCTACTATTCCATCCCACGTCATCACCTGAAAATGGAAGGAGGGAGGAGAAAACAACTTGCGCCCCAGACTCTTTCACCAACCGTCCTAGGGCCTTGTAGTCTTTCTTCATCCCCCTCAGACTACGGGATGCAGCTTCTTCCCCACCTGTCTGGAAGATCAGCAGGGGGTAGTAGTCTGTGGCCTTCACCAGGTTGGGGAGTTGCCTGGTGATATCCCTGATTTGGGCTCCAGGCAGGCTGCAGACCTCCCTGTGATGAGGGTCAGCTCTGCATATTGGGCCCTCAGATCCCTTTAGGAAGGAGTCTCCAACCACTAAAACTCTTCTCCTCTTCCTTGTGGAGGAGGTAGCTATACGCCTGTCAGGTTTTTCTGACTGTGGTGGGACCTCTGATATAGGTTGCCTCTCCACCACATCCCCATTGGACCGGCTGTATTCCACTAGGGCTTCATATCTATTGCTCAGAGGCACCTGTGGAGGCAAGGTAGGCAAGGAGGGCACTCGCCTTTTGCCACAGCCATAGACTTGCTGTTTTCCACCTGAGAGGGGCAGAGTACAGGGGTCTCTCGATCCTGGGAGCTCTCCAGCAGGTGCTCCCATTTTTGTTGCAGGGAAGGCAGAGCCTGGCTCCACCAGTCTATCTCCATTTCAGCCTCCCGAGTGCTCCTAAGCCTTTCTACTTCGGCTTGAAGCCTTTCAACCTGCCTTTCAACCTGGCTTTGCAGCTGTGCCGCTCGGCCGAGCAGATCATCTACCTGCTCACAGCGCACACAGCCCCCTGTCACCACAGAGACGCTGTAGCATTCCCTGCAGCCTGCGACCTGCACCATCGCCTCCTTCCGTGGGAGCTCTGTCTGGGTTCCCACATCCATTTTGGTCTTCTTCCTGCTGGTGACACCCCTGGTTCACAGCTCCTTGGCACCTTCCTCGCCTTGTGCACTGGGAGGGAGTCAGCGCCCTCCCCAACGAGCTGCAAACTGCTGCGGCCTCTCCCGCCCTGGGACACACCCAGTCACAGCTGAGTCTCCCTCTCCCTTCTGGCCAGGGACTAGTCCCTGCCCTCCAGGAGGCTTTTTATCACCCGATCACCCGCGGTGCCTCTGGCTACACCCCCTCCTCTCCTGATTCGTTGCCGGGGAACCTCCGGGTCCGGGGTAGGGGTGGAAGCAGCTCGGGGCTGATGCTCGTAGGGGGGGTCGGGGGGGGCCCAGAGTACGAAAACCGCCTGGTTAAGCCCGATGTCGCCCTCGCCCCCGCACTAACCTCAAGTCGCTGCCGCCGCTGTCGCTGCTGCCGCCACTGTCAGCTCTAAATACTAAATCAGGAAATGCAGCTCCTGAAGTGGCTTGATGCAGACATTTTCTTCAAACCGTAATCTTCATTGCCCTGTTCTGGGTTTAATTTCCAGTCTGCTACCATGTCACAGAGTTGCAGACTTGCATCTTTGTTTTATTTTATTAGTCTATGGTAAATCTTTTCCTGAAACAGGAAGCAAGGCCTGTGAAATAATCTTTCCTGCTTAAATCAGTCAGTATTTGTAATGTACATCCAGCTTATTGTGGATAAGGAGCAAATGTTACATGCAATAACAAGAATATTTGGACGAAGAAGGCTTGAAATGGCTGTAAAAAAGTCTTGGAAATTATAAGGTATCATCTGTGATTTGATAGTTTTCCACAAAATCCTGTGTGTGTTAGTGTTCTAAGTACATTATTAAAACCATAGTTTAGAGTTCTGCATTCCCAAAGTCCATCTTGATTTTATGTTATGGTACAATATAGATCTTATATTGCGGTATACATAACTCATGATGCAGTATACATGCTCGTAGTAGCAGCTATGTGTGAGAAAGTTAAAAAAGGGATTACTCTTCTGTACTGGCAGGTCTCTATGCCTTCCTTTTGCACTTTGTGAAAGCAACTGTGGAGGTAAGACCAAAACTTGCAAGTTTTCTCAGTGTTGTAATTACCCATTAAAATCAGTGGTGTAGTACTGCTACAATATGAGATCTGCAATTTCCAAATCTATGCCACCTAAACACCCCCCAATCTCTAAAACTACATTTAGTAACCTTAAAGAAATTGGCATGGTTGTCTTTAAAAAGAGGTGAGCATTACAACACACATCACAGTCGTGCCTAAAATCTCCAGGTTATTCCTCCTGCTATGGATATATTTATTTCTAATTAAACCAAATACACAATTCTCAGTAAGGCTGAACATCGTTATTGCTTCCCTTGATAAAAGATAGCACAATCACATTTAGTCTAGGTTTTCAAACATCTTTTACATCTTACAGAAACAGCAGCTTCTGACTTCCAGCAAACGATATAGCATTGCACAGAATAGCTGTACAGATTTCCTTTCTTCCCTTTCCCCCCCAGTTAGCTGATTTCATTCTGGTTTTTGGCCCTATCACCTTGAAAAAGAATGTTTAAGAATATAAACTGGAAAGTTGAGTGCATTAGGAGAACTGATGCTTCCTTCCTTTCTTATCTTCAGTCGTTCACTATTTCTTAGTAAATTCTGTTTCTTTTCCATATTTTTTATGAATGAAGAGCATTTAAAGGTGTGTCATAGTATTAATATATGCAGTTAGTTTATTGACGTAGTCTTATATCTCTGACCAGAATGATTTGTAATAAATGGTATTTAAGAAAATGTTTGACAAATCTGCATGCAGTTTTAAGTTTCTGTATGTTTGCCAATGAAGCAAAACCAGAAAATTTCAGTTACCATACATTGCTATCTGGCTACAATATATGAGAATAAAACAAAGCAGCATGCAAAGTGATGAGCATTTGTAATTAGTCCAGTGAGGTTGAGCAACTTCTGGTGAGACTGAGAGCCCACTGCACTCTCAGACCCTTCAGAGGAAGTGTAATCAATAGGACATGATAAGAGACATTTTCCTGCCACTGTGAATCACTTCATGTCCTCTTTGATCAAAAGCACTGAATGAATTTTTTATGTGTGGTTTGCACATTGTCAGGAGGTAGGTCAGACTCATGAGAAAAGCTGTTGTATGTCTTTTGCTTCCCCTTAGTGAGTCTGTAAAACATTGTAAATTATTACCTTGGAGGCTTTCTGCAGAAAACGTGAATGGTTTTGTTTTATTAACGTATTTTGGTGCATATCCATAAGTCCTGTATGCAAGGCAATTGCTTCTGCCACTATAGTGCCTTTATTTATGTAATTTTTGTTTGTTTGTTTGTTTGGACTGGGAACAAAAATTACATAAATAAAGTCATAGTAATTTTTGCTGAGAAGACAAAAGAGATGAAACAGTTCCTTAGAAAGACAAGGTAGCAGGTATTACTTGGGAGGAAAAAAAAGGAAGCTTAATTGTCCTTGAATTATTTTTCCCTTGATTTTGTGTATTAGTGCATCAAGATTTTGCACTGACCAGTTTAGAAATTGCAGGTCTAATACTGTTGCAATAAACCAGCTTTCACCTACTTCCTAACTGATGTTAAACTGTCCAAAGAAGCCCAAATGTATTTGGATAAACATGTAAATGTAGGCTTCAACTCTGGTATTTTGGGTGATGTCCACGTGTGACCCCTAGGCTGTACGAAGAGAGGAGAGCTGTTCAGGGCAGTGGAGGTGGACTGTAGATTCTTCTTCAGGATTATTGGATGAGGTTGCTATAAATTGTGAAGCTCAGAGAAGATACAGGAAAATGGCTCCTGCTCTGTTGTGTAGTGAAAAGTAGTATGTAAAATAGTACACAGAGATGTAGGAAGATGCAGCAACTGGAAATCTCATCTAGACAAAACTATTATAGAAACTAAATGCAGTAGAAAATAATAAGGCATAGAAGATTTGCTATCATTTGAGATCAAGATTGGATGCTTTTCTAAACTATAAACTGTAATTCAACCACAAGGTATACAATACAAGAGTTATTGCGTGTCCTACATTGTGCAGGAAGTCAGAATTATTACTTCCCTTCCTGGCCTTGGAAATTATGAGGCAAATTCTGGTCTGAAATCAACTCCTAAAACATCAGTACACACAGGATCTGAACTGACAAATATATTTTTACAAAGAAAACTTTCCAGATCATTTTTAGTGGAGGCAAAATTCACAGATCTAACAAACAGATCTGTAATAACTGTGTTTGATAATTCTCTGTATGAGAATATATTTAATTTTTTGGTTTATGTAACCTTTTTTGTTCATATTTAATACCATGACTAATGACTAATACCAATTCTTATACTATAATTAATGTAATAATTAAATAATGCATGCTGGAGAAGTTTTAGCAATGTGCATAATGCAGTAATAAAACGTGGTACTTTAGCAGCTCCTTAGGTCAAATATCTGTGAGTGCAAAAGGAATTTGTTTTTCTGTTTTCAATTAAAATTGAAATTGCTTTTCTTAATTTTTAATGCTAGACTGATATAAAAAGTGGGGTTTTTTTATGGTCACAGCTTACAGCTTCATCAGGGAGTCACAAAAGATGAAACTGCATCTGGCAGAAGGATGGTTCACAGATTCAGTAGGAAGCTTTGCTGGGGAAACAAGCTTATAGAGTAGGAACTGGACAAAAAGATATCACCTTTATTTTAAGAACTGGCTTTCACTGTGTTATTTCAGAGCATTCCTCAGTCAGACATTCAAGTTCCTCTTGGCCCTTTATAATTTCTAAAATTTTCCAAATTAGTTCTACTATTTTTTTTTTAAATAAAATGCATTTTTCAGAATACTGATGAAGACTTTGAAAAACAAAATTTTTCCTTCTTTGAAAGAATAGAAAGATTAATCTATTACATCTTGTAAACCTCAATTTGTTTTTGACGACATGCGGTCTTTTGAAAAGCAAAGTATTTCCCTTAGTAAATGGTCACTCAGTATTTGTTTTATATGTCTTCTGTATCCAGACATCCGTATGCTTGTCTTGTTTAGCACCTGGTTTCCCTCACTTAGGACTCGTTCTGACTTTACTGATGGTATACATGTATGTTGTCTAAGACAAAGTCACACCAGGATCAGAGTTGGGCACAAACATAGTTGGTTGTGATCAATACTGAATGTAATGACACCCTGAAGTATGCAGAACTGAATAATGCCCTAATATATATTGCTTATTGTAAATGCTTATATGTTTTATGGCAGTCATTCCCATGTATTTAAAAGCTTTGAATAAGAGACGATGTCTTTATATCTCTGAAAAACGTTCTTCACCTGCAGTTCTCATGGAAGATAATGATGACGCATAAATATTGAATGAGTAGCAACTTGTAGCCTTATTAGAGGCCAGAACAGACGGAATGAGCATTCCCAAGACATCAGTGCCTTTTGAATTTGATAGTCGGGGAATGTTGTGTTGAGTACCTTTGTGACTAACAAGTCTCAAAACCCAAGGAGAATTCAGAAATGAGGAGGAGTTCCTCTAGGTTCATGATTTATGCGACAAAATGGGTTAAATAAATACATGGCTGGTCAGGTGACAACTGAGAGGGAAGAGATGCATTGTAACTTATGTATATTTGGTGAATGCAGGACATAAAGGGAGCAGAATTAAGTCCAGTAGTATAATGTACAGATAATTTGAAGCAAGCAAATGAAACTAAGACAATGAGGTTTTACCTGAAACATAATAAAATTTCCTAACTGGTAGGATTACATGAAATGTTTTTTCAGTGAAGGTAAAAGTGAAACGCAAGATTTTGAGACTTTATAGTTATAGTACATAATGCTGTGTACTATAGGAATGGAATATGTGATGTGAAGATCATGTCTGCTTGGCAGAAGGGTCCAAGAGCCTTCAGAAACTGGTCTGTCCCTCATTTCTGTAGGAAATATTCATCACTCACTGTCAATGGAAAGACTTCTTACTTCAGTAAGAACTGGATTTCACTCTGATTCTGATATGTTTGTGAAAGAGAAATAGGGTGATTTGTACTGTGCTTACATAGGAAAGCTTAAAATGAACCAAAGACGGAGGGACATGTCGTGAAATAGGGGTAGAAGATAATAGGAACTCAACAATCCTGATCACTGATGGGCAAAAATTACAAGTTAGTTGGCAGAGAGGAAAGCTGACAAAACAAGATGTTCCCCTACGCTGATAGAAATATGAACAGAATACAATCCAGCGTGAATTTCAGTCAGATGGAGCCAAACCGTAACAGCAGCCCTGAATGTGCTTGGATGCTACGGAAGTTTGAATCTGGGTCAACTCCAAATACAGCTCTGTCAGCTACTTCAAGTTACCACAATTTATTTTGTATGCAAGATCTTTTTTTTTTTCTTTTCTTGGATCCACCCAAAAGCTCTGAGAAGTCTTACAGTTTATAGCCTTTGGCTCGTGTTGACAATCAGAATGAGAAGTGAGTGCTGATAAATTGTTTAATAAAATGCTATAGAGCTCTAGTTCTGGCAGTTAATGGTATTATACCCATGCCACAAACCCCCAGTGAATGAACAGGTATAGCCTCTCCTTTTTTGTATTCTTTTCACTCTATAGCATCCAAAAGGCAGATTTCACGCAGTACACCTCTGCTGAATATCATTCTTTGTATTCATTCACCCTTTCATGTTGGATCTTACTAGGTCAAGGAAGAAGTAATCTTTTACACATTTACTATTTATGATTAAATCCCCAAGTAGAAATTTTTTTTTTAATGTATTTGGTTTACTCTTTCAGGGTGACAATAGTTTGGTGTTTTTCTTCTATCAAGTTTAAGATATCTTAAACTTCTCTTAGAATCAAATCTATTTCTCATAAAAACTGAAAACTTTCATACACGTGGAAGACAAATCTTTGTCAATAAAACAAAACTGTTCATAATGAGTACTGACATATGCTACTGGTAACTCTGTGCACTATCATCTTTGGAATTCTGCAAAATATTTTACACTGAAAGAACCAGATTAATTTTTACTTCCTGCTAGTTTTGTTTCATCATCTACCGCATCTACAAAGCATCTAACATCTTGTCTTAAATTTAAAATGTTGAGGTTTTTTTTTTATTATTGTTTTTTCCAACATAACTTTCTTACTTGATAGAAATATTGTGAGATTCCAATTTTTCCAGAAATAGTCAAATATCTCATAGCATTGATATTAATACTGCAACTACCTTAATATTAATTATAAAATTATTTTTTCTTCTTTTTTTCTTTAATGATTTGATAGTCCAGAACAATTGCCTTTCTGAATGTTTTCTTTTCACAACAGCTATGAATTCAGTGGAGCTCTGTATGTTTATAAGTATTTGACTAATTAGACAGCAAATTATTAATAGTATTAGCTTTTAAAAAAAAATCAGTAAGCTGTTCAATGTGCTAAGGAGATGTACTTTACAGCTCTGTTCTGGCAGAATGAGTGGAATGGTGTGGTATGTCAGTTTACTAAATCACTTTGAAATGTCACGTTGCTGTGATTTGCCAAATGGCCTTGCACCCAGATTCCTCTCTCCCCTTTTTCTGTAGCTCTGGACCTACAGGGCGCAGGTCATTTAAAGTTTTCACATTAGACATGGTAGATATAATAATATTATATTCCTATTTTTTTATGTTGAAAACCAAGTGCAAAACCCATTCCTTTTCACTAAATATTGTGGAATTAAAATATTCACTGCATTTTAGATAAGATGGAAAATACTGTTTTTGAACAAAGCAATCAGTGTTATAGGTAAGCAAATATTACTGAAAAAATTGTTTAAACATTGTAAGGTTTGGTCTTTATTCTCTAACTGTTGGGTTTTTATATCCACAGGTTGTTTGGTGTGACTTCTCTTACTCAGACAAACTGCTCAAGCACTTGGATGATCATCAAAAATCAAGAGTTACACTGGTATCACCACGCTAATCCAGTCTTACTGCTGGTGATGTACTACACCCTCGCAACTCTTATCCGTCTTTGGCTACAAGAGCCCATTGTAAGGGTAACTTCTTTCTGTTTTTAGCGCTATGAGACTGGCCAATGCAGATACTTGCTAACAGAGGTGCAAACATTCAAGAAAGTCAAAGGGAAATAGACAGCAAGTGCAAGCTGGTACCTTCAGTTCTGGCTTTTGGATAAGTGTCTTCAAGAGTGTGATCTTGCAGCAGTTACTTGGATAGTCTTCTTAAAGTCAGCAGGACTATTTAAGTAGGGACTACAATGGCAGAGCATTAACACTTACACTGGAAAGCCAGTATCAATACGAAGTAGTGTAGGTGCTAAGGAATAGAAGGCAAACACCCAGGGCTTGTCTAGCAGGACTGAGGTAGGATACAGGCTAGCACAGGATACTGCGAGACAAGACAGAGATTTGCTATTTTATCATAGATAGAGGAAAATTTTCTTAAAACCTTTCCTCCTGAATCTGTGCACTTGAGTGAAAATCCCAGCTTTCATTTAAGAGCAAGAGAAAAAGGAGACAAAAAGTAAATTTTTACTTTTTCCAGTTTCAGAGGAAAAAGGGAACATAAGAACCCAAAGGTATCTTAAAAGCTTAGAAACTGGAAGTATAAAGAGGGTGATCCTAAGCATTATTTATTTTAATCTTGTGATCACCTGAGGCTTGACTTGAGTTTTAGAGTTCAGATATAGCAGTGCTGTAAACCACAATGAAAATATTCATGACTGAGCTGTGAATTAGTAGAGTTTGTAGTAGCAAGTAAAAATGTTGAAGGTTTTCTTATTTTAAGGGTGGTTCTTCATATAATGGATAATGTAACAGTTTAACATTTAAAAAGGCAGACAAAATACATCACCTCTGAATTGAGATGTCTGATATTTGGGGTTTACGTATATTTGGCTTCATAATAAAAAGTGAATGATGCCAGAACTGTCAGCTTGAGTTATTAAAAAATCATGTCTTAAGTTTCCAGAAATCTTAAGACAGGCTTTTCTAAAGTCACAAGGATTTAAAAGATTGTGGTTCAGTGCCCTCTGGCATTGGGTTCTTTTATTTTTTTTTTCTGCAGCTGCAGCAACTGGAAACTTGCTTTTTTTCTTTCCTTAAGTGAAAACTGAGATTTCCAAATAATAATATGATTTTAGCATTGGGGCTGTAACTAAAACTTCACAACTCAGAAACTGCGTAGTAAGATCACGAGAATTACTCACAGAGGAGTAACCACATGTGAAAAGCAGTTAGCGGGAGCTGTGTAATCTCAGCATCTCTGAGAATTCATTTACAGTACCCAGGTTGTTTTCACCCAACTTTCATCATCTTAAAGTTTTGTGCTGGGTCTAAGCGAGTTACTGTGCTTTTTCAGTGGAGAGAAATGGGCCTGTCTGCTTCAGGACAGAGTGAGTCCTGCAAGTTCCTCCAGGGACTAGAGAGGAACTACAGTGAACTTGCCTGCACTTCTTTCTTTTAGGCTGCTTGTGTTGTCTGAGATGGATATTATAAGACACTAAAATCAGTCTCTGAGAACTGGCAACAAGTCAAATTAGAGATGCTTTCTAAGCAATTGAGCTAGAGCAAGAAAAAAGATTAAAAGATTCTTAAATTAAAGAAAAATTGATGTCTCTCAAGCCCATGACTATATGAGAGGCGATACAAAGTCTTGGCACCTCCATGGGAACTTCAGATGCCAGGGAAATGATGCTTCCCTCCAAAGATAAATGGACACATAAAAAAGAGAACATTGTAAAGAAAATTATACCCATGCATTAATGCTTATTTTTGGTGCACAGGATGTAGTGATGCAAGTATTTGTCATTAGAAAGAGATGCTGAGATTTGCAAAATTTACCATATTTTACACACTTTCTCCTTATGGCCTTTTCTTGTCTGTGTGCATTTTGTTTTTCCTTTAGTGGTGCCATAGATCAGGAACTAATCTTTCTCTTACTAGCTTTCTCCTGGTAGACACAGTTCTCAATTATTTAAATCCAGAAATAATTGTATTCCAGGTTTCATTGAAACGTTTTTTGACTTGTGAATTTGTGGTACATTTGATTCATTATAGAGCTAAGTAAGTTGCCTTTGCAATCCCCAGTGATTCCAAAGTCACACTGTATTTAGGATCTCACCACTAACCTACCTATAGCTGGAGGAATGGCAAAGACAATATGCTATGTGCTGTTCAGTGTAAAGCAGTTGTTCTCTGCATACTGCTGTCATGTAAAAAAGTGGCTCATCTTAGAAATTTTATTCAAAAGCATCTCTTGAACAAAACCTCTTTTGAACAAAATGTGTATGATAGATTACATGTAAGGAAATACTTATTCAGTCTAAAAAGATGTACATGAGCTAAATATGATGCTGACATAGTAGATTCTAAAAACAAAGTAACACATGTAGACCTGGTGGTTTTTTCTTCTTGTGTGAATTGGATCTTGGGGTCCTCCTGTGGACAAAATTCCTACTGGATTGCAGCAGGAGTTGTCTCTGGGACAGGTGCTCTTGAGACTGTCTCTGAATACTGTAGCCGATGAGGAATTTTACAAGAACAATGCCCACTTCAAATCTTGAGTTTCAGGGTGAAGTTTTTTGTCTGTGCGCCACAGCCTATCGAAGTACAGCATGTATGAGATTTCAGTGTACGGTCTCTGTGTGGGATTCTGTATGGATCTTACTCATGCAAAACGCCCTTGGCGGTCAGTGGAAGTTTTGCTTTTCTTATGCCCTCTATTTTGGATCCTGATTTGTTCTAACATTGAGTCTTGTGAAATTCTACCGTTGCAAATGAGAAGAAGCAATCTGACTCTGGAGATTTCAGCTCATAGTTGTAACTGCTAGTACGGAATCTATGAATAGGGCTCATTCATTCTGTCCAGTGAGTGAGTGGTAAGGAATGGTACACAAGTCAACAGAGTTACAGCAATTTAATGTAGAGTCCTCTTATAGAATTTTTAGAATTGTTTGAATTAAGAGTCATTTGAGAGTTGCTCAGCCAGTGGAAGAACTGGAAGGATTAGACAAGTCAAAGGACTCTCACAGGTTGTAATCATATGACTAGTGCTGTGTTTTCTGACTTTTCTTACTCTTCTGAGAAAGAGAAAACAAGATTTCTCACCCTTCCCTCTAGTCTCTTAGGCTAAAAATACAGTACTAAAATAATTGTCTACGTCTTAGGGGTTTTGGTATTGTTTTGGGCACCCTGGTGCCAAACTAAATGCTGTTGATAAAGAGTTCTTTATGGTTCACATTTATATTAAAGTTTCAAATGGCAGTGACAAGTATTTTAAGCACAGAATCAGTTTATTTCATCTTACAGTTTGGCTGGGAATGCTCTTTTCCAATCAAATATAAATACACAATTGCATGTGAAATGTGCTACCATTGCCTCTGAGAAGAAAAAATAAATTAATAACCATTGTTTATCTAAGTCAAGATTTAAAAAATAGGACCTTACTGTTAGGATTGGAATGGAGATTGTTTCAAAACAAGCTAGGATGTTTGGATGTCCTATTCCTATGGGTAGCTTTGCAGACCTCTGCCCAGCATCCTGATTTATTCTTATTCTATTGCATCAACTGATTTTGCATAAGCACTTACCACCAGCTACTTCCCATTAAAAGCCTAATTTGAGACCTTGCCTTTGAAACACCTCAGGTTCAGAGAAAATCTAGCTTTTACACTGTGAGGTATCCCTTTTTTGGCAGTAGACAGAGTTTAAGTAAAACAGCAAGTACCAGGGCAGATGGATATTTCAGTTGCAAAACAAAAGCCAACTTAGTAAGACTTCATTTGAAGCAGAAATACAAGTATCTGCTAAGTAGAAAGGACAAAATAGGCAAGAGACAAATCTTACGTCCTTACAAACAGACAGTTTGTAAGAAGGACACAGAGCTGTTGGAGTGAGTCCAGAGGAGGGCCACGAAGATGATCAGAGGGCTGGAGCACTTCTCCTATGAAGACAGGCTGAGAGAGTTGGGGCTCTTCAGCCTGGAGTAGAGAAGGCTCCAGGGAGACCTTCTAGCAGCCTTCCAGTACCTGAAGGGGGCCTGCTGGAAAGCTGGAGAGGGACTTTTTACAGGGGCATGTAGTGATAGGACGAGGGGGAACAGTTTTAAACTGAAAGGGGGTAGATTTAGATTAGATATGAGGAAGAAATTCTTTCCTGTGAGGGTGGTGAGACACTGGAACAGGTTGCCCAGAGAAGTTGTGGCTGCCCCCTCCCTGGAAGTGTTCAAGGCCAGGCTGGATGAGGCTTTGAGCAACGTGGTCTAGTGGAAGGTGTCCCTGCCTGTGGCAGGGGGGGTTGGAACTAGATGATCTTTAAGGTCCCTTCCAACCCAAACCATTCTATGATTTTGCGATTCTATGAAGTAAAATATGACAATTAGTTGACTTGTCCAGTTGTTTTGTAGCTAATAACAGGGTAAGTTCAGAATAGTGCTACTAAATCTGGTGTGTAATCTATATTTTGGCTGCAGCTCAGCAAAGTTCCTGAACCTCCACTTAAGTCCTACTTAAGTCCGTAAGACCTTGACCCAGGTTCCAGGCTACACAAGCACTTATGTACTTTGCTGAATAGGGGTGGTTTTATGAAGCAAGATCTTACAGCTCTATGAATGAGGATTTGGCTCAATACTCTAAATGACTGATACCGGTGGAGCTTGTGATGAGAGGAAGTAGAGTTTTGGTAATGCTTTGAATTTGGTAATTCAAAGTTTGTTGAGCTTTGGTAAGTTCAACAGCAATGTAAAACCCGACTCAAGCACTTTTCATTTCCTATTAGAATCACATGTGTGTATATTTAGTACTACAGCACTTTTTTACATAGGAAGACAGGTTTTTTTAAAGCAGTACTTTGAAGCATAGGTAAGTCTACCTTTCAATTCTTACCGTTCCTCCTAGTTTTGAGATACACATTCAGGCATTAACGGATGGCAGAGTGGAATAGCCACTGCTATTATTATTCCATAATATTCACTTTATGTTCTTGTATACCTTCCTCTGAAATTTTGAATACTTCTAATTTCCATCAGAGCCAAAAATCTAAAAACCTCATGAAGTCTTGGGAGGAGAGGAAAAAACAGAAAGCTAGAAGGCTAAGGATGTAGAAAGGGCAAATAGTAATGAAACTAGAAAGTTGGCTCAAGGTCTAAGGTTCAAAATGAGAAACTGGGCAAAGGCAGAGAGCAGAGTAACTTCAGTAGTAGCAGCTTCTCCCTGATGGTATCCTAGGGCCAGTGAGTCCTGCTGAGCAATGCTGTGCTGGAGATGCTCACAGCTTTCTCATGCAGTGTGCTGGCTCCAGAGCACTCCCTTCCTCCTTTTAGCACCACATATCTGAGCTTCCGTCTCTCACTGATATGAACAGCAAGGATTTGCTGCTTTGTAACAGCTCAGCTGAGAAGTTCAAGATTGCAAGAGAAAGAGAGACAGTGCAAGAAGAGGTCTGGAGGAGCCCAAAGAGGATCTGTAACCTAGCATGGTTTATGTACACATACCCAGGTCTCCTGCTTGTCACTGTGCTATAACATCCGTGTTCAGTCTATTTGAGAGGCCCCATGCCCCTGCTGAGCCATGGAATTAAGATGGAGTTAAGACCGGTGCGTTAGCAATCCTCCGCAATTTAGTAATGTCACAATTTAGTTCCTGTCACAGATGAAAAAATAGAGCATGTGGATCATAGACAATCACAGAGTCACAGAACGGTCCAGGTTGGAAGGGACCTCTGGAGACCATCTAATCCAACTTCTTGTGAGAACAGGGCCTCAGATTAGGTTGTCCAGGGCTAAGTCTTGGATATTTCCAGCAAAGGCAGCCAATACCTGTGATTAATTGTTCTCATGGCAAAATATTTTTTTTTAATATCCAAAAAGCATTACCCTGAAGCAAATTATGCCCTTAGCCTCTTGTCCTGTAACCATGCCTTGCTGTGAGAGGAGTACTTCTGTCTTCTCTAAAACTACAATTTAGGTATTAGAAGGCTGAAAAAAACCAATTCCTGCATCCTTCAGCTTCTCCAGCCCTCTAATCATTTTGGCAGTTCTCTGGTGGACTCTCTCCAGATTTTCTATGTCTCTCTTTGACTGGGGGATGCCATAACTGAATTGCAGGTATGACCTGACACTTGCCAGGTACAGTGGAATAATCACATCCCTTGATCTGCTGGCAGTACTCTTGCTGATGCAGCCCAGGACATGTTTGCCTTCATTGCTGCCAGAGTTCACTGCTGGCACATGTTCAGCTTGCTGTGCACCAGGACCCCCTGGGCGTGTTCCACAGAGCTGCTCCCCACACAGTCTGTCCACAGCCTTTACTGTTATGTGGGATTATTCCAGGTGCAGGACTTTATACTGATCTTTGTAAAACTTGTGCACTTTTTGTTGGCCCATCTCTAGCCTATCTCTGTACAGTGGCTCTTCCTTCTGGCCTGTCTACTTCACCTCCCAGTTCAGTGTCCTCCACAACCTTTGTGTGGGTGCATTTCATCCAGATAGTTTTGACGATGCTGAATAGTAGCAGACCTACTGCCAGTCCCTGAGGAACTCCACTCATGACTGACTACCAGTTTGACTTTGAGCCATTACCCCACTTTGAGCAAGACGGTCTAGCCAGTTCCCCACCCATCTTGTGATCCGTCTGTCAAGTCCATATCTTACTAGCAAAGATGTGGGACACTTTGTCAAACACCTTGCTAAAATCAAGGTAGCCGACATCCATAACTCTCCCTTCATCCACTGAGCCAGTTTCAGCATTTTTTCAAGTTTTATGGCTTGACTCAGAAGCTAGACTAGACAAGCCTAGATGAATGACCAGCACTGACTACTTTGTTACGTCCTGAGGCATGGATTAGTGAGTTAGGTTAGCCTTTAATGGTAGATACGTATGCTCAAAAGGTTTTGATCTTTTCAGTTCTTCAGTTGTTTTGTGAAGCAGAATTGACTTTTCACATATATAGGCAGATGAGAAGAGTGAATTTTCTTTCAATACACTGCCTTGAAAATTAAACATCTGTATACTTTCTTATGGTATGGCTATATAGTAAGGTAGGATGCGGAGGTCTCTGTAATTCTGATGTCTTGTAACTACCAGGAAACATCTTGGCATTGACAGACTGTTAACAGTTATAGAAAACCTCTGTCATCATTTCTGAAAATGTCATCTCTCTAAGAGTCATCTATCGTAGATTGAGTGCATTAGACTCTAAAAGATGTTTCAAAGATATACTTTGAGAGGGAGCGTCAATTAGGGGAAAATTTAAATTCCTCTGGTAAGATTGTTATTTAGAGATCTGTAACTAATCTTGTTATTTGTATTGTTTAGCAGACGCCTGATGAAGAGAAATCTGTTAGCAGGGAAGACGACAAAGAAATAGCCTGCAGCCCAATTCCAATGACAGCGGAGAGAAGACGCAGTCTGTGGTATGCAAGCCACTATACAACTGATGAGAGAAAAGTAAGGCTGGAGGGGGAAGGGTCTCTGCATTAAATGTATTTCAATCAGGCAGTTAATTTTATCAGTTACTTTGAAATTAAGGGAAACAGCGTTATATAGGTTGCAAGTAAGAAGATCTTCATGTGTGATTATATAAATCAAATATAATATCAAGGCTGTGTGTCAGAGTAGGAATATGTTTTGTGAAAAATTAATAAAACAAAAACGAGAGCCAGTGTAAGGAAGTAAAAGAAGAGCATGTTCTATGTTTTCAGCTTCCTCATTTAAGAAGTTTAGGGCCAGGCTTTAAGCATGAGGCCATTGTCTTTGTGCAAAACAGCTAGAAAGTCTGTCAGGAAACTAAATCCTGATGTAAAGATTTGATCTGCCTTGTAACTACTAATTAGCACTGTCATTGGTAAGGGGGCACTGCCAGCTTATCTTTCTCCAAGCATACTGGTACCCTTTTTGGATATTTATAGCAGGGCAGTTAAGGCAGTTGGTGTAAAAGCTCCTGGAAGGGTTCAGCTTTCTACCATCTGTCCTCACCAGCTGCCGTGCAAAATTTCATTTGGCGTGTTGAAGTCAAATTTGGGATACACAAACACTCTGTTGAGCCACATATCCTAAAGTCACAATAACTCCACTGTAATAATAGTAATGGTAAACAAGCAGGCAAATGAATGAAGTATCACATTTTATATTAGTATAAACATTTCATCGGAAGTATTTTTATAATTACAGTAATTCTAATGATCATTTAAAAACTTAGTTTTTAAGCATTGGATCATTAGAAAGACATTAGAAAGCAGTTAATCAGTATAACGCCATACTGATTAATTCTTTGACCTAGTACCTAAAATTTCAATGCAACATTCTCAGTTTTGGTTTAGAATTCACAGGAACATACAGTAAAGTATGTCAATGATATGGCACACTAAATATTTTATGTAGAATAGTGTACAATTCTGCTGGCTTTTTAAGAATTCTTCCTGAATTTCTTAGTGCGAATCTGCAAAAGTCAGCAAATATGCATGCATATATTCAAAAAGTTAGACTTATTAATGCTTTAGCCATGCTTCTTTAATAATTTGTCCTTGCATTGCTTTTTGCAGCTTCTGTCAATGACCCAAGATGAATACAAGCCATCGGATGTTAGTATACTACTAGTCTTTGTGATTTTGTAATTCTTCTTAATGTGTGTAAAATATGGATTACACTGCTATGTACAGATAAAAGCTTAGATGATGAAATATTTAAAAAATCCTTTATTTTGGTTAGCCTGCCATTTATCTTATAACCTTGATTATCTTAAATATAATTGTCTTTTTTTTCTTAATAATTGCACTGAGAAACCACTGATTAGCCCTAAAATTAATCATTCAAAATTAAACTGCTTGTAGTAGTACCAACTGGCAAACGATCTTTTGCTATTTCATTGGGTTTAATAAGATACCAAAATATGCTTTCTAATGCAAGCCATCTTTAAACTTGATTTAGCTTCTTTGCTGTATTTTTTTCTTTCATTCATGTTGAAATGCTGAGGCCCTTAAAGCATGACTGACAACACATATGAGTTCAATTTACAGATTACAGAAAATCCAAGTCTTTGAACAGACAGCAAATGATCCATTTATCTTGACTGCTATAGACCCTAGCAGACTCTGAAAGAAGCAGCGTCCCCGCTGTTCAGCATACACAGAACAATGGAGATGAAGACGAACTTTGGGAGCAGCTATAACCAAATCTAAATGTGCTCCACGTCCTGTGCTTGGTGTAGCTGCTGAATATAACTGAACATAACCCAGATACTATTCTGAAATGGTTCACACATGCCTGTGCATGGTTTTGACAGGCAAAATACGCTTCTATCTCACAGCCTAAGCAGAAGTCAGTCTTCAGCATGTACTACCATCAGTAACCCATTGCATGTGAATTTTTGCCAATATGAGAGATATTTATGATTGTCGTTGCAAACAAGCACAAGGGCTGAAATTTTATTCACAAAAATAAAACAGTGAAAGAGTGTTGAATTAGTACTACCAAGTGGCATAAGTGTGGCATCAATAACAATAATTACCACAACAGGTTTTATTAACAGCAGCAAATGTAGATCTCACCAGTAATAATTTAAAATTGAAAGTAATTTATAACCCTTATTTTCATAACTACTGTAAATAATTAGACATGAACTAAAGTCTGAAAATCTCGACATATTAGTTTGCCTGAGCAGGAGGATGAATTTTTGATTACAGCTTTAACTTAAACACGGGACATATAATGATACTTTCCTAGCTTGGCTGTAAAAAGCCAATTTATCCAGGGAAAGGCAGGATGTCTGAAGATGGGCTCACTGAGTTACTGTTTGTGCACTGAGCCATGAGGTCAACCTTAGCCTCCTCCAGCTGTGGATGCTTTAACTTAGTCCATCTTTACACTGTTTTTAATTTCCATTTAATTTCATAGGTAGAACAGGCCAAGAGCATGCAAATAATCATTTACCATGGCTCAGCTGACTGCAGTAACTTAATTGCTTTAGCTTGTGTATCCACATTTTTATTCCTTTTCGGACTGCTTGTGTGTAAGTTGAAGTGTTACCTAATACAATGTGACATTGTGGGAATTTGAAAAAAAAACTTGAAGTCCTTTAAAGGAAATATTTGTAGAAGTTCAAAGATGCAGCAGCATTTTACTGTTTGCTAAAGAACTTCCCTGAAACAAATTTGTAATTCTATTTATCATAGAATCGTAGAATCGTTTTGGTTGGAAAGGACCTTTAAGATCATTGAGTCCAACCATTAACCTAACACTATCAAGTCCACCACTAAACAATATCCCTAAGCATTATGATATTGCATAAAAAGCTATCCACAATTAATTTTGGAAGCTGCTATGTGCTATTTTTGCATGCAATGAGACTATAACATATCAATTTCTTTGGAGGGAAGTAATTGCAGTTACTTGTTAAGCTCCTTTGGCATTGGCAATCCAACACTAGCGAAGCACAGAAGTAGGAGTCTCGTTCTCGTAAGAGCCACCCTAAATGCAGTGCCTCTCTCCGTTGTCCTGGCAGGTGCTGCTGGTAACAGTGAATGGGAACCCTGCTGACTATCACACCATCCACCCCACACTGCCACTAGAAAATGGTCCAGCCAAAGCAGACATGTACTCAACCCCACAGTACAAATGGGAGCCTTCGGATGACATGTCAGGTAGTGAATTGTCTGGGAATTACCCTTAGTTCCGTATTTTTTCTTATTCTGTATCTCCATTCACTGCCTCTAGCACTTATTTTCATTTTGATAAGCTCTTTGGCCTGTTGAAGTTAAACAATTGCAGTCACCTTACAATAATAGCTTACCACACGGCAGTTTTGTAAGCTGGGCTGTAGGCATGTACTATCCAAAATACTTTGCCTACCAACACAGTGCCTGTGGGTTTTGCATTGCTTTACTGTGCTCAAATGTAATTTTTCTTTGGCTCCCATCTTGAGCTTGCTGATTTCTGTAGAAGTAGCCATCAGAGTGATTATAAGTGAAATCGTCCCAGGAGAGATTGCATATACTACTTTTAGACCAGCATGAATTGCAAATAAGAATTTCTTTTTCTACTTAGAAAAGAAAGAGGAGGAGGATGAGGAAGAGGAAGATGAAGTTGCTCAGGAGGAAAAAGAAAATGTTAAATTACATGCACTGGTCTCTGTGTTCCAATTTATCATGAAACAAAGTTACATTTGTGCTCTGATAGCTATGATGGTAAGTACAGGCAGCAAAAAAATAATCCTGTTAATTTCACCAATAAATGTGCCTTCTCAATGTTTTCCTGAAAGTAATTTCATCGGTTGTTTTTCAGTAAGTGTTTGCATCAGGGTTAGAAAATATCAATATGGTGTCTGCATAATTTAGGGTCTGTTTTAGGCTATTGATGCATAATTCCCAGGCCTGTTACAGACCTATAAATAGGGCAACACATGGGGTTCTGGTTAAAGCATCACATTTCCAGGACTGGGAGCCCTGGGTTTTGTTGTCTGTTGAATGTTAGAAAACCATTGGGGCTCAGTTTTCTATTGATTCAAAGCTTCTGCATAAGCAAGCTTGTCATGCTTTTGCTCTACGCAGAAATTTGCTTACAAAATCAAAACATTTTGTAGTGATATAGTAAATATAAAAAATATAGTACCTATTTCAGGTTGAAGCATGTATCCAGTTACTCTCTGAGAAGAAAAGATCTGTAAAGCCTGATTTCCTATATTGACACAGAAAGGTCTCAAGGAAAACAGAGCTTCGTGCCAAGCAAGATTTTGCTATTGTTTTACTTACCGCCCTAATTTCTCTTTCTCATGTTGCTGCTTGCTTTTAAGCCCCCTTGATGCAAATACCTTGAGCTGCTCTGTAGCAGGTTTTCAGCATAATGATTAGATCTCTCTATATATTCCCAATGCAGGCTTTGGTTTTACTGTTTTGGAAAGGTTTCAACTGTGATGAAATTAACCATAAAGCTTCTTGGCCCAATTTTGCATTAAAAATGGTAAAACAAATTAGCTTGGCTGTTTCTTGTTTGCATAAAGTTTCAAACTTTATTCGCTGTCCTTTAACAGGAAAAGTTTCTCAACTAAATAAAGCAGACTTCTTGTGCAGAACCTGGATCTGGCTTGATGCATTCTGAGACATTAGCAAGGAGTTGTTTTCATATTGACACAGTGCCTCTTCCTATTTTTTAAACTCACATGCTTCATATGAGCTGCATTTCCTTTTTAATTCATTTCTAAGGTCATATCTCTCAATATCAAAGGAGAAGATATATTTGAATAACTTTCTTGTAGTTTAATATTGAGACACTACTAGCTTTTTTCTTAGTGATATACCCTTCTTTTATATGACCCAAAATCATTTATTAATTTATTTATGGTGTGATCTGATGCAAGTTCTACTTACACCATAGCCAGAGACAGCTCAGTGTAAGTTATTTTCTTATATAGGGACAGAGAAATAGCATATTAGTGTTTTTCACGTACCCTTAAAAGACATCATTTCCAAGAGGGCTGAGCTAAACTGATTGAAATATTCTTAATATTTCATACTTTTCTATTTAAATTGAAAAGGAATCTAAAATGTATTATTGACAGTTATTCCACAGTTATACCAGAATACATATAGCTGAATTTAGTCCTAAATCGATACTACAATGTCAATAAAAAACACTTAAAACCCCAATCCTTTTCCCTGAGTGTTTAATAGACCAGTTTTCAGTAACTGGTTTCTGCAAGCTATAGAAAACATTCTCTAGTTGTGAGTACTTCAGGTAATCTAACATGGTTAGTGTAGACTTAATATTCTTCAGGGTAGGTATATGCAGTGTGTGCATACCATAGCTTTCCATTTTAAATTGATTCCACAAAAGCTAGAACAGTACGGAATTAGCATAGTTTTGTAAGTCTGTCAAAGGCCTTGAATGTAGTAGCTATTGAATATGTTTTGCTATTCCTACTCTGAATTCTTTGCTGCTAGTTTTGCAAGAAGGTCTTGTGTGCTCAAGAGTTAGTCTGTATTTTTCATCTTTTTTAGTTTGGTGTAATGAGTCTAATTACAAACCTTACCAAGGTGCAATTAATACACAAAGCAGGGTTCGCCCTCAGCTGTGGACTTCTTAAGAATCCAGTTTCTGCATGTTCTCCAAGGGGTTTATTGTAGCTGGCTCAGTAGCTGATTAATATGTGTAAGAGTCTCATGACAATGAAAATGTGCACTAAGTAGAGAAGTGTAGGTTAAGTGTAACTGGCAATATGCATCAATGTTGTTCCTGAATGTGTCTGTGAACATTTTTTCCTCTCTTTCGTCCTTTCACAAGGCGTGGAGTATCACGTATCACAGCTGGTTGACTTTTGTGTTACTGATCTGGTCGTGCACATTGTGGATGATTCGGGACCGAAGGAAATATGCCATGATCAGTTCACCATTCATGGTTTTCTATGGAAATTTACTGCTAACGTTGCAGTATATATGGAGTATTGAGCTCAAGAATGATGAGCTACCTCAAGTATCTGGTTTTTTAGAAAGAAAGGAACCTGGGGAGTTGGCATCAAAGGTAGGTATTATAAACAGCTGAGATTTATTTATGAAACCACAAAATATATTGTGCTAAAAAATTAGGATTTCCTGGCATTTTTTTTTGAGAGTGAATCCTCAGTATCCAGTATAAACATGTTCAGCAGCAGTTCTACAATAAAGAATAAGTAATTAAAAAATGGTGTTCAGAAAATTGCTTATTGGTTGTTGAACTAATACCAAAACAAATGTTTCAGACATCTTTGTACATTTTCATGATAATTCTGTAGAAAATTTTTAGTGGATGGAAATTGCTCACTTGTTTGGTTTTATAAATTGGATGCAAAATCTAGATGCGATTTGATTTGTTAGATTAATACCCACGGGATGTCAGGTCTGTCTCCAAATATGATGGCAACTGGAACTGTGGTGTCATCGCAATTACCCATGCTACTCACTCCCTTATGATTTGGCACAAGCAGCAGTACATAGCTGTGAATGAGCTTTAATTCTTTATCCTTACACCTGAAGCAGCAGTTGGAATCCATTTCAGGTCAGAAACAAGAGAGTTTGTTGACCTCAGTGCATGATAGATTTTTTTTCTTTGATGTCTTGAAAGCACTACAAAATGCATTTTGTTTGGCAGGCTTGCTTCGGGGGGAGGGAATCAGCATAAATAGGAAGTTGTTTCCTAGAGCACCCAAGAGGGGTGTCTCAGAGAGTGCATCTAATTGGCGCTGCTCCCCTTGTGCTAAGTGAACCACTTCCCTTGTGACTCCTAATTATCATTTAAGGTGATTCTGTAAGTGATTTTCCTTGTTGACAGTGCCCTTTGGACAACCATTTCTAGGTCTTTAATGCATTTGAAAATTAGTGAGTGCTGAATTTTTTCTCTTGTAAAGGTAGGACTAGTTTAGTAAGAGAGCTAAAGCTCAAGGGGTTCTGCCAGAGAAGTTCTACAGTTTCTCTCGATGACTTTGTAAATCTCTAGGGAGTTTTAACTGTCTTAATACGTCAGCCCCTTTGACATTGTTTCTTATTAGCTGTATCATCAGATATCTTATCTAAAACTAGCTGGTGTCTAGAAAGGAAACTGTTTTGTCTATATAATGATTTGGCCACACACATAAAACTAATAGAGATGTCTAGTGGGTTTTTTTAGGCTGAATATAATGCACTCTGTAAATATGACAGAATCACAGTATGGTTGAGGTTGAAAGAAAATTCTGAAGGTCATCTGATCCAATTCCCCTGCTGAAGCAGGGACATCTAGAGCTCATTGCCCAGGATTATGCCCAGATACCTTTTGAATATCCCCAAGAATGGAGACTCCACAACCTCCCTGGGCAACCTGTGCCACTGCTTATGACCCTCACAGTGAAAAAGTGTTTCTTGATGTTCAGAGGGAACCTCCTGTGTTCAGTTTGTGCCCATTGCCTCTAGTCCTGTCACTGGGCACCACTGAAAAAAGCCTGGCTCCATCCTCTTTCCACCCTCCCTTCAGGTATTTAGAGACATTGAATGAGATTCCCCCTGAGCTTTCTCTTCTCTGGGCTGAAAAGTCCCAGCTCTCTCAGCCTTTCCTCATAGGAGAGATGCTGCAGTCCCTTCATCTTTGTGGCTATTCAACTGGTCTTTCTCCAGGATGTCCATGTCTCTCTTGTACTGGAGTGCCAGAGTGGGACACAGCATTCAAATTGTGGCCTCACCAGTGCTGAGTATAGGGGAAGGATCACCTCCCTCGACCTGCTGGCAACAATGCATCCCACCACCCTCGCCTTCCCAGGGACTGAAGTGAGGTTGACTGGCCTGTATCCTCCATCTTGCCCTTCTTGAAGGTAAAAGTGACATTTGCTTTCCTCCAGTCTTCTGACACTTCTCCCAGTCACCACAATCAATCAAAGATTATTGAGATTAGCCTCTACAATGACATCAGCCAGCTCCCTCGTCACTTGTGGGTGCATCCCATCAGGACCCATGTGTTTATGTATGCTTGGTTTGCTTAAGTATTCCCTGACCTGATCCTCCTCCACCAAGGGCGTGTCTTCCTTGCTTCGGACTTTTCCACAGTCCCTGGGACCTGTGATTCCTGAAGGCCGGTCTTGCCAGCAAAGACTGAGGCAAAGAAGTCATTTGGTACCTCAGCCTTTTCCATGTCCTGTGTCACCAGGGCCCTTGCCCCACTCATCCCACATTTTTCCTAGCCTTCCTTTATTGCTTATGCACTTACAGAAGCTCTTCTTGTTGCTCCTGACATTCCTCGCCAGACTCAACTTCAGGCCTTGGCTTTTCTAACTGTGTTTCTACATGCTCAGCCAGTGTCTTCATAATACTCCCAGGTTACCTGGCTCATCATCCATCCCCAGGCAGAGCCCATGCATTCCATCTGTGCTGTCATGCAAATTGCAACTCCACCTTCACATCTTCCTGCCCTGTCTCCTAAAGAGTCTGTATCTCTCCATTGCAGCTATGCAAGCCGTCACACCCTGTCTCTGTGATCCCAACAAGATCATAGCCCTGCACAGAGGTCTCTAATTCCTTGTGTTTATTCCCCATGCTACATGCATTAGTGTACAGGCACTTCACTGAGGCGCCCATCATGCTGATTTCCCAGAAAGGATCTGGAAGGTTTCCCTGTAATGGTTCCTTGAAAGCATTTCCTTGCTTATATACAAGTGCTTGAGGTGACCCCACATAAGCCCTGTTTTGTTGATTATGTGTTTCCTTTCATTCATATCGCCCCAGGTGCCCTTTGCTTGTCAGCCCTGTCTATCACTCCCTCTCAAGGCTACTAGTAACTCTATCCCTCCCCGTTATTCCTAGTTTAAAGCCCTTTCAATAAAGGTTGAATTTAAATAAAGATTGGATACTGTATTCCTAAATAGAAAGAAACGTACTGTAATTCTTTCTGCAGAATTTTCTGCATGCTATGTATGTTTCCTGGTCTGAAAAGGAAACAAAATGGATACTATAAAAGGTGGACTAAAAGCATTTCTTTGATCTGCAACCCTTCAAGACTTTTCTTGGAGCCAGCTCTGGCTCTGGAAATGCCAAAGAGAACAAGATGTAAATGCAGCAGGGAGACAGAGTTAATCACTGCAGAACAAATCCGTATTTTACAATATCAATGGTTTATGTTGCAAAAGCCAGAGCTCCGGGGGGTATCTGGAGAAGCTGTGACAATTCACACAGGCTGACAGTCTTCTGCTGCAGCTCAGTGTTAGCCAGAGAGTCAGTGAAAACAGCTGTCGCTAGCCTGGGAGCTCTCCTTTCCCTCATGAAGTACTTGCAGGTTAGATGAAAAACAGGAGAGTTCTTTACATTGTACTACTGGCCTTGTCATTCTATTGTATGCAAAATACTTGGCTCTTGCAGGTTTCCCATTTAAGATTTTATTCTTCCATCTTATAAAGCAGTGAAATAACCCTTGTTCTGCACCACTGAAATCAGTGGAAACTTTGCAGAATGTAAATGTAAAATCAAGTGTGTGATGAATAGGCATCATGCTGTTTTCTGAATTTTGGCCATCTCTCAGTATTGCAAGCTGTTGAATTTAGCTTTTTGCAAAACACAGAAATGCAGTCTTCGTTAAAGAGATTTATTTATTTCTAAGGTATCCTGCTGTTATGGAATTATCATCTCTTCAAGCTCTTCAAAGAATTAAGAGCCATCTTAAATCTTGTAGCTGCTCCAAATGCAAGGCATATGCAGTTCATTGTGTGTTTTGTAACTTCAAGACATACAAAGAAATTTTTTATTTTTAAAGTATTTGTGTTTAAGCGTCTGAAGTACCAAACCTCCCAAATCAAAAGACTTAGGATATATAGCAAACCTTAATAATGATAATACACTCATCTGCCTGTGCTTCTTCCCTGCAAAAAGAGAAAAATGAATAAAAATGGACAGATGGAATTTATACCAACCAATATATAGTGAGAAGATCCTTAATCTTACAAGACAGGAGTTAAAAACTGAATAGAACAGGGGAGAGTAGAACTGTATAGGTAAACACCTTTAAGAAAAGATGTGGTGTGAAAAGTTATTACTCAATGGAAAAGTGTAAATGAAATAAAGTTGATTTTCAGGCAGGATGTTTCCTGAATGACTTAACTTCCACAAATATGCACTTTGACACTGATGCTGTCATTGCCATTTTCTGATGGACAGAGAAGACAAAGGCATGCAAAATTTATGAAAACATATGTGTGTATTAGCAGGATATAGGATATACAATTAGTGTGTTGTTTTTGTTTTGATTTTTGTTTGCAGATTCTTTTCACAATTACTTTCTGGCTACTGCTTAGGCAACACCTCACTGAACAAAAAGCACTTCGGCTAAAAGAAGCTACTTTATCTGAGGTCAAAGTTGGAAATGAAGAAAATGAAGAAAAAGGTAAAGCCACGTCCAGTTTAGTCCTTCAGTCATGATAGAAGTTCCAGTTACTGCATTTCTGTAATGCTGAAAGCAATTAGCAAGATACTTGTTATTAGCTAAGGAAGATATTACAAAATCTATGTGCAGCTATCTCTCAGGATATAAAAATAAAGCACCTTTGAACTTCAGAAATGCAAATAAAATGTGAATTCTCTTTACTGTTTAAATGCAAAAAAATGGAAGATAATTGCAATGACTCATTTGAGAAATGTCATGGAACTTCCAAATAATCAGTTTACTCCTGTGTCCCAAACTCAAACCAGCAGATTAATTGCCGTAGGAGTTTAACCACAGGAGAAGAAGAGTTTACATAGGAAGAGTCAGTTGTTAAATTCCTTGGAAGTTGTGTTTGCATGTAAACACTTCTACAAAAACAGAAGTTAAACTACTAATTTCAATGGGAAATTAAGCATGTATATTTTCAGTGCAAGGGCTCATGCCGTCAGAAGCATACCTGAGACCAAAATTTACTGCTACGGTTTCAGCTCATCTAAGAGCTCAGTGGCCTGTTCTCTCTTTTGCAACTGGGCACATGTTCCCCCAAACCTTTCTTGCCCTTTTCTGTCTCTCTGGATATTGATCCGAACAAGTTCAACTCACTGAAATAGTAGAAAGCCAGCCTAGGTAGCAGTGATGCAGCTTTCTGTTTGAATCATTACAATATTGGTCTCAGTAATATATCTGATTGGTGTCAGAGCTGGACACTGCAAGGATTTGCAAGGCAAGAGCAAGGAAAGAGTCTGAGAAGAGGGGTGATGAGTGGGACAAAGGGAATGGGCGAGCCTTGTGATGGTGAAGTCTTGATATTGTTCTCAGTGTGAAGAAAAGCATTACAGCTACGTGCTAAGAGTTTGGCAAGCCCTGTTATCTGAATACTTGCCTATGTGTACTTGCTATTGGGGGGACACTTACCCTACCTCACAAGGTCAATGACTGGGGAATCCTGACCTCTTCACGGGGCAAAAGCAGCTTGTCTTTTCTGCAATGGCTCAGGTATGGCAGAAGAAGCTGGAAAAGTGGTAGTTTCTTCAAAAAACAGTGCTGTTAGAGCAGCATTTATATTTTTTTAAGCTTGTTTGGGTTTATGTTAATGTTTTCTCTTGCTTGTGGTTTTTTGGAGGTAACCGTGATATTCTCTAAAGGGCAAAACTCAAGATGAGAGGTTCAAACTCAAGACGAGAGTTTAAACTTTAAAATCAAGATGAGAGGTTTCTGGTTGTTCTGGTGGTTTCTTTGTTTTCCAGTTTAAAAGGTTTCTTGCGTGGGAGTATAGGTATTGCAATGGAAAGTGTTGTGGCTGTTATCCATTATACAGCCCTTAGGCTCTAATTTTCCGCTACAACTGCCTGCATTTCAGACAAAGTGAAGATGGGTGTCTGGTAAGAGTGTATAGCTATGCACCATATGGCTCCAGGAGAAGGTTGAACCTCATATGAAGTTAAAATTCTTTCCCCTGCTCTGGAGTCATGTATGATTCAGAAATACAGTCTCTTGTGAATACTGTGTTTTAAGTTTTTGTGTTGTGTGCAGAGATTTTACTTTCCACCCATTTCAATTCTTACTAAAAGTCCCAAAGAAAGACAGAAGCCAAATATGACTCTGTATTTGCAGAAGAGGAGTTGCAAGAGGGAGAAGTGGCAGAAGAACAGGAGGAGGAGAAGGAGGAGGAGGAGGAAGAGGATGATGAGGATGAACAGGATATTATGAAAGTCCTGGGGAAGCTGGTGATGGCTATGTTCATCAAGTACTGGATTTACGTCTGTGGGGGCATGTTCTTCTTTGTCAGCTTTGAGGGTAGAATTGTCATGTACAAAATCATCTATATGGTACTGTTCCTCTTCTGTGTGGCCCTCTATCAGGTGAGTGAGAGCTGTGTTAACTAAATTTTGTTCTTGAATACAATGGTTCATACCTTCAACTTGGTAATAAAATAGCTCCAAACAGAATTCATAAACAACTTGTTGGTTCTTTAGTTAGATACAGCATAATAAGATCATTTGAAGGGGCTGAGACTAGTTCTTCTTTGGCTTTTGATTATAGTGACAGGCAAAGTGCATGTAAATTAGATGCATACAATACACACCTTTTCTTTGGGACTCCACCCCACATCCCCGTGAGCTGTGAAACCTGTGTGAGAAAATTCTGGGTCTGTGCACGTCCTGTGTAGCCACCAGTTTTTGTGACAGCTGACCCACACAGCTTCCACACCCCAGTGAGCATGGAGTCCCTCTCCTCCTGGACTTTCATCACCTAATGGTGATGAAACTGAGTGACTGAAGCTGTCCCTGGCCTTTATGTCTGTGGCCATGTCCCAGCAGATATTTTTACACAAGAGTATGTACATGGGTGCATGTGCATCAAGAGTAAAAACTGTATCTCAAAGAACTGTGGCTGCTGTTGGGTAAGAGTTGTTTACTTCAGGCCAGATAGGAAAAATAGTATCTTTGTTTGCCAGTATAGTGTTGTCAGTATTTTGTCAGTGTCTTTGCCTTGTTTCAACATCTTTAGTGTGTGATTTTCAGGTGCACTATGAATGGTGGAGAAGGATTTTAAAATACTTTTGGATGTCAGTGGTTGTTTACACGATGTTGGTACTTATCTTCATCTATACATACCAATTTGAGTCGTTCCCTGGGTTGTGGAAGAACATGACGGGCCTGGATGAAAACAAGTAAGCGTTTTCATTTAATTTCATACTTAGTTTTGGACTTCTGAGTTCAGTGTGGTGGAATGATCTGAGAGCACTCTTCCTTCTTGTGAAAGAAAAACATCATGAGACCATCCCCAGGCACAGCTGACTTTAAGCACTCAGCTCTGAAGCCATAGATTTATTGATGTAACAATAGAGATCAGCAAGAACATGAAAGCGGCTCAAAAACTCATATTTCCTCCCATCTGCTCCCAAGGCCTTGGCACCGCTCCTGTTCCCAATATAGTGCCAACACTTCTCTCTACCTCTTTGACCGTAGCTGTAAGATCTGGGGAGAGATTAAGGGTAGATTTGCAGGATGTCTGGAGCTGATGAAGGTGGACCTGCCCTCCTGCTAATGAGGAGAGCTGAGTTTCTTCCTCCTCATGATGTGTTGGGCATTTCTCTACAGGAGCTTATGTGAGAAAGTATATACAATATGAGTGGATCTCCAGTGCAGGACTTTCAGTCAGAGACAACTCCTCTGGTTCAAGAGATCTGTGGCAGGGATGATTCATTTAGATCTGCACATTTACAGTATCTCTCTATGTTACTGAGCCCAAATGCAAGATATTTGCATCGTGAAACTTGCTGGTTTAGAAGAACTTAATGAACTAAAAACACATAACAAGTACCAGCCCCTTATTTCCCATTGCAAATTATTAGTAATAATGTCTCATGGCAAGGAGAAGATTTTGGTGTGAAAAGGTGACTTAGTGGCTTACTTTTTTTTCCAGACTAGCGGACCTTGGCTTAAAGCAGTTTTCTGTGGCTGAGCTATTCACACGCATCTTCATCCCCACCTCCTTCCTACTGGCATGTATCTTACACCTTCACTATTTCCATGACCGATTTCTCCAGCTCACTGATTTAAAAGCTGTAACCAGCAAACAGGACAACACTATCTATAGGTAAGGAAATAAAGTAAATAGACCTATTCATTATCTGTATTAAAATGCTGTTTCTGACTGTCTTGTAATGCTCGCTTTTCATTAGATGTTTTTTGCCTTTGCTATGGCTACCTGGTTTAAAAAGAAGGGAGAAAAAATATTCAACATCCCTTAGTATCCAGCACCCTGCTGAACAAACCACAACCAAAGTATCTGTCTTTCCCCACTTTCCCCTACACATTGAAGTTTTTCATTTTGGGGTATATTTTCAAAGGTACTGATAATATTTATTAATTTATTTACGTCATTGTCTTTGACCTTTAATGGGAGTTAGATGCTTAACTGCTACGTGTGCCTTTTGTAAGTCCTGTCGACAATAGAAAATATGGCTGTTAATTTGGATCACTTCTGGTTTTCAGCGTCCATTTTGAGGGCCAAATGACGATCGGGAGATCTTTGGCAAATGCCACATTTGCATTGGACAGTTAGGCCTTTTTGTAAAGTTGAACTTCAGAAATGGAAAAGTCCCAAACCTGTGGTCACACTTTAACGTACTGACCCTTGGCTTTTTTGATTATTCTGGGACCTCACTTTTCCTGTGTTTAACTGTTCCATATTCTCCTGCATAAAAGCATATCTGCCCTAGGATCCTGCTCCAGAAGTATAAGAGAGAGAAATGGTTTCATAGTACGTAGTGTCATATTATGCAATGACATTTACTCTATTTCTTTGAAGAAACCAATTCATTTAGACACTAGTTTTAGTGTGTTTGCCTGTCCAATGACAAGTGTAACTCAGCTGCACTTCTATGAATGGGGACTACCTGCATAACATCACGTATGACAGTTTATCTTAACAGAGAATTCTGCTCTAGGACTTGCTAGATTTGCAAAAGCATTTCAGGTATTTTTCCTGCATTCAATTTAACATGAAGCAACTTTACAGTGTATGGTACAAGTATATTTGTATTCCCTATTGGCAGTCCACATGAATGAGCTCTACTTTTACAGAATGCTTCTGGTTTCTGTATTTAAATAAGTTGCCAAAACCAGAACAAACCAAACTTGATTAAATTTCCTAACAATACTGTATTTTTTTTAACTTACCTTTTTAAATGACTGTTTGTATAATACTTTTTCCTTTTGCTTTTCTTGAATTGCAGATGCCCCCTCCCTGGCAGTGTTTAAGGCCAGGTTGGATGGGGCTCTGAGCAACCTGGTCTAGTGGAAGGTGTCCCTGCCCATGGCGGGGGGGTTGGAACTAGATGATCTTTAAGGTTCCTTCCAACCCAAACCATTCTATGATTCTATGAATTGCTAAATCTGATGGTAGATTCAAGGGCCCTTTGAAATGGCCTGTGAGCAAACTTTCTTTGCTCATAGCAGACTTTTTGTGCAGCAGCAGGTACATGTTAACATCTCTGAACTGGTCAGCCAAGCCCTGAAACCAGAGCCCAGATAGGTGTCTGAGCTGAAACGAGGGTTGCTCCTGGGCTGAGGCATTTGGGGGAATGCACTACAGTTTGCAGTAACTGCGCAAGCGATTTTGTAGCACAAACGCTTCGCACTTGTGCTGAGTAACATTGAAACAGCTTCCACCTCCCTCCTAGTGTGATCCAGTAGGCACAAAATGGAAAAAAAAAAATACCAAGGCACTCCCAGGATTTAGGTGGGTTCATGGTGCAGCACATTCTGCCTGTGAAACCACTACTTGCAAATTTTTCTGTTATACATGAGAGCTACAGCTCTCCAAATGCTGGCAAAAACAGAATCACTGTGACTAAAGTCACATCATTCTTGGAGGACGGAACCACTGAAACTAGACACAAAATGTTTTCAGTGTCCTGTTGAGAGAAAAAAAAATTAAAGACTAGTATCAGAAAAGAAGGTTGTAGTATGTGGATTTTATTGGTAGTCAGTGCCATTTTTGCCAGGAGTAAATGGCCTTGAGACATGGTGCTTAAAGTAGGAATTCGTTGTTGCACCAGGCTGTTTGCTGAAGTAGAGTGGCAGATGAAAAGGACAATGTGATATCATTAGCTTTTTTGCCCTGCTACTATAGTGCTTTTTTTTTTAAGTCTGAATGTGTACTAGCTTGTATTGAGCTGTCAGATAAGTGGCTAGATGTTTTTAACTCTTAAATGTGATGTATGTGCTACATTTGCCGTTTTGCAGTGTTTCAAAATCACAGTTATCATGTATATCATTTGTTCCTCCTCAGAAACTTTCACAAGTGTGTCCAATACCCAAATCACAACACTTTTTCTGGGTTGTATTACCATAAACAATACCTGACATCTGAAGATCCATCTGTTTTCTTCTCTCTTGATGCAATAAATGAGTACTGAGCATCAGCCAACTTAATAGTACAAAAGCTTCAGGATGAGAGTTCGGCTGACATTTGTATTGATGATGCATAAAGCTGGATAAGAACTAGCAGAACAGCCAGCTCCAGCTTAACAGTAATGCTAGCAATAGAAATAAGTTGCAGGGACAATTAGAACAGATTAAAGACTCATATGTATATATGCAATTTTCTTACAAAGACACTAAAACATCATTTTTCCTTTTGCTGTGAAAACACTAACTCAACAGCTAGTTTACCTCTCAAAACTGCTTTTATGACACTTCTTTTGCAACAACAAAAAAAAATTAAATAAAGAAACTGAACCTTAATTTTAAGTAAGCTGACAGAACTCAACCCTTTTAATAGCGAGCTTGTTAAAACAACCGCAGCAGGTGAGAGCTAGTCATGAAAGTACTACGGAAAGCAGCTCCAGTTGGTCCATCTGCCCCTGAACTGCTATGTATGATTATGGTATTATGTTTGTGTCTGACTGAAGAGTCCTGTTGAAATTGCTGAGACTGTTCATATATTAAGGTGCTGCTTCACATGAGCAAAGTTTGCAGAGTGAGTTCAAGAGTAAGGCTCTGCCAGCTGCAAGTAGAGGGGACAGAAACTGGATCACTGGAACTGTCAGAGTGAGGCACTTCTCACTGTTTATAAAGGTGATTTATAAAGGTCAATTTTACATCTGCAAGAGAGAGAAAAATCCTCTGGTTAGGACTTCCCAAACCCATTTCCTTGCTGCATCGTGAATTATGGTATGGCAGAGATAAACACTGTGAGGCAGATAATTTCTGTGGTATGATGCTCCGTTATAATCACCTTTAAATAAAAAAAAAAGAAGCAAAGTAGCTATTTTTAAAAATATGCACAATATTCTGTGGCTTACTTGAGATAAAGCAGGAGAGACTGTTGTCACATTTTGGGGTCTATGAAAAGAACCTGCAGTTCTAACTGAAGTGCGTACCATCTAAATGTCTAAGTATTGCGTTTATAACTTCCTAGACTTTTCACTGCGTGGTGTATGTTAAGCTTTCAGATTGTGCTTTGTTATGACAATGTGTCTCTCTTGGTAGACAGGAAAGTGCATTCATTCCTGTTTAACAGTTTCCTTTTCTCTCTCTCTAATTCATTTCCCATTTTCATCTCATGGATTCTTGTGCTTTCATCTCCCACCTCATAGCCATGCCAAAGTCAATGGCCGTGTTTATCTAATAATTAATAGGTGGGTACTTCAGTTCTTCCTTTCCTTTAAAACAAATATTCCTTAACTTTTTTGTTACTTCTTAATTGCCTGAAAGCAAAGTATGTTCTTGCTGAACAGTACTGTGAAGTAAGCAGGGAGAGAATGTTCTTCAGGTATTGTAGTCTCCTAAAGCTGGTGAAGCAGTTAATACTTCTCTCCTGCATATGTATACGTTGTGAGTTCATCTTCCAGCTGGGAATTCCTCTCTTAAACTCTGCCCATGCCTCAATACAGGAATAATTGGTGCTATTTGTAATTGGCTGCAGACAACAGACTTGGTTGAGGAGGCTCATTTATCTACCCTTCGTTTGTGCATGGGAAGATGCATGCTTGCATGTGCACACAGGCACACAGACACACACACAGACACACAGAGACACACATCCCTGTCTCCTCACAAGCACCTAAGAAAGGGAATTTGAGGGCCAGGTCAATTAAATGTGCATGTATTATGAGTTTGTACAGACAGAGATTTCCCGATTCGGAGACAGAAATGGAACACGCAGTACACTGAAACTACTGCATGCTAAGGGTGTTAATTCATAGTCTGAGTTGGGTGCTGCAGGATCCAAACTCCAAAAGCTCATATTGCCATCATCTTCATCCCTTTATAAATGGCATCTTAAAACCAGTTCAATAAAGTAGATTTCTTTCAAAATATTTGACTGGAGTAAATGTGGGCTTTTGTTTAATCAGCTCTGAGATTAGAAGGACTTCTGTGTTCATTGTCGCTACTGAATATAAACAGAAAAGACGAGAAAATCCCTTGTTTAGATATTTGTGACTACCTGCTCTAACAAGGAGTTAATTTATGTGTCATATTCATGCTCCTTCTTCAAATGTCATCACATAGTTTAGGCCAGGGTTCTTAAAAGTTCACCAGAGCTGGAAACCTGGTCTGTAGGAAGCCCGTGTGTCAGGGAGCGGCAAGGGCAGGCAAGCAGGGAGCCAAGGGGCACGGCCCGGAGGCAAGGCTGGGCTCTCTTCCGTGGGGAGTCAGGAATGGGAACCAGCAACTGAGGGTGAGGATCAGATCCGGAGACAGTAACAAGGGTCAGCCACAGCCTGGGTCGCTCCCAGCAAGTCCACAGAGATGATCCAGATCAGAGGTGAAGGCCTGGAGCCAGTCTGTATGTCAGGCTTAGGGTCGGGGAGATAGCGCAGACACAGCTGGGATGCAGCTGCAATGTAGGGACAGGAGCCGCAGCATGAAAGCAGCTCCTAAAGGAAGGAGAGGGACCCCCTGCACTGAAGCTTGGCCACACATCCCAGCACATACCAGCCAGCTGGCCCTGGATGCAGGCAGCAAAAACACCCTGCAAGGGCAGGGAAAGCACTCAGGGTCCTGCCAATAAAGGTATGGCACTGTGTGATATTCAGGAAACGGGTCACTAATGTTCTGCAGAGCAGAAAGCTTTCTGTTGTTAAGGCTGTGCATGATAGATACTTGAGAAATTGTTTTGGGCTGGAAAGTTTCAAGCAATTCATAAACTGCAAAAAATTATCAAAGGCAAAAGATGCTTCATAATGCATCCAGTAAGTTGTTATTAATCTTCTGCTCTCACAAGTTACAAATAGATGAAAGTACTAGGATTCCAGCAAGGACCTGGGGCACATGCCTGATTTTAGTGCCTCTGAAATTGCTTTGGTGCCTAAAAATAGATCTAATAGTATACTTCTCATTATTGAAACCCTATTTAATGAATTTGAGGGTAAGAAATGCTCTCAGTTAAAAGCATTAGTGGCTCATTGTCTGCATTATTAGTTAGTTATTTCTCTTACTAAGTATCAGACACAACACCTTTGTGTTATTTCTGGTAATTTCCCACCAGTATGTGCTTTTCAACTTGAAGTGACACCTGACTACCTGTGAAGCCTGTATGGGTAGCTTGTCTTAGATACTCTAAACTAGTGTAGTTTTTCTGCACTAATATCTCAGTGTTGTCTGTTACATGGTATCATGTGATCTTGTAGTGAAAACAAAAATTAAAAAAAGAGGAACAATGACCCTAGCAATAAATGAGGAGGTTTGGGAAGAAAGATTCCAAGAGATTAACTTTTTGAATAGTGGATAGGCCTTTTTAGCAGGACTTGAATCTCCTGAGCACACGGTCCCTTGCTCAAGCCTACTGATATCAGTAGAACTAAGCGCCGACATACTGAAAACTAAGCTCATACTGAGGCTTTAGCAGGTATATGTATTGCATGTACCTGTCTTTATAACGCCATTACCTTCTGGATCTCCTGGATATGAATGGGAGTTATATGCATAAGAGAAGGATGAGTCCTCTCATACAAAATCCTATAGAGTTACTGTGTTTCTGTCCAGTTTACACTGAGGTAAGTCATTAAGTCCTTGATTTACACCAGTGTGAATGTAGATTTTTCCGTTATAAAAGTCAGTTGAGAAGATACCCCATTAAAATCAATGCAATTGCATATGTGCAAAACCTGATTATATGGATACTTTCATTTCATGGGGCATTGCCTTTTAAGTGGGCTCTGATGATTTACAGCAACTGAGAATCTCTCTAGCATTTGAACTGAACTAAAAATTCATTCTCTCTTCTTTATACATCACCCCCCTGTTGGTACATTATTAGAGTTTTAGGTAGATATGCAAAATTAGATTATGTCATCTTAGGGAATATTATTGTTTAGTCATTTTACAGAGATTTGACTATCCTTTTACTATATACGCTCGCTTAAATATGAAAATAAAGTATATCAGACAAAAAGCCTTATTTTCAGTAGCCAAGACTACTGAATATATTGTTGAGTATAAGAGATTTTCAGATTATTGGACACTCAGGTTCATTGCCCAATCCATGATGAGGGATTTTAGTAATAATTGTCATGAACGTATTTATTCAGTGAGATTATTTGATGCTTGACTGTCTTGTTAAACTTCTACTTTTAAGCCACCTTTTCTGCTTTCTGGTGGTTGGTATGATATTACTATTTCAGGATTGTTTAGTCAAGTTTCTGTAGCTTTTCCCTCATTTGAGCCACCAAAGTTTCCATCTTGAAGAAACTGCAACTCCCAAATATTGCAAAAATAATTTTGCTTGTTTGACTTTCTCATTAACTGCTTAGCCTATGCTCTTATTTTTTAATGACCAGATGGTTAAATCTAGATTTTTAGTTTTGTGAACAGTAAAAATTCTAGTTAAAACTGGCAGAATTTCCTGTCTAAATGGTAACATACCAGAGTTTCGCAACATGAAAAATAAAGCCCTGAAGTAGTACTGTAGCATATTAAAGTGACTTGCATTAGTCCAGGAACAGTCTAAGAGGTGCTTAAAAGTATGCTGAGTGTAGTAATTACAATAGCATAACTAAACATTTAGTGACCTGATCATATAGATATACACTTGCCAAAGGGAAATGTTATTGCAAGAAGTTGTGTTCAAAGGGACTGTTTATGGAGTAAACGCTGTGCTCAGCAAAGCACATATGATCAGGGAATTAGGAAAAGTGGGTTTTCTGCAAATATCGTAAGTGAGTCCCAGCAGCACAGCTCAGGGGTGAGAGGAAGAACATACATGAAGCCATAAGAGAATGTATCAAAAAAGAAAAGATATATGCTGAATGAATAAATCTCATAAAAATTGGCACCAAGGAAATAGAGAAATACCATTTCCATGTATCTCAGTTTTGGTAGTCTGAAAAGTGCTAGTAGGCAGAGGTCTCTTCCAACCTGGTTGATTCTGTGATTCTGTGATTCTGTGATTTAATAAGAGACAGTTATAAACTTAAGAAAAATTCTCTGTGAGATGCAGAAAAGAGAGAGAATGAATGGCACTATCAAAGACAGACATGATAAAATATACTGAAGCCACAGCCATGGAGTGTTTCCTTTCAGTTGTTCCCAAGCCTATCGCTGGAAGAATACTTGCAAATTCCTTGGCTTCCCAGCTGCATCTTTCAATTGGAAGAAGGTGGAAATGCATTTACAGTAACCAGTCAGATACTTGTGATGATTCAGCTGCATTACTGACAGCATGGTACAGCACTGACCATGTTTAGCACTGGTGTAAATAGGTTGCCCCCTTTCCATCTGTGCTGCAATTCCATGTTTCTTTATAGAAGCGCCCTTTGAATGTCATGATGGCATGCTCTTGGCATCAGAAGGCTTCTGCAGATGGAGCAGGAGAATGCTTTATGGCTTGTGATGTAGCATGACATATTTGTCAGTGACCTTCTTCTGTAACCCCTCTGTTCTCATCTCCCTTTTTCTTTCTGTTCCAATTACTTTAAGCAGCCTCAAGAAAAAAATACCAAACCACCAAAATGAGTAAGTCCCCTATGAAGTCATGAAATGTTTCCTCTTAAACAATGTCATTTCATGCTTCTGCATCTTAAACTCTGACCATTTTCTCCAGTGGGGAAAATGTCAAGTTTAAGTGTCGATACCACTCATTACTAACTAACCATTAGTATCTGAGTGAGAAGTAGTTACTAATACATTCCAACTCAATTTGCAGTGTGTATTTGGAGAAAGTACCAGAATCATTAACTTTTCCACTTCTAAGGCATTTTCCATGAACGGTTTATTTTTTCCTAATTATACATCTTGAAAAAAAAAGACTACGATGTCATTACTGCTCTGTTTGCTGACATGCTACTATTTACCAACAGACTGGTACACCAAGATGGAAGCCTGCCTGACGTAACTATGATGAATTTAACAGCCAGCAGAGAAAAGGAAGAGGATAAAATACTGGAGGAGGCTGGTGAGAAAAGAATGGAAGAGCCAGAGGGGGAGGGAGGGAAAGGGAGGGTCAAAAAAGGAAAAGAAGAAGAAAAGGAAGATGAAGACAAGGAAGATGATGATGATGAAGACAATGAATCAGAGGAAGAAGAAACTACAGGTAAGATCTACAGATTGCAAATTTTCCTTGCTCAGCCTTAGTTAATGGTGGCAACAGATGGTTCATTCTTGGTCATCCCTGCTCACTTCAATCATCAGGTTTTCCTTCTAATTTTACATACAGTCTTTTCCAAAAGAGCCTGAACTGAGCAGGTGGCTACTTGTCAATTATTCAACAGACTACAGTCTCTTCTAGGGAAAAACCGTACTGTTTCTGTAGGACGCTGAGATCATGAAAACAAAAAAAAACCACCCACCTCTTTCATCAGGAGTGAACTCTTCTAGGTGGTCTGGGTTGGATTAATAGGAAGTTCCCCGAAATCCTAAGAACTCCTTTAGAGTGAAATCTCTTTATAATAAAGAAAATATACATACATATTTCATGTCTGATACTGCATGCTTTCAAGGCACTCCACTCCAGAAGTCCCAGTGGCTTTGCTTCATTATTCATGTGCACATTAGTGTCATATTTTTTATTTCTGAATATGGAGTGCGTAATTGATGCCAGATGAACATAAAAATGCTTAAGGGCAGACATGGGTAAGGCTGATGTTTTCATCTTTGGTATTGCTAGGATGAACTACTAACATGAATTATTTCTGAAACTCAGTTTGGAATACGAGCCATGAGTGAAAACCAGGGAAGGGCATTTAACACCCAAGGAAGCTGTATTGTTTGGAAATGGCCTTACCACATATTTAGTTGCTCATGCCAATATTCACAGGACTGTGACACATACATAAATAGGGACAGGGTCTTTTTTCAAGGCAAAATGGCAGAGCTCATGGCTTAGCTGCCCCAGGGAAGCTGAGCTGAAACTACCTTTCTTGGCTGGGATGTCTTCCCTCACAGAGGTGTTCATGGGCCATAGAAACCTTTCTTGGCCAGCTCTCATGCTGTCTATGAGGGGTGATGAGTTTGTTGCACTCCCACCATCCCTACATGCTGGAAGTGCTTGGGGACAGAGGCCAGCTGATGGAGGTTACCCTGTGCAGCAACACATGCAAGCAGGGAAGTGGGGAGCTGCAGCCTTCTCCCTGGGGCTCCTTCTGCACCGCAGCGAGTGGGGCTTGGCAATAGCACGAGGTGCTGCTTGTCATGTGTGATCCATCTTCAAGCTGTACATGCATTTATCTCTACCAAAGACTTACATCATTTTTATATAGCCATGTGGCTGGAGTGTTGACATTATTTTAACATGTTCATATGTGCAAACTTTCTTATACAGTGATGTACAATTTTTCAATGGATGCAGCCAGGCCTATATTTTATCCCCTGTGCATGTAGTGCCTGGGTATGCTAGACAGAGCTTGCTACAGTACCTTATCTGCCTGCTCCACTTAACTGGCACTGTCTGGATATACGTTGCATGGTGGCAACACTGCAAATTAAAATAAATACAATGAAATAATGAGTGAGAACATCTAATTCTATAAGTAAAAATCTGCCTTAAATACACTCATTCAGCCTATAAAACCACACATGTAGGGTTAGGCTTCTAGAGCTTAATTAATTTGTCAAGTTTAATTAGGTAGTCATGGAATTTACATTACTCAGCATTTTTATTAGGGTTTTCTGAGTTGTGGTTGGAGAAAAAGGGCAGAAGAGGAATAAAAATGGAGTTTGGTTCTCAGGTATTCCAAAAGTCTGCTTTTTTCACATAAGTGTGCATCTGTTCTTCATACAAATATGCACAGAAGAACCATCTTGGTTTGCTTTATATATAAAATAACCAGATAAGTTGAAATAATTACACACAGAAGCTGGTAACTCCTTTGCATTTTTACCATCTTAGACAGTGGTGTGTTTTGGTGTCACTTGCAAATGTTTCCATCTCTGATGTTAACTGTAAGAATGTTCTCACCGCGTGCAAAATCCTTCCTAATCTCCAAAGTGCTTCTGAAACCCCTAATACAGTGTGAAGACTTTATACTAATATATATCAGCCTGGTGAAACAGTTTTATAGCCAGCCCACAAGCAAAGATGGCACTTAGAGAGCACTGTTCAGCATATGTATTGTCATATATACTCATATATAGTAGATGTTGCCACATGCTTGCTCACTGGGGTATTATTTGGGACGATGGCTTTTTTAGCAAAATAGTGTCTGCAAAGGGCTACTTTCACCCAACTTCAGGACCTTAACTTGATAAAGCTGCCTTTTCAACTGAGAGAAATATTCAACTGGACTACAGTTTGCCTTGCCTGTTTTAGATGTCTGTACTGGTATGGCACAAATCACACTCTAGGAGGGTTTGTTTGTTTGCAAGGCAGTTTAAGTACCTGACATATGAAGACATCTATAGTATGGCTGTCTAAACCCATGTGACAAGAATCCTACCACTAGTGTGCATGGATCTCTTCCAGGTTGGCTGAAAAGCTTTCTGCATAGTAGTAGTCTCTGCTCTCTGAAAACAAACTGGGTCCATAGCTTCCAAATATCAAACAAAATCCTATTCTTTCTAAGCTGGATAAGGGCCAAGGCTGGAGCATCTCAAATCTAGTCCCTGAATGGGATCCCTAAGCTTACATCCAAACATACTGGGGGAAAATGGAGTCCAAGAAGGACTCTGCTAGAGATGAGTAAAAGCAGAACTGGCAAGGGAAGCCAGCACCACCACTTTTGAAGTGTGAATCCTTTCAGTGAATGTGTGCTCTCTCTTCTAGTGAGAGCACCACAGCTAAGTGGGCCTCAACCCCATTTTGTCTTAGTTAACCACTGAGCCATACCTTTAACCTCCTTCTTGTCTTACTCTAAGGCCTAGAAGAGAAGTAGAAAGCTCATTGTTGTCTAGCAGACCATTCCTTTTTACAGAGACCTTCTGTTTTTCTCCTCCCAATGGTTCTGCTTGAACATCTCTGCAGACTTAAGGAACAAGTGGCATCTGGTGATTGACCGCCTTACAGTGCTGTTTTTGAAATTCCTGGAGTATTTCCATAAGATGCAAGTCTTTGTGTGGTGGCTGTTGGAGCTGCACATCATCAAAATCGTTTCCTCTTACATCATCTGGGTCACAGTGAAAGAGGCAAGTAAACACCCACTGTCAAAATCTTACCTATGCGGAGGCTTGTCAGCGTTTGCTGTGCAGTGGCACATCCAAGTGCAGGGAGATGCCTTCCTCATGTCAGATCTCATTGAAATTGTGGGATCCAGCTGGGCTTGTCAGCTACTGGGGGCCTGCCTTGACATCTTCCACAGTGATATTCTATCTGCCTAGATATTCTCAGCCGTCCTCTTTTCTCCAGATACTAAGGTTTTATTAGTCTAATTCTTTGGACTCAAGAGACATAAAAAATAATGCAAAAGAAAAAAAATCATTCAAAAATCTCCCCTGCTCAAGCTGGCTGTGGGATCATCCAGGGATGAAGAGGGTGCAGAAAAGGATTGGGAAGGAACATCTAGGAAAATTACTTAAACTGGATCTGGTGCTGAAGAAACAGGAACATGGAACTACGCCTAAAGGAAAAGGGAGCAACACCTTTAGCTGTGCCTTTGGTGTGGGCAGTGTGAGTTCTCTACTTGACATAGCCATTCCTTGAACAGGGTAGTAGGACAGGATTCACTAAAAACCAATACAAAAAAATTCATTTTTCTCACATCTTTGGGGGGGAAAAGATCAAGAGGATGAAGGTGGGTTCCACAGACACATGGTTCTGTATCATCTCTTCTTTGTTTCATGTGTACTAAAGCAGCAGAACCAGCATGTGGTCCTTCATATTTCATGTCTGTTTGTAGGGTGGGTATGCAGTTTTGTGGGTCTAATAGTATTAACATTATGTAGGAGATAACATTCTTCCCAAACCGACTATTAAGTTTTTCCTTCTTTGCTTACCACTTTGTGTCTGTGTTATTGTGATTATTGCTGTAATTTTTTTTCAGTATTTTTCTCACAGTTTTTCTATGTCCATTTTTTTTAATGATTTTTTTTTAAATTACTATGGAAAAGGTCAGACTTTCTCAGTTCTCTTGTTACTCCATGTAATTTCCATCCTGTTTTTGTGTTTTCAGGTGTCTCTGTTTAACTTTGTGTTTTTAATTGCCTGGGCTCTTGCTTTGCCATATGCTCAGTTTCGCCCATTGGCATCAAGTATCTGCACTGTTTGGACATGTGTGATTATTGTCTGCAAAATGTTGTACCAGCTCACATCTATTGATCCCAGCACTTTTTCCAGTAACTGTACATTGGTGAGTACAAGTGCATATTAAAAAGGTTTGACTGCTGCCTTCTTCAATGAAGAAGAGCAAAAGGAGGCATATCAAGTACAGAAAACTACAGTTCACCTGATGTCTTATTGTTGATTATCATTCCCTCCCCAGGCAGCCTTATACTCATTTTTTATAAACTGTTGCATTTTCTTTTTAGCCAGGAGAGAATGAAACTAAGGTCAATTTAGAAGAACTCAAAACCTCAGTCCTCTACAGTGGGCCAGTTGATCCTGCAGAGTGGGTTGGATTGAGGAAGTCTTATCCTCTGCTTGTGTACTTAAGGGTAACTTCTTTAATTATCTGTATTGAGATATTTTCTTATTTGTGATGAAATTAACAATGTCTTTGAAATAAATCATCTGCCACACAAAAAAAAAATGTAATGCAAGCCGTTGATAATAGGGAAGTACAGAGGGGAGGAGGCAGCAGAAAGCCGTATCTGTACATAGGACATTTCCAGAAGGGATTCAGTACCAATTAAGATAATCTACATGTACAAGCATGGCTTTCTGACTCTACCATCTGTTAAAAGCACTCTAAGAAATGTGATATTTAAGAACTCTAAGTAATTAAGAGGTAAATAGCTTTCGGTACCAAAGAACTGATGGGTCTAATTTGAGTAATTGCCTTGAATGACAATATATGCTAGAAGCAGTTAATTTTTTTAAGTGCTTATTCCTTAGCCACAGCTTGAAAATATAATGAGTTAAGGGAATAATTCATTCAGATACTAGAAAATGGCTGGTTTTTGTTTTTCTTCTTGTTTTTGGTTGATGCCTGTGAGCCATATTTTATTATTCCTGTCTTGATTAAAAAAACCCTACTTAAAATAAAAATGTGCCAGCTCCCGGGGGAGAAAACCTTGCATGTCTCATCTTAGTTTCAAGTATCTCCAAAGTTTTGTATACACAGTTCAAGGTTGTTGGAAATCTGTTGAGTGAACAACAGCAAGTTTTGATCTAACCAGATTTATTCCTCATTTCTTCCCCAAGAGCTTACCTCCGTGTGCTCTGTTTGTGTAGGGAAGCCCTGCCAAGCTCTGGCGGTCAACATGTTAGGCCCTGGTAGCGCATCTGCCTCTCACTCCCTTGGCCATGCACCTCCTACAGTTAAGAATATATGTGGGGAAGAACAATTACTGACTCAAGAGTTCTGCATGGAGAGTGAAGTTGCCTAGTGGTGTCTGACTTGATGCTGGGAGCTTTACAGCTATAAATAGATAATACTTTGGGATTAGAAATTATTCTAGAAGGGTTTTCATTGAGTTAGCAAATAAAATTCCTCTACATAGAGGAATTCAGTTCAGTGCTAGACCTGAAGGTCCCAAGCTTCAGGTCTTGGTGTGTTTCTGTTATGCCCCTTTAATAACAGACATTCAAAATGTCTGCAGTGTTGAAGTGAGGAGCCTATCTGATGGATTGTGTAAAACTCTCCCCAATAAGAGCAGGAAGCCTAGGGACAGCAAGCAAAAATAACTTCTTGTCAAAAAGAGTCCAAAACCCAAAATAAAAAGAAAACCAGTGGCACCTGTCTCAGGACATTCATGTCCCAAATATTTCTCAGTGAACGGAGATCTAGAGATTGCCTCTTCAGCTTCAGTTATGGCTTCCTTGAGGGACTTCCTCTGAGCGGGTCTTTTTAACCAACTTTTGGAGTTGGTTAATACCTCTTTTCCATTGAGCATAGGGCAGATCTCCCTCCTGAGAGAAAAAAACTCACTCCAAGCCGCTCAAGACTGCATCCCAGTCAATCTGGCTTTGGGACAGAAGGAGCTGTGCCTGAGTGAAGACTGGCAGAAGATAGACTGTTCATTTAAAAGAGTATCCAGTATTTGCACTACCCAGCATCCTTACAGTTTTACAAAGTTAGCGCTTGCCAGCTGAACTCCTTCAGGTGACTTTGTGTATGCTTGTATCCTCTCTCTCCTGCAAAGCAAAGCATGATATCTTAAGAGAAGCTATGGAACATGAGAGGGCACATGGATGGGTCAATGCATTTTCTTTCCCCTTCCTTTCCACAACTAGTGTTCATTATAGTATTTTTTTAATGAATGTCTTTAAATGTATCTTCTGAATGTCAGTATGTTTCATCAAAATCCAAGAAGTGGTAGGAACTTTACTTTGGTTCAATGACAATAGCTGGGAATAGGTGCCAGTACATCCTGGGAGTGTGGAAGCACTCAGTGGTGACATCCATTTGAGTATTCATGGGTTTATGCTTATCAGAAAATTTTATAGCTTCTTGTGGTTTTGATTTTTATTTAATATTCTTCTGATTGTGTCTCCCATAGAATAACTTACTGATGCTGGCTATTCTGGCTTTTGAAGTTACAATCTACCGTCATCAAGAGTACTACAGATGCCGAAATAACCTTACCACACCTGTGACTAAAACCATTTTCCATGATATTACAAGAGCACATCTGGATGATGGACTGGTAAACTGTGTCAAGTATTTCATAAACTATTTCTTCTACAAGTTTGGTTTGGAGGTAAATCACTATATATTAGTTTTATTTAGACTATCATTCCAAACCTTTTGATTGTGTTATTTTTGAATACTAGCTTGAACTATGTTTGACAGCTGGATGCTTCTTAGTCATCACTCATGTTAGACCTTGCCACAGTTGCTCTTTATCTGCTAGTAGCGGTTTTCCTCTTGCTTTTCTTTTTTTGTCTTATTTATAACTCAACAAAAGGGATAACAGATGGGACAAGGGACAGAATTGAGGTATACCCTCTCATGCACACACACACAGAGGGAACCAGGGACTGCAGGAGCAAAAGAAAGCAGGGGCTAGCAGTCCATTGTCTCTATTTAAACATTTCTAAGCTGCTTCTGCCTCTGGCTGCACAAATGCATCCTTCTTTTGTATACTTGTTGCTATAGCTGTTAGCAATTCGCAGGAGCAAGAACTCCAGCAAAGGTTATTGCTGCTTTGTGCCACTAGTGTAAGACAAAGTTCTTTCTCCAAAGAACTTTTCAGTGGACAAGAAACACACAGAGCATTAGGAGAGGCAGGTACAAAGGAGTGAAGGGATTTTTCTGAAGATCCATGATGTATCCTAAATATCTAATAGGTGTCTTATTTAGTAGAAGATCTGCTTGTCTGTTTGCCAGCAGCAGTGGCCCAGACTGCTGAGGTTTAGGCTCAGCTAATGTATTCCTTCTATCTATCATCTGCTTCATCCAATCCAGCAACAAAACTTCAGAACTGAACCTGCCTTGAAGACAAGCTATTGCTGAACAAGTACTGCAAAAAAAAAAAAAAAAGCTTCATCTATGTTCTGTTACCTTGTCTGTTTTTTCACAGACACATGAAATGTACTTTCAAAAAGGTTTGTAGAAATAGTGATTTTTTCACAAATTTCTATGGCTATCTGAAGACGGCAACTCCTAAGCTAATGAATCCCAAATCTAATCATAATGATGCTCTTGACCTATCTATTAAACACTACCAGCCCGTGCTACTGATAAACAGAGTAAACTGTTCACAGACAGGCTGACGATTGAGAATGAGAGAAAATCAAAATTAATCTGCAAGCTATTTCCTTTGGGAAATAAATCTAACCTCATCCTAATCTGAGGAGAGAGAAAATCAAAACAGTGACATGCACTGAATAAATGATTCACTATGAATTATTCTCTAAGTTTGAAAACACGCTTCATGGCACTGAATGAAGGAACTACTTTAAGTAGAGCCAGAGAACAGAAATGCTCTGGGATGCAGAGCCTTTAGAAGAATAGAGAACTAAAGCTGCCTTACAGCAATTGACTGGATTTGTCTATGGCCAATAGAAGTTTTATGGTCTAAATCCCTTTTCTTTTTGTCTGGTTCCCACATGAGGATACACTTTAGTTGTTGTTATTCTTAACAGTTCCTCTTCTTTTTCACATCTGTAAGTGCTATCAAAATATATGGCTGTGTAATATGTGCTTTGCTTGGCAACAGTTAAACATTTCACATATAGGCTACTGTGACAATGCTCTTTCCATTCTGTATCTTTAGGTATCACATAATGGAAACCTGCTTTAGTGCTGTATTCACATAGTTGACACTCACAGAAGAGTATCAAAAATTTGGGGTGGTGGGTTGTGGTGGGGGAGGTTGCTGTCGGAGAGATACAAACTGGTTTAGTGTGTTAATTTGCACAGGGTTCCTGCAGTCAGCCCCGGTACATGTCCAAGCATTCTGTCAGGATCCAGAATAGTTTATCGTTGCTGCATTGACTAGCCATCAGGTTGCAAACGCTGCTTATGTTTCTTTACTTCTTTTCCAGACCTGTTTTCTTCTATCAGTGAATGTAATTGGTCAACGAATGGATTTTTATGCCATGATCCATGCCTTCTGGCTGATTGCTGTATTGTATCGACGTAGAAGAAAAGCTATTGCAGAGATCTGGCCAAAATACTGCTGTTTTCTGGCATGCATCATTACATTCCAGTACTTCCTTTGCATTGGCATCCCACCTGCTCCTTGTAAAGGTAAGGACACTTACCCTTTATGGGCAATTACTGCTGCTTGCTTTTACAGAAAAGTGCTGGAAAATTGATAAGTATTCAGAAGAAAAGGGTGAAGTAGTTGTTATAAAGTACTGATTGCATTTTTGTGTGCTTCTGTCATACAGACTATCCGTGGAGAAGTGGTAATGCCAACTTCAACTCCAACATCATAAAGTGGTTATACTTTCCAGACTTCATTGTGAGACCAAACCCTGTCTTCCTTGTCTGTAAGTATTTTAGCACATAGTTGTGAAGTGTTTATGTGTCCTTTGCTTAAAACATCTGTACAGTGTAATCTGAAGCCAGCCTTTTATTTACTCTTCAGTAGCAAAGCGACATATTCTGCGGGAGTTTGAATACTAAGTGTGTGTTTGTATGTAGTAGAAAAATTCAAAGAATTAGTAATTTCTGCATCTGTTTTTTTCCATATCCCATTTTTAATGAAGCAGCAGCAGAACATATGAATTATTTCCCCTTTTCTAATTTACTTCTCAATAAAAATCATAGACAATGACAGATAAAAAAACAAAATACATTAATAAATTTTAAATCGGTGTTAAATGATTGAAAATAGCACAGCCTTGGAGGTTCAAAGTGTGGGAAAACAGTCTGGTAACTACATTATAATATATTCACTGCCACTCCCTGCACCTAAGTTGATGACTGAATATTTCCTTGCAACCACTGTTTTCTCGTAGACGACTTCATGTTGCTGCTATGTGCATCCTTACAAAGGCAGACATTTGAGGACGAAAATAAAGCTGCGGTACGAATCATAGCTGGAGACAATGTGGAAATTTGCATGAATCTTGATGCAGCATCTTTTAGCCAGCATAATCCTGTTCCTGACTTCATTCACTGCCGGTAAGAAGTAAATCTTAAAACACTTGAAAAATACAGCACTTCCTTTTTATAAAGTTCTCTAATGTGAAAGTAACTCTCACAGCTTCCAATTTTACTTGGAATTTATATTCATGTATGTTCCCATCTCATAACATACCTTTTACTGCTGTATGAGACAGCAGGTAGTTAGCTTCTGGGTAATCAGCTTCTGGTTTAGAAAAGGGCAGATGAAAACAAGTCTTCCTAACACTGCTGATTGTTTTAAGTGCTCCCCAGAGGGATGTTCAGTCATAAATTTGCCTGAGAGCATGAATTCCCTCCATGAATGCACTGTGGGGCAGCATTTGTGGTGGACTTCAGCACTCTGGTGGCTTCCCCCAAAACACAGGCATGTTAGCAAGAATCCATTGTACTCTGAACTTGCCCGTGTACATGTTTAATCCCACAAAGTCATCAGTCATGTCCTGATGAGTTGTTGTCTAAGTACAGTCAAAATAATACTCTAATATATGAGACTGTCCTTTGTGCTATTTCATCTAGGCATAAGAACCTTAAAAGTGCCTTGGAAGGACAACTGGCATGTCTGCCTGTTTCTCAACATTCATGTAAGGTTGTTTAAGAAGGTGAATAATACAAAAAGGGGGCAGAGCCTGAGGCAGTCTGTTCTGGATGGTCTTCAAACAATGGAGCCCTTCCTATGTGATCATTTCAGCAAACACAGATTAGCTCAGCTCTTCTGAATTGTGCTGGGCATACTCTTAATTGAAGTTGTCTCTGAAAGTTTGATGCAGTATTACGAGAATAAATAGGAAGAGTAAGATTTCTCAGCTATTGTATTTTGTCAGACTAGGTGTTTGTTTTGTGAATGCATGTTACCAACAGATGTCTGAGTGCAAAAGGAATTAAAAAAAATTGAACAAATGTCTAGCAAAATCTCCCTTTTGCTGATAAACTTTTATCTTTTACCAGAGCAGTGCTATCACCAGAAGCCCTTCTCAAGAACTTTAAGCTGATCCTACTGTTTCTTTTAGAAATGGTAGCCAAATCTATCTTGAAATAGCTTCAAAGGGGAAACACATTCAATTGGCTCATTTGTCCAGAGATTTATAGTCACTTCTGGGCAAAGGGTGAAGAGTTCTCCTCCTTGAGTATTTCCAGTCTACACAGTGGACCCAGTGCTCTAGATCCAGTAACATAAGCAGAAAGAGAGAAGTCATAATCTCTCTTGAAAATGCTCCATCAAGTGGGGATGCTTTCCAAAAGACATCTGCCAAATAGGGCTTGGTTGAGAGGAATGTGTAGGGGAGATAGCCTGTTTTTTCTTGCCACTGTGGTGGTGTCCATCTTAGCAAAAGCTAATACAGCAGTTGCATTAGGAGCACTGATATGATTGGTCACTGGCAAAGACCATCATCACTGGTGACATGGTTGCTGGCAGAAAGAAAAGATTGAATTTTCCCCTCTTAGTCCAGAAAAAAAAAAACATTGTGAAAAAAATTATTAATGATGAGAATATGTTTTAAGGCTATCTTCAGAAGGGAAAAAAGAGGCAAGAAAACCACTGCTTCTTAAATGGCCTCCTATGGCATCTTTTCAAAGTTTTCTGGAATCTGATAGGTATTTCTGGTTGTCTGTAGAAGATATTCCCAAATGGCAAAGCATGAAGGTTTGAAGCACAGAGGATGTTCTTTGAAGATTTTGGATGGGAATCAGAGTCAGGTTTATAATGGAAAGCAAAGTCCAAGCTGAACTGGCCTGCTGCCTCTCCACAATCCTTTGGGTTAAGTTCTGTGTTTTGATTCGTATGCATGGTATGCATCAGCTTGAAGTCATTGGTGGCATCACATCCGTTCAAACACGCTGCTTGACATGTGATGACAAAATAGATGTGTATATAGATCATTAACGATATGCAACCATTTAATTGGGAGTGTGCAAGTTGTATTAAGCAGTAAGTAATATTACTAGTGGAGAGTACAAAAAAACAGAAAATCAAAGAATCCCATTAGTAGTGGTGAGCTGCAAAAATAAACTGTGATCACTTTATACTTGTTCCAGCTAAATACGGAAATCTGTGTGACTGTTTCATGTGATAGTTTTATGTTGTGTGAATAAGAAGTACAATGAAAAAAACAAGGCAGAGAAAGAAACAGAACAGGGACATTTTTCTTTGAAAAAGTCCATCAAATGAATAGAAACCCCATTAATTTCAGGAATGGAGGAAACTCCTGTTTATTGTATTCTTTCGTGTAGATGCTTGGGCAGGTAAGCTGTAACTTCTTTTTTCGTTTGTTTGTTTGTAGTGTTAGCTTCCTGAATCTGTAATGGGAACATACTTGTAGAGTGGTGTATATAGTTATAAACAGACCTTCCTTTAGTATGAACTGTATAATAGATCTTGTGTTCTTGATGGTATCTTTCCTTTCTTTGAGTCATTAAGAATCTCCCTCAGTGCTTTCACTACAATGCAGATTTTCCCTAGGCTTTAGATGATGTTATTTTTGAGAGGTTGCACTGCACATATGCAGTCTTAAATGCCTAATTTGCTTCAAAGAAGCACCAGAGAATGGCTGGACAGTCTCTTAAAGTGACTGAATCTTTTATTAGGGATTATAAATCTTTAAAAAGAAGGACTCTGAAGCTCTGGAGAATCCACCGAAGGTATACGTCAGAAGAAAATGTATGTATCTGGCCTCCATCCAAGACAATTTGGAACTGAAAGGACTTTGTCTGAAAACATTTCTTCAACTTCGCCATAGGAGTTTCAGAATGGTCTAAACATTTAGTAGCATGGGCAAGAACTTGGTTCAAAGCTTATCCAAGAAATTGAAATGAAAAATGGCATTTCTCCAGAAGTCAGTCAGAAAGAGCCAAACAAATAAGTGAAGACAACCTGGTTATGAATAAATTACAAAGCATAAAAAAAATCAGTGCTTAGTATTCATGTGTTTTCTGAGAAGTCCAATGTATATTTACTGCCATGTGAAAGAAGTGGCCATTGCAGATCAAAGCAGCCTTTCTGATGTGTCTCTTCCCTTGAGAAGATGGCAGTTGGTCACTGTTCTGGTAGGCATGGATAAAAAGCTTTTAACTGCAATATAAACAGTGGCAGAAAAAGAACCTATTTCCAACTGCTTAATTTTCTTCTCTCTGGAGAAATACTTGAGCTCAACAATGATAAATACAGTCTAAGGAAGAGATTTCCTGAAATTTCCTTGTCTTTCCATCCCCAGATTTCTCAGGGGATACATGCTTGACCCCAAGGGAGAGCACATCTAAAGGCCTTTGAAACAGAAATAAAAATGAAGAATAGAAGTAGGAGCTTTTAAAATTAAACAGGATTTAAAGTGACTTCACTGAGGGTAATCCTTTCCCACAGTCTCTGATGCTGGAAACTCCTCGTTTCAGTTCCCAAGAAGTTTTCAGATGTTCTCCTAGACACTGACAGGAAAAAAATTAAGGTTGTAATCTACTTTTTTCCTCTTAAGAGCAGAAACAATATTAACAGCCAGTCATTGAACTGTCCCCTTTAATACCTGCACCCTGGGAACCATGACCAGGTGAGTCAGGTGGAGTCTCTTGAAGACAGTTGTAATGCCTTTCTTGGAACTACATTTCTAACTTAGGATAGTGAGAGAGGATCTGCAGAACATCATTATAGGCTTCCTGTCATCTTTGTTGTGTAAAACAGATTAACATTTTGGTGCTAATAAAATGAGCCTTAACAAATAACTTTGGATTTGGGAATTTTTAAAGTGGATAGAAGCACGAAGGAAGGACTTCACTGATAAGACAGTGAGAGTGAGAGAATATAAGTCCTGGGAGAGAGCTTGATGAAAATAGTGGGAAATAAGACCTATAGGATCCACAAAACTAAATTTGAAGTCCATTGAAATAAGGGAGGTCATTTTCAGAAGCTTCGATATAGCTATTGGGAAAATCAATGAAGCTGCCTTCTGAATACTGAAATGGAGCTACAGGGAAAGGCATTGGGGATGGAGGCTTGGTGAGAAATTAGCAATGTTGTGATCGAAGGGGAAACAGATTGTGATGCAAGGTCACACAGGCTGCTAAGAATGTAAGGAAGAGGAGATAGGGAAGAGTGGAAAGAAAGAAGAAATTTGGAGAGTAGAGGTAGCTTACAGGGTGCATATATATAGGGATAATATGCATGAAGGAGAGGGAGAAGGCGGTCGTCAGAAGAGGGCTGCAGGAAGAGCCCTGGAGTTATATGAAGGTGGCGAGCCACACTCAAAGCAAAAGAGGTGGCTGATAAGGGAAGACAATGAAGCTACATAACAGCAGCTCCTCCAGCATGAAGAAGCATTGAGGTGTATCAGTCAGTGCAAGAGCACAATATTCTGTCATCAATGTGTAAGCAGAAGCGTGTTCTTTCCTAAACTTCAGAGTGCCGGCTGAGGACAAACACCTTTCCTCAAAGGGGTTATTGGCTGCAGCATCAGCGCCTCTCGGTGCCTGCAGGCAGATGTCTGGACACTAGACACGCCACAGCCAAACACATCATTAAACACACCAGGAACACAACTACACCTAGAGCAATCTTTTTGCAACGGGCTGGATTGTATTACAGTTAAAAATTAATTCCTGTGGAAGTAAAATATTGAAGTAATAATGATAAGACTAATAAAGCTTCAGTAAGGTAGATCGTCTGATACGGAGAGCCATCTGAGGTTACAATAGTTTTGATGGATGGGTGGAATGAATTTCAGATTTTGTCTTCCTTGGTTTTGAGCAAAATGATACAGTAGATTTTTCCAAAATGTTATCCAGAGTATCAGTGGGTTCTACTAATGACACAGTTGACAAATCAGCATTTTTTATTTTTCATTCATCTTTCAGGTGTCTTCTGTATAATTTCTCATTCAGAGGTTATTGTACTACAAAAAGCCATAGTTTGATGCTGTTGCTACATTGGTGTAGTGGCTGATCTTCCTCAGATGTGTGGCTGTATTCCTGGCCCCCGGCTACACACTCCCACCTTTGCATTCATCACACCAGCAGTGAGTTGGTTCAGAGGCTGAATGGGCAGAAAAGTATCTCTTCCTTCTGTCCTCCCCCAAAATAAACAGGCTTTTGCAAATTTGCTTCTTGAAACTGATTCAAAGAGCCAAAGCTAAAGAAGGGGCTGGAATGCAGAGCTGAGGGGAAGAAGGGGAGTGGGACTGTCCCCTTGGGAAGCAGCTGGCTCTCAGATTTCCTAGGTGTATTGTCAAATAGCACATCCTGAGGGTGGCCTCTCCTCTCTGTGACTGGATGTGAATTTAAAGACCACTTAGAAGATGAGGTTTGGAAGGTTTACATGGCATTAAACTAATGATCTGTGTGGTCTGCAGTGGAAGCATAAAATTATGGTATATGCTGTCCAAGACTAAGCATTTTCTGCTGTCTATGAAGAAGTTTCAAACATAGAATAAGCACCCTTACTGACCTTCTAGATTTGTGTAGGGTCATTTTAGCTGTTGGGGTGGCTTTGTGCTTCAGCCTCCCACTGTTACATTATAATCACCAGAGCCAGGAACTGAAACTCCTAACTTCCTGACTTTCTGGGGTTTGAGGCAGAATTTAAGGATTTGCATCTGAGAATGTGTCAAGTGATTTGAGAGGCAATATGTTGAAAACTGCCCCCCTCAAGACAGATCTTCATTCCTGCTCTTAGAGCACTTGACTTTCCTATATCATTGTAAACAATTAATGAAAATTAGGGGGACACATGACTTCACACTGTAACAGACAAGGAGTTTTGGCATATTGCAACTGAAGGAAGTGTGATTTCAGGAATATTTTTATCTACCTAAGACTACTCAAGTGTAGTTCTGTCCATTGTGTTCAATGTGGCATTGCTCTTGGGCCAGCACAGCTGCCTGGGATGGTTGGTGATATTCATTGGTTGGGTGTGCCCCTAGGTGACTTGTTCAACCACCATTTTGTAAGATGTTCACTTCAAGTTGAACTCTCGGGAGCCATTTTTATGGTTGGGCTTGATTGTAATTGCATATTTATAAAAATAAAAATGATTTCCATCTCTAAGAACTACATCATTTACCACTTGACACAGTTGTATTGTCTCCTGCCTTTTGAGATGCTTTTCTTTACATCCTGTATTGTTGTTTGTTTGGTTTAGAGATGTCCAATGCTATTATATTTAATGTATATTTTAAAAATGAGAAGAACAGATGTATTTAATGTTTTAGATGACTACTAAAATGTAGCAAATGGTTAACATCGTATTAAAAAAAAAATAGTTAAATTCTCATCTTTATTCTCTCTAGTTTCTGGAAGTTTTAATCTGAGAGTGGTATCTGCTGTTGGACTGTGACTCAACCAAATGCCAGGTGTACATATTGGAAAGTTTAGATCCAGCCAGCTCCAGTTGTCTTTAAGAGTCAGAGTCCATTTTTATTGAAGAGTATTAGGATATTCTTGTTTGTTTGATCAATTCAGTTCCATTTTGGGCATTTCTCAAAAGATGCTGATGCATTTTGTTGGTAGCAGAGGACAAGATTTTTGAAATATTGCAATTGTTAGAGCATTATCAGGAAGGTGATCTCTTCCTAGCCATCCCACACATCAATAGTTATTATTAAAGGAACACCAAATATTATGGTCGTTTTTTTCTGGAGAAACAGTGAGAGCACTGTTTCCAGTGCATATTAAGTTAACGAAGACCTGTTCAACTGATGTCTTCCACTTCTTTATTTTGTCGTTGTATATAGATTCTTTGTTAATGTTTTATCACCCAAAACCCAGTAGCATCTCTAAAGTCATGACATTTTTAGATTTTGCAGGCCGTAGTCAATAAATTTCTTAAATGTTTGTGGGAAATAAGCGTAAAGGGGCTTTCTCATTACCTTTCGTTAAATGCCTCTCCAGTTGGCTTCGGTGAATGAAATGTATAATACAGGCCTATAAATGTAGGACTATAAATACATACTCCTAGAAAGTTCTGAGCCTGAGAACATCAAGCAGCAGGGGCCTTTTTATGTGGGTTCATACAGTGCATTTAGTTCATTTACTCCTTACATGGTTTGGCTTAGGTATATGTCTACTCCCATAGTGCTGTCTCCCTGCCTGGTTTCCTGACAAATCTAGTTTCACAGCCTGGGTGAACAGACCTTGAAAACACAGTTACATCTGGAATCAAAACACTGAACAGGGGAAAACTAAGAATTAGTTTGTTTTGCAGTGTTTAGCTATATGTAGTATTCGGTATTGCCTTTGGCAGATATTCTTACTTGAAAGCTCACTAAGTCAATATTAAGTCAAGATTTTAAGGAATCTGAAAATACCAAATTGTTTCTCACTCTTTCCCACTGTGGGCCAGGCTGATTTCAGATAACTCTGCCTCGTAGCTTCCTGGCAAACATTTCAGTAAATTCTATCACATGTAAATTCTGTAGAAACCTTTTGCCCTTCAAAACTTTTACAGTTGATCTCCATTGGAGAAAGATATTTTTAGCAGCTGTCTTTGAAAACTAGGCTTTTAACCAGACTGAATTCCCTAGTAGTCATCAATAAATACAGAATTGTTTGCAGTGGAGTACTGTAGCTGGCTTTTGAAGATAGATTTGCTATAGAATTGCTCAGACTTATTAAAAGATTATCTCAGACAGCTTTTAAATTGCATACATAGCATTGCCAGATAATATCACTCTATCATGGAATTTGGTGAGAACGTGTTTTCCCTCCTTTTCATGAAACAAAGCTTGATCCTACATGATGTGAAGTGCCCTGACCGAGTGTAGCAAGGTGCTTATGCACAAGAATGAGCTAGAATTGAGTATAGAAGCCAGGCAGACCCATGAATGAGCTAGACCCACTGACCTTGGTGTTAGTCTTAAGCACGTGCCCGAATGCTGAAGTGGGACAAGAACTCTCAGCAGACCTTAGGCACAAGTGTCAGCCAGTAGCACAGGTAGAAAAAATGTAGCATTGCCCTCATAAAATGGTAACATTTTTCTCCTTCTTTTACTTCCAGGTCCTACTTAGACATGTATAAGGTGATAACATTTAGTTACCTCTTCTGGTTTGTGCTTACTATAATCTTCATAACGGGAACCACAAGGATCAGCATATTCTGCATGGGCTACTTGGTAGCCTGCTTTTATTTCCTTCTCTTTGGTGGAGATCTGTTGCTGAAGCCCATCAGGAGCATTCTGCGTTACTGGGACTGGCTGATTGCCTACAACGTCTTCGTGATCACAATGAAAAACATCCTCTCAGTAAGTAGCTGCTGCCTTTCCTCTGCCCTCAGCACTTTGGTTTCATTGGAAGTGTGCACAGTGTGTTGAGTGGTCACTAAAAATCCTTTTTCAGGACCACAGACTTCTGCAAGTGCAAAGCAGGCTCCATTTTAATTCAGAAACTGGAAGTGCATTTCCAAGGAATGGTAATGCATATACATTATAGGATAATGTGCACCCTTGTATTCAGTCGGGATCTGTGAAAGCTCACAAACTATTTTCAAAGGGCCAGGTTCTGGTTTCTTTGCCTAGTAAAGTCTCTCATTGGAAGTCTTGTGAAAATCTCAGTGGAGTGAGAAATGAGTAAGAAGTGCAAGATTAGTCATACTGTCGATAAATAGTGCACATTTAATTAAACCTTTTATTTAAAACTAGAATTTTCAAGCCTAGTACTAGATGCAGTTGCTGTGTGGTGTAATGTAATTAGTGAAGTTGACTACAAAATTACAAACTGCATTCCTGTTTCCTTTAGAACCGGTGTGAAGTGCGGGTGAAACCAGATGTATTTGATAACTAAATGTCAAATTCTTCTGCAAAATATTAAAGATTTTCTTACATTAATTAACTCTTTAGAGCGGATTCTTGCAGTGGCACTGATAGGTGATTGAGACAAGCCTGTAATTTAAATCTTTTTGAAAGATAAATTTAGATTTATTCCTGGCAATTGCTTTTTAGCTTCGAACATTTTTAGTGCTGGACTGAAAAGAGCAGACATTTTTCTTTTTACATTTATATAAGTCACTGTACTGAAATAAAATTGATTTATGGGTGGTTTGAATTTGCAAATGTTCTAAATGCTTACATATGTGCTTCATTTTAAGCTTGGGAATTCGGTGGAGCTATGTGTGTGTTAAGCTTGTCCACGTATGTTTGCAAGATTAAGTCAGTGATTTATACAAGTTGTTTAGCTGTCACATTGCATCACGTGCCAGACGTATCACTTTCTCTGCAAAAACACAGACAAAGCCCACATACCTCCCATCTCACGGATAATCAAAAGAACAAATTCTTGCTATCTAGAAGTGATGTGTGTCGCTGGTAAAGACACTCTTTCTTCTAATGTCTGTTTTAGTAATGAGATATACAGCCAAGGGGGGTCACAATATTCTTATGTAATGTAATAAAAGAGGTGCAACTTTTCTTATCTTTATTTCTGCTATGCCTTTTTATACAAAACTGTTCTTTTACTTTCCAGATAGGAGCATGTGGCTACATTGAATCATTAATTAAGAATAGTTGCTGGTTGATTCAGGCATTTAGCCTGGCTTGTACAGTTAAAGGCTACCGTATTCGTAAGTACAGCTCATTTTTCTTCATCATTTTCTGTAAATAAAGAATCACCATCAAAATCTTCTACAATATTTAAATTGTGCCCTCTCTTGACATATGACCTTGTGAAAAAAATCATACCTACAGGTTCAGTTAATACAGCTTGGTCCTATATTGACTAAGAACACAGAATATTGAACATATTTCATAGAACCAAGGGAGATACGTATACAGAGAGAACTATCAACACCCACACACACATACTCACAACCAATGTTTGCTGTAAATGAACAATTTGGTGGTACCGGTGCTTAACACAGTTTCCCTGTATATGCAGGTGATGTGATACTCGAGGGTGTGGTTTCACTGTACAACTTGAGATAAAATGTCAGCTCACCACCTCTGCAAGGAGAGTGCACATTTTCCCAGCTGCAGACTCCCACTCCTCCCTGTGTGCCAGGTCTTACATTCGGTTGCTGAAAGGGTAAACCAGTTCAGCTCACTGAAATGACAAGAGGCTATGCCAGCATAAAAGTGGTAATTTTTTGCAGGCATAGTGAGTTTAGGCAAATTTTTTTTTTACTATTATTCTCATGTTTGAGGTGGTAACAGGGAGGGAGTGGATAGTGTATGTGGATAGAGGTGAGAGAAAGGAGGAATGAAGTATGGAGAGCAAGACACTTCACCTCTCAGTGAACTATTAATTTGGCTCCACTTTTTCCTGACACCCTGGGTTGATGGTTTGAAAACACCCGATTTTTTTCAGTGTTTTTTGCTAAATTTAAAGAACTCTTTCATAGAATCGTAGAAGGGTTTGGGTTGGAAGGGACCTTAAAGATCATCTAGTTCCAACCTCCCTGCCACAGGCAGGGACATCTTTCCACTAGACCAGGTTGCTCGAAGCCCCATCCAACCTGGCCTTGAACACTTCCAGGGAGGGAGCATCCACTTCTTTGGGTAACCTGTTCCAGTGTCTTACCACCCTCACAGGAAAGAATTTCTTCCTAATATCTAATCTAATTCTACCCTCTTCCAGTTTAAAACCATTCCCCCTCGTCCTATCACTACATGCCCCTGTAAAAAGTCCCTCTCCAGCTTTCCTGTAGGCCCCCTTCAGGTACTGGAAGGCTGCTATAAGGTGTCCCTGGAGCCTTCTAGTGAGTCTGCAGCAAAGTTCTGAATTCCTGTCTTCGTGTCTGATCCGAATAGATAAGTGGGGAGTAGGGAAAAGAAAGGAAATACGAAGATGCAAATTCAAAGATACATGGTGCCCAGTAGTTCTTGTATTATCCGAAACTTTTTGAGGAGCAACAGAAACTTAGACACAGGTTTCTGACTCCCAAGGGGATGGGCATAGCAGGCTTTGAAGCTCTTGGTGCTTGACCTTCCAGACCTATTAGACTGGCTTGCTTGATTGTAAAGTCAGCTTTGAGACAGAGTCTGTCCCTTGAGTCCTTCTACTCCCTTCTATAGGGCAGCATAGGCCATTTAGTTTATAGTCTAGCTCCACAAAACCCAGTCTTAATTTTTTAATATCCCCAAGGGAACTGTCTTTTAGAGAATAAAGAAAGAAAGAAAGAAAGAACCCAAGCCAAAATCTAGATGTAGGAGGAATGGGATTTCCTCTCTGCCTGTCTCCTCCTACCCCAAAGGAAGCAGTTTTGTGGTTTCAAATATTTTTTCTCTTATGCAATGGAAAGAAACATTGAACTGAGTTGTGGAGAGGAAAAATAAAAATACTAGGTGGTGGCAGTCAAAAAATTATCTTTCTCATGTTGATAGTGTTCTCAACAGAAAAATGAGACAAAAAGTCACTTTGAAATGCAAAAAAAAATTGAAACATGACATTTTAGAAAATACTGAAATCAAATATTTCAGGCTAACAAAAATACTCTTTTCCCATTCTTTATTTTCAAGTACTTATTAGGATAGGGTGATTTTGCAAATGGTTCACTTTTGGTGTATTCTCAGTTTTCATGGGAAACATTGTTGGAAACTTTCCAGTTTGCTGTAAAATAAAATATGGCATGCATGTCCATTTTCTTAAGAAAAATCTAATTAAATTGCCTCAATTAAAATAATTTTAAAAGCTAAGATTATTTAATTGATTAAACATAATGAAAGAATACTTAACAGTCTTTATGCTGATGGTGTCTTTTTCCAGCAACGAACGATCTAGACTGTAAACTGCCCAGTGGAGAAGCAGGAATCATTTGGGACAGTATATGTTTTGCTTTCCTGCTGCTGCAAAGAAGAGTCTTCATGAGTTACTACTTCCTGCATGTGGTTGCAGATATAAAAGCTTCTCAGATCCTAGCATCAAGGTAACATAAAGTTTTAAAAAATTAAATGGAAACAGCTCAAGTCTCTCATGGCTATGGTACTTATTTATTTACAATAGGTAGTACCAAAACCTTTAACATTGGTTTAAACAATATCTATGCTAAATTCATGATTGCAAACCCAACTCTGACAAAGCACATGTGAGAAAACAAATTAATTGAGAATCTGATCTAAATTAAACCATCTTTCCTACCAAACACCATCTGCTGCTCTCACAGCCCTTATTAAAAGCTGTGAAAGTTGATGTGTGTTGCAGTTTTCTCTCAACATCAATATATATGAAAGCAAATGCCAGAGTTTATAAGGCTTGGAAAGAAAAAACTGCTATCAGAGCCTATCATTTGAGACTATGGGCCTTAGAAATCATGACCCCAAAATTGTCACATAAGGAAAAATACAGGAAAGTTATGACATCTGTCTCGGGAAGACCATCAGGAAGACACTTGGGAAGTGTCACATTGCTGAACACTGACTAGGTATGACAAGGAAGTGTCACCCACCCTCTTTGCACCTGTTATTTATACTTTCCCACAAGCTCATAGCTATCACTAGCACAACCATTCTTCTGTTTTTTTTAATAAGAAGGAAGATCAGGAATGAAATTCTGGTTTTAATTTCAGTAAGATTTCTAAGGAATTACTTTTTTCAATATTGGGTTAAATGTATTGTGGCATTTTTTTTCCCAAAAAACACAGGGACATTGATTTCTGTCTGTGTTTGAAGGCAAAATTTGGCTTGCGTTTCCTGAAAGCAAATATTTTTTACCTTCCTCTTCTTCCCCCTCCAGGGAATACTTTAAAAAGGGGAAATGCTTAGCTGCCCATACTGAACAAAATTCACCACTGTAAACAGGGCTACCAAAAGTTCTGTATCTCCATCCCATATTGCCTCTCTCAGACTTTTGCTCTGGGGTGAATTTCACTGCTGATGCCCAAGATTGATGGATACCACCTTTTTGTAGCTTTTTTTGTATGCTGTGTTCACAGTGAAAATAGCACAAAGCAAAATCATGAGTATCAAAATACCCCCTAAATTGGAAAGTTTGCATCCAGAAGGAAAGCGCAAGCTCATGTAAATGGCACTGGGCTGGGCTGAAACAACTATGATTGGTTCCTACTTCCAGCTTTGTATCGTTTGGTAAGTTACTGAACCTACCCAAGTCTGAGTTCTCCAGCAGCAGAACTGGAGACATACTGGCCTATGTCAGGAGTTTTGTAAAGATAAATGTATTAATGACCAGGAAGTGCCGAGATATTACAGGAAGGAGGGTAATGCAAATATAGTGATACAATTAATTTTTTTAGTTAGCTGCTTGCCTTGCTAAAATCCAAGACGTGATCTGGACATCCAAATCAATGAGTCGATTACATTTCTAATGAAATGGAGTTAGAAGCCATATTCTTTTGGCACACCAGAAACTTGCTCAAGGATTTGTGTCATCAGATTGAAAGCACTGTAGCGTTCAGAGGGTAAAGATGAAGCTGAAGCTATGCTCATCATGGCCCTGGATAAAGCCAGACTTTGCTCACAACTTCCAGGGGGCTGAGGCAGAGGGACAAGATGATTATAACACTGAAATGACTATAAAGACCAAATCCTGGAGGTACGTAAGTCCTAAATCGGTCTTGAACCCACTCACGTTCTGTGTTCTCAAGGACTGGAAACTGATTTCCTTGAACAGCTGCTAGAGGAACTTACAGGCTGAGTAGAGATCACAGCATTTCGCTCCAGATCTTGAAATGATTGACTGTAAACAGATTAGTATTCTGGAGTAATTGGTTATTTCTTTTAGGCCTTTGATTAGTTTTGTTTTTTGCAGATGGGGTTGTGTACAGAGGGAACACAGAGTTTTCTCTGATTAGCTGGCAAAAGGAAAACTTAGAAACATTTAATGTTTCCTCTCCTTTTTTCCTTTCTTCTGCCCCTATTTCTGCTGTAGGGGTGCTGAGCTTTTCCAGGCTACGATTGTCAAGGCTGTAAAGGCAAGAATTGAAGAGGAAAAAAAATCAATGGATCAACTGAAAAGACAGTATGTATTTAATGTATTTTTATATATATACACATACATACACATGTATTTCACTTATTGTTGGTATTTATCTAACACCTTTTATGGAAATGTTGATTAGGTTTTGAAATATGATTTTGCAATTACAAAAGTTGTTCTCTGGGCATTCAGAGATCTTAGGTATTCCAATATTATGTAGTTTTAGTGTCATCTTTTCCAAAAAGACAACATACTGCAGAATCTGAACTTTCATTTAAACATAGAATTATGTTTCTAGGACCAAAGGTTGTGATGTTAACATAAAGAATCACAGCAGAATGTACTGACTTACTTGCTCCTCATTGAGCCTGAAATTGTAATGGAAACAGATGTTTCCTGTAAATCAAGAGAGAAGATGTTCAAGAGAGAAGATGTGAACCCTCCTGCTTATTCTGAAAGTTCTTCTAAACCTTAGAAATCCAATGATGACAGGTTAAGAACATTAGCTTCTAACTGTTCCACACCTGAGTATCGTAGCAACATGACCATATAGTCTTCTTTTAAGAGATTATCTCTATCTGTGCTATATTTTTTCTGTTAGAGGTCCAGCTCAATTGTAGTTTTGGGCTATCCTATTTTGGGTACTATGAGTGCATGCAATGCAGATGAAATATGGGGGGGAAAAAAATCTGACTTTTTTTCCTCTTTCTTTCCTACCACTAATTATCCTGCTGTTCTCTCAATTTGTCTCTCCCCATCTCTCAGAAGAGTAGGACAGTCAAATGCAAGTCCCCTGTGAAGCTCATGAAGAGTAGGCAGATTACTAATCAAAGTGCCACATTAACCCCTAGACAGGAGACTGAGACACAGGAACTGGGTTAAAAAAAAAAACAACAACAAAAATTGGAACAGCGAGGGACCTAGTTAGGGAAGCTGTAGTTAAGAGCCACCTAAATAGCCTGAAATCACTGGGGGCTAAGGAAGCTGAGTAACATCCTGGCCCTGCTGCGATGGATGACAATATTCTCATTGACTTTACCATTATTAGGATTTTGTTCTGTATATCCGTTTTCCTAGCAAAATTTGCTGGATGCTTGTTGCTTCCATTTCATTTGTGGTTCCTCTTCTAGTGTTTGAGTGCAAAATATATATATGTTTACCTTCACTGAAAATATTTTCTTTCAGTTTAACTGCCCTGGAGATCCTTTCTCTTTATACAGCCAATAAGCCACTCTGCTTTCTGGTGGGTGCAGCCAACATGCTTCTTTAGTAATTGAAAGCAAAAAGCTTTCAAAGCTCCTCCACCGCCATGCATGAAAAGCCATAACTGCTTCCTAACCAGATGTCAAAGCCCACTCTTGACAGCTTCTTCCACACCTGCATAACTGAAGAAGCATCAAGAGGCTTCAGGGATCGTGCTCCCTACCTGCATGCCTGGGCTGTTGCGGGTGCTGCTCTGCACTTGAATCAATCTTATTCCAATTGATAGGATGTGCCTGTCCTGGAAATCATTCTTTTCTGTTAATTCTGCAGAGTCTAAGATCAAGGAGATGATACTGTTTGCAAAAATGCCAAAGCTGATCTATGTTTCTCTAAAAATTGCTAGTTTATATTTGCAGGATGTCTGACTTCAGCAATAGAGGGTGCTTGTTCCATTTCATTCAATAATGTGCATCAGTACTTCATACAGTTTAGGCGGGTTAGGATGAAGAGAACCATCAGCATGGCCAGAAGTTTTGAACAACCAAGTTGTCCTGACTGACGTAGCATAACTTCAGCAGCAGATGAATGATAAGGAAAGAAATCTAATCATCTACTGAATAACAGCAACTAGCTGATATGGAAGAGTTTTTCCCTCTGTAGTGGATCGTTCTTCCCTAACAAATGGACAGATTAATAAAACTATTTAAGTGCATTTTGGTCACTGAAATTAGTGAATCATTTGCTTCTAATCCAGTTGTATTGAAAGAACTTATTCCTGTTGATTTCATTTTTTATTACTACTGTTTTTCAAACTGAAAATGTAGAAGTCTTAAAAGACCAGATTGTGCTAACTTTACGGGGTTGCAAGAAGGAGAATTTAAGGCTTGCCTGCATCTGGACAAAACTGAACCAGTTTGTGTCTTCTGTATTTCCAGATATGTGGGACAAATGAGAGCTTAAGGGGTGAAAATGTAGCACAAACAGTGCAGGAACAGCCGTGGTTCAGAGTGGCAAGTTTCAGGCAAACGACTGCATTAGGCAGAAGTCCTTTTTTCTCAGAGCTTCATTTGTTGTAGCTCCTGACAGCAATTCTTTAGTTTTTAAATGATAATAAGATAGTTGAGCGGGAGTGGGTGAAACAGTCATGTGATAGCAGGCAACCCAGCTCTCATTGACCAGTGAGTGAAAATCTAGGCTTGACCCTTCCAGCCAGCCCTTTCAGAGCCATTTAACTCCTTATGTTTAAGGGCAGGATTAATGACAATGTGGAATGGATATTTCCTTTAGAAATGTTGGAGTGTGTGTGCATGGATGTGTTTAACACTTGTTTTTCAGGCTGGGTCAAAAAGGGTGAAGATGTGAATCTAATAAGATTCTTCCTTTTGCCAGAATGGATCGCATCAAAGCCAGGCAGCAAAAATACAAAAAGGGTAAAGAGAGGATGCTAAGCATGACCCAGGACTCCTCAGAGGGGCCGGAGGTTCAGAAGGTTTCTGAAGAAGATGACGAAGGTACCGTTAGCTGTTGTACCATAATTGCAGTTGAGCACTAAGGACCCTAGCAGACCTTATAGTTGGACAACTGATAAATTGTTCTTCAAAACAGTCAGCATGTGCCAAGGTTGTTAGCTGAGTATCAGTTTGGAGCTTGATTCAGCAAAAAAAAAATCTGGGATTTTGTACTGCAAGAAGGTTTAGAGAAAATGGTTTACTTTGAGGTTACTTTTGGTTAACTTCAGGCTGTTGTCAAAGAGCTGAATAGCAGCAGACATTTGTTTTGAACAAAGTCATTATCTATAAACCACAGTGTTACAAATAGGTAGCATCCACATTTTTTTCCAGCAACATTTTCTGGATGCTGTGAGGTTTTTTCAGTCACTGCAATGTTTGTATACTTTTAAATGTTGCTTAATACATGGGAACAGATAAAATGATACCTATCTAGTGCCACATTTCTAGCACTGACTTGGGATCAGCACTTACTAGTTTTAAAATTTTGGGAGCCTGAAATGTAAGGAAATTTGAGAGGAGGGAAAATATTTTCTTCTTGAAATTACAGTCAACTGTGACTGTATGTTTTAAAACACAAAATTGAACTTTTTAGCTGGTTTAGAGTAGAATGCTGTTTTAACTGCTGCATAAACGAGAGTATTTCTCTTTAGTGGTCATGCTTCTGAGTGATTTTAATATTGAATGTATTCAGTAGATCTGACATCTGATGTGCTCGTGAAATTTTAGCTCTTTTGAGAGAAATTAAGAATTATTAATCAGTGTAAGAAACATGTTTCTCATTTTGTAAAATTAATATTTGGACATATTTTATTTTAGGAGAAGCAGACAAAGAGAAAGCCAAGGGCAAAAAAAAGCTGTGGTGGCGGCCTTGGGTTGATCATGCTTCCAGTAGGTTTTCTCAATCATCTTACAAATATGTGGATTTAACCCTTATATCCTTGACCAGAATAAAGGCATTCCCATGACCTGTTTGTTTTGTGCCTGATTTTATGATTGTGACTTGATAGAAGGCTTGTTTTTTTCAACAAATGATTTCTACTTCCAAATCTTCAAGGAGTTAGTTTAACCATATTTTGAACTTCTGTGTGTTGGAAGCATAGCTAGCTCATACTTTGGGCATTCTTAGAAAAATATCAAATCAGATAAACATGTGCCAAAAAGAATATATTTTGGCCTCAAAAATCTCCACTCCCTCCTACTGCAAAGCACAATATATTTAAAAATGTGAAGGTGAAGGCTTGCCAACGCATTCTAAGATGAGTCATAATTTCTTTTTCATATACACACATCATTTTTTATGGTTTATCAGTCATTCTACTGTCAGCTGTAGAAATCTGAGTACCACAGTAAGACAGCAAGACTATTCCTGGGACTAGGCTGTGTAGAGCTCAGCTGAATATCTCTGATCACACTTTAATGTACTGTTGATGCCAGTTGTTTTGTTATTTCCTTTTTTTTTTAATTATCTGAGAGCAAAAATATGTTCAGCCTTATGCACAAGAAATTATTAGCCTGCATCACTCATATCATTGTTGCATCATGTTATTTTAATTTGTTTGTATTCCAGTCGAGGCATATGATACTGTTCTTCCCTATGTTATGGATTGGGTAAAACAAGAAAATTGAGTAGACTCCAATCTCAAATCAGATATCCTTCTATTGGATCTTTGTTGAAGGAAATGAGACATGAGCTATTTAATAACTTACGAAGATTTAAAAAATATTCAAGTGTATAGCACTGATCAGAGTCAAATATGAATGTCTATATAGAATCATAGAATCGTTTTGGTTGGAAAGGACCTTTAAGATCATCGAGTCCAACCGTTAACCTAGCACTGCCAAGTCCACCACTAAACCATATCCCTAAGCACCAGATCTACATGTCTTTTAAATACAGGGATGGTGACTCCCCCGCTTCCCTGGGCAGCCTGTTCCAATGCCTGATAACCCTTTCAGTGAAGAAATTTGTGCCTGGTCATTTAGTTTAAGAGGTTACTCCAAGTAATACTTTTACATAACTACATACTGCTTCATTTACCTGCGTGTATTTATTTATAACTGCAGCATATATATTTGCCAACAGCATTTAACAGAATGTCATATGTTTATTTCTATCAAGTCACAAGTAAACTGTGCCTCTATTTTTATTTTTCTAAAGGGCACACTGCCACTTTAGAGAGACCTATCCCTTTTCAAAAGTCTTATGAAAATAAACTTCTTGCCCTGTAGTTTCATTAACAACAACAATGACAAAAGAGATCAAAACTATAATTTGTGAGTTTTTACTGTAGAATTTGAAGCTACAGTGATTTTGAAGGAATGGGATATGGTCTTTTGTTTATTCGCCACTGGTTTTTTAACAAGAAGAACTGCTCAGAGAGAGACATTGACTTTTGCTTTTACTTATTTCACCCTCATTATTTAATGTTCTTAGGTGACAACTTGCATTTTGATATTTAAACAGTGAGCATTCTTGTAATTATTTACTGCAATAATGCAAAACCTTGTGGGAAACATCACAGACCCTGATACTGCAAACAGTGGTTGCCTGCCATGTGGCTTGCGTCCACACACACTGAAACATGGCAGTGACAGTAGGTGTTGACAGGCATACAAACTGGAAATAGACTGATACTCCCCATCTATCCTTTTTGAAACACTGTGCTGTAACTGCAGCACTCTGCTGCATGTGGCTGTTCATCTCAGTAAATGGATTTGTGGCTGTGGCTGTATATATGTATATATTGAAGTCGCTCAAGCTCAAAGTTTTATGCCAATTCTGATGTTTAATTTAGACTTTTATTGTTATTTTTACACCACTTGTTGCAATTTTATTATACAGAAAGATACCTCATTTTGCATATCACAGGAATTAAAACACAGTCATGAATTTGGGTCTGAGTAGAACAGATAGATAGATAGGAAACATCAGTGAGGGTTTTCTCATTGATGCTCACTCACACACTTCTTTGCAGGGAGGTATGGTTCCTCCTGTGCTTGTGGATTACTTATGGAGCCCCACAAAGATCAGCAGGAGTTAGGGCCACATGCTTCAAGGTCCTCAGCTTCTCCTGGGGCACAGAGTTGTGTCTGATGTAGTACAAAAGATGGTGCTCACAGCTGTCCCGGGGAGCTCTTTCCCTCTGGGCACAAGCAGATGATGGGATCTTGCTGACTTCTCTTCCATGGCTCCCCTTCTGCCTCCTCCATCTCATCGCAGAAGGAATACCTGCCAGTCCCTTTTCTCAGTAGGAAAAAGTCACATTTTGCAGTAGGAGAGGGGTCCTCCAAGTCCAGTCTGGCCATGAATTACCTTGCTAGTAAAATTTGCTGTCTTTAGTAATCCCTGTAGGTGACTAACACACTTCTTATTCCATTTTGATGTGTGCAAGAATGCATTATTGCTATTCAATCATACCTCCCTCTTTAGTTGTAAGAGAGATGTTACTGCTACATTATAGTGTCCCCTCAGATACACTTTAACCTAAAAATTTTGAAGGTAGATCACTGTAGATTTGTTTTCTGCCAGCTCAGATGATTCAAGTCTGACCAGGTGCTACTCTGAGCCTTTAAGGAACTTCACTGCAGTGGAGGTTCCCCTAGATGATCCTAATCCCCTAAGATGACCTTATCCCGCTGATCTGTGTGGACAATTTCTGTTGCTGACTCCAAGATACTTTTTCATGAAAGATAACTGCAGACTACTGGCTTTTAAAATACATTCATCTCTTTAATGGATCTTAAATGGGCATTCTTAGAAGGCCCTGTACCAAATGATTAATTTGCTTGATCCAAGAAATCTCCAAACTTTCTTTTCACCTCAGTTCAGCAATTAGGACTGCTGAAGTGGACTCTCTGTCCCTCTGCAGGGCATTCATTGGTGTTAAAAGTCATAACGAGGCACATGAGACACAAAATACCCTCTCTGAGGGAGTTTTAGATGCTGAAGTTATGATACAATACAGTTCTGGCAAATTTCACAGTGTGCTTACCCTGAGGTTTCTACAGTAGTTATGTGTGGTCATCTGTGCACAGAAGATCTGTGTAGAATTCAAGGTATGATTGAATTAAAGCAATTGTTACTTTTCCAGAAACCTATAATGAGGGTTAAATATAATTTTCAATATAAATATGTATTGCTCCATATATCCAGATTGTGTGACATTTCATCTAAGTAACTGTTCCTTTAAATATTTCAGCTTAAATGTAGAAATTACGTACCAGTTTTCACTGCTGAATGTAACGCTGTGATTTTGATTTTTCTCTTGCTCATTACCTTATTTTTCATTTCTTTTGTTTCCCTGGTTCGTTCATGTAGGCCTGTTACCATCTGAGAAATAAAAACATTGCTTCTGTTCAAGGATATAAGGCCTAGCTTATTCACTGTGCATCTTTACTGTATCAAGGTTTCAGAGTCTTTCTGAATCCATGGGCAAAAAATTGAAACTCATTTGCGATCACATTAATAGAATCCAAGTGATTTGTTTTAAACAAACCAAGGTTTTCCATTACCTCATCAAAGCTTAAATGTTTGAAGAAAGCATTAACTAATACCATCCCATTCCATAGTTTAAAGGATGCATCAGCATTTTAAAGAGAAGTTCTGTATTTTTTGTCCAGTGGTACTGTTCACATAAATTCATTTACTTACCTGCTGGGCTTTTTTTACTCCCTTAAATAACCATCAGTTCCCAATTAATTTAGGCTTAACCGCCATTTTTTTTCAAAAAAAATGTAACCTAGTAACTTGATATACTTCAAGCTTTTTCTTTACATTTTCTTCTCGTGGGGATGTTTTCCTTACTTCTTGTATAGTTCTCATTCATGCCCAAAGTATCACAGACTAACATCAAATAAATTGCCTGAGACCTTTTCATCTCTTTCTTCTTCTCTGTTTTCACCTTTCCTGGTTGTGAATTTTTAAAAGACTGGCTGGCTGTTCATAGGTCTTGGGGCAGTTGAGAATAGAACTTTTCCAAAAAATAAGAAAATATTTTGTTTCACTTAGTGGTCAGAAGTGGAAATTATTATTTGTTTGAGACGGATAGTGAAGAGGAAGAGGAAGAGGAGAAAAAAGAAGAGGAAGAGCCTCGAAAAAAATCTGCATTTCAGGTACTTTATGGTAATTTGCTTTCTAGTTGCCATCTGGAAAAAAAAAATGTAGGCTTCTCATAACACAGGCACATATGTTAAAGCAGCCAATACATCTAAAGTAGACCTGAAAAGTATTGGAAATGAAATTTCTTGCCAATTTAAAATGCAAGTTTGCCTGTTTTAAGCATTGCCAAATTCCTACAGGAACTATGGTGAAATCATATCTTCATTCACTTGTGCCTGAGGAAAACAAAAATACAAAAACAAAGGTTAAGAATCTGAGCTTTATTTTTTCTGTGTTGCAATAAAGACAAGTGAGGAAGCTGACTTGCTTCTGGCACTGCTGTACAATGCTTCAGTGGTTTTCTGGTTTTGAGTAGATGTTGTCATTCCATGAAGAAATGATCCCAAAAATAAGTGACTTTTCATGGAACAGAATACACACTTAAAAAAAATAATTTTTTTATTATTGATCGTAGTGGACCAAAGAAATATATCTTTGGGTTATAAAGAGCTTAACATTTAAAATTACAAAAGGAGATCACATCACTTTTTCCTCCTTTCTTTTTCAGGATAGTGTTAATTAATATGTTTGCATTTTAAGTAAGTGACAGACTGTGTTGAAGTAAGATGATATTGTAATGTTAAAAAGATAGCCGAAGTTTCCTAACTGGGTTCCTACATATAGACTGGTTGATGTTAGACAGTACCAGGTATTGAATCCACTGGCTTAAATGAAGAACTTGAGTGAAGAAGTTAGTGCGATACTCATGCGTATAGGATTGCTTTAATCTTCATAAGATTAAAGTTTTACTTGTTGAAGAATTTTCAGAAATACCACAGAACTTTTTCAGGTCTGTAACTTTAAAAGCTTAAGCAAACGGGTAGCTTTTTGCAGATGAGTATTCCCATCCAAATGGAAGCTCACGTCACTGCAGAACTGGTGCATTACTGAAAGCCCAGCCCAAGCAAGAGCAAAAAACTGCCTCCATGCTTTTCTATTCCTTATGCCAATAGCTTTTAAACAGCTTCCCAGAAGACATTACTGAATTACAAGAAGAAATATTTTATTTAATTAATTGATACAATGTGGCTTTAGTTTATATACTTACATTACATTACCAACAGATTACGTTTGTTAAACTGCCTGCATGGTAATGTCATGGAAAGATTTTTTCCTGACCTTAAAAAAAGGCAAAACAAATCTGGATGAAAAATAATGTGATAAGGTTTATTTTCTACTATTTACACTTATTTTTCATATATTTTGCATTTAATTCACCTGGGACCATAAAAATGGCTCATAAAGTTCTAGGTCATTTTTCTTTCTGGTTTTCATGCAGGTGTAGAGGAAAGTTTGCATTCTGCTTTCTGCTGATTTTTTTAAAAATTGGTGACAACATTTTGTTCAGATGTGCTGGTGCCAAGCACTGAGATTTAAAGAGTTCTAAACTTGAGGTCAGAAGTTAATAAGATTCTTTTATTTACTCTGGGTTTTGGGTTTTTTGTTTGTTTGGTCTTATTTTTTAAAGCTCAGTCCTGAAACTATTAATCTGCGGATGAATGATCTGGTCTTTATTTCAAAATTCTGGCCAGACATTCTGTATAGGTGGCCAGTTCTGCAAAATGAATAGGAGGAGAGTTGTATAGAAGAGAAAATTGTTTTTGTTTATGGAAAGCTTGTTCATCATTTTGTCATCATACCTTATTCGCCTTCCATCACCATGCACATGGTCTTAATAAAAATTCTAGCAAAGCGAACTTGTTTGTTGTAGAGCCTGCTAAAGAATTATTTTTAGTTGATTTTTCTTTTAGTAAGTTGTGTGCAATAGTCACTTCAAGGGTTAACTTGGAGATTTCATTTATTAGAGAACGCAGGCAGTTAAGAATCATCTCATTAAAATTTTATTGTGAACATCACAAATGATCTTTTTTTCATTTTGGAGTCTATGAATGTAAATTTGTTCTAAATAATCTAGATACAATCATTCAGTAGATACTTTTTAGTAACATTTTCTTGTTTTCTACTAATTGCTCTTGCTTTGTCCTTCTTTATAGAGAGCTATTGGGAAATTTGCTTCAGCCATTTTAGCCTTGCCAAAGTCTGTCATTAAACTACCCAAAACTATTCTTCAGTATTTAATCAAAGCAGCAAAGGTACTTGACATTTTGCGAGTGCTCAGTATGTGACCCATCCCGTAGCTTCTGATGTAATGTATACCTCTACCCTCGTCTGCATTTTTCTTCTTACATGAACGATTAAAAATAATAATGACAGCCAAAGCTTCATTCCAAGTAAATGCAATACATTTCATGCTTTTGGAGTGGTCAAGCCACAAGAAAAATAGTCTATCTTTTTTTAAGTGCAACCCCGGAGAGAAAATGCAGACCCAAATTCTCCTTTTCTTCTGATACTGCTATACAAGATGGGCATATCATGTTGCATGTACCTTATCAACACCGTGGTAATTGATCTCAGAAAGCTGGTGAAAGATTTGTAAAACACATACTCTGCTCCAAGCCCCTTTTCTGGCCTTCATCGTCATAAAAAATATTTGTGTATCTTCAACATTTTCTCATCCTCCTTGAATACATTTAGCATTTCTTACCTTTGAGCAATGTGTATCATTTTACACTCCATATATGTAACATGATGTTTGTAAGGAGTGAGCATTACAGATTGAGCATGCCAGCTCCAAAGCCTAAAAGATACTGCGTTATCTAAAGTAATACATATGTATGTACCCAGTCAGCTCTTAAAATATCCACTGCTTAACAAAGTCGTTACACTAGATTTATTAATCAAATGCCCTTTCTTCATTCTAATCTACTACCCTCTTCCAAGTCTGCCTTTTACCTCTAATTTCTTTATTCACACTATGGCTGTGGCTAGCGCACAATTTCCCAGCTAACTGTTCAATAGCAGTTGTTGACAGTTTCGGACTTTCAGTAAGTAATACGGTATTAGTTCACTTAGGTATCACCATTCCCCCAGATCGCCTGTATTAGCAAACACCTATTACAAAGCAAAGAGAAACCAGTGCCTCTGATCCCACACATTTTCTCATGTGGTGCTTGTTGTGAACAAATTACACATATAAAAATAAATGTACAGACCTTGAAAGATTTGGAAGAGGATTGTCTTATCAACAGTATCAAATTAATTTCCTCTCCATTGTTCTATGCATTCACAAAACAGAACAAAGTATTTTTCCCTTTTAAATTCATTGAAAGTCAGTTTGACAGTTTTAAAAAACTGCTTTTACCGTTCCAAAGAAATTTGTGTATGCAACTTTTAAAAATATAAATAAACCAAATAGAAATTTTACCATTCTGTCCTATGAAGGGCAGTTCCAGCTTCACTGAGATAGACGTGTGTTGTTGTCATGGCCTGCATGTTTGTCTTGTGAATTAATAGAGCTGTTTTGTTACTGTGCTTTACTTTCACCCTCATGCCTGCATCATCTGTGTGATTCCCTGCCCTGTCTCTGTTACTGGCCTGTGTTGCGTAGAAATAGAAGGCAATGCAGTGCCAATTGAAGATGATTACAATTTTTCAATGAAAACCATAAAGGGAACAAAAGAACATCTTTTGTCCTGAATTGTTGTGGAGAAGATATAGTTACTTTAGTTTCTGTTATTCACATTTTATGTTGTATAGGGAAAAAAGGTATGAGAGTTTCTGCTTTTTTTTTTAAACCTTCCTTCACAGCTTGAGCAGAACTATTCAAAAAGTTACTTTTGGGTAACTTTTTTTTACTTTTTTTTTCCTCACTGCTATAATATTTATAAATATTTTGGGCCAATTCCATGCTTCATGTAGTCATACAGGTCAACAGACTGTTGATCTGAGTAAGTGCTGAGAGGAGGATTTGGCCCCATAAAATCCCCTTGATACATAAGTAAGTATTACTGTCTTCATTTTACAACTGGAAAAACAGTAGCAGAAGGATTCATAAGTGACTTACCTGAAACAACAAAGGGAGCCATTGTCAAAATCAGGACGAAACTTGAGGAAATCCTGACTGCCAGGTTTGGGACTGTGCATAGATAGCGAATCTGTAAGTGTTCAACTGGGATCTGCAGAAGGGAAAAATATACCTGAAGTATGAAAAATGTACAAGCACAAATGCCTGTACTGAGATATCACCACATCTTTTGATGCTTTAGTTAGTTGATTGAAGCCCTTTCTCTTAAAGTTTCCAGTACTCTGCATCTTGCCTGTAAAACGGTAAAGTAGAAATAAAGAATTAAATGGAGAGATTCAGGTGAAGTAGCCCATATGCACAACAGGGTATTAATTCCCAAAGTTCAGAGCATGAATTTTTGTGGGTTCTAATGAAACTTGGTTCACCCACTAGTGTTTTCATATTTGGTTTTATGCTTGCAAAAATAGCACATGAAAACTCAGCAGATCTACAGGGGAGGTGTTTGATTTGGGATTCAAAATATTTCCTTACCCCTGCAGATCTGAATGCGTTTACTCAAACTATATAGTCCCGCTTGTGGCTTATTCTATGGCTTACTCTCAAAACACGAAGAACCTTGAAATAAATGAGTATGTTCCTTCCAGTTTGTTTATCAGGCCTGGATTACTGACCCTAAAACGGCACTACGACAGAGGCGCAAAGAGAAGAAAAGTTTTGGCAAAGAGGAGAAGCGAAGGCGAAAAGGATCTGGGGACGGTAGGTAGACTTTTGTATTTTAAAAAATGTAGAGTTAACCAGACGGCCTGTTGTTCCTGGTAGTGAAAGGCAGCTGAGCTTCAGAGGTAAGTGCTCTTAGTTCTGCCTAGGAACTGGAAAAATGAGTTTAACTTTGGCTGGCTGCCTCTCCCTGCCCCAGCCCATGACAAGGCCAGCCATATCTATGTCCTTTCGTTCTACACCATGTACATTGGGGGAGATAAAAAAGGAGGAGAGGGGATATATGTGTTTTCTGTGGAGCTGCAAGACACACGCCTAGAGCTTCTGCCAAATAGGAAGACTCAACACATTGCAGAAAACATCAGCTATATGAAAACATTTGTGGAAGTAGAGTATTTGCAAGAGAAAGCCATAATCCTGTAAAGGCACAACCTTATAAAGCAAATAACCTGGTAGTTAATGGCATTTCTCCAGAATATGGGAGTGTAAGTGGCAGGTGTTTGGCCAGAATCAGACAGAGCAAGGACACCACCCTCACCTCATAAAAAAGTTTATTTTATTCTCCAGGTTTTTCTAGGGTGTCTCAGAGTCTGTCATTTTGATGATAAGTTCATGTGTATTCCCAGGGAAAGTTTTGCATGTGACAGACTTACGTTTTATTCTGAAGAACTGTTTCATGAGGAAGTTCCTGAAGAGCTGTAGTTCAAGTGGAGCTGTAAGAAAAATTCCATGAAATAGCCACATATTATTTCTTTTTGCCACATTTCCTGTATTGTTCCCTAAAGAAGCTTGAGTTGACACATGAGGAAGAATATCAAGAAGTGTTTTTCACTTTCCATGCTGTACTCAGAGAGGAATCCAAGTATCCAGGAACCCCTAATTCACAGTTAATACAGCAGGTAGCAAGAGGAAAACACAAGTGTTAATATTTTTTCACTGTCACTATGAAATCATTCATGCCTCTGAAAAAAATCAGTTTATAAGTGGTTCATATCTCTTCATCATTTGCTCCTTTTTAAAGAAGAAAAGAAGACAGAAATTCAGAAGCTTTTCTATCAGTATAGATGGGGAAGAGGGGGGCCCGTTCAGGCTGAATCATCTGGACTTTTCCTCCATTTGGCATCTTCACCTATCGCAAAGAGGGAGATTTATAATTTGCTGCCACTGAAGCTGTAGTTGCAATTATTGGACATTAGATAGAAGGAGAGTCATTTGTTTGTCCTTCAGTGCTGCCTGCAACTCTCTACATCAGTCTTCTGCTACAGGCCTAAATAAAAGCACATGGCAATTTCAGACAAACTCTGATGCTTCATTTCCACCTGAAAGTCCCACCAGTTCATTTGGGTTTGCTGGGTCAGAGGCAGGAGAAGATCAGAGGTCTGATAAGGTTGCCCTTTGCAGAAGCTGAAGAAATGGGCTGGAGCATGAGTTGGTAGAAGGTGAGGCTGCTGAGGGTGGAAATGATGTGACTGAGAAATTGCCTGGGTTTATTCCAGCAGATAATCTTGCTCACCAGCCGATCTAGCAAGAAAATGCCACTGCAAATCACAAAAGAGGGTTGGTCATCTGTGAACACCTTCGCTGACAGAGTTGTCCCCTCACTTGAGTCCTTTAGAAATGGAAATGTGCTTCCTGTTATAGTGGTAGGTGAGGAACAAGTCACTACTGCTTAGTGACTTTAGCCTCTTCCAGCTTGAATGTCATTTACACCCACACTTCTATAGGTGTAACATTCACTGTTTTGCTCATTGTTTTCAATAGGTGGTACTGATGCGGACTGTGAAGACAGTGAAGAGGAACCTGTCAAGAAGAAATCTGATGGACCAGGTATGAAGGCAGAAAGGTTTCTCTGCTGTTACAATGCAGTTGTGACCGGTGGCATAATCACAGCGTATCACAGAGACAGCATTGCAGTGATTCCCAGGCTTGTGTAAAAGCTGAAAAATCAATTCTAACCTGTGCAGTGAGAACTTCCTGACTACTTTCAGGTTTCCAGTTGCCAGGATTACAAGTCCTGAGCATAAGAACTTCTACTCCTGGAGTATTAGCTACTGCACTCATTCTCTACATGCTTTAGTAAATACACCTGCAGGCTCAGACTTGATCACTTGCTGTGTATTTTACTTCTAGAACAACTTACACCTAAGCTTAGTTTCCAGTCCTCACTGCATACAGCCCTGTGTTAAAATCTCCATTGATTTTTAATGTCTGAAATGTTATTATTAGGAGAAAAATCTTGCATTTTTTCTGTGTGTTTTAGCAAGGTTAAGATAATGCTTTTGTGTGGTAGTCACCCATTCAGGAAGGTACAAATATCTCCTCTAAAAAAATGGGATTTTCCCAATCTTACCCATTCTCATTCATAATCAGATTTAAGGAAGCTCTGCACAACAGAAGAAATGTCAGCAGTTTGCAAGATCTTGCCTATATTGAAAGTTTTCCAACAAAGAAGTGTAATGGATCATAACTCTAAGCTTGGCTCTTTGTTTCTAACTGGAGTAAAAGAAGAAAACAGACTCTCCTCTTAAGTAAGTCTTCATCATGGCTTACCTTGAGTGAGACTTTGTCTTCAAAAGCTATTTTTCTTCTGTATTTAAAATTGGTTCCCACAGTTCCAGTTAGAATTGTATCCCTGAGTGAGCCACAGAGTAGAAAATGTTGCAAGGATGTAAGAGATCATGGTCTCAAATAAATGAGTTGCATTGCTATAGGGTTTTTTTGGTGGGGTTTTGGGGACTTTTTTATTTGTTACTTACTGGCGATGCAATTAGCTGTGTTAAAACACTTAAGTGAAACACACATCTCTAAGGAAATACTGTCTGTGCTACATGGGAGTCAGGGAAAGAGAAGGAAGTTTATAATTAATTTATATTGGAAGTAGTCAATTTAAGATGCTTTATGTTTTTGTTGAAATACTTTGACCATTCCTAGCTAAAATTTGCTAAAGAAGATGGTTGGAAAAATTAGACAGTAATTACTATGAAGCATTACTATCATTATTAACCTTGGATCAAATCCTGTCTCACACTCTCAGGCAGAGAGAAGCTTTCTCTGCATTTGACCCTTTAAGTCAGAATAACAGTCTCTGCAGAAAATAAATATTTGCTTTCCTTTTTGAAGATGTTTAGATGCAATCGATCCCCAAAAGATTATTTTTAAAAAGTTTTGGAGAACAGCAAAGCTGCCAGAAGAGCTACAGCATCATTAAAAATGTATACTAAATCACCTCCATCCCATAGAGAAAAATGACCTTTCAGTTTAGACTAGAAACGCTTTGCAAAGCAGTGTGTTGAGACTATGGCATGCCAGTGGTGGACAATGATAAAGATAATTTTAACCTGAGAGCTGTGATTCTCCTGAAGTCAGCAGCAGAAATTATATAATAGAGAGGAAGAGTATGGGTTAAAAAAGAACATTTTTATGTTGTATATTTCTGTGCATGAGTGCTACATTTTCTTTTAACCTATTCATAGTATTACATCTGGAATTCAAAGGAAGTGAATGCTCCTTGAAGTAGAAACAGCCTTATGTTTAACTTCCAATGGCAAGATTTCCTTAGCTTCAAGACCTGCATGTTGAAATGCAAGTGACTAAAATTTAAGTTGATAAATCATAAATATCTCCAGTTCTAAGTGACATAGAAAAGGCCTGAAAAAAGGGCAGAATATTACTGAAATAATTATATGATCAAGTGAAGGGGACTAAATATTCTTATGTTCAGAGATACTGGACCAGTTCCATGGCATTGCTCAGGTAAATGGTACAGGCTGCCATTTCAGCATCCACTTTACAGGAATGTACCACTAATGTTTTTTCCTTAATTTTCTGCACACGTAGGTGCATACAACCCGGCTTGCACACCCAGAGACACATGCATGTTCCTCCATAGGAAATCTTTTGCTTTATTACAGCTTCACCTTTGCATTCTTTGTAAGGAGCGAATATGCACTCCACAAAGTTTTGCGTGCCATCTTGTGGTACAGCTAAGAAGTGAAGTTAAATGCATCATGCTTTAGTGCATAATTTGGCTCCTTAGTATCTACTTCAAGCATTTTGTCCCTGCATGGCAGATTATTGGCAGTTTATTATTTTTTAGGCCAGTTAGTTACTCTAAAATTGATTGTTATAGCTAGTCCTCTGGGATTTGCAACCTAGCAGGGACCACTAGCTCTGGAACTGCCTAGTTGAAAATAAATTTTTTAGCATTTGTGCAACACTACAGAAGAACTGTAGTGCGGTGTGTCTCTTCGGGAGTGAAAGAAAAATAAGCTGAAAGTGCTGGTTTTTGGGTGAGAAATGCTAATGCTAAAGGAACTACTGAAATGAGAAATTACCTTGAGACAGCTGCATTGAGCAAAATAAAGCTACTATTGTTGGTGTAAACCCATAAGACTTACTCATGGGAGAGGGTACTGCTTTGGCAAAATGGTGCAAGAGTAATGTTTTATAAATTATTTATATGATTTGTGCTAGTTGCGCTAGTTGATCTGAGATAGCTGATGACACAATGCAGCCTATTTAAAAAAAAAAAAGAGAGGCTTTGGAAACAGTAAATGCAAAGAGGTGTGTTTAGGTGGCTGGAAAACTGGGAGAGATTCAAAGACTGTTTAGGCAGGTTAGACTTTCAAACTCAGCTAAGCAAGGTTCAAGCACAAAAGGCAAACTCTGTGGAGAGAAGCATGCACAAGTAAATAGACAGGTAAGAGGCCCAGCTCCACGTGCTGGCTGAACAGCTGTTGAGATCACGGGCACTGAGGATGCTGAATAACTCTCAGGAGATGCCCAGATCTTTGGGTTTCATTTTTCAGACCAGTGCATACAGCATCTGTCTAAAATCAGGGACTGTTTGTATGACTAGCGATTGCGGGACCAGGGAGTTACAGGGTAGAAAAGGGATTCCAGATGATAAGCCTAGACATACAGGCAGGAAAATGGCCCAGACAGCCAAAAGGCCTCCAGCCATTCAGAGATTCCCTACTATGACAGGGACTTGCAGCCTGGGTTATTTTTATTAGACAATAAAGGAAAAATGAATCTAACTCCAAGCAGAAATACAATGAAAGGTATTTGTGTTCATTAACTCTCTGTTGCTTTTCCTCTCCCTTAGATAACATCATCAAGAGGATATTTAATATCTTGAAGTTCACTTGGGTCCTTTTCCTGGCAACACTAGACAGTTTTACAGCTTGGCTTAATTCCATCTCAAGAGAACACATCGATATCTCCACTGTGCTAAGAATCGAACGCTGTATGCTGACCAGGGAGATTAAGAAGGTAACGCCTTTGGACTTTTTGTCTGCTAATGCCATTTCCAGCTCAGTGAAAAATGAAGGGTTGCCTTTTCAGATCACTGTGTTAAGGAGAAAAATTATATAAAAAACTCACTTATACGTGCATTTTAAAAATAGGTCTGGACTCTTTTACCACTTGCTGTTTTATAAATATATAAATAATATATTACTTGATTTATTATCTGGACACAAAACAAATTATTGGAAAAAAATATTCTTTGAGAGGTTGATATAATGATTTGGCTGAAACACTCCTGTGATAAAGTGTGGTTTTGAGGGGACAGGATAGATTCAAGTAGAGAGGAGACGGCATGGCATTTTAAACAGCTCAAAAACTACCTCAGTCTGCATATTTCAGTCTTTTTGTAGACCAGCTTCCCTTGGAAATGACTGACAACATACAGGCGTAATTTTCTTCACTCGCAATGAAGCTATGTTGTCCTCCACAAGCTAGTTATATATTGTTATAACCCATTATTATCAAAGATTAATGTTGATAGTGTAACTGGAAATGTATTTGGATCTTCAAAATGCAAACAGGTGATACGTTGAAGTTGGATAAAGCTCTCATTCTAAGCACAGGTATTTTTTACATATGTCATTAGCTACCCAACAATTTCTGGAAACTTGGCATAGAAGCCTCGTTTTTAGTTTTTAGTTCTTTCCAGTTTTTCTTAAAAGCTGCAGACTATCTCAGAGATGAGTAAGTTGAAAAGGTCAACAACACGTTAGTACTCTTGACCTTGATAAAGCCCCATATTGCCTGGCCACTTTCAATGTCTGCTGGCACAGTAAGCAGGCTGCCCATGACCCCAGGAGGTTCATACTATTTCCAGTTTTAATATGTCCTAATTAAGACCTGATGACCAGAAATATGCACTGTTTTCAAGGTGTAGGTAAATCACAGGTTTATACAGGAGTATGATGTTTTCTTTTGCTTTCCTAGTAAGATCTAACAGTCAAACTCCTTTGATTTTTAGTGAATGCTGCCTATTTTCATGGGGCTATACAGTCTGAGTCCAAGATGTTTAAGGCTAACAAAAGCTGACATAAAGCCTCTCATTATGTATATACAGTTTAAGTTATTTTTCCCTTTGCTTTTCTTGCCATTTTTTACCAAGTCACTCAGTTTTATTGAGTTCTTCAGTAGTCCTTCAGTCAACTTTACACTTGAATATCCCAGATAATTTTTTTTTCTGCAAACATTGCTATTTTCCTCCTTACACAGATTATTTCCGAATATGCTGGACAGTGAAAGTCCTTGGGGGAACCAGTCAATTACCTTCTTCCTTTGTAAAGAAAAAACATTCGTTTGTGCCCTTTGTCTCTGGTCTTTCAATGGAGGATAAGTACAAGAGATATAGTCTGCTTTTTTTAATGACCACTTCATTTCTTACAAGGGTCATTCAGGATCACTCCTGAACACATATTTAAGGATTGGTGTTACCTTCTCTTCCCCTGGCACTGTTTCATCCATTGGTTCCTGCAGAACTCTTGGGTGAGCATCTTCCACTCAGTGCTCAGTTTATTGTTTTGCTCTCAGACTTGTCTTTTATAAAATAATTACTCCAGTCATTCCATGGGATTCACATTATTCTATTGGGAATGTTGGTGATTTTTTCTGCAGCAAAGAGGGATGCAGAAAATTAAGTCTTTTCTTGTCCTGTTGCCATAACTCCCTCATACCTTTTTATGCCTTGATCACCTGTTGATACTCAGTCTGGCAGCTGATTCTTATGATATTCTTGAAAATGTTTTTGTTACCAGATTTTTTTTTTATTTTAGCAAGTTATTCCTCAGCATCTCTTTTGGTCTAATTTGTTGAAGTTTTACATTTAACTTGAGAAACTTCATTCTTGTTTGTTTTTCCTCATGACTTTCACTTCTTGAAGATGTCTTCTTGCTTCTTCCTCCTGGTCTTTTCCATTCTGGTGACGTGTGTGTGTGTGCGTGTGCAGGCTTTCTCATTATGTTTACCTATTCTACGTAAGTACATTTGAAAATTAACTTGAGTTATTGTACGTTATTATTCTGATGGCATCTTCTGTAATCTTCCTTAGTATTTAACAGGCACTAGTGCACTCCTGGTTTGATGGGCAAAAATCGAGCCTTCATACTGTACTTTTTCAATATTAATTGGTTGAAGTCCACCCACAGAGACTCTGTGATAATCCTGACACAGTGAATTTACTTAATTTGTTAGACTTTATGCTTTTTGACCCATACCACCTCTTTCTCAAGCTATCTTCCATCCCATCCTTCCTATAAAATTTGTACTGTTATAGTACAGCATTGTAGTGATATTCCTTTTCACCCCAAGTCTTAGAAGTCCCTGCTATTTTTTGCATCCTCACTGAAAAATCACATGATTCTTTCTCACTGCCTCTGAGTTTTTAGAGTTTTAACATTTATGCAGAAGCCAGGCTAACTGCCTTTTTATGGTCATTGCTTATTTGGGACCTTATTTTTGATCATTCTTTGCTGCTTCTCATCTCAACTTTATTGAGTTTTTCCTATCCTTTGTTCCCAATAGATTTATTTATTTATTTCAATTTCGTGTTGCCAGCAGCGTGATGCTGTTTTGATTACAATAGAGCCCATATGTCCTTGGATAGGCTGGTAATCCTGCTTCAATCCTAAATTTTCTGGTACTAGGGGCCCTTCAAAGAATTTCCCCACAGTCAATAGCTTTAAACTTCAGGGTTTTTTCTAGGATCTTTCTCTCCTCTTCTGTGAAATATTGGTACCCGTGAACATCAGAATCATTCATTTCTCCATAGCATCCCCAAGTCTCTGTAGCAGCCCCATGCCTCTTTTTGCTGCCCAAGAAAGGAGGCTCTTGCTGCAACCATCACGGTGACATGTTTCTTTGTCTGATGTGGAGTTGGGGAGTTAACCTGGTCTGTGAAGTTCCTTTGGTCTCTTTTGCAGCTGCAGAAGAACGTGAAATTGAGTCCTCCATCAGTTGTGGGGCACTTTTGCTGTCACGGCTCTTGTCCTTTATCCCAGGCCTGCAGTTGAGCTAAAATGTATCATGTGCCATAATTTCAGAGGCAGGCTGCCATAATAGCACAAACATTTATTACTGCAGAAGCAACACAACTTGTGTACAATCAAACTAATTAAAAACTTGAGTTTCAGATTTTGTTCTTAAGATATTTTTTTTTTGACAAAACTTCAGATTTTGAAAATTTTAGATTTGGGATAGTGTGGAGGACCAGAGTTGAAATACTAGTAACTAATAATATTAGCAAAGGGAATACAGGCAGTATTTTAGAGTACTTTTATTATTTTAGCTGGAAAAACGTCCTTGCAGAAGATTTCATTATAAGTCAGCAAAATGACTGTTCAAGAATAGCAATCTTCTCTCTCAGTGTATCTTCTGAAGTCAGTGCAACTGCTAGTGGAATGAGTTCGATGTGTTTCTGCCTAAGAACAGGCTATAAAATTCTCAGTTTTATTGTTATGACAAGCCTTTAGAATTCTGATTGCAATATCACAGCCAGAAAGATTTGATTCTCTGCCCAGATCTGGGCTGACAGTTAATAAAACCATCCTTTCATGAACTTGCTTGGTCTTGAAGCCACAGAGAAAGAGTAAAGGTCTTCAGTGTATTTTTCATGGTTTTCCAACTGTATTCATACTTCATGAATAAATTGTTATTTCGGGAGGTTAATGAAAATCTGGATCAGTTTGTACAGGATCTGTTTCTTTTGTTTCTGTTTAAAAAACCTGCTACTGACCACTAGTAAGATGTATGATTGTTCTTAGAGTCAGTGAAGCTATCTAAAAGAGATATCTCAAAAATTGCTGCAGTATGGGTAGAGTCATGGTCCCAGTCCACACCTCATTTTCATGCTGACTGATCTGCAGTCCACCCAGCAGAGTTTTTTTGGCTATATATAGCCTGAAACTACTTTCATTGCTTCAATTTTGCTTGAAAACCCAACACTTTGTGCCATGGTAATTGAAGTCAGAATCTGACTTGCACTCTGAAAAGGCACTGCTAATGGGAGGTTATTATTTACTGGGAAGCTGTTTGCACAGTCCCTAATCTATTCCTTGCCAAATGACAGAAGCAACCAGTTCCTTGAAGAATACGCCTCCACCATGCCACGTACCTCTGCCTCTACTCTCTTCCACAGGGAAATGTTCCAACGCGAGAGAGCATCCATATGTATTACCAGAACCACATGATGAAACTTTCTAAGGAGTCAGGACTGGACTCAATCGATAAAAATCCCGGTCAAGCTTCTGATTTGCAAGCATCTGAAAGAATGGATAGTTTAGATTCAGCAGCTTCTCGTGACAGTATCTCCAGGTATTGATTTAATTTTATTTTGTGAAAGATAGAGGGATTGTGCAGTAGGCGTAATTTTAGACAATGTCTAAGTACTGATGAACTTTCTAATCGAAGTTGTATACTCCTTTTGATTTATCCATGCCATTTTAATAGTGAAAACTCTGCTATATGTTACTATTCCTTTATAGTGGTACACTCAGTTGTCAGCTTAACTCCTTTTCCACTGCATGACTATCCTACTGCTTTCTGTTTCCCCTAGAATTAGAATTCATTGACAGGGGTTCTGATCTTGTAAAAAGTAATGGAAAATAAGAGCCTGCTGAGGATGCTTATGGGATACCGTGTTAGGAATTCAGGCGTGGAGTTGGGGAACGATCCTTCATTGTGAATATTTTGTCTTTGTAAAATAAATTGTTGTCTGTTGCCCGTAAATCAAAAAAGGCTTTGCATTGAGAGAGATTCTGGATTTGAGAGAACAAAATCCCCCTCTCATACACACAGGGCAAAGATCATCAGAAAGGGCCTGATTTCCTAACTGCTATGATTAAGATCCAGCAGAGCTACACAGTTTGTGGATCAAATACCCATATTAGTTCAGGAAAACCACTTTACTCATTCTTTTCTGAAGACGGATGCCATCAAGTCCCTTGCCAAAACTACTGCATACTCCTGCTGCTCCATGCACAGAGGCACACACATTCACTTCCTTCTCTTACAGAGGCAGCCTGTTCCCACCGTGTCCCTGGTGTTCTTGACTTTTAAGAGACTGCAGAAATTGTCCAACATGAGGGGGAGAAGGGAGGGCTTTGGAAATCCGGCTGTTTCATAACCCGTTGCATTCTGCTATCTCCTGTTCCTCTCTGAAGTGTGGCAGTATCATATTGTGTTTGATACTCCCAGCAAACTCGGTAGCTTCTGTGTACAGTAAATTATGCTTAGCTTTTACTGATGACATACGGGTAGACGTTAGCAGACTGGAAATAATGAGGGCTTGTCTTCCTTTCTGATGTTATTGAAAAGCAAGTGGAAGAGAGTGCCTGTGAGTACTATGCTTCAACAAAATATTCCCAAATTGCTCCCCAGGGTGAGCACCGGCCTTTGAGAGGTTCACTCCAGTAAAAACACCAAATCCAAGCAAATCTTTCTTGGTGGCTAGCTACCCAACTAAGCAACACCTTTGTGTTTTGTCTCAAAGCTTTACAGGAGTCAGATGATGTGAAAAAAATGTAAAGCCAAATTCTATTGCCAGCTCACTTGGAGCCACTTGGATATGGACATGGCAGAATTTAACTCCACGAAGTTCAGTCTCACCTAAAGAAAGAATAGTAATATAGTCCTGCTTTCATTAAATAGGTTTTGGTCACACTGTTTACTACAGATAGAAGAAATTATCATTATTATACAATCATGTTAACAAAAACTTTAACTAGAAGCAAAGGGAAGCCAATTCCAAAATGAATTATAACAAAGAAAGACAAATCTTGTAATTTTCATGTGTAAATTCTGCCTCTTTGATGAGATGGTATCCAGTGTTGAGCTCCACTTACGTCTTTTTTTTCAGAATAATCACCCATTTGTCACCCTGCTTTGAGCATACTTACACATTTAAAATCTATTTTCAAACTCAGAGAATTCATTGATTCTGTGGAGCTGCTTTGCAACAGAAAAAGTTAAATCTTTCACATGTGTTACTGTCATCTCCATTTCCTCAGAAGATGTCACAGGAGCTATCAACAAAGGAAGAGCAAAGGCAGAATTATGACTGATTTCTCTAATCTCAAATTCTCTTTTTGGTAATGAATAATCAAATATTCTTGCACTGACAGTATCTACAAATTGTGCACATCTGCTATAATAATAATGACCTGTAATTAAAGGAAGCAAAATTGAGTCTGTTGATTGAATGATAATGCCTTCTGTTTATTGGAGCACCCTTGCATGTCTCTTCCTGGGATTACAAAAGTGCTTATGAGCTTTTTTAGAAATGTGAAATGTTTTAAACTTCATGTGAGTTTATTGAGTGATTTTTTTTAATTGCCCAAACAAGAGAAGGGGGCATTTTACATTTCAAAGTAATGATTTCCAGTAAATGCAAAAGCAACTAATTAAATCTAAAGCATCCCTGTATTACGGATCTAGGATTGCAATGAAAAACTCTTAGGAAGTGGCAGAGAGTTTCTAACAAGCATTCTGGTTATCCTTCTTTGGTTGCCCTGCACAAAATTCTGTAGTGGACATTAGGTCCATGAAAAAGATGGGCATGTGTGGAAGTACACAGGGCTACAGAAGCACAGAAGCTATTCCATTATAATAATACATATTCCTCAGTAATCAGGACAGGAATTACTGTAGGTACCTGCTCAGTGCTCTAAACACTGGATTTTCAGAGAGAACAACCCTCCTGATCAGTTGCAGGAACTGGAAATTCCTTGTGAAGTTCAGGGCTGACCCTTGTAAGTCTTATCCAGGGATGTTGTTCTTACCCTAGGTAAAGCTCTAAAAGGAGTTTTGCAGGGTATCCTTTGTGGGATTTTCTCTTTTAGTAGGGCTGTGATTTATTCTCAGTCATTTTTCTATACAGTAGCTAGAGGTATAATGAGTTATTCGTAATGTAATTGTTTAGTTTCTCTATGTATAAATACTCTCATGTATCCTAAAGGCAAAGTGCAAAGTTCATATGGGCCAGGAGGAGAAGAGACTGATGTTGATCCTTAACAAACCCTTTGAGGAGCACTGCCAGAAGGGATCGGGAGCTAGCATGGTAGAGCATTCGCTGCTGTTCGTTTCCATTTGACTGGTGACTCCTTATTAGGTTAAATAGCTTGTGAATTTCAGTAACATGGTTGGGAACTTACTAACACCAGTTGGCTGCCTTTATGGGACTTTGCCTACGATTACGAAATAGCAGTTAGATGCAGGTCCTAAGTCAGATTTCAGGATATCCAAGGTTTTGTATCCAGTTCAGTTTGTATTAATTTTTGTCCATCACAAATAATGTATTCAGTTCCCAACTCTACCTGTGTGAAGGCTTTTATAGGAGCTGCAGGTGGGAGCCCCTGACCCTCCTGTAAGAGTGAACATACAAGTGCAGTCAGGGTGTTTACAGACACCACTTCTCATCTGTGCTTCCCTCACCAGATGGGAGAATAGGGCTTGAGGCAGGGAGTACTGCAGAAGTAACGTTTGCCTTGAGGAGCAGGAGAAAGGGTGAAAGCAGAGTCCCAGTTTGGGGCTGGATCTGGGTGTGATTTAGGAGTGTGAATGATTGGAAATGTTTGGGATCTTTGCTTGTAGGCGTGGGGAGTGTAGTAGTTCATAAAGGTAATGGCAATCAGTAAGTAGCTCCTGGGCAGAAAAAAAAACAGAAAAATTTGTAAGTCACCCTTTAAACTAATAAACTCTCTGGGAAGGGTAAATTTGTTTAGCAAAAAGGAAGTCATAAAGTAAGAAAATTCCCGCTCACCAAGGATAAAAACATCTCTGCTATATATATCCCCATTTGAAATGGATACCCGATCAACTTTATGTAAAATGCTTGAACTCAGGGCTTGTAATGAACATTCAATTTAAAATACCTAGTCCTTGAATGATTTCAAGAAGCTAATGCTTTTCAAGTTCTCCAAGGACACAAATTTGAAAAGTCACTTAGAAAGATATGCTTGGATTAAATTTATGTGATAGTCAATGACTGAGTCAAGATCAGCTTCGCCAAGTGTAAATCTTTCCACTTTATTGGTGTTCTCATTTCCTTCGTGTCCCGAAGCATGTTCCTAAAGTACATAAAGGATATACAGACTGTGCTACAGGTGTCATCTCATACACATCACCTGACATTCAAGGATACAGAGCAGCTGCTCAGTCAGTAATTCTTCTGATGATTCATCCTTCATTTAAAAGAGCTTTAAACCAAATTATTGCAGGGAGTCCATCTGGGCAAATGTTTTTATCTATTGGGATTAATAGATGTTTTTCCTTTGATTTTTTCTGGGACCCAGGTCAGAACTTACATGTTTTGGAGGGCAGCTGGCATATGTTACTTCCATTGAAAATATATGAACAGTCATGTGCTACTTTGATTTCAACAGCTGCTCTGTTTAAGGCCCTTGGAAGGTTCCCTTTGAACTATGTCTGCATTTAAAATACTTCAACACCTTAGTAAGAGGTGTTACTCTCGACAAGAATAAACTCAACCCTTGAGATGTAGAATATCTTGTGGATAACATTGTAGCACACAGATGGAAACGTAATCTGCAAAAATAGATTATCTACTTGCTGCCATTTCCCTATATTTTAACACCAAAACCTCACTGATAGTACAGCAAGCTGGCTATACTGCACAGGTGTGTGTGCAAAGGGAGACCTCCTCCCTCACGACCCACTGGAGTCAGTAACACGGAGCTCCGACTGACTTCTGTGCTGCTGAATCAGGCCTCTAGGGTGGATCTCCTGTTCCTATAGGAAGCAGCATTTGCTGCTTCATCAAAACCTGCAGCATGCAGACAGCCCTCCAGGTTTTGTCTGGAGGATGCTTGTGTGCCTTTGTGCACACACAGAAATAATGAAGTGGCTTGTAAAGGGTCATGGCCAAATGAACTGGCAGGACAGAGGTGCCCCTGCCATTAATACTGTTTTTAAGGAAAGTATTTTACAATACCTTTGGTATCTTGGTGATACTTTTCTTCTATTCAAAGACCAAAGTATGCTTTTGACAGCCCATTCTGTCAAAAAGACCATTAGTGAGTGTAGGCCTAAGAATAACTGCTTCTTCGCTGCACATATTTTGCTTTTTTCCTCACTTCAAGCTAGCAAGACCGAAGTACCACGGGAAAGGCCATTGCACTTCCCTTCCGACCTCTTTCCCAGTTCTCTGTGAGCCTGGACAAACATAGTGCTTGCCAAGGAAGCAAATCCCCTGCTGCCACTGCTCAGGTGTAACACAGATGGACTCAAAAGAAGAAAAGTAGAGTGTAAATCTTTCATTTTGGGGTCCGTCCTTCTCTCATTCTCTCTGAGAGACTCCGGCAGGTCACTGCATGTGTTAAAACACCAGGTTCCTCAACTTATTTCATAGACACCTGTGTTTTTCAAAGATTTTTACAGGAGAAATAATTCTTTTAACTACCATATGTCATTAATGTATTTGCTTCTTTCCTGTTGCTATGTTATATGCTTGTATTTAATTATGTACTGTCTTTCTCATAACTCATCCTGTTGTTCTTCTTTTCTCCAGTAGCACATAAATGCTCGATGTACGGTGTGTGTCTCTGGTGTCCTGTTGTATTTGATAAGTGAAGGGAGATAAGGGTTTATTATATCTGTTCTTCCTTTCAAGATGTGCATGTTACCAATTTTGAAATAGTTTTTAAGCTGTGATTGAAATAAATGAAATCTTCTGGAAAGAATCATCAGGGCTTACTACTAAATATCAAAATAAAAGCCATCTCATGCAGAGCAGGTTATATTTGGCATGCATCTACTGGCTAAGTAACATATCCGATTTGGCTCTTTGGTTCGGAAAGAGGATTAGCCAATGTCTGACAGCTATTTTTCTATTTGTGGAATATGAGCTTATTCAATTTTAAGGGCTCTTTTAGGAAATTGGCTTGTACCTGTGTAAAAAGGTTCAGCACAGTGTATCATTAATAAAATAGAATTTGTACAGAGGAGGTCACTTCCCAAACCATTTTTGTGGAATTTGGAAATTTCAGGGGGAAACAAAGAAAATAAAACCTCCTCACATACGTAAGTTGGTGCCCCTGGAAAGCATGTAGAGCATTGTGTTGGTTTCATATATCTTTGAATAGCAAACAGATGGTTGTTAGCCTTCTATAGCGGCTATATGAGTGTGACCATGAGCAATCTGTGCATAGAAATGTGTTTACAGGGTGACTCTAAACAAATCCTTATCTTCTCTCTGAACCTTTTTTCTCTGTGTCAGTGTTGTGCTGCATGGCAAGCATATTTGTTTACTGAACCATGTGTATAGTAGTATCATTTGTATTTAACACTGTCTTTATAACTGTTTGCGCTGCTAGCTGCTACACTGAAGCAACCATGCTGTTCTCAAGGCAGTCAACCCTTGATGATTTAGATGGACCAGACACTGTTCCTAAAACAAGTGAGCGCGCTCGACCTAGGCTTCGTAAAATGCAGAGCATGGATATGTCCTCCTCATCAGCTGACAGTGGCAGTATAGTGTCAAGGTGCTTAACTCATGCATGCTTTGTTCACTCATTTACCCATACCCTTACACTTACTGCAGTGTATGTAAATTTGCGTTTGCAGATATGTGGTGTACGGAGTGGTTTGCATGGTTAATGGAAGCTTTACTCCCTTCTGTGTTGTGGCACGATTCTGAGGTTCAAAGTCAGGGTCATAATCTAGGACTCATTTGCTGTTTCACTTCTTGCTCTGTTTTTTTGTTTTGTTTTGTTTTGTTTTTCATCCTTAATTCTTGTATTTTTAAAAGTTGTTCCATTACATCACACTGGCTGTCTAAAACCAGGCTAAAGTCTGTATTTATTCAGCTAAAAAAGAGTCTCATTTTCAGTTACCGAGCTGATGGTTGCTCTTATTAAAACTGGAATCTGGAAGTGAAGTTTCTCAGCTAATCAGTTGTCCTAAATATGGACTTAGATGTCTAATTTTAGAAACTAAGATAGGCAAACATTGGTCCTGCTCTTTCAATTTTTAGTTTTTCCCATATAGGAAAGATTGCTAAATATGTTTTGATTACTTTACCATTGATTTACAGTCTGTGAGGTGTTGGAATTAAGAAAGAGAAAATAGCTATGAAAAGATAGTGACTAATATTAATATCCAGTGCAAGAGAAAACTGTTCCAAGCCATTCACTCACTTTTTAGCAGGTAAAAAACAGGGTTTTGTACAACATTGTGAAACAGTGTTTCAACTAGTATTATAAATATTAGAAATATGAAATTTTATGGCGTATTAGATCATGCTTTTTCAGTGTTTAAAGTGTTTTACAAATTTTTGGTGTCGATCGGTTTTGAAATGATGGGATTTTATGGTTTTGTGCATTTTAACCAGGATGAGTGCTACCGTGAATCACCAAAACACACATCCTAATAACAGTGTTACATGTTCTAATTAAAAGTCTGCTAGATATAAAGTGATCTAATGTAGTCACAATAAGTTTGGAAGCAGTGTAAAAGAAAAAGAGATGGAACTTAATTTTTAATTTTGCCAGGAGATGGTAGTGCCAGCTGGCTTTGCCAGTGCCAGTTTTCTTTAAAAGGTTATACTTTAGGTGAAAACATGGCCCCATTCATTTCATAGGAGCTATGTGAAATCTGGTTTTGTCTCTGCTGAGATACAAGAACATGCAGCCAACAAAAGACACTGACTTGATACTTATTGTCTAACCTGTGGAGAAGGACTGGAATGGAGACTAAAAAGAGAAAGAGTGATGTTCGAGGGGAGAGGTGAAAAAATACTTGTGAGAGTTGAAAAGGGTGAAAGCAAAGCCAAGAAAATATTTTTAAATTTATGGTGTCCAGATTCCCATCTGGAGTTATCAAGCTGCGTGAATATACATCAGCTGAGACTGTTGCAGAGCACAGAACATTAAGAGGGAAAGTTATTTTGGACATGCAAAGCCGAGAATAAGCAAGATGAGCAAACAGAGAGCTGAACACAGTGAATAAAAACAGTTGAAAAAGAAAATAGGTACATACAGAAGAAAAGCAGGCAGGTAAGATAAAAATGAAGACTGTATTGAAGAACATAGGGCAATCTAAAGGTAAGCAAGATACCCTGTTACTGGAACAGTTTTGTAATCTGGATTATATTTCTCCATGTTAGCAATTTACTTGTCCTTTTATTTGGAATCAGAGTTGACGTGTATGTTTAGCTCATGTTCCAGTTGTATACAGCACTCATACAGTGGTTGTTAAAAGCACCATGTTTAGAAGGAACTCCATGGCTGCCTATCATTCATGACGGAGCATGCTTTAAATAGATGTAATAGCAAGTCTTGATTCTGGTCAGAAAGTGTTTGAACTACTTTCAGAAAGTTAGTGTAGTTTCTCTTGATGATGATATTAATTTGCCCTTTGCTTGTGTGAAAAGATAGTGAATCACTGTGAGTTCACTGTGATGTTGTTCAGGGGGCAGATGGACCCAGATGTTCCATCTGTGTAAAAGGAGATCATGATGATATATTTTCTACTAGATTATATGAACTTTGAAGGCCTGGGAATGCAATGGGGTTGCTCAGCTGTCTACATAAAGGTACAACTAACAAACTTGGCTTGGTGGTGAACCTTGTATGCCTCAACTCTCTCTCTTCGTCCATCCCTGACAGTGAACCTACACAGGTCACCATGCTCTATTCTCGTCAGGGGACAACAGAAACCATTGAGGAGGTAGAAGGGGAGCATGAAGAGGAAGGAGCTCATTCTGCATCAAGGCCGGAGGAAGAGGAGGTGGAAGATTATAGCCTGGGGTCAGAAGGACCTGCGTATACTCCTGATACCGATGTGCCATTGTACTCCACTGTGGACAGCAATGCAGAAGCTCCACCTTCCTATAGCAAAGCTGTCAGCTTTGAACACCTTCCCTTTGGCTCCCCAGATGACTCAGCTGGTAAGAGCCTCATGATGGTGAGCCCAGACAACAGTCGGACGGACAAACTTAATGATACGATTCTCCCTCCATTGACGCACGAGCTAACGGCTAGTGAGCTGCTTCTGAACAAGTAAGGACCTTCAACAGAGAAAAATTGTTGGTCCCAGTCTGTGAAGTTTTGTCATTACTTTGGTTTTTTTTGTCTCAGAACTAGACTACAGTTTTTGATACTGACCTTGCACTAAGTTTGAGTTAAGGGAAAAAGCTCATTTCCTGTGCAGTTGTTCTAATTACAGATTTCTAAAATGATTCAAATTCATGTTGGAAAGAATCTCCTCTTTCTCCCCAGATACCATAGCTAATTGTTCCAATTAGCATCGGATTTCTGTGCTGCAATTGACATGGGGTCAAGGGCTTTTCTAAATACTCCTTGTGGAGAGGGCTTCTCTTCTCCAGACAGTTGTGATTTCAAATAGGTTTCCTCCAGGGCTATCTGGGAAAATGTTTCTCCTTTAATTATTTTGGATTACTATAAGGGAAACTCTGACCTTTGGCAGAGTTTTTGTTTAAGCCAGCAGGAGCTGAGGGCTACATAGAGAGACCACCTTGCTAAGTACTTTCATAAGGGATAGGGTGCTCCCCTCTTTGCCCTCAGACACTGTGCTCAGTAGCACAACCAGCATTGACATGGGGATGGTGCCGCTGCTCTTCTTCCTCTGCTTTCTGACCTGACTCAGCTAGGGGAGAGCTTCCCTGAATGCAAGGACAAAATCTTAAACCATAGAAATGCCTTTCAGCCTGACTGCATCTAGAGAGAGAGAGGCTGTGTAGATCTGACTTTGTAGATGCAGTGTCTTTTCTTCTGTTTTTCCGTAGTCATTTTTGCTTTTCAGTGAGTTGCCTTCTCAGGCCAGGGCACTCTTTATGAAAAGCAAAGAGAATCGTGAATGTATTGAAAGTCATATAATGATTTCTTGCTGCCTTTTATATTTATTCGAGTTAGGTAGAGGAGGAAGATTGGACACATATAATGCTCAAGGGCATTTATTATGTTCTAATCTTATGCCACCGGACTATTCATAACATATATCTCCTGATGGACCTCTGGAGTTTCTCCAAATTCGCGTCTGTGTTGATAAATCAGATATGAATCCGGACAGGGCCACACCAGCATGGTGTGATTTACATGAGATATGTTGGTTGGGCAACTGTAAGAAAGCAGTGCTTGTAGAAGTTCTTGGGCCAGGCCAACTCTCTGGGTAAATTAAAAAACAGCAGAACAGTGCTTCTAGTTATTTTGCCTGAAATTCTTGTTTTCTGAGCTTAGAATCAGGCTATTTGAGCATAATACCAAATCCCATCTTTTTTTTTTTTTTTCTGTTGAACTCAGCAGCAGAATTTTATACTTTATCAAAAGGAAAAAATAGTAGCAATTTAAAAAGCAGTTTTTGTGAAATTAGTTTTCATTTCATTTACGGTACTCTACTCCTCACAGGATGTTTCACGATGACGAGCTGGAGGAGTCAGAGAAGTTCTATGTTGGTCAACCTCGAGTCTTGCTTCTTATTTATGCCTTGTACAATACGCTGGTGGCCCGGTCAGAAATGGTGTGCTATTTTGTGATCATCCTTAACCACATGGTCTCTGCCTCCATGATAACCCTGGTGCTTCCCATCCTTATATTCCTTTGGGCCATGCTGTCCGTTCCTCGGCCAAGCAAACGTTTCTGGATGACAGCCATTGTCTACACTGAGGTATGTTTTTGCAAGCCCATGTCTAACACAGAAAAGTTAAGTTGTAAGCTTTGCATGGTCTCTTTTCTGTTTTTGATCTCTAGGATCAGGGGCCTTTGGCTCTTCATGTTAATATAAATATTTGCTAAAGTCCTCAGCAATTTCTGTGGTATGAAAAAGTCTTGTTTGTGTTTTTCTTCATTGCAGTGAGCAATATCCTTCCTGGCATGTAAAGCAGTTATCACAAGAACAGACCATTTGCAAACAGCTGCTATATAATAAGTAATCAAGAGACAGTATACACTGCTTGTGGTATCTCAGGTACCACTGAGCGTCATCTGTTGGTAACTGTTGATTGACTTTATTACTGAGGAAATGTTAACTTGTTCCTCTGTAGCAATGAGTATGCTCGTTTATCTTCTCACGAAGTAGTCGTATTTCTCCCCTCTTAATGTCACAAGGCTATTATATCTGCCATGCTTATAAAACATCCCACGTGTGTTGTGTTTCTGAACAGGTGACCATTGTCATCAAGTACTTCTTCCAGTTTGGTTTCTTTCCTTGGAACAAATACGTGGATTACACAAAAGACAAACCTTACCATCCACCTAATATTATTGGCATTGAAAAGAAAGAGGGTTACGTGCACTATGATCTTGTTCAGCTCCTTGCTTTATTCTTCCACAGATCCATTTTAAAGGTAATCTGAGCTCATGTAGTTTCTTATTTTATATTTATTTTTTAGTTTTAATTCTTTTAGTCACTCGTGATATATGAAAGTCATGCATTTGGATATTAGGAAAAATTTCTTCATGGAAAGGGTTATCAAGCACTGGAACAGGCTGTCCAGGGAAGTGGTTGAGTCACCATCCCTGGAGGTATTTAAAAAACATGTAAATGTGGTTCTTAGTGTCTTAGGGACATGGTTTAGTGGTGGACTTGGCAGTGCTAGGCTTATGGTTGGACTTCATGATCTTAAAGGTCTTTTCCAACCTAAGTGATTCTATGATATCCCAGCACAAAGAATTTGTCTTCCCCCTTGTGAACACATGACTGAGCTTAGCAATGCCTGTGATAAATACTGTGACAGAAATACAAGGTTGAAATGCTCTCTTCTTCTTTTTCCACTAGTGCCATGGATTATGGGATGATGACGAGAAAGGGGACAGCTCCAGTAATAAAGACGATACTGATGATGAGCTCTCTCTGACAGGAGGCAGGAGAGACTCTTCTGCCTCTTTGAAATCTGTCAATCTTGCGGCATCAGTGGAGTCCATCCATGTCCACTTCCCTGAGCAACAGTCTGCCATCAGGAGGAAGAGCTCTAGCAGTGTATCACAGCTTTCACACAGGTCCAGCTTCTCCTCACACAGATCTAAGAGAGGTAAATGTCGTGGCATTTCTGGGATTTGAAGAGCAAATGTTCATTTCCCATAGGATCATCCTGTTGAAACCTTGTGCCGGTTGCTGTGGAGATCCCAGAAGCTACTGAATGCTGCTGCTCCTCAGTAAGGAAATAGGATATGAACCAAAGTATCTTTATGTTTGAACTCACTCCAAGCCTTCATTCAAATGGAGAGACATACTTTGTGATTCACTATGTTTTTAAAATTACATTATCCAAAAGCTGGGAAAGGAATGTTCAGTGTGACTCAGATCCAGAATTTCTGGTTCTGCATAATCTCCAGCTAGAGGGAATGCAAAGCATATGTATTTTTCATATCTACATTTGATGATACTTGAAGTGATAAAAAGTGTTGATTTGGTATATTGAAACAGATTACCTATCTCATCTTGTAAAAAGGATGGGCTTACTCTAGCCTGAATGTATTTATTACCAATTGAGATGACTTGAGTCAGATAAATCAAATACTTGCCTTTATTGCTAGTCTTCTCTTTTTATAGTTATTAATCAAGCTTTGATCTGCCAGTGATTAAACCTTTACTGGATGCTCTCAAAATTTTATCATACTGGAAAAAAAGCATAAGAATTCATTTCAAAGCTTCTTTCAAATGTGGGACTCATATATTGGATGAAAGTCTCAAAATTTATTACTTTCTAGGTTTTGTATTTAAATTTTGATTTTGAATTAGCTTCTCTTTCCCTCCCTTTTTTTCAGGAAGTACCAGTACACGAAACAGCAGTCAGAAAGGAAGCAGTGTATTAAGCATCAAGCAAAAATCTAGAAAAGAGCTTCTCATGGAAAAGTTTCGAGAACAAATGATCAAAGCCAAGGCCTTTACAATTAAAAAGTGAGCAATGTGAGGAGTTGTGTGGGTTTGGGGGGAGATTCCAAACAGTAAAGCAGTAAAACAGCATTTTAAAAAGAGCAGGTTACTGCTTCTGTTAATTCAAGGGTATGAATGGATACATATACGGTTCATTGTATGCGGATGCTTTCATTCTAAGTCCCACCAGCTGAACATCAGACAAATCAGCAGTTGTTCAAATAGCATCTGCCTGATAAAAAAAGCTGAATGTCCTGTGTGAGCTTGGTTAGTTATGTATATTTCTACTGAACAAATGCTAATACAGTGGTTTAGAAGCAATCAGGACAAGGGATTGGTGTCTGTGGAGCCCTGTGGAAGCTGTCAGAGTAGATCTTAGGTCTATCTTTAGAAACATTAATCATATCACACCCAGACATTCTTTTCTTCAGTGCAAGTTAGAGTGTTGTTAAATCACTTTGTGGTCTGTGTTGTTTTAGGACTCTCCAGGTGTATGTTCCCATCAGACAGTTCTTCTACAATCTTATTCATCCAGAATATAGTGCGGTGACTGATGTGTATGTGCTGATGTTCCTCGCAGATACAGTGGACTTCATCATCATTGTGTTTGGATTTTGGGCTTTTGGGGTATGTCACAGAGACATCTATCTGTAAATCCTCAGTAGGATTTACATACTGTAGATGCTAAGTATCACGTGAGTGTCCTCCTTCCTCAACCACTCTGCTACATTTTCCTTTTCAGAAACACTCTGCAGCAGCAGATATCACCTCTTCGTTATCAGAAGACCAGGTCCCGGAGGCATTTTTGGTGATGGTGCTCATTCAGTTTGGTACCATGGTGGTGGATCGAGCACTGTACCTCAAAAAGACTGTCATGGGAAAGGTCATCTTCCAGGTCATCCTTGTTTTTGGAATACATTTCTGGATGTTCTTTATCTTGCCTGGAGTGACAGAAAGGTATAACCCTTATAAATCAGACAATATGGGTTGAATACTGATGCTCTACCAAGTTCTTTGTATTTAAATTTGAGATGGTTATAGCTAAGCTTTGGAATCATGAAGATTTCTTCTTGGTCTCATTTCTAAGCAGAATGTTGGAGTGCCTTTCCACAGCAATAACAGTGGCCAACGTAAGTTTGAGGAAGAATTAATTGTATAAGTACGTACAGAAATATTCTCAACTTAGGCCAAAACGCAAGCAGGTAGGAGAACTTGCCTGTAATTGAGTTATTAGAGCCCTCAACTGAGACAATGTTGGCCTCTGATTCAGCTTCCTACTTCCAAGACTGCTGCACACTGGTTTAGAAGAGTGAGTAGAAAATGTGTCTCTCAGAGTAATTTATAATTTAGCACTTTCCTGGAATGTGTGAACTGTGGATTTAAATCTCCTTAGACAGGAATGTCTAAAACCCATGTCTCTTCTGAAGAGCAAAAGTTCTCCCCTGCTCCTGCCACATGGTTCTGGAGGCAATGTGGAGGTGATTTCACCTGCTGTGTGAAATCTTGTATCACATGCCTGGTCACGTTTACCCCCAAATCTAACATTTCTTATTGCATGGCTCAAGGCAGTTATCACCTCACTCTGCACTGCAGAGGTGTTAAGGTTCCCTCTCTAGTGCTTGGCTAACTCCCCTCTTACTTAGGACTTTAAATTGCCTTGAAGTATTTACCTTTCTCCATTGACTATACAGGGAAATTGATTGTCACCTGGACACATTACACTTCGTTAACAATCAAGTTATTTTAGGAAAAAACAAAACAGGTGCATAGTGTAAAGAAAGACTAAAAGGTCTCTTTTCCTCTCAAAACCGAATGGTTTATTTTTCCTCAGTGCAGTAGTAATTGTGCCCCAACTTAAAAAGAAAATGCATTTTTCAAGTGGATCTCCTGTCTACTGTGCATTGAGAATTGATAGGAAACTTTTGGCTTGATTTGGTCACTTGGAAGGCAATAAAATATTTTTGAGTTTTCCATGTTTTTATTCAATTTATATCAAGGTGTTAATCCCAAATCTGCATCTGAAACCTCCTGTATTCCTCGTAAGTCAGGCTGATTCTTAGAAGCCCCTGCAAATTTCTTAAGGAAAATAGTTTGTGGAGTGTAATTGAAAATATTTGATCATGTCTGGCTCACAAATCCTGTCCATCATGAGGCATCTCCTACAGTTCCACCACGCTATTGAACTGCAGTTAGAAGTGGCACATGTTCACCAAGATGGTCAGGGGGGATGGAGGATATGACATGTGAGGAGAGTTTGAGGGAACTGGGTTAGTTCAGTCTGGAGAAGAGAAAGTGAAGAACTGTCCTCAGCTACTATTAAGAGGGCATTGATAAGAAGCTGAGCTCTTTTCAGGTAGGAGAAGAGGCTACAAGTTGGAAAAAAAGGGAAATTCCAGTTAGATATGATGAAAATCTTTTCACCGTGACAGTGGTTGCACACTGGAGCAGGTTGCCCAGACAGGTTGTGGGATCTCTGTCTCCAGATATACTCAGAACTCAACTGGACAGGTCCCTGAACAATTGGTGTATTAGACCTAATTCAAGCAGGGGAGGGTGAAAAAGATGATCTTCAGAGGTCACTCCAACTTAAATTCCTGTATGAGTTCATGACCTTGGAGGCACCCCTGTGAACACAAATGGCCATTAGAGCTGCCTAGATTCAGTCCAGATGTCAGCCCTCTGAAAAGCCAAGAGAAGCCATGTCTAGCCAGGGCGCATAGAGGGATATGCTGTCGTGGGGGCTGAGGGCAGACTGGCCTGTGGTGGGCAGCAAGGCACCTCTAGCATCTGGAGCGAGAGGGCGCTGTCCCAGAGCCCTCACTCTTCAGGAAGCCTATTCCCAATTTCTCCCCTGTGACCCGAGGTGACAACAGATGATGTTCATAGACTTTCTCATCCAGCGTCTTTCAAATACTGTTTTAACCCTGCAGTGGGGTCAGAAACCAAAGGCTTTTCACAGGATCTCAGGAAAGGGAAACTGCCAGGAGCACAACACATTTCAAGCTGATTTGGTCATACACAGATACAAAGCTCATCGTTTTCCTTTATCTGTCTTTTCCATTACAGGAAATTTAGCCAGAACACAGTTGCCCAGCTCTGGTATTTTGTGAAATGTGTTTATTTTGGCTTATCAGCATATCAGATACGCTGCGGATATCCAACTCGTGTTCTTGGCAACTTCCTCACAAAAAGTTATAACTATGTCAACCTGTTCTTATTTCAAGGGTAAGTCAGTCTAGACCTACTGCCCTCCTCCTTTCTTTTGGGAAATAAGGAGCTGTTATCATGAGATGCTGGGGTTATTAATGACTTCTCTGCACAGGCTGCTGGAAATGAGACAGTAAATTTTGCACAGCACATTCTGTATATGCCATATGTCCCCTGTAGTCCACAAAAAATCAATGTCAGGAATGCAAATTTCAGAAAAATCAGTCTCCTCTCTGAATACAGAAGCCTGACATATCATTCAGCCATTCAGGCCCCTATGGAAGAGACACTTTTAACACTTCTAAGAAATCACCTCTGTGAACAGAGATAGGGGCTACACATTGGGCTATAAATCAGGTAATGTTATTTGTTCTGCAGTCCTAAAAAGTAGTAAGGCATCAAATCCCAAAGAGATCTTTGGAGCAGGTCTACAGGCTCTACTTCATCAGGTGAGAAGAATAAAGTGAAAGACAATAAGAGAAATAAGAGCTATGCATCAATGAGAAATAAGAGCTATGCATCAAAAACGTATTTCCTTTGTGCATCTTTTGAGAAGTGCTGCACATTTGAAACTCTTCAGGAGTAAGGAGTGCTAGTGCAAGTAACAGGCACAACATCACCTCAGAGTGAAAGGTGGTGTTAATGAGGCATACTCCACCCTCCACTTATGCTGTTACCATGATATTGTCATTAAGCCATTTCAAAGCATACACATATTTCACAAAAAAAGCTGGAATAATTTCAGCCTTTTCACAATATTTTCAGTATGGGCTTGTTGCATTCCAGTAGGAAAAGTTACAGAAGAAAACCTTCTTCACATGAAATAGTCTTTGTGACCTGGCAAAGCAGAAAAGTGTGAGACTAGTAAAGGGAATGATGCACTTTGAACAGCTGCTATATGCATATCGGTTTCCTGTTAGCCCACCTTCTGCTGCTACTTAATCCTGAGTCATAATGCCCAAATCCATATGCAGCTGAGGACTGCCCACCTATTGCAAAGAAGCCGTGCACCACTTGGTATAAGGAGGTATAAACCAAATTCCCACCATCCTGTGGAAAGGATGTTCCTCTACTCTGCTCCCAGGTCAGAGGAATTTGGGGATACAAGAAAGTCTATCTTGTATCATTCCATCAGTGGCTCAATCACATTTACTGGGCATAATGAGGCAAAAGCATGTTTATGGCCTGACAAGGAGATCTAGAGGAACATGAGCTATGGCAAAAGATACCACCCCCAAAACATCAGTAACCAGCTGTGCAATCTCAGGATATGATTGTATTTGTGTTTGCAAAATCTCACATTAAACTGTCTTTTAACATTGGTTTAATTCTCCCTCTTGTCACATATACACGTACTGTGCTCCTTTAATGTGACCCCCCCGCCATTTCTGACAAGTTATCTGCTGTGTCTTCTTTCAGGTTCCGCCTGGTTCCATTTTTGACCGAGCTGAGAGCAGTAATGGACTGGGTTTGGACTGATACCACTCTCAGTCTTTCCAGCTGGATCTGTGTCGAAGATATCTATGCTCATATATTCATCCTGAAGTGTTGGCGAGAGTCAGAAAAAGTAAGGAAGCCCCATATGAGTGGTGCAGGCCTCCTCTCCCCCATGCAGAAATGAAGAGAAATAACCATGAGTCCGTAAACAATTGGGAAATCCACCATAAAGACAGTTTGTTAGAAGATACACCTGGCGTTTATGTTCAGAAATATTCAGACTATTGGGTACTTTATGTTAGTTGGAAGTCACTGCAAGTGAAATGTCAAATGGCTTCTCTTTTGTGCCTAGCTGGTTTTTCCACCGTTAACATGAAGTCCACAAGCATACGCCTGCTTAATTGCAGGCCTGAGTTTCAAGGCCGGGGTTGGAACTCCTGGTATTCACACAGGCTCACTTTGTCCATAACAACTAAATGAGTAACCCACAGTAGCAGGGAAACTGTAGCTGAAGAGAAAGGTCAGTAGAAGGAAGAGCTCGTGCCTCCACAATGTAGGTCCCAGGGATACCTGGTTCATGTAACCACAGAAGGAACTCAGCTGTCTCCTTTACCTTGGGAGACTCCCCACACATCCTGAACTGACCTGCAGGCCAGATAAAACCACCATTTGTCTGACTAAGATTTCAGTCTCTCTAAATCATTTGAGCTTCAGTTCAAATTAAACGTGCAAATTCTGGATTCCTTATAACCGCTATAAAGATTGCAACCATATGCTTGCTTATTTTGCCAATTTGAAAAAGAAATTAAGCATTCTTTTAAGAGTGACCCAACCAGTCAGAAATTGTACATCTGCAATGAAACGGCTGTATTTTTAAGTGTTACTGACGTATTTCTACTTTTATTATAATCCTGTCTCTTAACGGCAATTTCTTTCCAAGTATGTCACTTAGATTAACTCGGAGCTGAAGTGCACACAAATCTTGTATATAGGCTTTTTCTGTATGACTTCAATTTCCGCCATGAATGGAGTGTTATCAGAGGCTTCAGGAGTCAGAGAAATAATAATCCAGTTCTACTTTGACTGTCCATCTCGCTGGATTTTTTTACTCTACAACAGGATCACTTTGCATTATATGTAGCATAGCTCTGATGTGGGAAGATTTCCATGTCTAAGATAGCATGTGTGTGCTAATGCCACGTAGCAAAATAACTACCCATGACTTTATGAGTGTTGTTCAAGGTACTTTGATTCTCTCTGTCTCTCTCTCACATTGAATGGTATGCCTAAGTCCTTTGACTGCTACAGGCTCTCTGAGCTGTCCTGTAAGATCATTATAGGTGCCTGAACTAATCTCAAACAGACAAATAATACATCCCTGGTGATCTTGATATAATGTTTTAATGAAAACAGTATTCTGTAGTGCAAGACAAACGACTTGATACACTGCTTTTGAAAAGTAACGAATTTGTTTTAAATATAGCATTGTATTACAAATTTAATATTCTCCTAGGGCTTTATGGATTCATGTTGTAAAGCAAGAACAATTTCCTGAAAGCCAGATTCCTGGCATGTGTTTGAGGTGCAGTGCAATACAATGCATCTTTATTTTTCACATGGAATCATAGAATCGTTTTGGTTGGAAAGGACCTTTAAGATCATCAAGTCCAACCGTTAACCTAGCACTGCCAAGTCCACCACGAAACCACATCCCTAAGCACCACATCTAAACGTCTTTTCAATAACTCCAGGGATGGTGATTCGACCACTTCCCTGGGCAGCCTGTTCCATATGCAGTGCGTGAAAGACAGGATCCTAAAACACTGTGCAGGGTTAAATCCTATGAGAGAATACACCAAAATAAATTACAGTGATGGTAAGACATTTTACAGGATGGTGAAGCTATTAAAGTAGTCAATCATGAGGCCAATAAGAGAGGGTGGGAATTATGGACAAGGCAGAACAAACATGCCATGTGATCTGCTTGGAAAAGAGAAGGATAAAAGCGAAGTCACTTTTGGTCTCAGAAGCTAAGAAAGGGAAGGGTGTTACCAGCAGTGTCAAGACTTTAGGAACAGCAACAAAACTTTAAACATTATTTAAATGAAGTTGGTGTGGGATTCAGTAGAAACAGATTTGATCAAGCCTGTGAACAACTCTTAGAAATACTGTGTAGGTAGTGCAACATCAGACAATCCCACTGATTGTGCATGTCAGTTGCTGCCAAACAAGTTGTTGTTTTTTTTTTTTTTTCCCTGAAATACAGTTTGCAGCATTTCAAGGTCTATGAGAGGAATTCTGCCTTAAGGAGCTGTGAGATAAAACTTTTTGGAAGGACAAATACAAGAATGTGGGTCACTTCCAATATCAGTTTTTTGAACAAATTGTTGTATCACTGTTGCTGCTATTATTTTACATTTGATTCCTGTGAGTTCATGCTTGCACTAATTCACACAAAAAATTCAAATTACCCTTCCCAATTTTTCCCTTTTTTATGGTTATGAAGAATCAAAACGACAGATATTTACAATATTTTTCACGCCAGATGCACACTTGACATGGGTTCATTTGGCACTTTTCTCTGTTGTCACCAGAAATTCCATGTCTGTGCAGGTTTGGCTAAAAATCTCAAAATAACTGGCCTGACAATGGGTAGCAAATTACCACAGAAGATGAGAAGCCTTAAGATCATTATATATTCATCCATCAAATCATACCAAGTGTACCTCTGATAGAAGAGACATCACCATGTTGCTGTTTGCTTTTGCAGAGATATCCCCAACCAAGAGGCCAGAAGAAAAAGAAAGTTGTGAAGTATGGAATGGGTGGCATGATTATCGTCTTGCTGATTTGTATTGTCTGGTTCCCACTGCTCTTCATGTCTTTAATCAAATCTGTTGCAGGCATCACCAACAAGCCTCTAGATGTATCAATCACAATAACTCTAGGAGGTTATCAGGTAAAAAAGGAGAAAGACTAAAAGCAAACTCTGTTTTTGCACTGTATTTCCTTGTGCTATTTCTTATTCCCTTCATTGAATTGAACTCTCCTGCCTTATGCAAGAGATCAGGCATCCCACAAATGATCCCTTTTGGGTTTAAAAACACGTTAGTTTATCACTGATGTAAAATATTATCTTCATTTGCAAGTTAAAACCAGAACCTACTGGCAGTGGACTCTGAACGAATTATCCTACATCAGGTACACTCAGATAACTGCCTACAGGTCCACATGGTAAATATAAGATAATTGGAGGTAGCTTGTTTCTTAGTGGAATAAGATCATAACCTTCTCCTGTTGAATTGAGTGTCATAATTGTCTTGGACTGTGATGCACAGGATGCTGCACTGTGTATGGAGCAGCTGATGTGAAGTAAATGTGACAAGTGTGTGTTCTTTTGTTTCCCAGCCTATTTTTACAATGAGTGCTCAACAGAGTCAGCTCAAGGATTTGAATCAGACTGGTTTCAATGCGTTTATGGACAGCTATAGGGGTAACACTGTAAGTGAAATGTAGAATACTTCATTACTTAAAAATGTGTGCATGTTTCCATGGAGGCCTTTTGTGAGTTTTGTTTGTGTAGTTATAAGTGTTCAGCAGCACTGCCATCATTTGGAAGATGTTTCAATAAAGAGGGTTTGCATGAGTAAAGGTTCGGACAGATCATTTGTCAGGACAGGGCTGGGTTATGGTGAAGTTACCTTTAATCGAGACGTCTTTGCACAAAATCATGGAAGACAGAAACCTTAGTTGTCCTGTCACCTGAATAAAAACCTCTAATCACACAAGCCTTCAGGAGACGTGATACTGTTGGTGTACTGCCAAAACAAACATGCTGTGGGGACACAACAGTGTCAGCACTATTAAGCCACGTGCTCCTTCCTATAGCACACACAGCTTTCACCTCCCAGTAAGGAGATGTGGTGCTGTCAAAAGAAAGTGTGTATGGCCTAGAAAAGTTTGGACATTAAAATGTCAAAACATAAACATTTAAGTATAGTCTCACTGTTTCGTGGTGCAACATGCACAAAGTTATCACAGGTTTCTACAGGAAAAAGACTAGTAATTAGTAGAAGCTGTTGCATTACTAAATTGGGGTTTGATCAGATATAACTTTAAAAGAAGTGCTTGCTTCTAGCCCATTCAAGAAATAAGATTTTTTGACATTAGATCCCACCAAATAGCCCATGTATTGTAGCAGTAATATTGTAATCTTGATCCACTTTGGAAGTTACCAGTTTCGAGTTGCCTTATCCTTTGCAGACATCTTTCTATGCAGAAGGATGCTTAACAAAAGACAGAGTAAAATTTTAACTCAAGTTTAAGTAAACTCTACAGAATTTACCTGATGAACTTTCAGACTCACTGGTGTATGAGGCCATCATTCGTCAATCAGCAGGGCCATTTTTGTTTTGCCTTCTTAGCTCAGCTATATTTTGTTTATTCCCCTTCCCATCTAAAGCCCCAGTTGGTACCTGAGGAAAACAATCAGTGCAAACCACTGCACTTGAAATTAATCAAACATTTACAGTTCTGCTTGACTGGGAAATGTGGCTCTGTGTCTTGTGAATATCACCGCACTGAAATTTTCTTTTCCTCTTCTGCATCTACAGGCTGCTTTGCAGTTTCTAGAGGGCTATGGAAAAGAAGATATAACTCTAGCAGATCTAGAGGGAAATTCAAACTCTTTATGGACCATCAGCCCTCCCAGTAGAGAGAAAATGATACAGGGACTGCGGGATTTCTCAGCTGAGTTCACTGTAGTTCTTTCATGGAGCATTCAAAGGTAATTAACATGGCTGTTATGAGGTTGATGGATCATTTGCCAAGCATTCGCTCAGCAGAACAGTTCTGCACTGCATTTTTGGTTTAGTTTTTCAGCAAATTCTATTGTACTGCAAAGCAAAAAAACTGAAAGTGAGAGGGAGAGAGACAGAGAGAAGTGACCTTTGTTACCCAGGAAAACATTTGTTGCCTGCAATTCTCAAAAAGTAAAAAGAGAAGTGGAGCCACTTCCAAGTACATTATTTTAAAAGGCAGTTGGAGTTTTCAATGGGACTTGAGGGGAAGGAGGGAAAAATAAGAAAATTTTATCCAGTTTTAGATGGATATGTTCAAATAAACTGCCTCAAACAACAACCTTGTTAGCATTTATGGGAACTGAATACTTAGACCTAGTTAAGGCAGAAAAACTATGAGGAGATACAAATAGAAGTGCTTGGTCCTCTTATTAAGAGAGTCTGGAACTGACACAAACGATTTTTTAAATACATATGTGCTCAGAGACTTTGTTATGCAAATAGCATAACAATGGCACAGATCCATTTTGTCGAGACCTTTGCCTGTTTACTTGTGGTTCCTTTGGCCTCAGTGAACTATTAATTTACAATGAGGTTTTTGCAAGAGACAGCCTACAATATAAAGTAGTTCCATGCAGGCTAGGGCACACCCAGTCACAGAGGTGGTTTGTTGGCTACTCTCTGCCAGCTGGGATCTCTGTAGACTTCTGGATCAGACCGGAGTTAAGTCAAGTCATCACTCCATGGAAATTAAGTACCTTTGCAGCCCCAATATCTACCTGTTTTGTTGGAAGCAGATGCCGGATTGTTATAGCAGTCCTCAGCAAAAGACTGTGAACAAGAAGCAGGTCAACTGAATCACTGTGGGAGCTCTGAACATGCTGGGTCAGTCCTTCCACAGTCAAAAATAGGCTTGTAATGAATCTCCCTTAATTCAACTTTATTTGACCCCCCTTACTTTCCTGGAAGCATACAGTATTAGCTAGTGAATTACATCACTCCATCATTTCTGAACCTTATATTAATTTTTAATACTGCTAGTCAGTTTGCCCATATGCTTGCATAATTACAAACATTCACACGCTAGTTGAAAGAGACCTTTCTCACCCTCAAATTATATCCTGTGGATTACATTGTGACCGTGGATGACTGAAAGTGGTAAAGACTTACCACAGTGACCTTCCACTTTTTCTCCATAAAGGGCAACTGCTGTCTTTCATCTAGGCCAGGAGACCACAAGCAGCTGTAAGATGAGCCTTTTGTGTCACTCAGGCACCATACACGCTTTCTGCCTTTGCATGTCATCTGTCAGGGACGTTTCTCTGCAGCCCTCAGTAGCCCAGGAGCTGCTTCACCCAACGGCTGCATCCCGGCCGCAGGGCATGGCACAAGGCGTTATGCGAAAGCTGGTTCTGCCCCAGCTGTGTTCTGCAGCTGGCATGAAGACTGGGAGGAGGCACGGGGGTCCTATCAGCCTGTTAGCCACACGTTTCTGCTGGGCTGAGGTGGGGTTTTGGGAAGCTGTAGCTGACTGCAGCGTCCTTAGCTGCCCTGGCACAGAGCGTATGGTAATACAGACAGTCCTGTTGCCTAAAGTCAGAGCAGGCATGCTCCCTTTCCCATTCTGCTTTGACTGACATAATGAGAAAAATTATATTAATCTGTCATCATTGTCCTGTAATATGTACAAAGGCATAGTCAGTTAGAAACATACACCTTTAAGGCTGCTACATACCCTCCGTGGGAAAACACACCATCTGAGGTACAGGTAGCATGATGCTTGCTTTAGCAAAGACTGGGATGGCCAGGGTCAGTGCAGTTAGACTAGTTAGACAACTAACTCTAGCATTCAGCAAACAAGTGTTTAGGGTATGCTCTCATTGTAGGTTGACAATGTGTCTTCCCTTTTACTTACAACAGAAATCTCACCCTTGGTGCCAAAGCTGAAATAGCATCAGATAAACTTACCTTTGTCCTACCAGAGAACACTAGAAGAGATATTGCTACAATGATGTCTGGACAGCAACTGGAAAAGGTGTAAGTTATTTTGTTTGCCTATTTATATGCAAAACTTCCCTTTTTAAACCTGATTTACTAAGGGGGTCAGGCTTGTGCAACTGTATCATTTGTCTGCTCATCTATCCCCCTCTAATAACTTTGGAGCCTTGTTCGCAGAGGCCAACAGCATTGAAGTCACATAATAGTAATATTAAAGGTAAAAGCTTATTTCCTATGATAAATGTTGGCTGAAAAGGCCATGAACACTGGAACACAACCAACAAGCATGGTGAAGCTATTAGTTACTTTGATTTATTGGATAAGCACAAGGTCATTACAGTATATTCACAGTTAAGCTCTCCTTTGAGTTACTTCAGTTCAACTAGATCTGAGGATGTTATATTGATTATTTTTTTGTTCTAAATAACCATCCAGACTGTATGTCTCATTGTTATTCTTAAATAGTATTAGATTGGCAAGGAAGTGTTAAATCACTGCGGTCAAAGGGTAACATCTGCAGTCGTCTCTGACATCAGATCTTTTCCTGTAATGGAAATTCACAAGGCAGAAAGAGCATGCTCTTCATATGAATATCAAACATTATTCTATGGATATAGCCTTATAGCATTAACAGCAGTGCTGCCTCCTTTCACATTTGAAAGGAGTCTGGCTCTTCCTCTTCCGCCTGCTCACTGGGGATTACTTTACAGCAGTAGTCTCTAAATACTGCTAAGCCAACACATCATCCCTAAAGGCCACCTGATCTGATTTGTGGCCACAAGAGTTGAAAAGTTAAAGCTGAGGCCAACTGGGATAGTGAAAACTCTGAGAGGTTCATATCTGTTAGTAGGTGGAAATGAGATTTGTCCTCTCTATGCACAGCTATTTTTCTGCACCCACGCACACTTGAACATCCAAACAGACTGCAATTGCACATCTGATCGTTGCATTTAAAAATATTTTACGGCTCTTTTACTTTTCTGCTGTGTGAGGATACGGGAATATTTCCTAAGGTGATGTAGTGCCAAGGAGGGTAGATTTTGCTCTTTTGTGGGAAGAGGTAATTCATTCGTAATTCTCTCTTTGCAGGAGGCAAGCAGTAACATAGAAGATATACCTGCATTTGCCTGAGTTGCAATAATACTGTTGATTTAAGCTTTTTTCACTTTGTCATAAAGGAAAAATAGTTGTGGCAGCTAGTAGACATTTGACTACTTCAGCAGAGAGCTTTCTGCTGCCACCTCTGCTGGGACAACTCAGCTGCTGAGCTCTTACCTATCTTTTAGGCCTGCTGGAGTGATGGGGAGGGATTTTAAATTGGCCAGCTCTGTTTTTCCTCAGCCTGGTGTATGCAATGTAGCAAAGTGTCACAGGACTTCCCTGAGAGCTCCCCTTCCCTAGAATTTTTCAGTCATTTGAGGGAAAAGTTAGGGTAGTATCTCTGCTTTTAATGAAATGTCTTTCTCTCTGGATGCTGGTAATTTATTTCCACTTAAGGTGATTTAATTTTGAGTCCAGTGGAAGAACTTTTACAAACACCTTTCTTTTTAAGTTTGAAATCCTCCTACAAACTGTGAAAAGATTTCCTAGTGAAAGATTCTGGCAAAAATTCTCACTCTTTTCAGGTGTTATTATGGAAACATCTTGCAATTCTGAAGTAATAACTGTTCTTATCACATATTTTTCTAGCTACATATTTTTCTACCTTGTTTACTGCTGGTGATGTGTTGCCTTTCTTTGTGCTGCTTGTATAGCTCACTATAAAAGCAGCTTTGTTGAAAAGGGAAACAAAATATAAAGTCTACATTCCTTGCAAACACACATGCCCCAGGTGTGTGGGATTCGTGGCGTGTGAATGGCGACATTATGGATGGAGCTCCCTGCTGAAGTACTGACAGAACATAGTTAATAAATCCAGCTGACTTTCAGATGTGATATCTGAACACCATAAAATCACAGCTTAAGCCAAGAATTACTGGGAACTGTGTATAGCCCTGTTAGGTATTTCTAAATTATTTTAGAGGTATAAAAATATGAAATATTTGCTTTCGCATTTTTTCCAGAACATTAGAGACAGTGTACCCATACTACATCAAGGCTCCTAGTGATTCCCTGGCAAAACCCATAAAGCAGCTATTGACAGGTATGTGTCCAGAACATGGAAAACAGAGTATGGTTGAAAGAAGTGCAACATGGCACTCGCACATTCACTGAACTGTTATGGGGCACCTCAGGCTGAAAGGCACTTACAGTGGTTTCTACCTGGTGCCTGCAGGCTTGAGGAGAGATGAGGTAATACAGTATAAGGCAGAAAATGTATCTGGATGTACTTTAGCTTTATATTTAACAGTAAGGACTCCAAGGATGAAGTGCAGCTCCTTTCCTTCAAGCCTGCTTTCAGGAACTGCTTTCCCTTGTTTTCTGAGGAAGTGATGACAAGTTTCACTTCTCCACAACTCCCTGCTACCTTCCCACAAACAGTCAGGAGTGCTGCGTGCCTGCAAATGTAGCTCCTCAGCTTAAATAATGACACTGAATGATTTTTTTTTTTTAAGCTATTCCTTCTTTATTGGCCATGAAGAATCCAGTTTAGATAAATCATTGAATTTCAGAGTGCTATTACCCAATCAGAATGCATACAGGTACTCAGAGACATACAGAATACATGCACGCATGTGCACTTAAATACATGTGAAAAACCTGTTGGGTTGGAAGAATAGGAACAAGTCTTTATCTAAGAGCACTTTGCTCAACAGAGGTTAAATTTGGCACTCGGGCGTAGTAGTAGTGCTGTGTAGTTCATTACTGTACTATGTAGTAGTACATTACTGTTCAAGGTTCAGTAAGCATGATTAGATTAATTGGGAAAAATAATTATTGAGGCTGAACCGAGCTTTATGAGTAGCAATAAGTTATGAGTGCTTCACTGTCTTTAGTTAGGTCCTGTCCTAAAGAACTCTTAATTTGGGATTCTTCAAAACGGCTTTAATGTATACACTGCAAATGTGCGTTCCCCAGAAATCATGAGCGCCAGAGTTCACCTCCTGTCTGTGTGATCAGTATGCATAACAGGATAGTATGTTTTTCTTGATATAAGAGAATAACATTTTTATACCGAGACATAAATGATTTACAGTGGTAGAATCACTTTGGCATGTAGAAGCTGACCACTATCCCTCCAGGTTAAATGTGTTTCTTTAGGCCTGAAATGCAGATGCGCTGACAGTCATCGATGCTTTGGCCTGAAAATATTTAAATTATTTGACAGTTGCACAGAAGAAAATGTGATATGAAACATTTTATTTATTTAATGCACATTCAGATGACATTTGCAGAAGGAAAACCATAGCAGTCTAGATATTATACCTTTGTACAGAAATACTGTAAAATGGGTTTTAGGAGAATTATAACGAACCTTTACTCCTATATTGCGCAGTCGTTTTATCATGCAGATGTTCAAAGTATCTAATTCAAAAAGTTTGACTTTTGCAATTCTTGGTATATATATTAACATTTCCTTTTTTCAATAGACTGCAGATGGGAAAACATTACGGTTTCCCTGGTCAAAAATGTGTCCGATGAGGGAGTTCGTGAGTGGTGGGTTTTGAATCAGCTTGGAAAAAGATACAAAACATCTGAAGAGAGTCTTGAACTCTTTATATTCAGTGATAAAGTCAGTCCACCAAGCCTCGGATTCTTGGCTGGTTATGGGTAAGAAGGCATTTTTATGTAAAACTAAAATAATGTAGATAGACAGATAGAAGTAGAGGTGACTTTATTTGCTGGGGTTTGGGGTGTTATTTCTTTTTCATTGTTGTAATGTTTGAATCTCCAGAAAAGGGGTTTTGTGAGAGTTTCAAATTCATTCCTGCTGTCTATAGAAAGTATCATATTTGTAAGGAATGGTATTACCCTTGATACCTTCTCTCCAGTGGGAAAAAAGGCAGAAGCACCCTTTGCACCAATTTTATGTTGAAGTAAAATCATTCAAAAGATATTAGTTTAGCCACAGGGCAAGTTCTGCCCAAACTCTGCGCAGTTTTGGCGACCTTCCCAATCTCATAGCCAGGACCCTGGGTGTGAAACAGTTATGAAATACATCTCCACAGACGGAGGGAGGCAGGAGACTGTGCCTTCCCAGGAGATATGCCCTTCTGGCATGATTTTGGAGAACCCCTCATAGAAGAATTATCAGAGGAGGCTAGGTAAACGTTAGTCTGTCACCAGCTACATGTACTTTAATAAAAAATATTAGATATGAAACCTGACAGATCACTTGACTTTATCAGCCAGCGGTTGGGAGAATTCCCATTGTGGCTTCCAAGCTGTAGCAGACAGGATGTGAGACCATCACCATCAGCAACTGGGGTTAAACCATTTAAGTTAGCAGCCTCAGCTGCTCATGTTCCCAGATTTCTGTGGTGTTTGAAGAGACCTTATTTTCCTTCATCCTGCAGCACAGCAGAAACAGGATCCTAATTAGAAATTAATGTTCGCTCATCTGACAGACTGTACTTAACCATGTAGATGAGCTCCCTCACACTTGGCTGACCCTTTTTCAAGGCATGGTTTGAACTCTTTGCTTGCTTCCTTTTCAGCATTATGGGACTATACGCCTCGGTGGTCCTGGTGATAGGGAAGTTTGTTCGTGAATTTTTCAGTGGGATCTCTCACTCCATCATGTTTGAGGAGCTACCCAATGTAGACCGAATCTTGAAGTTGTGTACTGACATTTTCTTAGTGCGAGAGACTGGAGAACTGGAATTAGAAGAAGACCTGTATGCCAAACTAATATTCCTGTATCGCTCACCAGAGACTATGATCAAATGGACTAGGGAAAAAACTAATTGATCTCTTTGGTGTCACACTGCGAATCAAGTTGATTTCATCTGAATTTTAAAGAAAAAAAAAAAAGCACAATATTCTCTTAAGAGCTAAGCCTTTTATAGTTAGGTAGCAATGATTTTTCACTGAAGGAGTCCTGGAAGCTGCGGCCTTAGGAATCCATGCTGCCTTTCAAATTAAGGATCAACAATGAAGAAGGTTGGATGATTTGTTGTTTTTAATGATGTGCCACTCCTCTACGATCTGGGGACTGCTTTTTAATTTAATCAACAAAAAATTTGCATCCTTGTCTGTCTGGCTGATTTAATTTTCCAGACCATCTTTACCCTTAAAAGAAAGAAGTGAACCCACAGATGATTCCAGTGTACCTTCTTAACCCTTTCTGGAGCCATGCAGATTGGATTGTGCAATATGCTGTTGTACATCATTGACTTTCAAGCTATGGTAATGGGACACTGACTAGCCTTCAGGACACCCAAGACCCAGGGCTGCAGTGGGAACTGAAGACATTCTAGCCATACCCATTTGTAGAAAAGCAGAGGTTTCAATGTACAAAGGACACTGTGGACAAACCTCTGTTAGCAAAAAGAAAACAAGTAACAATCTCTTTAAATGCCTTATTTTATTTGTACAGTCACAGAAGACATTTCCACCAAACATCAATGACTTTTCTCAGGAAGAAAAAAAAGTAACTGAAACTTGACACTTCGTCAAGGTTAACTAATGGCTAGAATAATTACGGTGAATTATTGGGGTGTTCTGCTGGGCCATTCTCTTCAAAGTTACTGCTTTCCATTAGATGAGAAATGAAAGTGAATTCAATGAACTAAGGAGCTACTTAATTTCTTATAACCCTCTAAAGAGTGAATAGTGTGTGCTTCTCTCTACTCCCCATGACATGCTTTTTCCCATTTCGATGATTTAAGGCAACTGTTGTTTTGCTGTTAGCTGATATTCTTCTTCCAGTGTTTCAGGTATATGAAAATGTTTACATATTCCAAGTCACATTTTTACATTTGAGACGGGGTTTTTTTTTTTAAGTTCCCAAGTATAGACATACATACGAGCTTGAAACATGGCCTTTTTCTTAAATTACTATTGTTAGTGACACAAATGGCTCATTAGAGAACGTTTTACAATTTACAATTGCAATGTAGGTTTCATTCCATGGTAAAAAAATTATTGACAAAAAAAAAATCATTGAGTGGATAGGGTATGTTAAAAGGATATACTGTGTAGTTTTGATTCAGTAATGACAAAATAAAGCACATGTCGCAAAGTAATTTTAGAAGTATTTTTTCCTCTGCGTTTTTAAATGACATGGGAAAAGTTTGACATTCTTCTAACTCTGTGACAAATAAATCTCTTTCTTGTAGTTAGCTGCTATTTATTGTATGAATGATTAGTTAATCACCGGAAAGAAACTAATACAATAAAATCTGCTAGCACATTTTACTGCAGAACTTCATAAAACAGCACAACTAAATGAAGTTGCAACATACTCTGCTGAGTGCTTCCATGACAAATGCTGTCACATCCATTCTATACTGTGAAAACTAACATTTTGAGCACCATGAAGTGCACAAAATAAAAATCGCTTCATCATATTGTAACAATAAAATCATTTGGTGACTGGAACTCACTGGAAGACAACCTGATTTCCTCCGAAGTGTGATGGAAAGGTGGCTGCTCATACAGCCAGGCAGCATTCCCCAGTGGAGAGTTTTGCTCCATTTCTTCCATAGGACCTGTGAATGAAAATCAAAATATACAGGGCAGCCCCGACATAGGATCCAACAGTGATGCTAAAATGTCCTTTGTGGTTAGATGGATCCTTACCTGAGTGTTCACTGATTTTTAAGGAGAGCAACACTGGAAGGAGAAGTGTGAAGGGTGTAATGTGTTTCTAAAGGTACCAGCCAGCAGAACCATGCTGGCCACAGTTGGTCCTGGCTCCCTTCCTGGTCCCTTCTCTTTAACAGGCACTTCCTTTCTAGTGAGAAAACTCTATCTATCTGCAGAATGAGCTGTACAGTTATTTGAGCTTTGCAGAAATGTGCTGCTATTTCTTTCATGGATTGATCAACCTTTGAAAATAAAAGGATTCTTCTGTTGTTTTTTTTTATTTTTTTTTAAAACAACCTGTAGTCAAATTGGTGACATGGACTGGATATCTAACTACAACAGGTGAAAAGTGTACTGCTGATGACCATCCTTTGAGCCCAACCATCCAGATAAAGTCGAACTGGCAGCCAGTTTCTAGTGGCATCCTTTAGGGAATCAATACTGGGGCCAGTACCATCTAATGTCTTTATTAACAACCTGGAGGACACGACAGAGTGCACTTGCAGCAAGTTTGTGGACCACACCAAATCTGGGTCTGGGGAGGTTTATGATAACATGTGTGTCAGCTGCCCTCCTGGTTCGTGGGGTGGGTGGTTGTTACAGGGAGGGTAGGACTGCCTTTCAAGGGCACCTCAAGATGCTGGAGAAATGAGCTGCCAGGTACTTCATGAAGTTCAACTAAGACAAATGCAAAGTCCTGCATCTGAGCCAGACTAACGCCATGCAGCAATTCAGACTAGGTAGGTGGGTAGGGAACAGCTTTACAATAAAAGGAGACAGGGCTGGGGGTGGGAGTTGTGTGTATATCAATCAGCAGTGTGCCCTTGAGGCAAAGAAAACCAACAGCATACTGGGCTGCGTTTACGAAAGCTGAAAGTCAAGGGAATTTATTAGTCCCCCATATCCAGCACTTGTGAGACCACATCTGGAGAACTGCATGCAGGTTTGGGGTCTCCAGTGCAAGAAAGACACTAACATACTGGAATGAGTCTGGCAGAGAGCTGGAGGACACAACGTATGAGGAGGGGCTGAGGGAGATGAGCTCGTTCAGCCTTAAAAAGGAGAAGTCCAAGGGGAGAGCTTATTGGTGTCTGCAGCTACCTAATGGCAAGGTACAGTAGAGGTGGAGCCAGGCTTTGCAGAGCTGCGCAATGCTAGATAGGTCAAGAGGCAACAGGCGCAAATTGCAACAAGGGAGAGTCTGAATAAATATAAAGAAAATTGTTTTCACCATGAGGGTAGTCAAACATTGGAGCAAGTGCCCAGACAACCTGTGGGATCTTCAGCCTTGGAGGTTTTCAAATTTTGACTGGACAAGCTCGGAGCAATCTGTTGTAACTGGCCATGCTTTGCATGGCAGGTTTGACTTGAAGCCTCCTGAGGTCACTTACAACCTGAATTATGCCACGATTTTAGGATTCTGCCAGAGGCGCTGTAGCTTACCAAAGACAGTGTATTGGCTGCTGTAACAACCACCTCCAAAATGTCAGAATTAAGTCATTGGGTCCAAAGCAACAGTATAGTTATACAGAAATACTTGTACTTACAGATATAGCTTAGTAAACCCCTGTGTCGCATTTTTCAGAGCTGAGCACTGCCAGGGAAAGGTCCTGTTTTCCCTCTTCCACCCTTGCAATCAAGAAATTATGGCTCACAAGATGATAACATAAGCTCTTACATATACAAATGGACTGAATTGGGTGGATGGGATTAAACGGCCTTTGAGATGGTTACCAGATCAGACTTAAATGAAACAGATCCTTGTGGTTATTTTCCCAGGTTTCAGGACTCCTTCCTGCTTTGTTCAATACAGGAGCAGCTCTTCAATGGTATAAGCCTAGGTAAGAAAAGAAGAAACAGCTTTAAAATAAATCAGTTTTGTTTTGTAAGCATCAGTGTTTTCACTTTCCTTACAGGACTTGGTATTTTAATATTTCCAAAGAAGCTGCAGCCATTACTCAGTGTCAGCAATAACAAATTTTATGTCTGTCGTATTGTCACAAAAGACATTTTTTCAAACCTAGCCCACAGCTTTTGTGAAAAGAAATTGCAAAATTGTTTCTTTACGGGGCTGATCTATGCTTATAGTCCATAAAATCCACCCTTGCACCATGGAGAGTCAGAGTACTGAACCTACGTTTTTCTGACCATTCATACTGTTATAGGAGGATAAACTTCAGCATAAGACCACTTTGCTCAGGGACTTCTCCAGTTGTGGTCTGTCAGGCTCCGAAGATGACAATGTCACAACCCCTCTGGTCTGTCCCAGTGCTCAACCATCCTCAGGGTGAACAGAGGTTTTCCCCATATCCATTTGGATTTCCCTCTCGCAGCTGTGTAGCAGGGCAATTTGTCCTTTCTACTCGGGAAGTCACTTGTGTGTATAAAGTGTCCAGCAAGCAGAGTCTGCAGCCTGTCAGCTCTGCTGCCCTCGTCAGAGGACCACTCTGGAAGTGGCCTGGCCACCAGGCACTTCTTTGGGTGCCCCAGACCTTGGCCCAGTGAGCTAGCTAGCAGGTAACCATAGCTGTGAGGCCAAACTAAAGCAGAAATTTGCAAAATGCAGATCACCTTATGGTTACCACATATTAACAGCATTGCGATTAATACAACCAGCCTGTCACCATTTACTAGAGAGAACAGTTCCTCTGTTTAGCTGACAGGAACGTTGCTTTCCAGGTGCTGGCAAAGGACATGCTGATTCTGCTGTGCTTCTTCAGGAAACAGTGGCATGGCCTCTTTCAAGGTCCAAGATGGAGAACCAGACACGGAGGAAGGAGGCCAAGTCTGATGACATCTAATGTTGGTACTCTTTCTTTGAGTTCTTCACAAATTTGGTGCCAAGGAGTGTATGGAGCATTTCCTGAGCACTTGGCCATCACCTTTATGCAGGAGCTTCACTTTACAGGAGCCAGGAGACTGTGAAGGGATTTTATCTGATTACTGTGGTGGTCTCTCCAAAATGCTTGAGCTCCCAGGGGAGTTGCTGCTGCCTGGAAAGCACCCAGTGGCTCGTTTCAGTAAATGTCACTGAGATGCTGCATCAGGACAACAGCAACCACCCAATCCCACTGCTCCTAGCAGATCAGTCTACTCTCTTACATGAATTAAGGTGCCAAATGGGGAGTTGTCCCTGGGGTCTGCTCCTTGTGAGTGCTTGCATCTTCCAGGCACCTTTGCCATACACCACGCACTTATGGCTGCTCTCTTTGTACCCCATTTTTGATTCTCCCACGCAGCAGCCAGCATCAGAAGACAAAAAAAAAGCCAAGTTTGTTTGTGAACTGTTAGCACACCAAAGTGTCCCCAGTTACCATTCTCTCTTGAAATTAAATAAATAAATGCTAACTACACTACCTGAAAGTGGACCCCTCAGCAGTTTCTACCTTAGCTTCACTCCTGCGTAGGAAAAGGGCACACAGCTGAGTGGCCAGGGGAAAAGCCCAAGACCCAGAGCTGAACGCTGCTTTCTGTTTCCTCACATTCCCACAAACTCACCTTTTAAACTGAAGCAGCTGCTCTTTTTTTGTTTTTTAACCCAATTTTCTAGCGAGGAGATACTTTGCCTCTGTCTGTAAGAAGTGAGAGAAACGCCTATTAGCCAGAGGGATAAAAGGCCATCACAACTGTCAGCACCATGTTGGCAGAAAACACGTTCTCATATTGCCTCTCTCCTAGCAAGCCCAGGTGGTTCCTGCAGCATCAAGCACTAAATTGAAGGTGATCCAGTTTTCTCTAGCCTCAGGTTTGGCAGCCCTGACTCACTACAGACAGTAGCGAGCTTTCATTTTTCACTGCATTGTGGAAGTTATGTTTTGGCTACAGCAGTTCTTACAGCAAATACATGGTAGCGGCAAGCATCACCCTGCATTTCCCTCAGTGATCCCTGTTGTTGAACGCGGGGGCCAGGCCATTTATTCCCACCCAGCTGACCTGTGCAACACTGTGCTAATAGGGAAGGCAGAGCAGGGATGCCCATGTGAAGCCTGTGGGCATTTTCACCAGATTGTAAGGTGACAGAGAGCTGATTCAATTAAGATTTCCTGTTATTTCAGATTCTGGTTTTGGGAGATGAGAAAAATGGCATAGCCAAGGAGGTAATGTCATATTTATGGAAGTTTCAGTTATATTCTGTTTCCAGAATTTATCTGGTAACATTGTTTAAAAGAGACAGCACTTAAAATCAAAGTGCCTACATTTTGGCAGGCTGTGAGTGCTGAGGATGCAGGACAGGCTTCCCAGGTCCCATGGCACAGACCCACTGCCTGCAGCCACAGCCACAAACCGACTTGCTCTTCAACTCCAAGCAGTGCCTCAATAGCAGCTTGTGTTCATGGTAAAAACCAAGAAGTTCAACGAAAAGTCAGACTGAGGGACTGAGCCCTGGGAAAAACATGTGTCTTTCTCAGGACTGACACCCTGACCCTGCCCCAGGGCTGGGGGTGAGGCAGAGGCCACACTAAGGCAGGAGCAGCTCTCACCCATGGCATTGCTTCCATTCCCATGCCTCTGTGCCATAACACGTCAGCATTAGAGTTGTCTTGACAGTGCCTGAAAAGAGAAACAGGAGTTTCAATTCTTCCTTTCACTTTTCCCTGATTTCCACTGAAAAAAAAAAGAAAATAAAACTTTACTTATCAAAAGGTTTTTCTTAAGGAATTTGAGATTGAATTTCATGGTAGGAGTGATGGCTAGGCAGGCTTCTCCAAGCAAAAGCTAAGACTGTGCTCCCAAGACATAGTTTAAATTGACATGTACATAAATGTAACATTTATATTAGCCACTGCTTTATTTTTAGCCATTTCAACAGACAGAACAAAACCCCTCATCTCTTTACTTTTTTCCTTTACTACAAGATAGCAGAATCACCACCAGCGTTTGTTCATCCAGACCACGAGGAGCAAAGAAACCTGTTGATTTTCTTTCCCAGCCTACGAACGCATTTCCTCCCTTGTTACGTTCATTGATGGTCCTGACATAACTTCAGAAAACAGGAGGAGAAGCAGATTTCAGCTGCGGTATGTTCTCCTCAGCTCTATTTAGAAACCTACGTGTGCTCATGCACACAGTGGTGTTAGTTTGTAAGTCTGCTCTGACAACACACCCAGTGCAGTGACACGAGGAGTCCCAGAAATCCCACCAGCATTCGTGGTTTTCCCTGACTTGCTAAACTGGCTAACCCCTGTGCGATGCTGCGAGAGTAAAGCTGCTGCTGTTCTGCATTGCATTATGCAGTATTTAAACAGAGCATTTCTACCCTGGATGCATACGGGATATTTTGGGTCATTTTTTTTGTTGCTTCTTTCTTGGAGGAAAACAGGAAATCTAATGCTTTATTAAAAGCTTGGGGAAAGCAAGGGCAAAGCAACCTGTGAGCATGCAACAGGAAAGGCAGATTGCCCGTTTAGTGGCCAAGGGAGCAGAAGCTGAGTGCAGTACAATCCTGCCCCACTGTGCTGAAGGGCTTCTCCTACAGGTTTTTGTAGGGCACATTAAGAATTAAGGTGGACACTTAGGACAGCAGAAAAAGAGATGGAGGAGAAATAGTATTCAGAATCATTTAGTGAGATTCCTATGATTGAAGGAGCTCTGTCAATCCTGTGTTTCAAGCTGATGAAGTTCATGGTATGAGAAATCATTCACAACATAGCTTCAAGATTTGCCTGAGGGATGTGCTGCGCAAGTGGAAAGCCACACAAGTGGTCACCAAACACCTCTCCTGGCCTGACAGGCACCTCCCAAGGCCAGTTCCACTGAGCGCTATTTAAAGCCGTTAAGACGGAAATCTAATATAAGCCATTTAGACAGAAATCTAATAAAAATAATTTTTGCTATGGAAAATACTAGTTGGACAATGACTGATGACCAGGGCACCCACAGACTCTCTCTCCCTCAAGAATAACTGAGATATTATTCATATACAAAGGAAACCCCATTTCTCCCTCCCTGAAGTGCAGAAGTGACCTGTATGCTCGTAACCAGCAAAATGCATGAAATAAAAATCCTAATCGTGTCCCTGCCAGGCTCTGAACTCACCAGATCATGAGTCCAAGCCAGGGTCGGTTATCTAAAGGCACACACACCACACATGCACACAGAGCTCAGACATGTTATGACCATCTCTTCCTGCCTCCCCTCACTGGTAACATCACACTTAGTCTTTTCATTTCCTTCTCCTGCTCCTTTCTCATTGCCTTCAGCACCACTAAGGTATGGAGTACCACAACCGAATCCATGAGGATCTCCTGCTATGTAATGCTCTCGGCGCTGTGATTGCAACTGAAACCTCCTTCAAAGGCTTTGGCAAGATGGTATCATTTTTCAGACAGAATCTGGACTTTCTGTGAGGAATTTGACAACTTCACAAGGCCTGAAGCAGCCCAGCTGTGCTGGAGTGTGTGCTGCTACATCTCTGGATGCCAGCTAATGCCTGCTACGCAACTTCAGCATCTGGTCTTGTATTTTCAAGTAGCAGCAGTGTGTACATGAAACACAGACATACATGGACATTGTGCATCTGTGCACGCGTGTGTGCGTGCATGCATGTGCGTGCGTGTGCATGCATGTGTAACTACTATATTAGCTCTCAAGACGCTGCCTCCTGCAGCCCGTGCTGGGGCGGAAGAGGGAGCTGCCAGCAGACACAGATGGCTCATGACGACGTGACCATCAGACTCCTGTAACAAACATTCAGGAAAGCACATTTTTAATGTTGTGGCAGCAAGAGTGAGGTAATGCAGTAAAATATTAATGCACCCTTTCAGCTGACATCTCTAAATACATTGTAGAGGCTAAACTTTGGAGGTCAAGACAGTGTATTAACTACATATTCATCCAGCTATAAAATTCTCCCTATTTTAATCATTTCTGGGGAGAGGTGGGGGTAGAGAGCGGGGCTAGAGAGAAAAGAGGCAGCCAGCTGAAGCACATGGAAGGTTAGGACAAAAATTGGACAGTACCTTCCTCCTTTTCAAAGGTGAAGGATTCCACCCTCCTAAAGGTACCTTTTAAAGGTCCAAAATACTCTCCCTCAAAAAGTGTCACAAAATAAAGATGAGCTCCAGATACTCTAAGCTTGATACACCACATGGTGCATGGCCTGCAAAAAGGCAAATGGAATATGCAAAAGTGCTTTAATTTCTTTTCATTCTTAGTCCATAGCTCACCATCAGCTGAGCACAAACGTGGCACTCACTGCTGATGACATTAGAGATGAGCAAATACAGATGAAATTGCTTTTGGACTTCTCATTCAAAGGGGAAGAAAAAAAGAAAAAAGATCAAGGAACAAATAGTTAGATGAGAAAAAAAAAACACAAACCTCAAGGAATGCTTCTATCTACCAATTGTTTTTCTGGCCAAATAAACAAATTATATTACTTATGTCTGCTTCAAAGGGGGACCCAGAGGACAAAAACTGTCACCTTTGCATGGCTCGACTCTGCTCCCTCTCTTCCTTGTGCCTAATGAGAACAATGTGGCTTTTACTGCTGGGCTCCCTGTCCCTTGCCATTAAGTCTCGCACATGCCAGCTCTCAGATCCCCTTCACCACCGCTTAAAAATCTGCATGAGTTTACAGTTGCCAGGGCCCTGCTGAGGAGCTCCCAACACCAGCGAGCCGAGCCTCCTCTGTGGAGGTTCCAGCCCATCTCCAGCCCCAAGCACCCCCCTGCACAGGCAGGCTCTTGCTCCTGCACTAGCATGAGGCACTGGGAGAGACCGAGCAAAGGTTCTCCTTTGAAACTGCGCAGTTGTACTTCCACCCTAGTAAAAGACATTGTGAAAAAACTGAGGAAATCTAACAAACAGAGCAAAAGGTACAGCGATGCAAAACAAAATGGCTGAAGGTCATTTGCATAAGCAAGGAGACAAAATGCATTTCAGATGGCTTTTTGAATCAGCCTTTTTTGATGTTTATCTATCTGAGCTATTTCTTTTGTAGTACTCAGCCCATCTGGTAATTAGCTCATGATGTGTGGATTCAAAACATATCCTTAGTACTTTGTTGATGAAGTAATATTTCTCCTGCTTGTTTTGCCTAGCCAGACTCTACAGACATTCCTCCCAGGCTGTGGGATTTATGTAGCTACTTCAACTACTTTCAGCTGAAAAAAAAACAAAGGTTAAAAAAAAACTGTTGGTGGTCTTGGTCAGGGTCCAAATGACAGGAAGGGTGCTGGTCTCTGGCAGGGTTTCTGACAGACACTGAGTCTGCTGTGCTGCAGCAGAAGATGGATGCTCAGAACACAACCCTTGCATTTCTCTTTTACTCTGCTCCAGCCATCCCTTCCCTTCTCAGCTGACTGAGCATGGTTTTGGATGGCCCCGGTTCTCCTCCCAAAGACATCCAGGGAGGTGATCCCTATGCTGAGCACTTACTCAAGTTGTCCTGGGCAGACACTGGAGGCACCAACCAAAGTGGCCAGCCCCAAAGAGAGGGTGCCACCTTCTGCTGAGCTTTGTAGGAAACACCTCTGAACCAACTGTCCTGGCTGCAGTCTGAGGAAGCCAATTTCAACACCTGCAATCTAAGGTAGAGTCTTTTTTTCCTGTGGTCAGGCTTGTTGAAATACCCATGCACTGAGCTCAGGCTCCTGGACATGAAGTAAAGAGCAAGCCATGCAGAGCAGTGAAGGTGGCATCTTCCCAGCCAACTGCCTCTGAGCAATACATTGGAGCATTTCCTTGCAGCTCAGCACAGCATACTGAGGTTTCCTTCACTCCCAACTACAAGAGTGAGAGTTACATGAAAAAGGATTAAGGGATTTGAGGGAGTAGGCTGACTACACAGGCTCCAATACAACCAACTGAAAGGGGTTAAACATATTCTAGGGCTTAGTGACTCAGGAAAAAGCTTTTCTGCCTTGCAGGTCAGGAGCTGAATAAATGCAATGAAACAGGCAAAGGAATTAACTTCTCTGAAAAGGCTCCGTAGATGGTGTACTCATTTTGAAATTTGCCCTTCCTAGTCACACACCGGTTCCCATCAGAACTATTCAACATGTAAACATTTGTAAGCCTTCATTTACTACAGCACTTCATGTTTTAATATTAGTATAGGTCATATGGGCAAGAAAATACAATAATTTTACTTGCATTTAAGGCTGCAGTTCAACATGGATCTGGAAGAAGAAAGAAACACACACACACACACACACACATATTCTGCCAGTCACTTGTTGAAGAGAAGCTTTGGCCATTTGGCAGCAGCACAGAACATAACTATACATAGCAACAGGTGGGGAAGTTCATCACTGAGAGCACATCTCTGGTGCAAGGGAACAAACTACCCTGAGGACAACATGGGAGGGAGCCTTTTCATCCCCTCTGCATATCCCTAGAGGCCACAAGGACAAACATTCCACTCTCCCTCAACCTGCATGCAGGCTATTTGTTTGCTCCCAGGGAAAAGTATTTTAAGGAATATGGATCATCTCCAAGGCAGATTGTGCACATGAACAATAATAAGATAAAAAGTTCAGAAAAGAAAATGAAGTTATTAAATATTTTTCATAAGACCACAAAATTTTTTTCTTCCTGTAGCACAAAAAGTTCTAGTAAGGCTACGAAAACAAGGCAAAAAACCAACCAAACAAAAACCCAACCAAAAAAAAAAAAAAACCCAAAAAACACACTCAAACATATGCTGAGGAAAGAGGAACAGTGATTTAACACTTATGTTCATGCTTTCAGTATGGCTGAGGGCAAAGCAGTCTGCCACCTCATGCGTGCTCTGAATTGGGCCATCTCTCTCCGCTGACTATGCAAGGAGCCCAAGTGCTACATGAGGGAACTAAAGGATAGACCTAGAGTTGTGTATGTGAATACCCTCACCCAAATACAGTTCTCCACCCTGCTAGTTTTAGACATCTGGTGCAGCTTTCCATTATATTCTCTTTATCCAAGTTAAAGGTAAAGACACAGAAATGAGCAATTTCACTCATCTCAAATCATGTTGGCATCATTACTTGGATACTATGGCAACAGGTTATATGGAAAAATGATGCAAGGGTGACCAGACACGAGGGATTGTTAAAGAAAAGCCACCAGTTTTAATTCTGAGAAAAAATCAAATGCAACCACTGGTGTTTACAGAAATGCGTTTTCTGTTTCAGCTGGCAACACCTATTTCCAAAAACATTCCTCCTTTGCTATTACAAATTCATCTGGAAGGTCCACAAAGCAGAGAGGTTAGCCAGCTCTCAGTACACTGCATCTTGCTGCTGACTATGAACTGAAGCTTGCTTTTTTTTTTTTTTTTTTTCCCCCTCATCAGTTTTCCCAACCTGTACTTATGAAACCTATCAAGATGGATTAAAATAGATCAAGGACTGTTGTTCCTAATCAATGGCATGATTTGGCTGCATTTCACCAAGATTCAGACACTGTGAGACAGCCTGAGCCAACACTCTAGTTTATGACTTTCAAACACCTGTTTCCCATGGACTGTAGTTGAATTCAATCAATATATGAAAACCGCCATATTTTTGCATGTATAACCCCTAACTCATATAAGCCCCAGAAAAAAGAAGCAGCAGTAAAGAGGAAATTGTAGGGCCAAGAGCTTTAGAGAGGGTGAGATGGGGGACGACTATTGGAGGTAACAGAGGCAGCTGCACGTACACATAGCTGACAAGGACTCTGCACTGCACCTGTCCTTTCTTAACCCTACAGATGCTATGGATGAAAGCATAGTGTACAGCTTGCCAGCATCACTGTCACAAAGGCACCGAGACTGACGGAGAGCAGACCTCTGTCCAGGCGCACTTGACTTTCAGACAGGCAGACACTGCCAGACACAGGCCGCAAAACAGGGACACGGGTTCCCCTTCTCGTACCACCCCATAGGTATAGTTTAATGACATCACCTAAAGAAGGAAAAATAAACCTTGGCAATTCACTTGTCTTTTTTTGTAACCAAAATAAGTGTGCTACATTTAAGCAAGACTTGGCAAGAAGTTTTTCATTTGTATAGTTAGATTTGAGGCCATTTGATGGAAGATTTGGTCCTTCATGCCATTTAAAAGGCCATACATGCTTATGTTGTTGACATAACAATTAAGACATTTACTTGCAGCTGTTTATAGCCTCATTCAATTTCTATGTTTAATGGAATAGTCAGATTGAGTATGGATTCCCAAAGCAACTGTAACTTATATCCCACTTTCATATGACACCAGAAGAAAAGTGATTCAGGTGTCAAGAGCAGCACAATTCAAGATTTCTTCTTTTTTTTTTAAGTAGACTCTTTCAGTTCCTTTCAATAGGAACTCAACTCTGAACCACGGTGCAAGCATCTGATTATTTCTGTTTCTGGAAAGTACCCCTAGATGTCCCCCCTCTCTCACAGTTACTGACCAGCAAACAAGTGGAGTTGAAGTCCCAGTACCTGTTGCAAAAGCCCATCCCCTCACCACAGGACCACCTTCTGCAGTGATCACAGCTGCAGAGAAACGGTTAAAAAAAAGGATGGAAAGACACATTGAGCCATTGTAGTCAGTTAGTAGGCTGTTTCTACTGGTACACTGTTACACCCAGTCCTCTATCATGTACACTTCCTGAGAAACATCCACACCAGGGGGAAAAAAAAAACCCAACTCTATAGGAAGGGTGCCTATCACTGCAGTGTACCTATTAAGAACATTATAAAGCCTAAAAGCTGACTCCTTCCAGCAGTGATCACTAACATGAGTTTCCAGATGGTTACTATGAAGATTTATGGCCATTCAATTCCAGGCCATAGGAAAGGTTTATGCTGATCAACCCAAAGATCTAAAACAGGAGTCTCTCCCCATGACACTTCTCTTCCCACACACTATCCTTCCACTTCTGGCACTCCCCAGGCTGCTCACTGGGATCCAGCTTGTGGGAGAAGCCTACATTTAATGCTGTCTCCTGACCCCCAGATCTAGTCTCTGGAAGCAATATAAAACATTAAGCCATGTTAGGAAACAAGGAAGAATAGGTAGAGAGACTTGGGATGGTTAAAGGGAGAGCTAGCAGTCATCTTTAACTACCTAATAAGTGGCTGTAGAGAGGATGGAGTCAGACTCTTGTCCAAAGCGCACCGTGACAGGACAAGAGGCAGCAGACACAAGTTGTAACACAGGAGATTCCCATTAGATGTGAGAACTTCTTTTTTTTTAACACGAGGGACACAAAAAACTTGTGGGATCTCTGTCCTTACAGACATTGGAGGCTCAGCCAGACAGCCCTAAGCAAGCTGATGCAGCTACAAGCCTGGTCCTGCCTGGAGAGGGGCTACCCCTGGGACCTCCAGAGGTCCCTCCCAACACAAACTGATCCTGTGGTCCTCACTTCTGGGTCCCACTTTGTGCTCTGACAGTTCTCCAAGTCCAGCATCTTGCTGTGAAACTATTCTACTTAATTTCTCTTGCCCTGAATGCATCAGGCTCTGTTTTTAAAGACATGTGCAACACACTATCTTCTTGCTCCATCTCCTGGGGAAGTGTTATTTCTTCAAACTTTATTCCTACAGAGAGTGCTGGTTGCATTTAGGATGTAGTTATTACTTCTTAAATCTGTCCAGGTGCTGATTCCAGCTGATAAAATGGCCAAGAGTAGTTTTCAACAGGAGTTACAGTTCTATCAAAAACAATGTTTGGGTGAAGCTTTATTACTGATTAAATTCTTCAGAACTCAGCAACCAAACCAGATGCTGCAGCCCACTCCTCCAAAGTTTTACAGCCACTGCTCTCTCTGACAGTCTTCACATGCCTCTCCCTTCCTTTCCATGCCCTGAGTGAATATTGGCTTGGAGGGTAGGCGGTGAAAAGAGGGAGGGGGAAAAAGTTATTTTTGGCTTTCAACTTTTTATGGCATTCCTGTCCCATAAAACTCTTTGGAGCTGTGCGTCTCACCCCAGGTCAGAACAAAACCAGTTCTGATATCACAGAGAAGTTTCTTTGTGAGACACAAGTTGTCCAGCTGCCAGCTGGTAGCAATAACGTCCCAAAGCACTGACCCGCTCGGAGCTTTGAGCTGGTAAAATGCAGGCATGGAGAGCCTGAGGATACAAACTGCTTATAAACCCACCAGATGCTTAAGCCCACATCCATCTCTGAGGCAAAATTTCCTCGACAGGAGCTTTCCTTGACTTGAAAGGGCTGAGCTCAGGGTCCTTGCCCCGTGCAGGGCAGCAGTCTAGACATGACAGCATGGGTGGGCGAGTGGGGAGGCGGCGAGGAGGCTGGCAGGGTGGGAACTGCCTTGCACTTTCTTCCAGGAGGCTCCTCTGCCCTCCAGCCATGCCTCAGTACTGCCATGACACCGCAAAGCATCGGTCCTCCTGGGCCTGGGATGATCCTTGTCCAAACATTTAGCCAACACATGAGACACAGCATTACTACAAGAAACACATGAGCCTCCTCAGAATAGACACTGAGTTTTATGGAGGTCGAATGAAGTATTATTGTCTAACCAACATAATTGCACAGCTCATCAAGAATCACCTTCTCTCTTCGCATCTTCAGTATCAGCAGTGCCTGTTAAAAGCAAAATTAAGACTTAAGAAACTCCTTGGAGGCTTTTATGGCACCGATTCTCAATGTATCGTTTGAATGCTTCAAGTTTGCTTATTTAAAGCACCTAACAGAGGTGCAAGCCCCAGAACAGAAGTGAGTTTTAGGGAACAGGTCCACGACATCGGATAATAGGAAAAATTTCTTCACCAAAAGGGTTATCAAGCAGTGGAACAGGCTGCCCAGGGAAGTGGTGGAGTCACCATCCCTGAAGGTATTTAAAAGATGAGTAGATGTGGTGCTTAGGGATATTGTTTAGGGATATTGTTTAGTGGTGAACTTGGTAGTGATAGGTTAATGGTTGGACTCTATGATCTTAAAGGTCCTTTCCAACCAAGACGATTCTGTGATTCTGTGACATAATTTCTCAGTTTGTTTTTGTTTTTTTTCAGTTAGTTCTTATCTTTTTTCAAACAGAGCCACTCAAGGTAACTGAATTATCACATATGCCTCTCCAGACACAATTCAGCACCTAATCAAGTGGTAGGATTATAAATACCATGTGTTGCAGCAGTGGCTGAACCTCAGTCATCGAAGGTTGTATTGTCATTACAGCTTTGCACTAGTGGGATAAAGAAATTGCACCAGGAAAGCAGTGATTTCATTGCATGAGGCAAACGCCACACAGAAAATAATTAAAGTTTACAGAAAATGTGGGTTATGTGAGTCATGCAAAACACATCCTTTTTGCTCTGGTTCTTCAGTAACATAAGGCAGAAGTGACCTCCAAGCTGCTGAATTACAAGTAAAATGACAAGGTGAAATGACAAGGTAAGCAGATCCCTGCTTAGGTAAAGCTGTCTGGCTCTCGATGGGAGACAGAAACAGTCTCTCCAAACTCCCAGAGATCAACCTTCATAACTGAATAAGCAGATCTTACAGGAAAACAGAAGGAAAAGAGTGGATATGGATTTTACTTACACTTGCTAACTCTTTTGAAATAACCTTGATAGAAGAATTGAACATAATTTAGAGAGGGAAATGTATTATTTATGGATGCATTGCAATAAGCAGGGAAAAACTGGAGAGAAATACTTCTTCAGCATCCTGGAGATAGGCAACTCCCCAAAAGAGGAATGAGCTAGCAGCAGGGAAAGCAGACATCGCTGGGTGATGTGTTTGTTTATTTTTTATTCGATCCCAGAGATCACACGGAGATCACTCAGCTGAGCTGGAAGCCACTCCTGGTATTTCTAGGAGCTTAACAAAAAGGCTGCAACTGAGAAGAGAAGACCAGATCTCCTTTTTGGCCAAGCATTTTTCCAAGGCTGGTAGAGTTGCCCCTTCTCCTGGCTTATCTAACTTTCAGGCTTACTTCCAGAGCCAACAAGCTTGTATGGCTGAGTCTCTCTGTGCTCACCACTAGCAAATACTTTATTTGCAACTGCCGTGCTCTAAGTCAAACCAGATCAGTAAGACTTACGTGAATGTGAAATAGTGGAATTAGTCCTAGCTAAAGCCAACTGAACAGCTCAGCCCAATGCCTATAGGAAGTGGCTGGCATCATTGTGTAATGAAAACAGAAGGAAAGTAATTTAAGCACCAGCCAGAGCTTTCTCCGAAATACACAAATCAATGGGAGCACTAGACAGGTGCACACACAGAAGGAAAGGCAAGGAGAGGATGGAGTCCTGGTATCAGCTAGGATCAGAAGGCAATGGCACAAACCGGTATTTGAAAGGCAACGATTGCATGTAGATTTGACAAGGTTATAAAAAGACTTAGATTTTGATGTTCTATATACAAGAAGTTATATTGTACAGTCATGTCATTGATATAATTTCAGTGAGTATCAGCTCATGAACTTCTATTTCTTGGATCTCTCTCCTCAGTCGTGTTCAGCTTTGACCCCACATTTGCACATTCCAGCAGCTGTTATATTTTCTTTAGCATTCAGCCTTCTTCAGCTTTCATCACAATGATCTCTAATCTGTTTCAGAGCTGATCTGGCAAAGAAATCCACATTGAAAAACTGTGTGCAACAGCTCCCTAAAGTCTTCAGGTCTTATGAGTTTGGAGGACTTCCAGCCCTCTCCCAGGGACCCCTCCAGTTCACACTCAAAGACATTTCAGACAATTGGGCTGACATTAAATAAAATTTAACTCCCTAACTCCCCAGGGGCTGGAATAAAAAGGGGAAAATACATATAAATTTAGGTATACCAATGATTAGACAACATAGAGAGAAGAGCTTTGGGTGGCTAGTGGAATTTGCTGCTGTCACAGCAGGATGGTCAATCACAGCACAGCTGTGGCCATAAGCAACTTGCTGGCCTCAAGGTCCTTACAGAAGAAAACCACTAAATTTGGTGTAGGTACTTTGTGCTCTCAGATAAATTGAGGGGGGGATGGGGGCTGGCACTGCACCTTTAAGTCTCACTTCTGAGGGAATGTGTTAACAGCAGTCTTAATTAAGAAGAAAGGCAGCAATACAGCAGCCTTCAGCAGTGAAATTCCCCTCCATATAGTCTTATTTGTAGCAAAGTCTGAAACTATGCGATCTCTCCCATTAGATATTGTACATAGCCACCAGGCAAGAACAGAGATTCACAGCCATGTAGCACAGCTTGGAAAAACACCTTTATAGCTTACTCATGTGCATGATGTGGCATCCCACAGCATATTTGAGTGATGCTGCATTAAAGAATTGCTGTATCTATCTGCTAATGCAATGCATATATTTGTATATATTACATATGTTCATATGTATTGTATACATATAGTGTATAGATTCGTTACACTGGCAGGTTTATAGTATGATAATTTCTTTTCAGCAAAAGCAGAACTTTAAGCCATTTGTTATTAAAAAAATAAAATTCTGATGTTCCCTCAAGGGAGATTGTTTAGGGAATATTTAAGAATATAGCGGATGGGCTCAGTTTACATGGTAGCTGGTCTCTTCTATTAGGAGAACCCAAAACATGAGCATTTTAGTGCACACCCTTCTTCCCCCACCCCGCCCCCACCCCCTGCAGTGACTCTTTCCAGCAATGCAAGGCAGTTAGCAAGCAGTTGGTTCTACCCAGACCAGCAAAGCAATATCCAGGTAACGTGCTGAAAGACTGCAAGCCAACAGAGTCCCACACTTGCTACCTTTTCCAAAAGCAGTAGGTATCACAGAGATACCTACATCTTTCATTCTTCACGTGAAAGATTCAGTCTCCAGTGTCAATATGCAAGCCTGAGTGTAGCCATCTCTGCCTGGAGTCCCCAGCCCCACAGCTTCTGGTAGCCACAAAGCAGTAACAAGGACTTTGCACAAAGGCAAGGTTCAAAAATCTCCCATCATACCAGAGGCAGACTTGTCGCCCTTCTTCCCTGCCAGTTAGCGCACATAAACAGCTACTGAGCTGTGCTGTGCAAGGCAACATGCCCTCTCCCCAGGATGGTTCAGCCCCACTACGTCGAGCTGGAGAGAGCAAGGACACAGAGGAGGTCAGTGCAGTCTTGGACTAAGCAAGAACAATGGTCAACTTTCCAGTTGGCCTCAGGTTTAAGAGGAGGCACTGCAGCTGCAAGCAAGGGATTTCTTGCTGAATAAAAGAATAAGCTGCTTAGAATAAAAAAAGTCACTTGAAGCAGGACAACAAAGCCAACCTGTGCAACAGCAAGAGGCTGGGCAACAGCTCAGAACAGCAGGTCTGTTTTCATGATCCTGATGGCTATGCACAATAGAGGATAAAAGATCATTTGGTTGCAAACATCACTGGAAATTGGAACTTCACTAGAGAGAGAAGTTCTTGCCTCACTTCATAACCAAGACTGCTGTTAGCACTTCTTCCCTCAGAGGAAAACAAAAAAAATAAAAAAAATCCTAATGTTATTACTTTAAATTAATGCAGAACTACAAACCACATCCAGACAGCAGCAACACACCCATTGAAATGATACTGACATGCAGGAATTTGTCATCCAACATCAATTCGTGCAGGAACCTTAGCTTTTAATTTTTACAATAATAGGCATTAATGACTAACATCTTCAGGTCTAAAAGCCTAAAACAAGTGATAAAAAACACTGTCTCAAATAATATAATCCTGTTACTCTGGAGGATGAATTACATCAATTTAGCTTCCTGCATAAAGTTAATATCTACATGCACTGTAGCCCTCTAATAGAAATGACTGCATAGTCTGAAGATGTTCCTACAATGAATGGAAATGGTTTCTTCCACTACAAGATACGTTAATGATATTAGCATATATCACTGTTATTAAGTGGCTGATGCAGGGATGTTATGTTAAAAAATTAACAATAAAAATTTTCAGTAGGTGAAAACTTAATTTCCACCTTCACCATATACTTGACTGCTTCAAAGTCTCATTTAACTTTGGTGAGGACTCCATCAGCTTGAAAATGAGAGCTCTAGCCTTTAAAAATAATAATAAAAAAGCCATAGCTACACACACAAAAGATGCTGAACATCCTGGACAAGAAAGAAGGCAATGAAAGAGTATAAGCCTGCTGACAGCAGTCTGCCCAAAGGCAGCTTCACATGCCTCATCCAATCACCAAGATTTAAAGATCAGTAATGTAACTAAGATTTAAGATGATCTATGAACATCCAAAGCAATGCTTGACTGCACATTGTACCACTAGTCACAAGAGTAAGCTCTTTCATGCAACTAAATCAAAGTGCTTTAAAGGATTCCCTCAACCTCAAAGCAATTCTCCAGATATTATTTGGCTATGAAATACTTTTAGAAAAAAATCTTGTTGAGTGTTGCTAAGTGCAAAGGTATCACAGGGCTCTCTTGAGACTCCTCTTTGCAGTAAAATTTAAATATCTATCTTTCCTGTTACCAGTGTGTCCGCAGCGTTGTAGTTTGGATCTGAAGTGCAGGACTGAGGGCAGCTTCCCAAGCATCTCCCTCTTACCAAACTCTGATTTGCGTTATGGGGTGGTTTTGTAGCACATGAACTGAATCCCTTTCATACGAAGCTAATGCAGAGGGTGCACTGCAGGTACACATTTAATGTGCTATAACCACTTACAGGCAAATCAGTCCATGGGACCAGATATGCTTTTCCTTCAGCCCTTTTCCCTCTGGTGAGGAGGTGTGACAGGGTCGGGCACGGAGATGTACAGAAGATCCACAGGACCAGGCTAGAGCTAGGTTTTCATCAGCGATGCCTTCATCAGCAACCTAGAGAGAGTATTAAATGCTTTGCTAACCCCTCGGCCTACAAAGCTGTTGGCCTCAGGACCAAATCCATTTGCTCTCCTAGCAACACTACTCTAGGTCAAAAGATATCAATAAATCACATTCAGAAGTCTTAGACCAAGTCAGATTCCTTAAGAAACATGACATCTAGAAAGCAAGAAAACTCCTTTCAAGCTCTCATGGCTGGAATACTTCATGGCAATGTTATAGCTACAGCAAATTCCTCTCTAGGAGGAAAGATTCCAGGCAAAAATTAGACAGGATTTGATTTATAATGGAAAATCAAGTTAAAACTAACAGGCCAAGTTTTGCTTACACTGAATAATACTTAGCACCTACATAGGAAAATTCCCACTGACTGCAGTCAGAGCAGATCTGAGGCTTTAAACATGCAGTCTCCACTTCAGCTCCAGAATAGCAGTGCTAAAAATTAGGTGTCAGACTGGGACATGCCCTTCTGATGAGAAAGGGGGAAGAAACGGTATGCACAGAGCGCCAGCTTCCTCTGGTGGGGTAACAGCACACTGGCTTCGGCCCTCAAGGGAAAAACTGACTTTGCAGGTGCATTAAACACCTCTGGGGAAAGGGTGAGCAGCACTGGCGGTGCCCAGGTCAGTGTTGGAGCTTGTAGCTACAGGGAACAAGCTTGGGGAAAGCCATTAGAGACTGGTTGAGCCGGAGTGCTCCAAAGTTGTTGGGTTTAAGCCAGAGCAGCTAGGAAGCGGACAAAACTTGCACTTTGCTGCAAGCAGAAATGGCAGGTGAGTGACTGCCTTCTGCTGTCAGCCATGTTACAGGAGCAGCTGGTGTCCTCCTCCCTCCCAGGCAAGGGAATGGAGAGGGACTGGTCCCGCAATTGGAGGTCACAGTCCCACTCTAGGTGAACAAGGCCTAAGGGGAGCAAAGCTGTTTGAACAGGATCCAGCCCAGCTTTATTGCCTGTTGCCATATCTGTTCTCCAGTTCGTGAAGCAATGTCAACGTAACGTGTGCTCTGAAAGCAAAGCTGACATTTACGGCCTCAGCAGCCAAGAAAGCAGACAAACCTGAGCATCTGTGTTTGTAATCTCCACTGCTCCATAAACGACAAGGTCAGACAGAAAACATGTGTTTCGTATTTGCAAATCTGAATGATTTATATTAGGGGAGCAGGGCTGGACCATGTGCAGCCTCGAGGTTGTTAAAATTTAATTTACTAATCAATTACTATCAGATGCTGGACTTCTTCAGCTGCCCTATACAAGCAGCATAGTTTCTCACAATACCCTGTCTTGATTTCAGTGCTGTATCTCCTTCCAGGGGCTGAAGAGAGGTGAGCTGAAGTGGGTGAGCAAAAGAAAAGGACCACTCAGTCCCAGGAGGTCATATTTTAAATTAAGAGAAGCCACCAGAGCATTATGTCCCCATTTCTGCTGGTCATTTGGAAGACAACATCCACTTGCCATTATTAAAAGTTGTGAACTCAGTACATTCACAGACGACACCAAGCTGGGCGGGAGTGTTGATCTGCTTGGGGACAGGAAGGCTCTGCAGAGGGATCTGGACAGGTTGGATCCATGGGCCAAGGCCAACTGTATGAGGTTCACCAAGGCCAAGTGTCAGGTGCTGCACTTGGGGCACAACAACCCCATGCAATGCTACAGGCTTGGGGAAGAGTGGCTGGAAAGCTGCCTGGCAGAAAAGGACCTGGGTGTGTTGATCAATGGCTGGCTGAATATGAGCCAGCAGTGTGCCCAGGTGGCCAAGAAGGCCAACAGCATCCTGGCTTGTATCAGAAATAGTGTGGCCAGCAGGACTAGGGAAGTGATCGTCCCCCTGTACTCAGCACTGGTGAGGCTGCACCTCAAATACTGTGTTCAGTTTTGGGTCCCTCACTATAAGAAAGACATCGAGGTGCTGGAGAGAGTCCAAAGAAGGGCAACAAAGCTGGTGAAGGGTCTGGAGAACAAGTCTCATGAGGAATGGCTGAGGGAACTGGGGTTGTTTAGTCTGGAGAAAAGAAGGCTGAGGGAAGACCTGATCGCTGTCTACAACTACCTGAAAGGAGGCTGTAGCAAGGTGGGTGTTAGTCTCTTCTCCCAAGTAACAAGTGATAGGACAAGAGGAAACAGCCTCAAGTTGTGCCAGGGGAGGTTTAGATTGGATATTAGGAAAAATTTCTTCACTGAAAGGGTTGTCAAGCAGTGGAACAGGCTGCCCAGGGAAGTGGTGGAGTCACCATCCATGGAGGTATTTTAAAAGATGTGTAGATGTGGTGCTCAGGGACATGGTCTAGTGGTGGACCTGGCAGTGCTAGGTTAACAGTTGGACTTGATGATCTTAAAGGTCCTTTCCAACCAAAACGATCCTATGATTCTATGATTTCTACAAGGCACTTTACCTGAGGAAGCAGATGCATTAAAATGAATGGTACGTTTCTCACCTCAAGGGAGCAAGTCTGGAGGAGAATTGGTGTCCCTAGCTGCACTGTCCTCATTTTGGCTGGATTTTCTCAACCATCACTCCCAGTTTAAAACATTATAAATGCATATCTCCCAACAGCTGAAACTAAATGAACTAGGATAAAAAGTAAAGACAGAAGCAAGAAAGATTATTGCTGATAAGCATCCTTCCTATTATGTGGGTTATAAGCCATACATTGAGTCCCCTGTGCTGTACAGCTTTGGGCTGCAGGTTTACAGATAATTTTGCCCTTCAGGCAATCGTGTGTGTGTATCTTTCCAACACTTCTTAACAGTAAAATGGACATACTGAAAACGCATGATTCAGATGGCTTACATGAGCCAGAGACTCTCAGACACAAAGCAGCTGCATGAATATCACAATTTTCATAGCTTACACTCTCATCCTCATACACATGGCAACTCCTACGCAGTCCTAAGAGTCTGGGGGTCTTCTCAAACCTTAGGAACACAGGACACCATTCCTATCCTTTAAGCTGGGTTAAAGAAACCCTGAGGGTCTGCAAACTTGTTGTGGACACAAGCAGATGACAGCTGAATGGCTCCCGTCTCTACCCTCTCAAGGATGGCAGTGTCAGGAACGTTGCAATACAGTGGAGATCTAGCTTAAAATTAGGGTAGTGCAGAGTTGACATTATGCTGCTTTCCTCTGTCCCCCAGCATCCTCCTCCGCAGCTGTACCTGCCCCTCTCAAAGGCACAAGACACTACTGACCACTCTCAGCGAGACTTGCCTACCCAGCTTGGTACTGATGATGTGAGGCCTATATGAATATCAAAACGGACAAAAAATATCTCAACATGTTTGCAGAGCATGTCCTCCTTTTGAGAAAGAGAGGAACAACACAGTTTTCAGAGTCCCAACTCCAGTTCACTGAACAACTCCAGTTACATCCAGTTCAGGATACAAACATCAACACTAGCATTGGTCGAAAAATTTTTTTCATGTCCTCTGTTAAAATTAGCTCCGTTCTTGGTTAGTAAGTCACGCATGAAATGATCTTGGCTTTCCTTTACCGTGGTAATCGGAGACCAATAACATTTTGAAATTATGGGTGAATTGCCAGCTCTTCCCTCCAACTCTTTGCTATCTGCATTTTGGGTGACAGGTTCCCTAAGAATAGGTTAATGTTACTACTCTTGGAATGGAAGAGGGAAATATTTTAAACTGGGGAATAATCAATCGAGTCCAAACCTTCAGATGGAGAATCATTCACATTAAGATTCATGAAGCTCTTAGAATTCATTTTTTTTTTCCAACAAATACCCAGCAGGTCACAGGCAGTTGGACAACTAATTCCACCATGGTAATTTATGATACTGTCTCATAAATTATGGAATTACAGCTTTTTTTTTTTTTTTTTGGGGGGGGGGAGGGCGGGGAGGAGGGGCAGGAGAAGGAGGCAAGGAGGGGATGAAGCCAAAAAATGTCAGACTGCAGATCTTAGGAGTATTTTAATGCCATCAATTATCTAAGGACTGACTGTAATAGACAGTATATCAGATTGTGCTAAAGCTTCCAATGAATAATATTCAGAGTGTTTTTTCATATTTCTGAATGCTAATACTTCAGATGATATGTTTATACCTTTCCAGGACACTTAATTCAGTCCCAGTTTCACTAAATGCAGAAGACAAACGCTGTTGACTTGATGTTACCCACTCACTATAACTGGAGAACTACAGCAAAGTTACTGTCTGGCAGATTTATTCCTACCTGGCACTACTGCTTAGAAACTGCCTAATTAACAGTCTGTTAAAACAACAGGGTGAAACATAGCAATTTCTATGTAACAAACACAAGGACAGCAAGCCAATATAAGATCACTGGGTGTAACGGGGGCCATGACCACAATATGTGACTATAAATGCTCATGACAGAAGAGAATAGCTGACAAACTTTTCAACCAAGGCAATGAGCAGAACCAGAAGTGATGGCTGCAGGATAATCAGCCCAGCAATTAGTTTAAATAGCATCAAATTCCTATTTTAAATCCATCCTGTATTATTATTTGGAGAGCACTATTTTTCATGTTATTGCACTGTGGGGTTTCTGCATGCTATTATGTTGTGGATGCCTTCAGCTCTGGGAATGGCTGCATTTCAATAATAACTCAAACAACCCCAAGCGTAGTTTAAGAAGCTCAAAGACAATTTGCCTGGAATTAAATGGCTTTGACAAACGGTAGACGTTGTTTCAACCTCCCACTCATCCTTGGCCACACAACCTCCCTGTCCACTTGTCTCTTTTCCATTCAGTGCCTCAGCAAGAAGGAGCCAGCGCTTAGAAACCCCGACAGAAGAAGAAAGCGGATATCTTATCTTTCCCCCAAGAGCAGGAGTCTGTGGCTGGTAAACACATACAGGAGTCTCAGTCAAGGCCTCGTCTGCCATGGAGGCCTGTCTGGGAGAAGGGGGTGAAAGCCAGAAGTTTGCAAATCCTTCGCTGCAGGAATTTTGGCCTGCGGGTACAGTTGGCTGCCTCAAGGCAGCGCACCTTGCACACAGCTGAGGATCTGCTGCATTATGTCTGTAGGCAAGTACATTAGGGGGGGAGAGAGAGAGAGAGAGTTTATTGCTTCAGCTTGACGTGCACTTAAAGAACGCTGGATTCTAACTTAGCTCCCATACTGAACCCCAGGGATGCTCAATTGCCAAACCAGATCTGGAACCAGAGTTCAGGATTTGCTCCCAGCTCTGTGATCACAACACTGATTTGGCTACAAACACATCCATAATTACAAAATTTTTTTAAAAAATTGCATCACTGAAGAAATAAAAAAAATTGCTGTTTCCTTATTTTAGTTATTTCTTGTCCTTTCCTGAAAGTGATTTTTTTAAGGTATGTGCACTCACAGGTGTGCACAGATCTGTGCACAGACTACCACAGTGTTTCATCCTCTCCTGCCAGTTACAGAAGTTTCACCCTTTGATTCTTTTAACTTCAGTGAAGTTGAGATGTGCAGCTCCCAGACTCTTCATGCAGTCTCTCCTTCCTACCTTTGAGACCTTTATATGAAAGATCTCAACTAGCAGAAACAAGATTATAATCAAGAATTGTCCTAGACTTCTGCTCCAAACAACTTGATCACAGCCTAGCTATAAGAGGTAGCCAAAGGCCCACAGGCTGCCGGTCATTCATCCAAAAAAGCCTGGAACACTTTGAGAGCCATGAAGTATAGAGCCATGAAGTATCACAGTCTGGCTCACACAGTTGATATGTAACGTGGCATCCCTTGCACAAAATGAACCATGGGGCAAACGTAATTTAGAGATTGACGGGGTGAACAAAAATATACCACAGCTGTCTAGGAGTAACTTAAACCTTCATCTGAAGAGTAAATCACTGCCAGAGATTTTCAATCATTCACTCAGACATCAGGAATATCAACATCTTTAAATACTACTTAGAGACAATGTTTAGGAAAATTGGGAAGAGAGCCAAAGACACAAATAACTACACTGAAAGAACTTAGAAGACTGACAAGAAACATAGCACTCATATTTTAAACAATTAACTCGCATTTAACCTAACTGTCTCAAAATGCTATACTTCTGTATCATATGGCACATGCTATATTAGTGAGCCACACCACAGTTAACTCAATGGAGTGTGAATTCCTTACTCAAAGAAAAAGAGTTTGGTGATGTATGACAGCCCTTGAAAGTCTGATTCAGAGTGGAAAATTACTGCAGAATAGTTTGTATATTTTAAATTCAAGCCTTCATTTAATCTACCACAACTCCCAAAGCGGACATGGCCTAAATCTAATGATTATGTATCACAGTCACCCATTATTTGCATTTGGTCAAAACAGCGACAAAATGCCAGCCTTTCTGCCACCCGAACACAGCACACCCTGGATTGCTGACGGAGACCAGGAGCTTTCCGTCAGCTCCAGCTCCCTGATAGTACATTAATTTTACTTGTTTGTCTCCAATGAGCACAAACCAAGTTCGGCACTTTGTCAATTAAAAAGCAATGATTTTACCGAGAATCAAGGAAAAAAAGGTCAGAAGGGTGAAGACTTACTGGAATATCCCACCAGAGCAAAGGTTTGGTTTCCCTTCAGGGTAAATTGAAAAAAAATGGAAACTGCTACACAGCAGAGCCCTCAAGGAATACTCCTGCTGCTGCAGCAAAGAAAACTACCCACACCTACAGAAAGGAGAAACAATACAGCAGACAGCAAAGAGGATCCCCTTTATTACACTCTGTTCATTTGCTGTACATCTGGAAACTCCACTGAAAAAACATACTAGATCAGAGCAGTATAAGGTTTACATTAACTGAAGGGACACCATAAAAAAGTGCTTTCCCCTACTGCATTGCAGCAGAATTGTCAGTGATGCTCAAAACGCCTTTAAATGTGTGACAAAAATAGCAACTTCCGTGATTAACACAAGCCATCAGATGTGTGGTTCATGTTGTGGTTCTCTGTTATTTGTCAAACATCACATTATGTCTCCAGTTGTTCCTTCACCCTTCTTCATACTTAAGGTCAGAAAATCATAAGAGGGCACGAGTACTCTTAGCACTGGGCTGGAACCCTCCTTGGTTTCTGCTGAGTCCACTCCTTTCCACATCACACACCACCTCCTTGTCTCTTTCTATGCTTCAGACATATTGAATCTATTGCTTAACATTTCCCATCTTCTGGTCCATAAAGATCAGAGCCCTGGTAACTGCAATATCTATACATAATAGTGGCCGATCTTTTTTGTTATAGCAATACAAGACTACATACAGTAGTCAGCAGAATTATCCACAATGCGATCTGCTATAAGGGAAACTCAACAGGCATTCTTTAGCTTTTTTTTACTACTCCTGATATACCCTGACAAAAAATTACTCTGAATTTCCCCCTACATTTTTAACAAATTATTTCAAAGTCCAGTGGAGTGATCATGGATGTGGAGTGTTTCTCTGTATCTGTCTCATGCAAAACAGATACATAGAAATTCATCCTTGAAACAGAACTCTCTTTGAAAGTGTTGAAGCAATTAATGTATATCCCAAAATACAGTAAACTTCAAGTTATCCCATTACTGTACTATAGTCTTGTGAAGAAACATTACTTCTGAAATATCTGTTTCCTGTTTTAGATATCCATGACCTTCCAAAACAAAAATTATGTCATAAATGCAAGTGGAGATAAGTATATAGCATGTGTATGCATTCAGGCTGCTACTTGCATTTACTGCCTTGGCTGCATGCCATTATTGGCTGCACTAAAGGCATTGCACTTAAGGCATAAAAATGCACGAGGCATTCACACCTGTTCCAACATCATCGTAGCATCTCCAGGCAAAACCCGCAGCAAAATCATATATACGTGAAGCCATTTGACAGCCTATCCATCAAGAGATCACAAGTAGCTCTGTGTTAACACACACAAAGACAAACAAGAGACTGGCATGTGCAGGCACGTGCATGCTTTCTCTCTCTCGAGTTCCCTCCTGCCCTCATCTCAACCACAAGAAATTTTTTGCTCCCTAATGGCTACAGAATGACACATACAGAGAGAAACAGTTGTCTGAATTTCAGATTGCACACTAACATGCATGAACAACAAAGGAAAAAGCCCCTAATCCTTATATTAAAGAATATTAAGATCTAAGGGGAAAAAACATTCACATAAGCCTTCTACATGTATCTCCATCTGAATCAACAGAAGACAAAGGTGCTTTCTTTTCCTTTCCAATGTTCCTCAGCAGCAGAGCTTGTCACCAAACTCATGTCTTGCATCAGGAATAGTTTGAAGTATTTCAAAGAGGGGAGGAATAACTCTCCGATGGTGTTTCAAAGAAAATCAGTTCTCAGGAATTCCCACGAGATGCAGTGTCTGGTAAGTTTGGGAGGATAAACATTAAGACCACTGAAGAACCAGAACAATATCTTATTTAAAGGAATAGTTTTAAATGTATCAGTGCTTTGGCATCTCTGTTATGAAAGCTTTAAAATATTTTGCTCAGTTGGTGTTGCTACACAGCTGCCTTACCCTCCAAGTCCACCCAGCTTTAACCGCTAACTCCTTACACAGAAGCCTGTGCTCTGGGCTCCGGTGCAGCTGAGAGGATCCTCATTCTTTCTCCAGCTATTCAGCTTGGAAAATCATACATTTACACAAGACGGGAGCCAGAAAATTACTGGATGGTGGTCAGTTAAATAAAACACTTGGCACCAATAAGACACATGGGGTACCATAGGTCTTTACACTTCATGAATTCTCTGCTATATTATTACTAACACAATTACTCTGGGACAGTTGTTGACCAGTGCAGCAGAGAAAGCATTGGCTAGGAAGTTGTCAGCTGCACACACACACAAAAAAAAGAAGTCCCTGTCTGCTGCTATAAGGTTTTTACCTTTAATTCCTGAATTGCAGTCAGTTAGTGACAGGCAGAGGACACAGATCCCAGAATGTGTCTGTGTTCATACGGCCTCACACCACACATGGCAGCAGAACCTCTCCCCAGCGTGAACAGAGTAGTCATGCCCATCCTCACCTCTCCCTCCCTGCCTTTGCGGATGAATCAGAAAGTGACATTTTTTCCAAGTGTAGTCCTTTCGGCAAATTCCAGCAGGACCCTCTCTTCCATCAGCCAAAATACCATTGCACGATTGACAGACTTCTTCACTGCTTCCATTTTCAGCGAACTTCTCCCCCCACCAACTTGCTGATTTCTGTCCTTAACGCCGCATTTTACCCATGAGGCATTTCATAAAATTTTGTTGCTGCAAGGAGAGTTGCAATAGTAGCAGTATCAGCCAGTCCTAGAGTTGAAAATCTCTATTAACAAGTTATACTGCACACTGGCTACTGTTTTATGCACTCTTCACCCACCCACCCGCTCTAACCTGGCTCTTAACCTGATTTCCCAGGCCCACATTCAGAGAAGTGGAGAGAAAGGCAAATTTGTCATATCCATCACAGCTGGGATCTGAACCTCTTGAAGAGCCCATTTATCATGTTATAAAACACACCAGCAAAAAAATAAATACATTTGTCTAAGTTTAGGGGGGCAGGTGAGAAGGAAATGGGTATCAGCACAAGTCGGGGAGGATTGGACCTCTTCTCAGGCACTCTTGAAAAACACAGCATGGGTTAACTCTTCTTCCTTATGACCAGAATCCCGCTCTTGCGGAGCAGCCCCCTCGCCTCCTGCCTGCAGCCCAAGTGGCTGCCCCAGAGTCCATCAGCAGCACAGCCGGCAGCCAAGGGAGACCCTCACCACCAACACTCCACCAAGGCGGGGAGCGGGAGCATTACCTGGCAGCCAGCTCTGCCAGGCCACTGGCACCAGCCCCGCTCGGAGAAGCTCTCCAGCCAGCCCTTGTCATTCACGGCAGCCGTCAGGCCAGGAAGCGTGTCAGCCCAGACTTGGCTCGACCATGAGGCAAAACCATAGAGCAGGTAACGCTGGAGCAAGGCTGGACGCAGCACCGACCCCATCTGCCCCAGCAGAGGACACAGCTGCCTCGTGGGGCAGCCGTACTATGGCAGAGGTCTTGCATGGCGGCGAGCATGCAGCGCCAGCCAGCACTGGAGGGGAAGGTGGCGGGTTGGCCCTGCAGGACTGCTTTCTTGACCGACTTCAAGCATGTGTTTCAAGTCATGAGAAGCAGCAGCGAGAGCAGGTCCCCGTGTGAATGTTTCGAACAAAATCAATACTCCAGCTGAGTGTACTTAAATGTAAAAGCTGTCCTGGACATGGAGCAAAGGCTCCCACTGCGGAGGAAAGCCCTTTGCCTGCCCTGCGGCACCATCTAGCGCTAACAAAGCAACCACGCTCTGGGGAAAACAAACCCATTCCGGGTCACGGCAAGTTTAGAAATAAAGCAAAATACAAGCACATAAATGCATATCCAAAACATGCGAGACAACTAACAATAACCCATTTTCACTTTACACATTATAGGGCCTACTTCTGTCACTCCAGTACCAAAATGTTTCTGTCAAGTAATCTAAACTGGTGGCACACCAGTTAACATCCCAGCAGCGTGCACCTCGGAGCCCGGCCACGCTCATTACCACTATTCCCGTTAAGACTCAGCAGATGAGCCAGCAACAACCATATGTTCTTTATACGTACGTGCAGCCTTGCAGCTGCCCCTCACTCCCGTTCCAGGCTGGAGGCTACACCGCTGCTCCACGTACACACTGCAAATCACGGCTGAGCGGCAACGACAGCGGCCCTGAAACAAAAGACCCGGCAACCTTTTGGAAGGTGTTCAGAGTCTCCTTCTCTGGAGACATTCAAAACCCGCCTGGACGCGTTCCTGTGTGATATGGTCTAGGCAATCCTGCTCCGGCAGGGGGATTGGACTAGATGATCTTTCGAGGTCCCTTCCAATCCCTAACATTCTGTGATTCTGTGAGATACAGCACTCATACACATCACCTCCAACAGGTGCTAAGGAACAGCAAGAGACGAGCCCAACTCCTGGGGATGCTGGCCTCTACAGACCATTAGCTTCTGAGATTAATATCCCTCCTCATACTCAAAACAACCACAGATCCCACGTGGTTCCCTCCTGCTCTGGAAAGTTACATCTACTTACTCCAATTTTATTACCACTACTAGTTGTTGGGTTTGGGGGGCAGGGCTTCTTTTTTCTATTTCCTACATCCAAAAAAGTTCACTACCTATTATAAACCTAGATGATAAACAAAAAAGTTTTATTTTTTTCCAAGAGCAGCTCAGTTCTTACCATTTTTTCAGCTGCTTATTTGCAGCATCTGAGGGATGATTCCTGTCACACTGAACAACTTCAGTGCCAGATTCTTCAGCCTTCAAGTATTCCAGCAAGTCTGACTTTAAAATAGTAGAAAACATGATTTTTCTGCAATGATGAAGTCTCCAGAGAATTATAGAGTTCACATCCTTAAATTGTGTAAAGATTTATGGTTTTTGAAATGTCGAAATCTAGTTGTTTTAAAAACTCTCCATTGTACCCAACTAAATAATGACAAGCTTGCATTCTCATGGATGAAAACTGCTTGAAAATCTGACCCAATCATATTTATCAAACGAACAGAGCAGTCTTAAAATTCACATTTATACTTCAAACGTCCCTACCTTCTTCACTATTTCTGTATAAATTCAGTACATACAGAAACCTACTTATTTTATGTACCTTTAACAGAATCAGTTTTAACTCAAATACAAATAACACCCCTGCTTTAAAAGAAAATCCCCCCCATAAATCTGTAATACAATTACAAATTAAACTTTGGCAGAAAAAACTATCTTAATCTATAGAGCTGCTTAAACATATATCAGTGACACTTTAGAATATAAGTAAAATGACATAGGTAAAGAATGAATCATTCCAAAACCAAACCTTCCTTCCTCTTCACCCCACCCTCAAGTCTTGGGTTTAACTCAGCAAAAATCTATGACCTAAATAGAAATTAAGTCACTTTTACATGTTCTTGCTGGACAGCAAACACCATTTTTAAAAATTATCCTTGCTAGAAATGAATGTGGAAGTTCTAATGACTAGGGCATCCTCCACATCCAACTGACCCTCAGTCATTTTGGTGTGGGCACCTCTTTTAGCCTCCAGCAGAGCCCAGAGGCACACACGATGCATCTATCAGTCCGCATCAATACTCAAAGCACAGTTTGGTGCAAGAACCTTTCTAATGTCTCTGCTGCTCCCATTAATGTTCTCAGTCTTTTCTAGATTTCAGCATATTCGGGTAAATCTTGGAGCATATTTGTGTATTCTTCCAGAAGACTTCAAGAGTTTGCTACACATTTAACCAGCCCAACCGTGGAAATAAGTGCTCTATCTCTATGGCAGATCTAAGAATCTGTATGTCCTCCCTCATCATTAGAAAGAGTGTTTTTTCTAAACCATAACTCTGCCTTGGATAATTAGACAAGAGTAAGGAAGACCGAGGACTGGAGAATCAATTATTTCTCTCTGTTTTGCGTTAAAGACAACAAATTCAGGTCTGACAATCACCCAACGTAACAATTTTGTTTTCTGAATACAAGCCTTTAGGAAGTGAAGGGGTAACAATGAACCATGAAGATGTTACCATCAGCAGAGAGTCAAAACACATACATACCTTTTATTCTGAGCGTACAGAATTGCCTAAGATGCGCCACCATCTCAAATAATGAAAGCCAGCAGAAAAGTACCAAAGGTCAGTTAGAAAAAACAAAAACCACAGGATAAATTAAATGGACTGTAAGCAAATGTCTAGTGAATAAGCCATAAACATTGGACACCACTGACTTTCAACACTCAAACCTGAGCCAGTAGGTTCCCAAGACTTAAGTCCTTGATCACATAATATACCTGCAACGACTGGTGACAAGATTTGCAGACAAATGGTCACACACAAAATCTGCTTGAGATTAAAAAATAAATACTCATTTTCAAATGGTGGTGCTCAACAGGACCTGATCAACAACAAGGAAAGCTAGCAGAAATGTGTTAGTTTCAAGTTTTATTTTTCATATTGGTGAAACACATAGCCTCTTTTCAAGAAGCAGCATCTGTAGAGCTGTTACAAACATATTTTGTACTCTAATACACCACAGATCTGGAAAAAGAACAAATAAAGCACAGATTTCGCACTGCACTTGGGCATACTTAGTCTTAAGCTACAGACAATTTAGGAATCTTCTGATTTTACATATACATTGCATTGGCCATCGCTCAGCCTTCATGCACAATTTAATTTTATTTTTCTTGTAGTCAACACTGGGTTTGGAAACTTTCTTGCTGTAAATGGTATTTTTCCCACTTTAAATCACTTAAATGATATTTACATGTGTGCAAATTGCTCTGAAAGACAGAAACGAACATTAACACGTAATATACAGACAGTTTGTTCTGTAGTTAGACATTTACTAAAAGGCAGTTAACACTCCTATAACACTTTAATTGCCTAAAATAGGAGAATAAGTTATATAAAATAGACCATCTTATTTTCAGACACTTCCATTTCTGCAGATTTGGTCTTTGCAGCAACATTGCAATCAAAGATTAAGTTCTACTCCTCAGATTCAGAGAAGCCCCTTTCAATTCAATGGCAGCTTAACATGTTTAGTACAAGTTACTTTTGTCCCAGATTTTCCACACTTGGCACAGGGAAAAGAGAAAAAAGCTGGGGGAATGGGAAGACAGTTTTGCACATCTATTTTATTTTTCTGGCAATATGAAAAGTATGCTTTAAGAATCTAATGCATAACTTTTAATCTTTCTTTTAAGGGCCTGTTCGTGTTACAAGTACAGTTGAAATAAAAGTCTGCAAGTTTTTTCACGGAAGCACACAAGGCTCCCAATTTTTCTTCTTATGCACGTCATCTTCTCAGATATATATAATTGTTCACACACACAAAAAAGTAGATTCCTTCAGACCATTCAACAAAACTGTTTTCAGAATTGGAAGCAGCAGGAAAAGTTTTGAAGAAAATTACTTAGTGTTCCCAGTGCTCCTACATGTGCATGTTTTTTCTACTTGTGATAAAGACTCCCCATAAAAAGTGCATGGTCACCTTCATGAACAAATCCAGAAGGCAGAAGTTGAGTAAATTGGAATGAGTTGCTCCAATGGTGAAAAAAGGAGTTGTTACAGGAAAAGTCTTCAAAACCATCTTTCAGGTATACTACTAATCAGGGAAAAGTAACTCAGTTCCCAAAATTTCATTTAGACTATTTTATAGAAGAGCAAAACTTCTATATACATCATTAATAACAAAGGGAAATCACCTGTCAGGCAGTAAAGAACTATAAGTGTAGTCTCAAATAGCTTTAAAATCCAAGCTGATTATTACAGAATACAAAGAGACAAAACTGCTTTTTAAACACCCATTAAATTGAATAACATGACTTTTATAGCAGCCCTGCCTGCAAATCATGCTGTAGCTTGCACACCCATCCCAATGCTACCGAGTACTATCCACCCCAAGGAAAGTGAATGTTAACCCTCTAAAAATTTACCTTAATCACAATTATGTCCGACGCACTGATGTTGGACATCACATATATGTCAGACACACACTTGATACTTCTGAGGACATCCAGTTCCTTAATGTAACCAAAACTGTACCAACACTTAACACTCTGCTTTTGGTCTATTGTTTATCGAACTTTGGGTATCACGTATCACACAAATCCACGTGATCACACACAAATCACGCTGGATTCCATGTGATCTCACCCTAGTGCAGATCTTGATGCAGATCTTGATTAGGTTCTTCCAAAGAAACAGACCACAGGTACAACTTCCAGTGTTGTCAACTTTTAAGCATAAAATGATCAAACAAATTTAAGATACTACAGAAATTGCAAAACACGTGACAACTTGAAACCAAACAAAAATAGAGAAGATATATTAAAATTTGGTTATTTCGGATTCTGAGCTAGTTTGAAAAATGCCATTTGTGAGAGAGAGCTGTTCTATGCTTTGAAAATATGAAAGAATGAAATGTCTCCTTAGACTAGTGTATTGATCAGCAAATAAACACCTAGAACACTCATGAACTCAAACATATTATCGAAACATTCCACCTCAGTTTTTGTTAAACATTGTCTTCAGAACTTTACATTCAATGCATATTATCTGCTACTTTCAGTTTCTTTTTTGGCTACAGCATGCTTCAGAAACACCACTAAGAAAGGCTGTCCACTCCTTCCATTTCCAAGCTGTACATTACAAGCACTATGCACACATTTATTTCCAAAGACTTCAGGTCAATAAAGTTCTTAAGATGAAAGATATGTGTGTGTACTTTTAAGCTTGCAAGATAGCTTCAAACTAGTTGACTTATTATTTCCCACACCCACATGGATACTGCTTGCAAAGAATAAGGTATTAAAATAATATTCCGCAGTGGAGTAAAAACGTGATGAAAATAACCTGAATGCTCCCCCTAGTGCTTACACTACTGAAAAATCCTGCCTGGCACAGTCTGCCTTAAATGGTGTTAAACAGGAGATAGTAGCCAGATGAATCCTTGTTTATTTAACTCAGAAAACAATCACAAACATATTACTGGGACCAAAAAGTGTTAGCTGTTGAAATCCAGCATTTAAAATTTTGTACCACTCTCCCTACTCCAGTGCTTCCAGGGTTTTGGTTTCTTTTGAACTGTGCTTTTAGTAAAAATTTCTCTCAAGTTTTTCCCATCAACTGAAGGCAGAGCCCTGAGGAAGCTCCTACCAGGTAAGAAATGAAGTCCAAAGATGTTTCAAGCTGATAGATACAATCATGCTTTTTCTCCTGTATTGTACCCAGAAGCTGCCACATTAATATTAGCATTCCTGTATCACAATTGCAATGAAGCTCTGGTAAATCTGGTACCTTTGGATATGCCCAACATCACAAGTAAGTCAGATATTTAAGACAAACTGTGTCTGTAGCTAGCATAGTCCACCAGAATATTCATCCTCTTCCTCATCAGCATGAGAGCCCACTGCAGCTGGTCCTTTTGCTTTGTCTTGCACGGCGTTTGGCGATTTCTTCTTGATTCCACCTCCTGGGACCACCAAGGTAAGACCAAGCTTGGCATACTGACAATAACAAGGCAAGTTTAATTTCTGTACTATCACAGAAGTAAAATCTTGTTGAATTACACTGCACAGAATTGACTGACGCTCACAGTAAACAAGCAGGCAACATTCAGTACAGAAAACAGATTGATGCTCTTTCCAGCTTAGAATAAGGCTAACATTGGTTCATTTTTTCCTGTCTCAAACACTCCGAGAATTGGACGTGATACTGCTTATTATAGAATAATTTGGCCACATCCTACAGCTTCTGTGGTAAAAAAAAAAATTTCAGTATGCAGCTCTGCATACGTTATCTAGTAACAGTTCACATAAAAAGTCTTAAGTGTTTTTCAGTAACACTAGTACCTTAATTTTTGCTATTCAACATAGTAAAGTAAAAGTAGTCAATATTGTTACAAAGTTTGGCATGGATGGATGTCTCCTTTACTTCATACCTTTCCTATTCTTATACTTCCTACAATTTACAAGTTTAAAAAAAAAAAGGGGGGGGAAGGGAGTTGGGGGGGACACACATTCAATAATGCCATCCCGTAGGCATCATATTCTGCAATGTTTATGCATGTGCATCAGCTACATGGTATTTCTGAGATAAAGCATAAGCAGCAAACTGTTCTTGCCCCTAAGGAACCAAGCAGAAGGGAACTGAATTTTGGTCAACTCGTCAAACTCACTCATCAAATCCATAACAAACGGCTCTTTCACCTAAGCCCTCCCACCATCTGAAAGGAACAACAATGCAGGAATTTACACTGGCAGGCAGCAAAGTAAAAGAATACATAAAGTTCACAATCACCGAGTAGGATGACAGAGCAAGTCGCAATAAATACATGGACCCTGCTCTTCTCATTTTCCTCTACTAGAAAAAAGTCTCTCCCAACCTGAACAAGCAAAAGGATTATAAAAAAAAAAATCCATAGGAACTGCATACTTACATCGTTGTCCATGTATTTGAAGAGTGGCAAATTACAGACTTCAGAAACTTGATCCTGATCTTGCTGGTCATACCCTTCTAAAAGCTGCTCTAGTGCTGCACAGTCTTCACTTCCATTAAATCCTGGTATGCTGAAGGAAATTAAGAGTTCATTTAGGGCATTTGAGCAATCAACTTGAATTTCAGCTATTCTATCTTTAAATGCTGCTGATTAATAGCAGAAGACCAAGCAGCTTTTAAGAATCTGATGGACTGTTTATTCCACAAAACTGCCTATAACCACTTTGATTTCTCCAGGTACATGGATCATACCCATAAAATTAAACTTTCAGCAATATTAGTTTGCATGCTGAGAATAAGACCACAACCATAGCCAAGACAAAAAGAGATTAGAATTTTTCCTGACTAGTCAATAAACTGTTCCTCCACTTTACATACAGAAAAATTCTGTAATGAGTTTCTATATATAAAATACAAATTGAAGACTTGGAAAATATAAACAAGATGTTTAAGGATTGATTTTGAAAAACTGTACTTTATTTTTAGAAAGAATTTTACTTACACATATGTTCAAGTCATTTCAGTAAAAACACAGTTTAAGTTAAAATATGTTGTTTCAGTATTTTATTACTGAAGTCCTAATGAAAGCTGAAATGGAGAGCTGCTGGAAAAGCCTCTGGAACCGGGGCTAAACACTAATCCAGATTTTGACACCCAGATTTTCTCCTGGATGTGTAAAGAACGCCTTATTCATTTCAACGTATTCAACTGGACTTTCTGCTTCCTAAATTATCTTTCAGTTCAATGAACTATTTAAAAAAAAAAAAAGGGCACAAAAAGTAGAAATCTTGCTTTTCTTCTTCCAATGTATGACAAGAGCAAGATCTCCTAGATCAACATAACCAGAAATGTAGTAATTTACATGCTGCAAACTTTACTTTAACAAAAACATTTAGATTAATATTTCTCTCAATCTAATCGCCATACTAGATAGTTTAATTGATTATACTGGGATGCTGCTATTGCACATTTTGAGACTGCATTCCATATTTCCATTCTCAAACTGTAACAAAATATGCTAATGACCAGTTAGAAGTTCAACTTTTTAAGGGCCTCCACACATGGCATAGCAAAAAGATTCTGAAAAAATTAAATTTCAGTTAGCAACATCCAGAAACACCCACTTTTAATCCTAAACATTTATTTATAATAGCTAATCCATCTGTCCTGGTTTGGCCTAAACCAGGCCAATTTTCCTTTCAGTGATTTTTACTTTCAGCTAAGTCTCTTCTAAGTAACTGCACTTTCTGAAACTAACTGCATGTTTTGCAGACAGTGTCTGCTTCCAGGACTGATAACGCTCAAAGTTTGTAGTTATCGCTGAGGCACCAGTAGGGATGTTATGCAGAAAGGCTCTTGCTGTGCTTAGTCTTAGAGAAACCAAGGTCACTGCTAAATTCCTCACTGCTTACGAGTGAAGAGCCGAAGGCGGGTCGCACCTCCAGGGAGGAGCGGACAGGGCAGGTGACCCAAAACTGACCAACGAAGGTATTCCATCCCATACACGTCATTCTCAGTATAAAGCGGGGGGATCACGAGGGTCTCACCCCTTCGCCCCTTGCCTCTCTTGCCCCTTCCGCCTTCCCTTGCTTCCTCTGCTGTGTTTGGGTGCTTCTGCTGCTTCGAGCTGCTTCTGCAGCTTGAGCCTTTGGCCAGTGTCCAAGAAGGACTCTGTCTGTTTTCCTGCTGCCCCCGATCCCGATCCGTGCATCCCTGAATCCAGCTCTCGACCGTCGCTGGGCCCAGCCTGGGCCTTCCCAGAGCCTGCCCTGCAGTGCCGGTGGTGACGTGGCCGGCATCGGGGGAGCTCGATCTTGGTTTTGTATATATTTGTATATATTTGATTATTCCAATATTATTATTATACTCTTTTTCATTATTAGAGTTTATTAAAACTGTTTTAACTTTCCAACCCATAAGTCTCTCTCCCTTTTCCCTTTCCCTTTGGGTGCGGGGGGAAGGGTTAACAGAGAGCGTCTGCCACAGGTTTAATAGCCGGCCCAGCTTTAAACCGTGACACCATCTCCGTTCCATTTGAAAAAAGACACAACCCAAAGGATATCAGTAAGGCAAGAATCCCACCCATAACAGTATTCTGGTCAGGTTTTAACAAGGAAAAAAAAGATGTGAAGAACTTTTAATTTCCATCTCATTTCACCTGTCACACATAACTAGTTCTTCATGACTAAATTTTTATTTTAGGCTCATTAAGAAGAATCACCACGGTAATTACAGCTAAATCTGTTAAGAGTGAAAAAAATTCCTGACAGCCATATACCAGGGAATGTTATTATTGTACTGTAAGTCAACAGAAGTACAGGCTTAAAATTTCTTGACAAACAGTGTTTCCATTGCTCTTTCATATGAACAGATCTACATTAATGAAACATTCAGTTTAAAATTACAGGATATGATGGCAGTCTATGATTATATAGTCTATGATTATAGGCAGACTTACCTATAGCTTTCCCTCACACACCTTTCTGCAGCAACATAATCATTTCTGTGAAGATGAACTAAGACTTGAGCAATAGTTTTCTAAACAAAAACAAAAAAACCCAAACCGATAATTCTTTAGAAATTAACAGTAAAATATGAGAAAAATACTGGACTGCTAATATTTAGCATGAAAAAGGTTGCTACAACGTGCAATGATTCTAAGATACTGACACAAGGGAGTCAGAACAACACAGTGAAAAAGTAGTAAGACACATCCTCAGTTGGTATGAAATAGATTATCTCCTATAACATTGTAATGAACTGTTGCACCAAGTAACAGTTTTTGTGGTTTGTTATTTTTGATAACATCTTTATTTTTGATGCGTTTGTTGTTTTTGACAGCTCCTGTAGATAACACCATCTTATCGTCAACGTTATAGGAGTGAAAAAAGCACAGTTAGAGGTTGGAGAAACATGCACTACCACAAATTCTCATCATTTAGCAGCAAACATATCCCCGAGTCAAGAGGCATGTATTGTCAGTCAGATGTCAGCTGTCGTTAAGTTACCCAGAAAAACTTCAAATGTGCTATCAGAAATTGTCTCTTAGAATTTACCTTATAGCATGTTGGGTAATTTTCAATTTCCTTATAAATACTTTTTTCCTTTTGAAGAGACAATGCAGCCTCATCTAATCTAAAAAACAAAAAAAAAAAAAACTCAGGAGTATCAGTGCCAGGAATACAGCATAACAAACCTGAGGCTAATTACAAAGTGTTTAATTAATACACCAGCAAGTCTACTGGAATAAAAAGCAACACAACTGAAAAATCAGCAGATCTGACTAACAGAGTAGATAAAGAAATATATAGTCAGCAATTCCTTTTGTACACATGCAGGCTAAGAACATCTCTGGTATTCATTCGGAGAAACCTTATTTTTCATAACGCTGTACAAGATGAATGCCTTGTTACACACCCTAACAGATTTCTGTATGTCATGAGGTTACTATCAGCTGTCAATGTCTGATATCTGTGAACTAACAATATTGTCATAGTAACTGCTTTTGAGTTTGAATACTCTTCTAATCACTGTATTAAACTTCTAGAAATTAGCAATAGCACGTGAGCTATAAAAGCAGCAGACCAACCAAGTCTTTCAGATGTTGTGAAGCTATGTTGACTTGCTTTCACAGAGACTTTCAATTCACTTTATAATTTTCTTTTTGTGACTACAATTCTGCAGTGAAATAAAGTGTCTTAAAAGTAGAGTTAGAAACACAGAAAATTTCTTAAAGGAACTACTTGTTTCAGTGAAGCGAGTCTAAGTTGAACTGCAGGTCAAGTTTGGTGCTAGCAATTAACAATTAAAATAAATTCCCATTGAGACTCCAAGATACACTCTTCTTCAGGAAGTCCAGAATCAGACTGCTGCAAACAGGTTTCTTTCCTCAGGTTGGTCACCTAATTCCTATATTTTATATTCCACAGCTATAAAAGATGTTCAAGTACTTTCTACATAATAACGCTGGAAGAAAAAAAAATAATTTCCTCAAGTAGTTTAAGAATTAATGAAAACTGGTGTATGTGCTTTCTAGCTATTCCACAAACACAAGGGAAATAAAGCCTTACAGCCCGCATTCTCCCATCCCAAAACACAAAACAGTGGGTTCCTGGATGAACACGGCATATCCCACAGAAAAAGAATTTTAGTTTGAAGTGCATCTCAAAGAATAATTAAGTAACAGTATATAGACCCAACAATAGCAAGAAAAAACCACAATGAAAATCACTATTAAAGATTCAATTACATTTAAAAAAAAGAGGCATAGAGCTATACCTGCGTCCTCTGACTAGAAGCCTTGATGCCTTCCCTAGCATTTCTAATGCTTGCCGTAAACGTTCCTCATTCTAGAGAAGAACAAAAAGAATTCACACATTTGTATTTCATTTGCATAGAATTACGACTACTAGACCTTAATCTAAGTAAGTAATCTGTAATTAGAACAACTGTTAATTATTATCAGCAGTTCATACACACAAAGGAAACATGAATAGTATTGGTGCACCCAAGTCCCACAGCCAGCTTCTGTATGGATCTACAGAGCAACATAACATCAATGCAAATTTGCTAGTTTAGAACCACGTGATAACTGATGATAGAGAAGTACACGAAAGGCAGCAGCAAAAAGGCAAATCATCTGCTCATGGGATGGGTAGAGCACCAAGCAAACTCTTCTCTCCTGAGCCTTCCAGGATTTCAAACTATTTTAGGCTCCAGGACGCAACAGCAGCCATGTTCCCTACCCTACGGACTGCCCAACAAGAGGCATAAAACTTGACAACATACAAAATTCAGATTCAGTCAGGTCCCAAACAGAGAAAAAGGCAAAGCAAACCGACTCCTAACTTTTATAATTTCCTCCTCTACAGCACAAGAAGCCTTCAGCTTCATTACTCAGCCAGTGATGTGAACGGACGGAAAAACAATTTAGAACCTAATCTTAGGCTTCTTCTTAATTTATAGCTGACCCTAAACACCAATTCATTCATCTTTGTATACTTTCTGGGACTGGAAAGTTCTTTTCTGCTGGGGAAAAAGAAAAAAACAACCAACCCCCAAACCTCCCACTTACTTCAAACACTGACGCTGCTTGCTGATAGAGCTGCACAGCCTTCTCTGGGCTCAGACTTTCTATTAACCTATAATAAACACAAATAATTTATCTTCAGATGAAATGAAAATATTTTTTCACCTAAAAGCATCAAAAAGACGAGAAAGAAAACAAGAAAGACATACCCATGCCCTGCATGCATTCTAGCCACTGATACCACAGACTTACTTTCCAGCCCGTTCCAGTGCAATAGCTGCTGTATCTGGTGTCCCATTCTCCAGGTACATCATACTGGCTTTCTCGATCAGCTGAACTGCCTCAGGGAGTCTCTGCATCTCCTGCAAAGCAGCAGTCAGAAGGATGTTGCTGTCAGGAATTGTGCTTATGTACAACGAAACAAATCAAAGCAAACTGTAATACCTTATTAAGATTCTAACTTTTATTTACAAACTTGTAGTGAAAGTTGACTACCAACTCCACAAAATTCGCTTGTAAGTAACAAACTTTCATGTAAGGAATGAGTTCATGGTAGTTTAATGCAGAAGCAGAACCACTCTTCCGTTACCTTCTGACACAAGACCCTCACCTTTCCTTCTACAGTCAACAGAAAAACATCACTTTAATATGCAATTCGCTTACACGTATATATAAAAGGGTCCAACGCACATTCTTCTTCACTACAAAATAGAAGTTTTTAATAAAAACTAGTAAATGAAAATACCTTTAACATCATGCCAGCTTGCTCATAAGCTCTGCAGAGAAAAAAATTACCATTTAGTTAGATACGGTGTATTTCAACAAGCTGTAGTTACACAGCAAAAGTTAACATGCATCAGATATCACTTGACTGTTAACTTTTAATGCTTTGAAGATGTTTCAAGTAGTTATTTAATGAGACAATGCATGTGTAACATTATCTTCCCCAAATGAAATACTTCAGTCACACTCCCCAATAAAAATCTATTCTTATGATCTGACCCACAGGCAGTATTTGGATTACTTGTCATTATCTGTCTGCTTTGAAATACTATTTAATTAAAAACTTCTTTATAAGCTCAACAGTGTAGAATTTCAAAATCACAAAAAGCTTATATAAGAAAAAATATTTGATATCAAAAGGTGCTGAAGAAAGTCAAAATCATCATTTCTTCAGATGGCCATTGCAGGTTTTCAGACTTTCCTAGCTCACACTTCCATTAAGCTGATTTTGAAACAGCAAAATCACTCGAATCGTACCATTTACTACAGCAAGATCAAAACAATAGTTCATGCTTGTACCATATGTTAGAAAATTTCAGATTACTCAGTGCTTCTGTACTTACTTGGCAGCATGGAAGAGACTGGAAGTAACATTGTCAAAGTCAAGGACAAAAGCCACAAAAATGTAATGCAGAAAAATTACTAGCGTACAAAATCTTATACAAGTACTAGTTTCAAAGCAAGGAATCCCACAAAGGCAAATCGAACCCACAACATTTGTAAGCAAGGTGTCAAAAATAAATGATTCTAAGGACAGAATAATGCAACATACCAAAGTATAACTGCATGTAAAGTTGTAAAAAGCACATTTATTTTAAATATGTCCCTGGTTACTAAATACTACTACAAGTAGTGTAATAATGTAAGAGTTGCATTTAGTTTATACTACCCATTTGTAAGTATTTAAAAAAAGTATAATAATTTCTGAAGCAGTACATAGACATCTCAGCACTGGTCAGCATCTTATCACTCCAGATGTTACTGGAAACAACACAGATTTTCTAACCAAAGAGTTCTTTAGTTTTCCCACTCAGAGCACACAGGAATAGTCTTTTAAAAGACAATTTTGTCAGACTGACAAAATGTGCAAACATATTAAATACACCTTCTACCAACCTCCACCACTCCATTCTAAGTAGCAACCAGTCAGCTTCTTGGAAAAAAAGAGTAACAATCAATGAAAAGATACGCTTTATTGTTTTCATGTGCCTCAGCTTCCCGTAAACAGGCTTCCCTTGCCTGGTCAAACTGCTTGGCATTCTTAAAAGCAACAGCTGCAAGAAATCAAAGAAAGTTCTTATTTACAGCTTGCCATTTTCCTTTTTTCACCACTTCTGCTCAAGAATTTAGTCACCTAAAGATGCAAACAGACTCTTTAAATGAACTATTAGAGTTTATCAGGCTCTTCCAAAAAATCCCATGACAGTCCTCCTTGCTTCATTAGTCACTTAGTTACTATTAAAAACATTTATTGTCAACAACACTTCCATACTGTCACTGTACCACACATTGTGCATGTGTTTAGCTGGATTTTGGATTCTGTATTTTAATTACAGAACTGCAGGAATGCATATATATATAGTTTTAATCATTAGAGGTTATACAAAATCAGTATGGCAGGAACAGAAGTGTACCATCAACAAAGCATTCCTATAACAATTTCCTCACACAATCACTACAGGGCACAAACATGTATTTCTATCTTCATTAGACTGTTGAGATATTAAAGTAGGACTTAAAATAAATTTCAATTTATAAATGCTCCAGTAGCTCTTCCAAGTTCGTATTTTTTTATTCACGTTTAAATGAACGCATAGGAATGCCTAGAGTAAGAAGCCAAAAAAACACAATAAATTACTATTATCAAAAAGAAGAAAATTGTTTAAGAGCAAAAAGGAATCAACTAGTAAGAATTTTATATTCAGTGTGACACTTGCAGTGGAAGAAAAGGAGGAAAGCGATCTTACTGTGCGTAAAAAATTCCTGGCAGCATCTCTCTACCTTACTGAGACAGTTTTATCGGGACATACTTCATAAGATGATGAAAAAGCAAGTTTTAAAATCAGCTCGAATATTTGTTGTTTTGTCGGTTAAGTCATAAGATTTGGGGGTGGACAAACAAAAGAAGGAAAGTTCTATTTTTATCACATGTAGTAATATACAAACTAGAAGCTGTAAGCTTGAAAAAAAAAAAAATTGTTTTGACAACTGTTCTAAATGTCCAAGTGCAATCTGAAATTTATTTTAGAGTGCTACTAAGAGTATTTTTTTTTGTTGTTTCATCTTACTTTGTCTTCACAACAGTTTTACTTACACAGTAATGTACTAAAAATATGTAAAATGATATCAGGGATTAAGCTTAAGGAATATTTTGAAACCATACAGTATATGGCCATATTTACAGCCACACATACCTGCCTTCCCGTATTCGGTAGCTGCACTGTCATAATCTGGTTTCCACTTTAAGAATCCAGTTTTCAGACTAAAATGCAAGAAAAAAGGCCTATTAAGAATTAGTAAAGATTTTATGTTTTACCATCAAAGCACTTCAGATATATTTAAAACTTTACACTACCTCTGAAAAGGAGCAATTACCTATATGCCAATACTACGGTGGCAACACTACTGTAAAAATAAATGCTGCTGTTGTTAGGAATTGCATAAAGCACTGCAATGACCTCCCATAATCACAGGCCTCACACTAACAGAATTCTACTGTCCCCAGAGAGTCTTCACAAGTCCAGCTCCTCAACAGTAAAAAGTTAACAGAAGAAAAATACTTCCACCTACACCAACATATCTCACGATTTCTAATACCACAACACCTGACAATAATTTTTGTTACACATCACAAAGATTCCAGTGTTCCTCCACAGTAACTTTTTGCTGCTGAGAATTACCAAAGACTCTCCACTGCACACACAAATGAAAAAATTTACTTACCAACACAAAGCCTCATATGTCATTTATGTGTCTTCAATACATCCTGACACTAAATGGCACCACGTGTACATAGAGACATATATATATAGGGAAAAACATACATTGCAAAATGACATGAGTCATCAGGCAATGTTGATTTCAATATTACGACTTCCTCACTTCTAAAACAATTAAAAATTACCATAACTTTATAGTCCACTCCCATATTTGTTCTAGGCAGACACTTCAGATGCAATACCTGCTTAATCTGGAAAAACAGTTGCATATAGACTCTATGTTGCTTTTGTTGTCCTACTTGGATGAAAGCCACAGTACATAACTCTAAAGCAAGCCTTTATATTGTGTTATTTTTATCACAGGCAAAGTCTCATATGCATCAAGCTGAAATACACAATGCTTTAATTTGCACGTAATTTGAGATTTAGGCGCCTTTTATTTCAAATGTTTTCCAAGATAAGCTTAATGAATTCCACTGAAAGGCACTTTTGGTCAAGTAATTTGAATAAGATACTCCAGTACAGATTTTTTTATTCTGAAGAGGTCTCTCCTCTATCACAGCTCATACTTTTGAACCATGATTTCCGGATGGCCCGTCACTATTCTTACTAAAATTATAATCTGTACAACCATCTGAAAGGAGGTTGTAACAGGGTGGGCGTTGGCCTCTTCTCCCAGGCACATAGCCTCAAGCTGCACCAGGGGAGGTTCAGCTTAGACATTAGGAAAAATTTCTTCCCAGAAAGGTTTATTAGGCATTGGCATGGGCTACCCAGGGAGGTGTGGTGGAGTCACCATCCCTGGAGGTGTTTAATAAAGGACCAGATGTAGCACTTAGTGCCATGGTCTAGCTGACACAGTGGTGTTAGGCCCCAGAGGTCTCTTCCAACCTAGTTGATTCTATCATCTTTGGATTAGTCAGCTCTATTACACCTACACTGTAGTCTATGAAATTGAGATTTATAAGCAAAATGGCTATATTCAGTGTTAAAATATACATTAAAAGACTATTATATGTAGATGTTAAGACTAAGCTAAGTGTTAGCACAGGTCTTTGAGCCCATCTAAAAAGAAACACTCATACATTTCTCATAGGCAGGAATCAAACACACACACACCATCTCAGCAAGACTGAGCTCCTTTATTCCCCACAAACCCTGTAACTCTTTTCTCCAGCTTGTCTTTCTCCCACTAACTTTAGCAGAAGAGACTCCCCTCGCTTTCCAGTTAGGGTCAGAGCAATAAAGGCTACACAGCCCTTAAGGAAACTGCTCAGGCTCCCGGCCTCTGAGCCGTACAGCCTCACCGACGCTTTTTAGCTTTAGGGTCGCTTTATTCTCCCAGTTCGGGGAAGGAGGGTGCCCTTTAGCACCCACCCCCTGCAGGGCGGGACTCCTGAGGCAGAAGAGGGGCCAAACAGCCATGTCCTCCTACTCCCTCCACGCCAGTCTCCCCCAGCCCCGCCCCTCCCTCCCCGTCCCCCGAGGTCACGCCGCCTGGCACACGCAGGCCCCCGTCAGCCCCGCTGTGAGGCCACCCCTCCCCGCCGCTCCGCGCAGGGCGTCACGGGAGCTGTAGTTCGCCCGAGGCTCCACTCCCCGCTCGGCCGCAGGCGAGAACTACAGCTCCCAAGAACACACCCCAGCGCCGCGGCCAGGCGGTGAGGAGGGGGCGCCGAGCTGCCGCGCTGAGCCGGCGGACAGCAGCCCCAGGGCTCAGAGGCCGCGGGAGAGGGCGGCCGCAAGCAGCGCGCTGCGCGGAGCCCCTCTCGAGCAGGAGGCGACACGACGCCTCCATGGGGACAGAAGAGCCGGGCGGGCTGGACTGCCCTGGCGCTGAGCTGGCAGCCGCCGCACCCGCTCGCCAGCTTCCTCCGATCTCCCTCCTCTCCCCTCCACTCACTATTTCTCCGCTTTAGCGATGTGCTCCAGCGCCTCGTTAATCTTCTGCGCCGCCATCTCGCCGGCGCGGCTGGCCTGCCCGTGGGCGCTCGCCGGCACGCCGCCGCCTCCTCCGCTGCCTCCCTGCGCTCCTGCTACGGAACGCCGTGGCGCTCACGGGGCGCCGAGGGGAGGGGCTCGGCCCCCCGCCTCCTCACCGCGCCTGCGCGGCGCTGCCCTCGGTGCGGAGGTTGGCGGTTGCGGTTCCTGTTATGGCGGGCGTGAGGCTGGGTGGGCTGCAGGTCGGGTCTGTGATGGGGGAGGTTGTCTCACTCCTTCCCCGGCAGCCCTGTGGGTTGTATCGGGGTTGTGCAGGTGAATGGCTGCCTACAGTGTTGGGCTGTGCCTCCCTGCAGGGAGCCGGAAGGTATCTCCCTTGCAGGAGCCCCCAGCCCCGTCCTGGCCAAGGCCAGCAGAAGCTTTTTAGAAAATAGGAATGAGCGCAGGCCTGCGTTTCCCAGGGTTTTCAAATGAAGGCCAGTTTTCGGTAGAAGAGCACAAATCATGGGCCAAAGGCTGACGAGCACTACTTGACCTGCTCTGAAAAAAGCCTCCAGAGGCCTTTTTGATGAGGAATGTTCCTGTGACTCGCTTGGTATTTGGAAAAAGCAAGAACCTGTCTTCAGTCAGGGTGGTGCAAAAATCTAAAGCAGAAGGTGTGAGTGGTGGTTGAGCACAGCAGAGTTGCTAGCACAGCTACGCAATCATGCAAGATACCCAAATTACACACTCAGTAACTGAAATGAAAACGCTGAAGTCTATGTTACTGTCCATACATCCAGTTTCCTTGATTATTTTTGAAACATCGTTGAGTAACAGAAGATCAGTGATTGAGCCCAAGAAGGTGTTTGTTCTCCAAACTTGGACATCGTTGTCTTCCAGTAATCTGAATAAGAGAAGTATTTATCAACACAGGAGGGAGAGAGCAAAGTGAGAAGCTGGTTAAACTTGCAAAACTCTTAATAGAGCATAGGAGTCAGTGAAAGTCCATACTGTTTACAGGAATCAGATCTTTGCGATTGTTTCTACCTTAAATGGTGAAAAGAAGCAATATTTACATGATTTGTTTTACTCTAGGTAGGCATCAAGCTCTCAGGTCTGAATTGCTTTCCCTTCCTTTTCCTTTTCCCACATTCCCTTGATGATGTGGAAACTTAATTTTCTAACTTTGGTTCTTGCACTGCACTTGAGATGCTATCATCTATTGCAGATGCTGGAAAATCCCCTCTAAATCTTACATGCTATTCTGTGTCCTAGAATAAAGTAGGAAAAAAGGGGTGTAGAAAGGTTTTCTTTTTCTGCTTTCAAAAACAGATGAGTGGTCATGGGAATACTGGGAGAAAATAGATAATCTTGCATAATATGTACACAAAAAGGTTTCTGGCAAGCACTCACTGGTAGCAGCTAAAAAGCAGAAGAAGCTGTGATGGGAGAGATTCCTGTGTCATCACGTCTGTCTTTTCTTTCCTTTGCTATGGCAGCCAGGATAGATCTGGCCATATAACTATGAGCTTGCTGCAGTGCCTTTCAAATAAACTTGTGTTAGCTGGGAAAATGAAATCATAGAACTGCGGCATTAAAGGACAGAATAATCTCAGAGTGTTCTTCTGAAGCACCATTAATGACTTACTGTTTGTGTGTTTGTTTGTGCTAGTGCTCCTGGCCTGCTGTGTTCCCTGCGTTATAAATAGCTGTTCACTGTCTAGTGAAACTACACATGTGCGCTGTCTGGTTACACTTCATACTGGAATGACCAGATGAAAGATTTCCAAGACTAGTATTAAATGAAATAGGATATTCCTGGGTAGCTTTTATTTTGTAGACATGGAACCTCTGGAGATTTTACATCTGGGAAGGATCATATCACAGCAGCTGGTACTTGGCTGTGAATTAGAATTTCATATTGAAAAATGACCAGGTACAATGTGAAAAAATTTTAAGTGATAGCAGTTGGAGTGACAAAACTTTTTAAAGTATAATCTTACAGGTTTTGTTTACTATGCAGATGTGAACTCTGCAAATAGCTGTACCAGTAGAAGCCATTGTTCATTAGCCAGTCCTCAGCTGCCCATCACTACACCTTGCATAGGGTTTCTGTCTCCTATCTAAGCATTTTTTCATGTAGACCATTGCAACCAAAGGCATCAGGCTATCAAAAATGAGCTGCATACACTGATAATAGCTCATTTTGTTTGAAATGGGTTAAAAAGCACCTGTGTGAGACTTCATGGGGCTAACCTTTGGCAAGAGGCTGGAGGCAGGCAGCTAGTTGTATTTCAAATCAGCTGCCGAATCCTATCTGCTACTCTGCTAGATCTGGAAGGTGAATTTAAGTTTTCCTAGATCTGGTTTTCCCAGCTCTGTCTGATACCCTCCTTTGGCAGCAGGACATGGAAAGTCCTACCTTGTAATTTATTAGTGTCTGAGTTGGAGTTGTAACTACAATAACAACAGATACACCACCACACTGAGGAAATTACCTGTGAGGAAGGGAGAAGCATCTGCATGTTCCTCCTCCCAGAAGGACTGCTACTGACACTAATGGTCTAATGAACAATTGGCTCAGACACATTTTGGGCCTGTTATATACACAAAAATGTGTTCTGCGATCACTCCATCCCAGTGCCAGCAGCTCAGTGCCCAGTACCTTTTCTTTTCCTGTCTTCAGCATTAAATCCATATAATTCATTTGGCTGTGAGACACTACTAGTTCCTGTCTTAATGGATATGGCAGAAAGCAAACAAATAACTCTGAGGGCAGCAAAATTAATAAAGACTGGTTTTCTGTAGATTCATGTCTCCCTGCTGATTGTCTTTAATTAAATAGCAGAAGACTACAGTGTGAGCATGCCTTTTATTAGCGGTCAGAGAATAAAGAGAGAGACATTATAAATATCCCAACTGGGGGAAGGAGGTAATGTCTAATTGGCTTTACAGATTCATTGGACATGAGAGAGGAGGAGGGTATTCTGGTGTCTAGTAAGGTGTTCCAATGTGAAACATTCATAATGCCTTCCCCGCTATTTATTGAACATGTATGATTTACATGTTCCTTTTCCAGGTTAAGTAAGGTGGCCTGTCCACCTAGGTAAGGCCGGTTGATTTTGTCAGTGGGTAAGATGATGCATCATGATTACCAAGTCCCTATTAGTCCCTACCTACTATCCCTCTGCCTCCCTTGCTTCCAACAAGAATCCGTTTCCCTAGATCATGACAACCCACGAGTGTAATTTATTTACAATCAAATTAATTTTATACAATAGTTCACATATGACTCGCAAAGATATGTACAATATCTAGAGATGTGAATAAAGCTCTTCTGGAGAATAGTTGAGCCACCTTTTCCTGTTGGGTTTTTGAGAGCCCAAGGTCAGATAAAAGCCTGTAATTGCCACCATACCACTTCCCACATGCTTCAATGGGGAATCTGACAAACTCGATCTTGTTGGCGTTTGTCACCTCCTGGACTTGCTCCTTGATACCTCTTCACCTTCTCAGCCACTGCATCAGCAAGTGATGATAACTTGTTTTCATATCTGATGGTTATATCCACCACCGGTGCCTGACCACCCTTAACAAATACTAGGTCAGGCTTGCAGAGCTTGTTTTGGTGGTCTCATAGGAGTGTCTCGTTAAACACTAGCCAACCTTTCTTTTGAGCTTCTTCAGCCAGCAGATCACACAGTTGGTTATGTCTTTTGGTCCTAGTTTCCTGAGCTGATGAGCAATACCCAATAATATGTGTGCAAGTCTCACTCTCAGCTTGGCAGTGCTGGCAGATCTCGAGTTTCCTGTCTACCCCAATTCCCTCATGAGGTAGACATTAGCTCTTAATTGTAAGGCAGTAATGAGCTTCCTGTGGAGAAAGCCCCTGTAACATTCAATCCTGTTGTTACTAATTTTGTCTTTTTCAAAGTTGGCAATTCCACAGCCCTGTTACGGCAACCTGGTCCAATTCAAAAATTCTTCCTTCCACCAGTTACTAGGTCTTGGAAAGATGACCTCTGGAGTGGAAATTTCCCATTCTGAGACTGGGACCTCAACGCAAACCACTTCTGGAATCACCATGACTGCTTTTGGGTCCCAAATTGACAGAGTTTTCCCTTCCTGCAGCAACACATAACTTTCTAAATTAATTCTTGATACCTTCTTGATGAACTATTGATTTTTTAGTGTCATCAGAAGGGTGGACAATTCAGGGCAGCTGACAGGCCTGCATACTTCGGATTAATCCTGCGAGTCTGATAATACCCAGACCTCCATTGCATGTGCTGGAATAAAGAATGATGTCACAAGTACAGGCAAGTAGATGTAACCGTTCCTTGACGGCAGATTGAACGGCCAAGTCAACGGCTTGGAGGTGTGTAGCCTTCACATCAGTGTGGTCAGCTAGATTGAACAATTAAGGGATAGTAAATCCTTTCAAGATGTCTTTTTCTGAAAAGGCTTCTATGAAGCCTGCCCAATCCGCCTCAGACACTCAGTTGATTTTTCTGATGGTTCAGGTTTTGATAACTCAACCCATGGGCCTATATATATAGGCCCAGATAGTTCATGATGTTCCCCTTCTTCCCATAGATGTTTCTTCCAATCCAGATCTTTCACATTTTTTTCACTGGACTCTTAAGAAGTTCTCTCTGCTTGTCACTTACCTCTTTGGCCATTGTAGACAGCAAATGCTCTGCTATCAGTTTATTGATATTTTTACGGCCCTCATACTTCTTTTCAAGCTTTCAGAGTAAGTTAACCTCCTCCTGTGTCCAGCACTGCAGCCTCCTTGCCATACCTTTTTTTGAGCAGGGGACTAAGATCCGTTCCACATTCCTAGTAACTGGGTGGACTAGACGTTTATGTCGAGTCAGGCCAATTTTAGTTTCAAATACATGATTGCATTCTCCACAGCTCCAGCCCTCCATCAGGGCAGATTCCACAGCCCACTTGCACTTTGGGAAGTGGCAGGTGGTACTGTGATGTTTCACATTTGTTCACTGAAACAGGATCTTTTCCCTTCCATGAGCTCTCTTTAGATTATCAATTAGTCCTGACATTTTTCCTATCTGGTTCCTGCAACAAGGACATGATGGACTTTTATCTGGGACTTTCACAACCAGAGTGCTATTGGTTGGAAGATCTCCTCTGGTAGCCAGGATAGGCACTGATGGCATTGGTGGAAGTTAGGCCACAGTCGTGGAGGGCAGGGGTTCTTCGCCCTCCCCACTTTCCACATCAGTTGCATGTGGGCTGATGTTAGTGCCCCAAAGAATCGGAGAGACAGTCACCTCATGCACCTGACTTTCTCATCAGGATTCCAGGTGGCAGGTCCATAATACTCGATAATTCGTGGAGGGGGCCAGGCATCTTTTCCCCACACTTGTCACTACCATGTTATAGCAGCATTAATGAATCGCTTGCTTCTAGTAAGGCTGTCATATAATTTGATGCTCAGATCTTTGTCATTGTCTCCTGGGAGCAGGAAGAATAAAGGATGGATCGCCCCAACATAACATACTCCGGTCCAGTTTGCTGACAGCACCTTATATGCATGGTGGCCACAAATCCAATAATGACCTTTTAGTGCTCAAGCTCCATTTTCAAAGGGACCTGGCCACAATCTTGCGGGCTGGTTGCCCTTTGATTCAAACTAGATGGTTCCTGGGCCAAAGGGGTCTCCTGCCAGGTTACAGTTTACGTGGCTTGTTTCGTCCCAGCACCATTTACATCGCCATGCTCCTGCCCTGCTTTTCCAGGTGCAGTTTGTGCCTAGTATCTCTCCAAAGTTTGTGTTGTTAGTGGAGGACCAAAAGTGTGGGAAACCTCCTGCTTCCAGGGACTGATGGTACTAACCCCAATGTATCAGGTCTCAAGAATATACGACCTTTCGGTATGTCCAGGTACAATTACTGGTCCCTACATACATCCCTCCTTTTTGAGTTCGATTTAGGCAATATAAACCGAGAGCGGGGTACTGTATGGGCGAAGGTGGGGGTGATTCTTCTTCCCAATAAATGTTGGTTTTGACCTCACTGTGATTACTTAACATCCACTCCGGAGCAAGAGGGATGGAGGTCCATGGCCAGTTTTCCAAACCAAATGGTCCCCCACACACCCAGCAGTTGGAAAGGTTAAAAGCTTTAGCCACGGAATGGCCTAGGGTCACAAATTTGTTTTCCCACCCTGGATCAGCATTTAGGGAGCCGCAGCTTCTCTGGGAACCAAGGGCGGAGAAAAGAGTCATCCAAAACAACATTCGTGGTAGTATATAACCCATGCCAAACATACAAACAATGCAACGAATACCAGTATTATACAGGGGATCAGAATCCACATGGGAGTCTTCTGCCATCGTCCTTTGAGGGGTTTACCTGTAGAAAAGGGAGGAAAAGAAAACATCCTCAGGCCGCTCCAGGAACTGGAGGTGGGTGATTATCGTTAGAAAGATGGGATAATTCAGCATGTGTTGATTTTATGCTACTTCCCATGAGCATCTTTCACCTTCCAAGTATGTTTAAAGGGGCTTCTAGTACCAACGGTACATTACCTACAGGGGGGGAGTTCTACTAACACAGGCTAGCCAGGGGAATGTAGGGGATTGTCTGGACAGTCTGCACTTGTGAGAGCAGGCATTATCTTTGGAGCTGTGGGACAGAATGCCGTGATCTTCGGGCATCTGTTTATTCCCCACTGATTGTTCACATAACTAACAGCGTCTTGCAAACGCTTCACCCACCTGGCTTTATGTGGCTTAAGGAAGCGTTTGAGGAGGTCGTTAGTTCGCTTCACTATTCCATTGGCTTGAGGATAATAGGGAGTGTGGAAAACCCATGCAATTCCTTCCCCGGTTGCCCAGTCCTGGATGACCTTGGCAGTGAAGTGGGAGCCGTTATCCGATTGGATCGTTTGCAATTTAGGAAAAATGCTGAACCACCATCTTAGGGCCTTTACTGTATTTTCTCCTGTTGCTCAAGCGAATGCCTCCGCCTGGACTAGACCCGATATTATAGGGTCTATAATAGGGTCCTATAATGTGCTATAGGACTAGCACATAATGCTTTCCCTCATATTTCCTAAAAGGGCCAATATAATCTACTCGCCAGGCTTCCCAAAGTCCTTTCCCTTGCCTAAGATGTGGGGGGGCTCCCTCGAGGGGGTGCCGGCCCAGCCGGCTGCAGCACAGGCCACAGGTGGAAATACAGGTTTGACAATTTTCACAGGTGACCGGCCAGCCTTGAGCTTGGGCTTCCTGGTAGAGGTCTTTTGCTCCGGTATGCCCCCTTTTCAGGTGTAACCACTCTATAAATCCCTCCCATTCTTCTAGCACTGGCTCACTTTGCAGAGGAATGAGCCAGGCTAATTCATCAGCTTTTTTGTTCCACTGGCTGACCGGGGTTTCATCAACCTGGTGGGAAGCCACCCATGCTATAGCAAAATTTCCCTGCTTGGTAATAGCTAAAATATCTTGCCATCTCTCCTTCTGCCATAGAGGCATTCTGTTAACTTCCCACCCATTCTGCTCCCAGAAGGGGAGCCACTCCGTACACCCCTTAAACACAGCAAAGGAGTCAGTGTAAATATAAACAGGGGAGGTGGATTGAAAATCATGTTTGAAAATGCTCTACACAGCCACTAACTCTCCCACTTGTGCATCGCATTCCCCTTCCATAATCAATCTTTGATCGGTTATCATGTGGTAAGTGACTGCCCAGTATCTCCAGATTTTACCCTCCCGTTTAGTGGAGGCATCAGTGAACCACACCTTTTACAGCTGTTCCAAGAATGGGAGGGCTACCTGTACAACAGGGATAAGCCTACTATCTTCTAGGTCTGGGGCAATTTCCTCCCGGATCACTAAGTTTTTGACAACGCCCTCGGACACTTCGAAAATGTCACAATAATGCTCTATTTGCGCATAGCATTTTTGTACTGAGGCCCTTTGGGCCACCCTGTCGGGGGGTGGGGGGGTGTGTCCCAGCCAACACGGGTTTGATGACTTTAAAAGGGCCTCTAAGTATTATCGGCTGCTGACGGATGGTATGCTCTGCTTCTTGTAAAACTAAGCTAACTACAAATAGTCCCTTTTCCCATATAGCGTACCGTTTCTCCGCATCTTTAAAGCTGCGGGAGTGAAATCTGAGGGGTCGGGCAGGTCCTTTGGGGCCCTTTTGCCGGAGGTGGATCGATAAACCCAACTGGGTGAATCCCCATTCAGTTTGAATCGGGTCAGTGGGATGGATCGGGCCAAGAGCCTGGTGACTGGCCTCTTCAAATATTAAAAGCTGTAAAGCCTCTTCATGGACTGGAGTCAGTCCCACGACACACCCTTTCATAATAAATCATACAGGGGTCAGGCAATAATGGAAAAGTCCAGGATATGTTTTCTCCAGAACACAAGTGTCCCTAACGCATGCTGCAGCTCCTTCTTTGACTCAGGTATCTTTATCTGGTCTAGCATGGAGAGGATATCGGGGGAATGCACGTCATTCCCCCTTTCCACCAAATCCCCAAGAATTTCACCTCATTCGATGGGGTCTGGATTTTTTCGGGTGTGATTTTTAGTCCTGTGCTCTCTAGATGAAGGATAGTAGCATCTTGTGTTTTCTGGATGTTCTCCATCTGCTCCCCTCCTATAAGCATCCTTCTGCTCCCCTCCTATAAGCATCCTTCTGCTCCCCTCCTATAAGCACGTCGTCAATGTACTGGTAAGTTCTAACCTCTTCCTCCAATGGGACTAGTTCTGTCTCCTGTGCTAGAGCATGGTGAGCCAGGGTAGGATAGTGTTTGTACCCCTGGGGGAGCCGTGTAAATGTAAACTGTTGTCCCTCCCAAGTGAAAGCAAACCGGTCTTGGTCCTCAGACTGCAGAGGGACCATAAAGAACATATCTTTGACGTCAGTGGTGGCCATAATGGGGTGTGCTTTTTCCTGAATAGTGGCAATGAGCTAGGCAGTGTTCGGCACAGCTGCTGTTAATGGGCCTGTATTGGCATTAAGCCTCCGGTAGTCCACGGTCAGTCTCCACTTCCTATTTGGTTTCCATACTGGCCGTACTGGAGAATTAAAGGGGGAGTGGGTAGGAACTATGATCCCCTGTTCCCTCAATTCCTACAGTACTGGGGCTATTCCTGCTTGCACCCCTAAAGGCAACAGGTAAGGCTTAATGTTTGTCAGTTTGGAAGGGGGAAGCAGTGGCACAGCTTGCAAGAGCCGTATATCTATTGGTGGAACACCAAAAGACCAGCTTCCCCCCTTGTTGTCCATTCACATTTTACCTTTCAAAACGTCAAGCCCCAAGAGGTTAAGCGGGAACGGCCCCACAACCATTTCCATCAGAGTGGGCAGTTCCTCCCCGGGTAGCCACAGGCTAACTGTAGCCAATGCCTGGGCTTGAAAGTTGCCGAACGCATCTGCCACTAACAAGTGTTGCTTAGACAGTGATATGCCACTGCATATCACCTCTTCTGTTTTGATAGCAGACACTTGGGCACCAGTATCAACCAAAAACGTAATGGGTATCTGCCTAGGTCCAATAAACAATTAAGCAACAAATTGCTCCATTGGTTTATGGTGAGCTCTCTGATATATACCCATCCTTTGGCCCCCCACTCACTACCAGGGGACAAAGGAGTTAGTTTCCCTCCAGCTTCTGGGGGGTAGTCGAGTTGGTTGAACCAATTGGCAATGGGGGTGTGTTAGGAGTCGGGGTTTTGGATACTCCTTCTTGGGTCGCCTGCTCCTCGGGTCATCCCAGCTTCTCTAGCCTGTCCATTGGTAGCCCATCCATGAGGTCCTGTGGGATACCTTTTTGACACCCCAGGGACCATAAGGTGCTGCGCTTATTCAGTATATTCCTCCCACTAGGAGATCTAGGGGGAGGCATTCTTTTGTTACTGCCAGGGGATTTCATTTCAGTGTGTCATAAGCCCTTTGAGTCAGATCTCGTGGATGACGTGTTAACTGGACCATACTTTCGTTCATAATTAATTAACTCCTGGGTGAACTCCCTCCAGGTCCACACCTTCAAATCCAGGGACCTGCGTTCAGGGGTCACCCACCCTACTAGCGCAGCGGTGACCCTCTCGCTTTGGGGCCCTGCTTTGATCGTGTTTTGTAATTGGGCTTCAGTGATTCCAGGAGACCCCTTATCAAAGACGTCATTTGTTCAGGGTCCACAGGTAACATCATTGGGGAATCCTGTTTGGCTCTAAGCTTACCCTTGTACATCATTTGTAAGCATGCCGCCTTTTGTACGCTCTCCACTAATTGGTCTGTAGACCCTACAATAGTGAGGAGTTCTCCCTGTTCTAAGGGGTTGAGACTGCCCACCCAATAAGCAGCCCTCTGGGTTAGGGACCAGGGAGCCTGGTGATCACCAGTAGTTAGAAATACTCTGGGTCCCCAGTAACCCTTCCGCCTCCCTTTCACTCAACAATATGTGGTCTCCACCCGACAATGATACTCTCCATACATATTCAGTTTCTGACTCCCTAGGGGTGCGGCTATACTCCTTTTTTAGTATAGTCAGTTCTATGGCAGAATAGGGTGTTTCTTCGGTGGTGATTTGAGGAGGATAACTCAGATTGTCATCATATATGAATTCTGTTTTGACTAAAGGTTGTAACAAGCGGGGCATTTCTTGTTTGTCTAATCTCAGTTTTGCCTCCTCTAACTCCTCGCAGGGATATGTGGCTTCCCTCTTAAGGGGTGATTGGAGATCGCGACTCTTGCCCGCGAGGAGTTGCTCTTTGAGAACGGACTGCAGTCAGTATACCTGAGCTGTCTGCTCTTCTAATTGTCCCTTTAAATTCTCTACTTGTCCCTGCAGGGACCAGACAAGAGCCTTCAGGGACTGCACCATCTGAGACTCGGTGCTACGCTGTCGGTCTCGGGCTTCCAGAGCCACCACTAACTCACACCCAAAATGGCACGTATGATGGCTTTTCATTTTCTAGACCAGAATCTACCATCCTTAAGTAAGGTACAAATTCAGTTGGTAACACTCTGGAAGTTGTACCAATTATCACACGCCCAATCGACACCGGATACCGTGGGATGCACCTTGTAGCTCTCCAAAAAGTCATACAGCACATTATTTATTTCCATACTTAACATACGGTTTTTCACAAAAATTCTCATCTGCCCACTCACAAGTGTCCACAAGAGTCTTAGTCAACATGCAATTTTCTATCAAATTCTGATCCACAAGCAGGTTCGTACAAAATCCTAGTCAACAAACTGGGGAGGCAATCATCCCAGGGAGGCCACACATAAGTATTCAGTCCACACAAAACCCACCCCTAACATCCCTGAGAGGCACACACACAAAAACAGACCAGAATCACATGGAGCACGCCCAGAAGGTAAGCCAAAGGTAAATGGACTGGAAATGGAGCACTCTCGCCTCAAGGGTATCCTGCTGACTATGCCAATTAATGTCAGAGCCCGGGTTTGAGTCTGGGCCCTGAGAAGGTTTGTTGTGATCCCAAGAGGTGAGATTGAGGCACAAACGAGGCCAAATGCTGCCAAACAAGCCGCTTTATTGAGCAAAGGCGGAGGAAACTGGGCAATAGGAAAGGTAAGAAATAAAGGGGGAAAAATAAGCCAGCGTTCCGAGAGAGAGAGAGATGTGCAGGGATAGTCACCACCATGGGTCCAGCGATGTTTTCTGTCTTCCAGCGGTGAGTGACGCAGCATGGTGAAGGCAGCAGCACACACAGATGAGGTAGAAGCAGTGGGAGAGGCAAACCCCCACAGATGAGGTAGCAGCAGTGGGAAAGGCAAGCCCCCACAGATGAGGTAGAGGCAGTAGGAGAGGCGAGCTCCTGACCTGTGTGCGTGGTTCTTTTTATGGGGGATGAGGGTGGGCATGCGTACCTGTCCCGTCCAATGGGCGTGTGCCCATGCTTTGTCCATCCAAGGGACGTGTCCATGCGCCCCAGGCCTGAGTGTTGGCAGGCAGGGGACAGGGACCGGTGCTCGCTCCGGTGTAAAGAAGTTTGAGTGACAGGGGCAAGTGGCTGCCTGGACATGTCTAGACAAGTTCTCCTACACACAAGTGTCCATGTACACCCGCATAGGCAAACTTTGAGACATCCATTTGCCATTCTGGTCCCTCACAGCATCCAGCAGGACCACGAGGAGTTGTAGTCTCTACTGCAGAGCCCAGCTAGTAAATATGGTCCTGTCTGAAGAAAGTCATGGTTATTCCTGCAACAAGTGTAGAGATTACAGTCTTCCCTCTGTGGCACTGTGAATGAATTGTCTCCTCTGTATTTACCTTTGTATTTCATGAACCCTGCGTAAAGTGTGCATTTTTTAGTCACTTTTATTTCTAGCGCTGTCAAATTTTGTTGCATTTGACTAATGGCTTCCAAAGTTGAAGCAGGATATTAACTAATACATGGAGTGTGATTGTATTGATTTGTTTTCTTGGGACATATATGGAAAACATGTTCCTGAGTGCGTCTGATATGCTCCACCCGTGTTGTCCCTGTCTGTGATTCCCGGGATGGAATCATGGGGGAATACATTATCTTTCATGTTTATTTCTTGCTGCCTTTTCCTGTGTGCTGGTAGGTACACGCATAGCTGTGTTGTGACCTGAATTGGAGAAATGATCTGGCTTTAGATAAAAAAGGAAATAAAGAACCCTGCTGCAAAATAATATGCTTTTACCGAAGGTCTTGTCCTACAAAGCCAATTTGGTCAACAAGTTTAAGGGGTATGGAGTCCCTCTTACCTACTTTTATGACATAGTTTGGTGTGTATTTCTTTTGATGTCAGTACTAGCTCTGTTATCTCCCAGTCCCCATTATGCAAGAGTGCTCACACCCACCCCCGCTACCCTGCATTGTTCCGGCACAAATGTTTGTGTGGTCTCTCAGTGAACAAATCCTTACATTTTTGGCTAGGCTCTTCTTACCTGGCTCTGTTCCTTCAGGAAACTTACCAAGCAGTCACACCTGCACAAAGAGGGGGATGAGGAATATATGGGGGGGAGCACAAATTGCTTAAGCCAATTTAAGTACCACATGCTAAATGTGTAATCATAGCTTTGCTTTAGCTTCTGTTTCTATTGATGAAGTAACTTCTTCAAGATAGAGCATGTACATCTTTTAAAGGTGTGATACCTTTTCTGCTCCAGCTTTCCAACTCCAGAACCTCTGGAAATCTCTCCCCTTTTTTCTTCATTCTCCTTTCTTTCTGAATTGTTCCCCACAGAAGGCTCTCGTACCAGACTGTCCTGGTAGAAAGCCAGTTATTCCTCTCACAGGATCCATCCAGTGTTAATGGCTCTTGATGGCTCTTTCATTGCTTTGCAGCAGTTTATCCACAAGATGCTCAGTGCCTCATGGAAGTAATGTGAAAAATTAAGTTTGACATGGAGCATTGTTCCCCAAATCAAGAGACATTCATAACTTGACATAAGCATGTATCCTTCAGTCTGTCACTGAAATAAAGTGTGACATAGATCCCAGAACAGAGGCAGGAAAACATAACAGTTTTCATCAGTTTTGAAAGCATAATTAGATTTTTCCACTTTTCTACAGGATTGCCACATTGCATAATGAATGGTTCTTCCAGATGCCAGCTTCTACTCTATATCCATGAACAGGATATAAAGGTCAGGAGTTTCTTCTCCAATGACTCGATCACTAATATCCAATAAAATCAATAAGTCTGTCCAATATCAACTGCATAGTTTTGCACTCCTGAAGCAAGATTTGCAGAGGAGTGATAACATATTCCTTTTTTTTTTTTTGACTAAACTTTTGTCAATGTTGTTTTCCTTAGTCTGCTTCAGAAGAGCATGTGTAGCTCTTCTGGCATCCTAGCTGATTGCTTTTGAATCAGGAATACAATCCTGGACAGAAGCTGCTGTGCAGTACTCTCCTCTCTTGAACTATGAAGGAGACATACCAGTATTTTAATGCTGGCAGAGGCACAGCTAGTGATCTCCTTAGTTAAGTTCATTTTCATAACATGCACTGTTGCTAGGTTTTGTTCCACATGGAGTAATTAAAACATCTGCTGCATTCCTCCAGCATTTTACTTCTCAGCATAAAATGCTTTCTGAGATAAATTGCTTTGGTTATTTATCTGAACATCTTACCTCATAACACCATTCATTAGATAACAATATCTCAGAGCCTATTTCTCCCTATAGACAAGTCAGTTCTCCCACTCTGAATTGTTATTTACGTACACTATTATCGTGCTGCTGCAGTACATGTCTGCAACAGCCTAAGATATGCACTTTTACAAAAGTATTTTTTAATGAGCTGATTATCAAAAATTATGTAGCAGCCGTGTGGGCATGCTACTGAAGGCCTTCCAGGGTATTGAAGTTGGTTACACGGGCAGCCTGGCTGACAGTGAAGCGAAGCTCTATTGTTCTCAGTGTAAATATCAGAAGTAAAGAACATCACAGAATCACAGAATCACAGAATCACAGAATTTTAGGGATTGGAAGGGATCTCGAAAGATCATCTAGTCCAATCCCCCTGCCAGAGCAGAATTACCTAGATCATGTCACACAGGACTGTGTCCAGGCAGGTTTTGAACGTCTCCAGAGAAGGAGACTCCACAACCTCTCTGGGCAGCCTCTTCTAGTGTTCAGTTACCCTCACTGTAAAGAAGTTTTTCCTCATATTTATGTGGAACCTCCTGTGTTCCAGCTTGCACCCATTGCCCCTTGTCCTGTCAGCGGATGTCACTGAGAAGAGCCTGGCTCCATCCTCATGACACTTGCCCTTTACATATTTATAAACATAAATAAACCTTCCAGTTCGTTCAGCACTATTAAAGCTGGTGATTCCTACTCTCAAATATAGCATTGAGATAGTTTTAAAAATATTAAAGGACAATTTGATAACAGGTTTCCATTTGATTGAGTGGCCTAAAGACTCTTTAATCCCCTGCAAAGACTGCATCTGTAGATTAGGTGTTAGTCTCTAAAGGTAGTAAAAATCTTTAGAGTTCAGTCTATGGACTGGAGAAGATGTCCTTCAAGTCACTAAAGTGACTGAAATTTCCATCCTCTATAAAAACTCAAACCCCTTTAGGCCCTCTGTGTGAATGAATGCTATCAAATGCTGTAAGAAGAATTTGGTGGGCTGCTTCATCCAGATACACCCTGACATGCAGTTTGGGTTCATTTACGAACCTTTGAAAAATTGTTTAGAAGGGTTGGACAAGATGTTCATAAAGTGCATTCCTACTAGTCCCAATTGTAGCCTGTTGTCTGCATTTAAAGTTTTTTATTATTTTTCTTACAGCAAAGAAAAAAGTCCAGGCAGACATTAGGCATTTCATGTCATTCTCCCACTAGAGCTTACATTTCTCTTCTAGTAGACCTTACAAACCACTGTACTGTAAGCAGCTCATGTGAGCTGATGACAAACATTTAGAGGACAGTAAACTGACTTGGATCATTCAGAATAGTTAGCTGTGGCCTCTCCATGAATTTCCCTTGTAATATAGATAAAATTTTAGCAAACACCTGATTTCTTTTGCTATAGTACTTCCTAAGTCACATTCATTTTTTCGTATTAATTTAACTGAAGCTTTGTATTTCACCTGAGTCCTCTAAAACAGCATACTTTTAATTCATTCAGTTCAAATAATTCAAATTAAATAGATCAAATAATTTCTTTCTGTGTGACTTTATTTTGATAAAAACACTGACTTTCTTTTCTGCTCCTCAATTTGATATACAGCACATACGGTTTATTACTGTGGTGCATGTAGAGAACCCAGAGGTGGTTTTCTCATGAAAAGAAAATGTTTAATAATTTGTGAAAGTAATCTGAAAGATCAGGTTAGCCTGTCTTTGGGCTACCCACAGATATATAATTAAACCGTTTCTCATATGCAAAAAATATATGAGAGTGAGCATTGTGAATTCTCTTAAATGTAGTTGCCTTTAATGTCATCTTCTCTGAAAGCACTAGTGGGAAAATTTCAAGCTGGAGGAGTCAAAGCCTCCTTGTAAAAATCATATTCTTTATGTTTACTTTTAATTTGGAAAAGGAATTTATGGAAATGGGGGTAAGTCACCATTTTTATTTTGAAGAATTGTAGAAGGGAATCAACTACCAATTCTTTCTTTTAAGCTGCAAAATGTATTTTCTTGTCTCTAAACCTACTCAGCAAAGAACAATCACTGTGTTTACACATCTGCTTCCCCTGCATACATATATTATTAGTAAAGATTACAGATGTACCTACAGAGGAGAAAAGGTAACTCAGGGTAGTGTTTCCCTACAGTTCTGCGTGCCAGGTCTTCCCTGTGATGGATGCACTTCTTGCATACCTTTCTGTCTCACAGTATTGCAGAGCACTGTGTCATACCCCACTTCTGTGTGTTTGCAGTCTACCTCCTACCTTTTTACACTGTGCTCCTTTCTTTTCCCTGTTGTTTCATCTGGTTTCTGGTTTTGATTTTGCTCTTTCACCTGGTGGCTGCTTTCTTTTCCTCTCCTTTTTTTCTTCTAAGTGCTGCTTATAGTAAAGGTGTCTTGTGATAGTACCACTAGACCAAAATACATATATTCTTACAGATGGTTTAAAGGCTGCAGAAAAAAAAACAGAAGCACAGGTGGGTGCATGGAACATGTAATCTTTTCCACATAGTTGGGTAAGAGGCTACAGCAAAAGCAGGAGGAAAAAATATTTTAAGTGCAGCTCCTCACTTCACCTGTGACTTCTGGACTAAGATTACAAGAGGGATGCCACATATTCCCATGTCGTTTGGAAAACGGCCCATATGATTCAAAATCATATGGAAAAAGTAGTGAAGAATTATAGAATCACACAACCACTGAGGCTGGAAGCCATCTCTGGAGATGGTCTCATCTACCTCCACTGCTCAAAGTAGGGTCGACTATAGCAGTCTGGTCGTGACTGTGTCCAGTTGGGTTTTGAATATCTCAGTACAGAAAGCATGCAGGGATGAATCATAAATAGAATCATAGACTCATAGAATTGTTTTGGTTGGAAAGGACCTTTAAGATCATCAAGTCCAACAATTAAGCTATTGTTATTTACAATGGCTACCACTGAACAATGGTGTAACTAAGAGCTAGTGGAGAATTCTTTCTCACTTGTCAATCTTGTCTTAAAAGATTTGGAGCTTGATACAGTATTTGGCAAGTGGAATTCAACAGTCCATGTTGTGTAAAGGGCAGAGGAGAGGAGCTTGACTGTTCCTTCTGGAGCTCAGGCTTGTGAATGTAGGTCAATAAATGTTCTCTCAGATTTAATGGATGTTGTAATGAAACCTAGCAAACACAGGAGGGCTCTATTTGAACATGTACTGAGAAACATTTAGGATGGTGCCAAACGGGAGTGGTGTGTTCTGGTGTTACATAACCTTAAGCTAAATTGCTGTGCAGTTTAGAGAAGTAGAAGATTCTTAACTGTTTGCTGTGAAATTACCATCTGGTTTTGAGTATGTATGGGTTTATATCTAAACATTGTCTCCATGCGGGAGCATAGAAATATAAAAGTAAATCACATGAACCCCAGCTGAAGTGGCCCATTATGTAATATATAAAATAAAATACCTGATTTTGTCATTTATACTAAATATATGCATGCTTTATGAAACAGATTTAGGTTTAGCTGTCACAGATATATCACAATACATCACAAGCTGGCTTCTGACAGGAAAAATGGTCTCTTTCCTTGATTTTACATTACAAATCCTAATTTTTCCATATTGCTACCATGGAAACAAATAGAGAGTAAAGGCAGCAGGGAACAAAAAGCCACTATTGCATAATGGGATTTGGTCATTCCTCCACAGAGACAAACAAGCTTTGATGACTGGGCTCTGCTGCAGCCCTGCAGTATCACTGCAAGTCCCTCAGGGCAGGGACCACGCTTGCCTGTGCCAGCGTGCAGCTCACGGCAAACTGCTTGCAGAGAGGCCTCCGTTTCAATTTGAAGCAATGGGGCTCTGCAGCCATTCAGCATCAGCTGTATCACGCTCAGCCAAAGTTAACATGTCTCTCACATCAGGCAGTGCTATGAGAAGGGGAGGACATCTCCTCTTTGCCTGGCTTCCCTTGCCCACCACCCCATTCACAGGGCCATTCTGTGAAAACAAATACAGAGTAAATAAAATCTTCTTTGCAACAATAATGTAGCAGTCCCTGCAAGAAAAATAATTTCTCTAACACTATTGAAACCAGTGGGGGTAATGGTTAGCAATGACAGTAATAACCAGGAAAGGGAAGCCACAGTTTCCTTGTCTGTCTGAGAATACCCACTGATGAAGGAATGCTGCTTTGCTGGGGCCAGGGTGCTGCTCTGGGCTTTATGCGTGAGGTGTCATGGTGTGTTCCCTCATCTGTGACCCTCTATGTAAGGAATCTTGTTCCAACATTTCTTGCCCTGAAAAGAAACAACATTGTGTGTGGAGAAGAAAGGCACCGAGTTGGATTTTTCCTGTCCAAATTTGAGCATCTAGCTGAAGATCCCATGGTAGGAGTGTTTTTCTGCTAGGCAGTTCCTGAAGCAAGTTGGAGCTCAACTACCCTTACAGGTGCATCATCCTGTTTATTGTTCAACAAGGGGCCTCCAGAGAATAATGTAGATGTTAAAAACCAGATGATGTAAATCCAGGCTGTTGGGAATAAAGGTGGCCTATTGACAGAAACCTCAAGATCAAACTACTTTGGAAGAATCCATGAAAAGGAAATGTTCATTACCAAGTCAGAAATCAAAGATAAATTTACTCAGTAGGATGAAGAATTGTACAAGACTCTTGGATTAATCCTGCAGGACTTAATTATCTCAGTTCAGCTGTACACTAGGATTGCATGCGAGTGCCTCCAGTAATCAATACCAGTTGTCAGCCCCATCACATTTCCATTATAATGGTAGTTGACTTTAATGTTGAAACCTGTTGTGTTTAGACCACCTCCAGCAGGCTGGTGGTTAAAGTTAGATTTTATTATAATTGGGGGTTGTTTTTTTTTTTTCCAGGACTTTTCTTTTGCCAAGAAGTATAAACCTACACTGACATAGCAAATGATGTATTCATTTACAAGCCCTGTGGGAAAGAAAGTACATAACAAAGGATTTCTGGAATGCAGTTTTTAGCCCAGATAATGATTTCATAATCTATTTTTCCTTCTGAAAAAGTTATTTTGATTTAGTAGACATTGTTAATTGCTATTAGTAATCTTAAGTCTTTTCTTCTCCCTTCAAAAGTTAATGACAAAAGAGTACAGAATATATTACTAAAGGGCCATGTAGCAGTTCTCTTTTTGGATTAGTGATACAAAGTGCAGCTAATCAGCATGAAAAGGTTAATTTATTATGCTATAGACATGCTGTTCTTGACAAGTGGGTTATCGTTTCTTTACAGTAAGCAATGTTATAAAAATAATTCAAGCCACACTTACACATGTATAAACAGAGTAGCCAGGGAATGTTGGACCTGCAGTCAATGGCTGAGACTGACCCTACCTTTGACATTGGAATTTCTGTAAAGGCTGTTGCTCATTGAATTAGGCTCATTACTGAAACAGGTCACAATCTGCAAACATCTGACCTAAATTTGGATGAAAATATCCTCCTATTTCAGCAAATTTTGGATCAAGGCTCTGGGTTAAATCTTAATTCAGATCATCATCTCTTCTTTCATTAGGATTACCAGGAAAAATGTTGGCTGGAGACCAGGTTTTCCCTCTCAGATGTTTATTGTAAATTCTGTTGAAGTAGTCCAGATTGATTCTTGTACTTACATACTGTAAAAGACCCTATATTTTCTTCATGTGTCTGTCTAGAAGGATAGAAAGAAAATGAGTGTGTTACTGCAGCACAACTGTGGGTTTGCTAAGCAAATCTGGGTCGCAGACACATATAAAGCAAATCTCCCAATCGCTGCTTCCATTTTGATGAACCACAAATATCTTGGCATTCTAATCCCTCCACAGCATATTAATCTCAGCTTGTAAAAAAAAAGAGATGAACAGTGAAAACACTGTAGTAAGGATTGCCTTCTTCCATTCCATCATTTGATGCTTGCTGTGTTCCTCCAGAGAGGAAGATGAAGGGAAGTAACACATTTGTGATGTAACACAGGCAGGAAATCTCTTTAACTCAAGGTTTAGTAGGAATTTTTAAAGGCTGTTCACCCTGCATTGTGAATTTTCTGTCACTACTGGATTCTGCTCATTTCAGCTGTGGGGATGGGAATCAGAGAAGAATCTTTTTTTCAGCTAGTGGGAAAAGTAGTGCAAGTTTATCAGGGGAAAGTCTGGGCAAGCAGCAGAAGCCATTCTAGATGCCAGTGCTATTCTTGAGAAGGAAATTTCTTAGGGAGAAAAATAGAAGAAAAGCTATTCTAGTAGAGCCTTGATCAGATCATATACAGGGCCAGCAGGTATGGTCCAAGATTAAAGACTTTTCTGCCTCTAGCAGATCAAACAGCCACATTTATGCTGGTGCTGCAACCTTCCATTAAGTCACTGTGCTCCTCTACCTTCACAGACAGCTTGGAAATCACACATCCATCTGAAAATTTTTCATGGGCCATTGTTACAAATGGCTATTTCTTACATGTAACAGCAGCAAAACAGTTATTCTCTTATTTTCCTGTCTGTTCAGTTAGAGCAATTGACACTGAAATTTGTTAAATCAATTGCGTTTTAGAGGCAATTGGTGAATGTTTTTTATTTTTTAGCTGAAAAAAAATCACTTTATATCCCTTAAAGCAAGCAGGGAAAAAAACTCACAGTATTTGCATTATAATTTCTCTTTGTGGTCTTTATATTTTTCAATGACTCTTTAATGTTACATTGTAACTCAAATACTTATTAAGAATTTTTTTACTTTACAAAATAAAAGATTGCTTCCTTTGAAGTCATGCTTGACAAATCTGAGGCTGAGGACTATCACAAGCTAAGAAAGGTCGCACCTGGTTAGACAATAGAGCCATGTCTTCCAGTCTTCCGCTCTTCAACAGTACCCACAATACCTAGAAAATGATGTAATAAGGCAACCATAAATTATTCTTACCCTTGTACTCTCCTGTCTTCCAAACATTTTCGGTTTGGAGACTTCCTAAGCAGGCTTTAGTTTCTGTATATTTCATAAGCCTTGGTAGGTTTCTCTTCAATGAGTTTGTCCAGTCTTCCCTTCCACCTGTATAAGATTTCAGCCTCCACAACATCTTCTAAAGACATGTTCCACAGCTCATCTACCTGGTGTAATAAGAACTACCTTCTCTGGTTTATTTTGAACCTGGATTTTAGTGGCTTTATTTGATTCTCCATGTGCTTTTCCTGGAAGAGACATGGAACAGCCTCTCCCTTTCTCCTCTATCTATGACAGCCGGGATTTTATGGACTTACTAGTTTCCTGTTACAAAGTCCTGAGAGTGGGATAGGTGTGACATGCTTATTCTTGACAATGCTTGAATGTGTTGTTGTGTTTCAGTACTTGGTGGAATCAGCATACGTGCTCGAAGCCAAATTCTATCCGAATACCCGATAGAGTTGACTCTCAGGAAAGATACTGATACAGAGATACGTAGCACAGATACCAAAAAGAGTTCACTCTTAGCAGCCTTTCAGTCTTCAAAGACAGCCTTTATATACAGTTTATCCCATGTAGGTGTGAACAGATTGAATCAAAGGGCTCTACATATTCTGGTCTCTCCAGATGTGAAATGGCTTTTATGCCAAAATGGGGTTTATATACTTCTTAAATCTTCTTTTACAAGGCTTCAGGACACGCATACTGTAAGGACTTAACTTGGTTTAAGTGATGTGCAAGCCTTTTGCTCACCTCTTGCACAACTTTGAAATTCAATTACTCTAAGTAGAATTAAGTCGTATTAAGGTTTTGTATTAGGATTGCAGTTCATTCAGGTTTCTTACACAAATATCCCTCCTATACACATTAGAAGCAGACACCACACTCTTGTGTTCCTTGGATGTGCCTAGCTGTATGCACTGCCTGTACGTGTGCAGCTGTCATGCACTTTTGTGAGGTACTAGAGGCAAGTGCATATATTGCACACGGGACTGTTTTCCTTACAGACATCTGCCCAGTGCTAATATCTTAAAGATCTGAGACTTTTGGGAGATATAGATATTTGGCTTTAAGTTTGTGAGGACATTAACTGCTTTGCCATCTTTCAGAAGAACAATAAAATAAGATTATAAAAATGAAAATGAAAAGGAAACAGTGTTTTAAACCTACCTTCTATATGAGGAACGGCACTTAAGGGCAAGCATGCTTCTCTCCTGACTCCCAGCAGTTCTCTCTTCTTGGCCCTTGTCACTTCTAGTCTATCAACACAGAAAGCCCAAATCTCTGCCTGCGTGCTGGCTCACTCTCCTGTACTGCTGCAGCTTTGCCAGACTCTTCAGTCAGCACTGCTTTGAATGCCAGCTGACTGCCCTTACAGTGCTGTATTTGAGAGGCAAATGCTGATTAGTGAAGGATAAAATGCAAGCAACGAGAAAGACACTTTTCACAGAGCTATACCACTAAGATCTTTAATTCTTGCAGAGGCCACAGGCAAAGAAAATCGCTTTCTATCTATTAAAAAATGCTTTCAGCAGCCTTCTTTGAAAAGGAAGTCTGCCTGGTAAGCATAGAGGGAAATGAGACATAGGATCAGAGTATGACAGTCTGCCATACATATTCTTCCCTAGCCTGTAACATGCATCTGAAAAGATAAGGTCAGAATTATTTGTTGTAAATAAAAACTTGGAATTCAGTTGGTGGAAATGAGATCAGCCTTCATTTTTTTTATCTAAGTAGCCTTGATAGGAGGTTAAATTTGAATGTAAAAAAAGATAAATCTTGAAGGCTTGTTAAGCTGATTAAAAAGCACTGCAACAGAGTGCTGTTATTATTATGCTAGGAAAAGCCCATTCCCCTTGATTTACCTGGGTCTGTTCTTTGGGGCTTATGTGAACAAGTAGAACAGGGTTCTGCTGCTCTCATTTGTTTTATATATCTTGTCATTTCCATATACAGATTGTACTTCTGTGCCTAGCCAAATAAAACCATTCAGCTATAGCCCCAGTCCAGTTCATGCATCTGGCCATTTTTAGGAGGGCAGATTTCTAATGTCTTTTTTCTGTGTCAGTTCTGGGTCATCCCTCCAAAGTCTTTTCTGGAACATCTCTCTGTCTTTCATTAATCTCAGAATTTATTCACAAACTTACCTCAGATAAATAAGGCTGATCCAACACTTCAACCAAGGCAACAGTCCCTAGGTGGCTTTAGACCAAAGTGGTAAAGATCAAGCTGTTTCAGCTTGCAGGATTATTTGTGACCTGTGTGAAGGTAATAGCTTGTCTCAAGGTTATCCATCCTAAGGAACATTTTCCATCAAAAAAGGACATGACATCCCTGGGCACTCCTGCTAAACAGAGGCCAATAATTTAAAGGGCCCAGAGAGGAACTATCCTCTCATTTCTGAATGTCTTCTCCTGGTCTATGCTAAGGAGGTACATTGGTGGGACAGTGTGAAGGACACTGTCTATTCTTATAGTCTACTCACTTTTTTTTCCAGCCTCTAGATTTTTAGCTCTCTATGGATTTATGTGGTCTCAATCCCATAATACCTAGGAATAGCTGTTCATTGATTTATTCTTACAATAACCCTCTCACATTCTAAGTTTTACTGAGAGTGAATGGAGATGTTCGCAAGGCTGGACAAATTTCTCCTAGAAAGTCTACAACTGGAAAATAACTCAGCTCTGGTGTCTTAACTAAACAAACTGTTTCTTCCTCTGTAATTCCTTTCAAACAATTTGTTCAGTGGAGAGGGGAAGGAGAAAATGTGTGTATGATAAGTTATTAACTTGAAGATGAAATGCCTTCCTGAAGATGCAGGTTCTCAACTCTGCTGAGCTTCTGTTGATAACACCACAGAAGAGCAGGGCATTCTCTGCTGGAAAGGTGGGGTCCTAATTAGGTTGCAAACCACCAGAATGGTATCATATGAACTGGGCCAGGATGGCTGCCTGGCATACTCAAGATACAGAGGGACAAGATGGGAAACGTGGAGCTGACTGTAGAGGGGAACCTTCTGATGTCCTTTTAGGGGACCAGTTTGTGGTATTGCTGTTTAAAACATGCCGGTATAGATCCAAAATGCAGAATTGCAAGATACGGTTGAAAAAGAAGAAAAATAGATGTTAAGATGCCATTTACTGAGTTGTAGATAATAAACACAAAATGCATTGCAGTTCTCTCTAGAACTGGAAATGGCAGCCCTAAAGGCTGGAAAAGGGAAAGAGCTGAATAAATACTGTATTTGTTGCAGAATAGGATCGTGAATACAGGATGACCCCTGGTTATTTTAGGATTTTGAAAAAGTTTGACCTTGAATGTAGGATGACTCTTACCCTGTACCTTTGTTCTCTGGCTGTATTCTGGCACACACACCCCTTCCAAGAACACACACACACATTGTCAAAACGGCTGTGAGGAGCTGTTCTGCACAGACCCATTCCTCCAAGCCTATGCTTCCTGCAGCTGAAGTCAACGGTGTCTTGTTCTCAGCTGTACGTCCTTTGAGGTGGGACCAGAGGCCCAGATGCTGCCTAAGTTTCTGCCAGCACAACAGAATAGGTGCAGGATGGGAAACATTGTGCAGATACAGCACAAGCTACTGCAAATCCACTGACTGTTGGTAGCTGCTCTCCTGGCCCCTGTAGGATCCTGCAGAGAGGGGATTCTTGACTCCGTGCAGAACAGGGATGCTTAGCTTCCACTCACTTTTTTTTCTGTCCACATCACTATTGAGATGGAGTTGCAGACAAAGGTGCTAATTTTTGTTGTCCAAACTCTCAATACAAACACATAACAAAGTATTAATTCATACAATGAATTAATTTTTTGTACAGTTTGGGGGGAAGAAGTATTTTGTTAAATATTCAAATGCATAATCTGCTGAATTGACAGCGGTCAAGTATGTGCAATAAATCATTCTGAGCTTTAGGTCCTAAAGCATGAAGTGCATGTATGTCCTAGTACCCTCTTCAAATGCAGAACATACACAGGATATGAATCACCAGCATATCAGAGAGCATATGGGTTTTGGAGCCATGAGCTCAACAGGAACCTGCCCATGAGCTCAACAGGAACCTGCCTGACAAAATGACTGCATGTAGCACTGCAGTGTGAATATAGCCTTTATGTTCATTTCTGTTTTGCTCAGGCTGATTGTGGGGTTTCTACGAGACAATGGTCACGTACTGAACGAGCCATGTCCAAGGGGGTGGTAGTAGGTGGTGATGAACTGACCAATCATAACGACGAGCAAGGACCTTGGCTACTGAGACAAGTGAAATATGTAGAAGTCGAAACAAGATTGATACAAGAAGAATGTCATGACAGCATAGTATGGCCTGTTAGCATAAACCAATCAGAACTAATATAGAGGCGCGTGGACAAAACATGCTCACCAATCATATTAGTACATGTAAGGTATGTTAACCAATTAGGATTAAGACGACACGCACACGGAGCGTGCACGGTAGTGAAATAGTATAAATGTACCCTCAGATACACGAATAAAGGAGATTTGCTTAACGACCATATTGGTCTGCGTGCATTTACTCCGTGCCCTCTCGTGGATTGCGTCGTGGGACTCTGCTACGACAAGTGGCGCCCGAACAGGGACCTTCCCCCGGACCAGGGGCCTTCGGCCGGAGACTGCGGAGAAGCAGCGGACAACGGCACGAAAGGAAAGGGACGAGAGGAAGCCAGCTGTAGAGTGCTGCCCCGGCACTGGATTTTCACACCGGCAGGAACGGATGCGGTAAGCCCAAGATTTATCGCTAGCTGAGGAAAAACCTGGGTAGGGCTGCCCAGGCAGCTGGGGAGGAGATGGGGGCTACCCTGACTAAGACAGAAGAGGCAGTGGTGAAACTCCTCCAACATATTCTCTCTACGAGAGGAATTAAATACGATGAAGCTGTATTGAAGCAATTACTGCTCTGGGCAAAGGATAAAGGACATTTTGAGACTTTTAATGATGTTTTTGAAGTGACCTTATGGGAGAAGATTGGCGCGTCTCTCTGGGATGCGGTAGCTAGTGGTGATAAGGACACAGTAAAATTGTCAACTACGTGGAAATTAGTAAGTGAGGCGTTAAAAGAAATGAAAGCAGAGAGAGAAGTTACACACACAGCTTTTATGACTCTAGGACCGCAGGCATCTGCTACTGCGACTCCCTCGCCTGCTGCTACTCCCTCAGTGCCTGTTGCTACTTCGCCTGCTACTCCCTCGCTGTTTACGGGACAGATAGCTCCAAGGGCCCCAGTAGCAATGCCAGTTGCAGCTCCTTTACCGTCACGGGTACAGACAGCTCTGACACAAGCTGAGGAGCGAAAAGCAGGTCCAGAGTCTGCAAACGACGACAAAGAGAATCGGCCAAAATCCCCTTCTCTCATTGAACTTTCTACGGATGAGGTTAAACAGGAGAGCAAGAAGGAGAATGAATTTGCTCTGTATCCACCTTTACCGGATTCGCCATTTCCAGAGACACCAAAGCCAGTAGTTCTGCAGTCGCATGGATTGAAAGAGAAAGGATCGTTACCACCTCAAAAGGCTGCAAAAGATGGACGTGAACTTGATATGGCAGAGCTTGGTAGATGACTGGAAGAATTAAAACAGGAATTGCAGCGCCGTCCAGTCAACACACCGGAACAAGTGACTATATCTCCCCCAAACCCTCCTCTGTATTCGGGACAAGTATTAGGGCCACCTCAACCACCTCAACCTCCTTTACAACTACCTCAACAATCTCAACTACCTCAATTCCCTATTCCACCTTTAGATAAGGGATGGGGGGGTGGTCAGGGCGGTCTGCATCCATCTGGTAATGTGGGAGAGGGAAGGCGTCTGTTTGCGTGTACGGGGGAAGGGGGAGAAGGGAGGGGAGGAGTGCAATGGAAAGGGATCATTCGGGATGCATTATTAGAAGGAGTTATATTTCCACAGGCATATCCTGTGCATGTAGGTGTGGGTCCTGAAGGAAAAAATGTTTGGCAGCCATTAGATTGGAAAATTATCAAAGAGGCACGTCAGTCTATACAGTCGAATGGCTTGAGCTCTCAATATACACAGGCTTTGCTTAAACATATTTTCACAACTAACCTTCTTACGGCAAATGATATTTGGCAATTAGCGTCTATGTTGTTGTCTCCTTCTCAAATGTTGCATTTTCTTAGTGCCTGGACTAGTGCTTGTCATAAAATAGCTAATACACCTAGGGGTCGAGATGAACCTCTTTTTAATATTACAGCACAAATGCTGTTAGGAGAAGGTCCTTTTGCTACTGTAAATTGGCAAGCGCAGTTTAATGTTGAGGCATTAGCAGCAGCTCAGGATGGAGCATTTCAAGCGTTAATGTCGGTTCCTAGTGAAGGTGTTCAACAAGCGTATACCAGAGTTTTTCAACAGATAGGAGAACCATATGGTAAATTTATAGATCGTCTGTATGCAGCTTTGCGAAGCACACCTGATTTAGATGAAAGAACTAGAGACAAATTAATGGATGTTCTTGCTTATGATAATGCAAATGAGAAAACTAGAAAGGCATTGGCACATTTACCGAGAGGTGCAGGTGTTGCAGCTATGCTGGAAGCAGTGGACAGAATGTTAGGTGTAGAACAGGCTCAGGTTATGGCTGCTGTAGTTGGAGCAACAGTGAAACCTTTGCTGGGAGCAGGAGCAAGGGCTAAGGAAAAGTGCTTTAAATGTGGAAAGATGGGACATTTGAAAAGAGATTGTAGACAGGGATCTGGAAAGTGGTGTGCTAATTGCAAAAGGTCAAATCACAATACAACAGAGTGTAGACGAGTGCAGGGAAACTTCCAGCCGAGCGCGCCGCGCCCGCGCGCGCAGACAGCAAGTCAGGGTGCTTGGACCGCCACTCCGCGGCTACAAGAGGAAGTGCCGGAGTGGATGTGGAAACAAAATTAGACATATACTTAACAGACAAACAAGTAACTGTGGTGGAAACTAACATGAAAAGACCTTTAGGACATGGTTTAAGTGCGTTACTTCTTGGACGATCATCTATTTCTAAACAAGGAATAATTGTACTGCCAGGGGTTATTGATGCAGATTATACAGGACAAATATGTGCTATGGTATACACCTTATGCCCGCCTGTATTTATTCCAAAGGGTCAAAAGATTGCTCAGTTAGTTCCCTTTAAAGGCTGTGTTCCGAACGCGGAAGACAAAGACAGCGGGGAGGGTTGTTTCGGATCAACTGGACAGGCATTGGTTAATCTTGCTATTGACATCACGAGAAACCAACCGCGTGAAAGAGTAACATTAAGGAATCAGCACGGGGAAGAAAGACAGATCTCTATGCTAATTGATACAGGAGCTGATGTTACAATTATTGCACAGCAACACTGGCCACACACTTGGGCTGTGCAAGTGGCTCCAGTAGCAATAGCTGGAGTTGGGGGTTGTACTTTACCAATGATGAGTCAGCAACCGGTACAGCTACAATTTACAGATGGAGTCTGTGTGAATGTTAGACCCTATGTTATGAGGGTGCCAGTATCTCTTGTGGGACGGGATGTGTTAACACAATTGGGTGCAAAATTGGTAACGCCTTTTTAGGAGCGGTCACTGAAAAAGGGCCCGTCCTACCTTTAAAATGGAAAATGGAAACACCAGTATGGGTGGATCAGTGGCCGCTTAGATCAGACAGGCTGCAACAGATTGAACTGTTAGTCCAAGAACAGCTAGAAGCAGGACATATCAGACCATCCACAAGTCCTTACAATACTCCAATTTTCACTATTCCGAAAAAATCAGGCAAATGGCGATTGCTTCATGATTTGCGGGCCATAAATGATATTATGGAAGAAATGGGAGCATTACAGCCTGGACTACCTACTCCTACCATGATTCCAGAAGGTTGGCAAATTTTAGTAATTGATTTAAAGGATTGTTTTTTCACAATATTTTTACATGAAAATGATTGTGCCAAATTTGCATTCACAGTTCCTAGTATTAACAAGCAGGAACCTGCTAAAAGGTATGAATGGATAGTCTTACCTCAAGGTATGAAAAATTCTCCTACATTGTGTCAATTATATGCTGCATGGGCTTTACAACCTTTTCGCCAAAAGTTTCCTAACCTTTTGATTTATCATTATATGGATGATATTTTGATTGCTGGTCAGGATTTGAAGGTGGAATTTGTGTTACCAATGTTAGAAAAAATGCTAGAACAACGGGGACTGAAAATTGTCCCTGAAAAAATACAAAGATCGGAGCCTTGGAAATACCTAGGCTGGGAGGTAACTAAGCAAACAATACGACCTCAAAAAATCACTCTAAAAGTGGATATATCAACATTGGCTGATGCTCAGAAATTGTTAGGAGAATTGCAGTGGGTTCATAATACTTGTGGCATTACAAATGATGATATAGCACCATTGATGCCATTGCTTGGACAAAACCCTGATGTCACTGTGAGCCGTACTCTCACAGCAGATCAACAGACAGCTATAGACAAAATTGCACACAAGATGGCAACACAGGACGTGGCTTGCATTACTGAAAATGAGCCACTCTCAGCAATTATAGCAAACACATCACTGGAAAACAAACATTTGAAAGCTTTAATAGTTCAATTAAATCCAATTGTTAAAATCATAGAATGGGTTTTTCCACCTTTTCATCCTAGGACAACAATCTGTACCAGAGTGGAAGCAATAGCACAACTGATTGTTAAAGTGCGTAAAAGAATTACAGAAATTAATGGCCTGGATCCAGATTCTATCTATGTACCTATCAAGAAGGAATATCTACAGTGGTTAACAAATCAGTCAACTATTTTTCAAATGGCTTTACAGGACTTTAGTGGACAATTGTTGGTACATTTACCAAAAGATAAAAAGCTACAGTTTATTTACAAACAGGATTGGGAAGAACAACCTATCAGATCAGAGATACCTGTATCTGGACTAACTGTTTTTACTGATGCAGGAAAACGGTCACACTCGGCAGTTATTACCTGGCAAGAGGATGGACAATGGAAACATTGCAAATTCTCAGAACAGTCTGAGGACTCATTGCAGACACTTGAACTTTTTGCAATATACCAGGTTTTTGTAAAATGGAAGGATTCACCTGTAAATATTGTAACAGATTCTCTTTATGCCGCAGGCATTGTAAATCGAATTGAAAGAGCTTTTATACGTCCAGTGAAAAATATGCGACTTCACACCATTTTGCTACAGTTGCATCAAGCAATAAACCTCAGAGTGGTATCTTATTTTGTCACTCGCATTCGTAGTCATCAATTTGATCAAGGCTTGAGCATTGGCAATAATAAAGCAGACACACTTGTGTCCTATACACAAGTCTCACCAAATTTATTTGAACAAGCTCGCCTCTCTCATCAATTCTTTCATCAATCAGCAAAAATGTTAGCGAAACAATTTCAGCTTACCATGGCACAAGCACGCGAATTGGTCAGTGCTTGTCCTAATTGTCAGAAAATTGGCATGGGAATTGGAATAGGAGTAAATCCTCGAGGCTTGAGTGCATTGCAACTTTGGCAAATGGATGTTACTCACATTGCAGAATTTGGAAGGCTCAAATATGTTCATGTATCTATTGATACGTTTTCACATGTGATATGGGCTACAGCGCAAACTGGGGAAACTGGTCGTCATGTCAAACGACATTTACTTGCTTGCTTTGCAAGTCTTGGGGTTCCACTACAGATTAAGACTGATAATGGGCCAGCATACTGTTCACAGATTTTTCATAAATTTTGTCAACTATGGGGTATTACACATGTCACTGGGATTCCTCATTCGCCTACGGGTCAAGCGATTGTGGAACGTGCTCATGGTATATTGAAACAGCTTCTGCAAAAACAAAAAGGGGGAGAGGAGACTGAACCTTCTGAGAGACTTGCAAAAGCTGTTTATGTACTCAATCATCTAACTTTAGCAGGAGATAAGGAGCGACCTCCAATAGTAATACATTGGGAGGCAGTTCGACAGGGAGCAAGTTATGTGCAAAACAAGGGCAAAGTGTGGTATAGGGAACCAGGTACTAACGAGTGGTTGGGACCAGGGGAACTGTTACTAATGGGTCGAGGTTATGCTTCTGTCTCTACAGGCACAGGTGTACGGTGGTTTCCGATCAAGTGCATTAAACCATATATGGAGGTGGAATCCAGATCCAGAGATCCGGCAGAGAGAACAGCACCGAGCACTGAGAGTATTGACTCCATACCTAAAGAGATTGAGGATTGCGACATCATCGTTGAGCAATCTTGAAGATATCCTCACGTCATTACCACCTTTACGTGTAACAGCTGAAGAGGAAGTAAAATTGGCACGGGGCTGTGATGGACATAAACAGGGTTGTAGACCATGGGTTCTAAAAAAGTGTAATGTATGTGGGAAAAGTAAGTGGCGGGTTATTCGACCATCTGAGCCGTGGTAGAGACATTTTTGGTGTGTAGTATGTGTTAGATGGGCTAGAACAGAAAGTTCGTTAGAATCACACAGAATCACAGAATCACAGAATGTCAGGGATTGGAAGGGACCTCGAAAGATCATCTAGTCCAATCCCCCTGCCGGAGCAGGATTGCCTAGACCATATCACACAGGAACGCGTCCAGGCAGGTTTTGAATGTCTCCAGAGAAGGAGACTCCGCAACCTCTCTGGGCAGCCTGTTCCAGTGTTCAGTCACCCTTACAGTAAAGAAGTTTTTCCTCAAATTTAAGTGGAACCTCCTGTGCTCCAGCTTGCACCCATTGCCCCTTGTCCTGTCAAGGGATGTCACTGAGAAGAGCCTGGCTCCATCCTCATGACACTTGCCCTTTACATATTTATAAACATTAATGAGGTCACCCCTCAGTCTCCTCTTCTCTAAGCTAAAGAGACCCAGCTCCCTCAGCCTCTCCTCATAAGGGAGATGTTCCACTCCCTTAATCATCTTCGTGGCTCTGCGCTGGACTCTCTCTAGCAGTTCCCTGTCCTTCTTGAAGTGGGGGGCCCAGAACTGGACACAATACTCCAGATGCGGCCTCACCAGGGCAGAGTAGAGGGGGAGGAGAACCTCTCTTGACCTGCTAACCACACCCCTTCTAATAGAGCCCAGGATGCCATTGGCCTTCTTGGCCACAAGGGCACACTGCTGGCTCATGGTCATCCTGTTGTCCACTAGGACCCCCAGGTCCCTTTCCCCTATGCTGCTCTCCAACAGCTCTGTCCCCAACTTGTACTGGTACATGGGGTTGTTCTTGCCCAGATGCAGGACTCTACACTTGCCCTTATTATATTTCATTAAATTTCTCCCCGCCCAACTCTCCAGCCTGTCCAGGTCTCTCTGAATGGCTGTGCAGCCTTCCGGCATCTCAGCCACTCCTCCCAGTTTTGTGTCATCAGCGAACTTGCTGACAGCGCACTCTAATCCCTCATCCAAGTCATTAATGAATATATTGAATAGAACTGGTCCCAGAACCGACCCTTGCGGGACTCCGCTAGACACAGGCCTCCAACTGGACTCTGTCCCGCTGACCACTACTCTCTGGCTTCTTTCCTTCAGCCAGTTTACAATCCACCTCACTACCCGATCATCCAGACCACACTTCCTCAGTTTAGCTGCGAGGATGCTGTGGGAGACCGTGTCAAACGCTTTACTGAAATCGAGATAGACCACATCCACAGCTTTACCATCATCTATCCACCGGGTTACATCCTCATAAAAGGCTATCAAGTTGGTTGAGCAAGACTTCCCCTTGGTGAAGCCATGTTGAGTGCCCCTAATGATCCCCCTGTCCTTGATGTGCCTAGAGACAGCACCAAGGACAAGTTGTTCCATCACCTTTCCGGGGATGGAGGTGAGGCTGACTGGTCTATAGTTACCCGGGTCCTCCTTCTTGCCCTTTTTGAAGACTGGAGTGACATTCGCTTTCCTCCAGTCCTCAGGCACCTCTCCCGTTGCCCACGACTTAGCAAAGATGATGGAGAGTGGCCTAGCAATGACTTCCGCCAGCTCCCTCAGCACCCGTGGGTGCATCCCATCAGGGCCCATGGATTTATGGACGTCCAGGTTGCTTAATTGGTCCCTGACCCAGCCCTCATCAACCAAGACAGATTCCTTCTCTATCCTGACTTCTTCTGAGGCCTCAGGGGTCCAGGGCGCCTCAGGACAGCCTCCAACAGTATAGACAGAGGCAAAGAAGGCATTCAGTAACTCCGCCTTCTTTTTATCCTCTGTCTCCAGGACCCCCACCTCATTCATCAGTGGGCCTACATTGCCTCTAGTGTTGGCTTTATCTGCAATGTATTTGAAGAAGCCCTTTCTGTTGTCCTTGACCTCTCCTGCAAGGTTTAATTCCAAGGAGGCCTTAGCTTTCCTAGTTGCCTCCCCACATCCTCTGATAACAGACTTCTATTCCTCCCAAGTGGCCAGCCCCTCCTTCCACGATCTGTACACTATCTTCTTCCACTTGAGTTTGCCCAGCAGTTCCCTGTTCAACCATGCAGGTCTCCTGGTACCCTTCCTTGACTTCCTACCTGTTGGGATGCTCTGATCTTGAGCTCGGAAGAAGCAGTCCTTGAACGCTAACCAACTATCTTGGGCCCCCTTACCTTCTAGTACCCTGTCCCATGGGATTTCCCCTAGCAATTGCTTGAAAAGGCCAAAGTTGGCCCTCCTGAAGTCCAGGGTTGTGATTCTGCTAGCTATTCTGTTCCTGCCACAAGAGATCCTGAACTCTACCATCTCATGGTCGCTACAACCAAGGCTGCCCTCAACCTTCACCTCTTCAACCAGACCCTCCTTGTTAGTGAGGATAAGATCCAGCAGCGCTCCTCTCCTAGTTGGCTCATCCACCATTTGCATCAGAAAGTTATCATCAACGCACTGGAGGAACCTCCTGGACTGAGGATGGCTGGCTGAGTAGGCCTCCCAGCAAATATCAGGGTAGTTGAAATCCCCCACAACAACCAGGCCCTGTAATTGCGAGACTGCTCTCAGCTGCCTGTAGAAGGCCTCATCACCCTCCTCATCCTGATCCGGTGGCCTGTAATAGACACCCACAACAGTATCACCCCTGCCAGCCTGCCCCTTAATTCGCACCCACAAACTCTCAACTCGCTCCTGATCCGCCTCTGGACAGAACTCAATACATTCTAGCTGCTCACTCACATAAAGAGCAACTCCACCACCTCTCCTTAGCGGCCTGTCTTTCCTGAACAGGCCATAGCCATCCACGACCACATTCCAGTCATGAGAGGCGTCCCACCAAGTCTCTGTAATTGCCACTGGATCATAGCCCCCCGACCGAACACGGATTTCTAACTCCTCCTGCTTATTCCCCATGCTGCGTGCATTGGTGTACAGGCATTTCAGGGAGCGAGCTGGGCACACCGATTTCATCCCAGATTCACCCCCTGATTTCACCCCAGGGGTATGGGGGGCCTCCTGGTCTACCTCAACACTAGAGCATTGCCCCAGTGGTGCAAGCCCAGCTACCACCCCATCCCCCTTCGAATCTAGTTTAAAGCTCTCCGAATGAGCCCTGCTAATTCCTGTCCCAGAACCCTTTTGCCCCTACGACATAAACCTTTCCCATGTATCACTGTCACGCCTGTTGTCTTATAAAACCAGCCATTATCAAAGAACCCAAAGCCCTGCCTGTAGCACCAGTCTCGTAGCCAGGCGTTAATAGAGAGAATCCTACTATTCCATCCCACGTCATCACCTGAAAATGGAAGGAGGGAGGAGAAAACAACTTGTGCCCCAGACTCTTTCACCAACCGTCCTAGGGCCTTGTAGTCTTTCTTCATCCCTTTCAGACTACGGGATGCAGCTTCTTCCCCACCTGTCTGGAAGATCAGCAGGGGGTAGTAGTCTGTGGCCTTCACCAGGCTGGGGAGTTGCCTGGTGATATCCCTGATTCGGGCTCCAGGCAGGCTGCAGACCTCCCTGTGATGGGGGTCAGCTCTGCATATTGGGCCCTCAGATCCCTTTAGGAAGGAGTCTCCAACCACTAAAACTCTTCTCTTCTTCCTTGTGGAGGAGGTAGCTATACGCCCTATCAGGCAAGTCAGGCAATTCAGTTATTATCTTTTATTATTTATTTTTATTATTTTTTATCAGTTAATTATTCAGTTATTATCTTTTATTATTTATTTTTATTATTTTTATTATCAGTTATTATCAGTTAATATCAGAAAGTCAGGCAATTCAGTTATTAGGGAAAGAGGCTTATTCACTTGGGAGATTTGATGCTCCAGCACTTCATGTGGCACAGAGAATTGGCGATTATCAACAAATTCACATAGCTGAAATAGCTAGCACGTTACACAGACGCTTGCTAGAGCAGCAAATTGTATTGGCAGGAAGTGTGGTTAAAATACATTGTGGAGAAAAAATTAACATACCACGATCATGGGAAGTTTCTCCCAAGGATTGGGAGCGACAACAGTTGCGATGGTCTTGTACATCTCGACCATTGCGCAAGCGGTGATAGACATCAGACAAAATATCTGGGTTACCATTGCAAATGCGACTGGACAACAATCATTTTGCTTGTCCATGGCAACTCCTGGAGATCCTTTTCGTACTTGCCTGATAGGTGTTCCTGTTTTTAATCCAATCAGTTTTCAAGGCTACATACAAAACCCTACTCTTGCTACAATGAGTGCAACAACAGCTAGTCAATGTGCAAACTCCATGAATCCAGGTGTCAACTATACTGCCTGGTGGCAGGGACAGATAATCATGTCACTTAATCACACTATGATAGAACCACAGGAGCTAGATTTATTAGGTGCTTTAGGGCCTACCTATGGAGCAGCCATGTTTAAAAGTGACAAGGCAATTGCTCATGTTTGCATTGATGACAATACGCTACTATATGCTGTGCAAGATGTATCTCCAAAAAATGAGTTATATACAGGAACAGGGAAAAATGACTTCTGTCCATTGGAGTGTCGATATTCTGATACGAAAGGAAACAACATGTTAGGCCGGAAATTACCAAGAGGCTTGTTTTTAATTTGTGGTGATCGAGCCTGGCCAGGGATTCCTAGTAGACCAGTTGGAGGTCCATGTTACCTAGGGAAACTTACTCTGTTTCGACCTTCAGTGGGAAAATTGGTAAACAAAACAGTATGGAACTACATAGCCTCTCGGAAAAAGCGTGCGGTATTACCGCTGGGACCAGGATGCAATGATAATGTACGATACTGGGACAGACCTACTAATCTCATTGCTGCTTTGTTTGCGCCAATAGGGACTGCGAAAGCGTTACAAATAACAAAAACACTAGGGTGTTGGACAGCTAAACAATTAAATATAACCTCTGAGATACTTTCAACTTTAGCTACTGATGTTGACAGTATTAGACATGCGGTATTACAAAATAGGGCTGCAATTGATTTTTTGCTTTTAGCTCAAGGGCATGGATGTGAGGATGTAGAAGGAATGTGTTGTATGAATCTTTCAGATCATTCTGTTTCTATTCACCAACATCTTCGGCAACTGAAGGACAACATAAACAAACTTACTGTATCAACATCACCCTTACTGGACTGGTTACAATCTATAGGCATTACAGGATGGGTAAGGGAATTGTTGGTACAGGGAATAACTGTGTTGGTTGTTGTAATAATTGTCTTGCTAATAATGGGATGTGCAATGAGTTGTATCAAGCAAGCATTGCTGAAAACGTTCCATCAGACCTGGCTCGTTCAAAAACAAAAAGGGGGATTTGTGGGGTTTCTATGAGACAATGGTCACGTACTGAACAAGCCATGTCCAAGGGGGTGGTAGTAGGTGGTGATGAACTGACCAATCATAACGACGAGCAAGGACCTTGGCTACTGAGACAAGTGAAATATGTAGAAGTCGAAACAAGATTGATACAAGAAGAATGTCATGACAGCATAGTATGGCCTGTTAGCATAAACCAATCAGAACTAATATAGAGGCGCGTGGACAAAGCATGCTCACCAATCATATTAGTACATGTAAGGTATGTTAACCAATTAGGATTAAGACGACACGCACACGGAGCGTGCACGGTAGTGAAATAGTATAAATGTACCCTCAGATACGCGAATAAAGGAGATTTGCTTAACGACCATATTGGTCTGCGTGCATTTACTCCGTGCCCTCTCGTGGATTGCGTCGTGGGACTCTGCTACGACAGCTGATCTCACCTGAATTTATGTAATCAGATGTCTGTATTAAAGATTTCTTATTACATGTAAGAAGCACCCTATCATTTACAAAATTTACCTTATGGGTGTCCAATAATCACGTGGGCTAGCTCCCGTGCGCTAGGCTGCTATATCCCACAGACAAGTGGACTTTGCATTTCCATGGCTGCCAGTCTGTTTTCCTTCTGTTGGTATCTTGACTCTTACAGACAGTTACAGCTTAATGAAACCAGGATGAAAATATCAAGAGTATCCACACCTTCATGACTGATCCTCTTTGTTGGATGGTGCTCATATACAGACTGCTCAAAGACAGTGACATTTGTGCATTCTCTGTCACTTTGCAGCAAAAGAGTTGATGTCCTGAGCTGGGAGTGAAGAATTTCGGAGAGCTTCCTTCTCCTTCCCCTCCTCTGTGGCGTTAAGTACTAGCATCCATGTGGAATGTAATACAGTCACACGGCAACCCACCCCTCTCTTTACCTGGGGACTGTATCCTCCCTTGGTAGAAAAACAAAAGTCCTCTTTTCTAGAGCTTTTGTCCGGCATTGACAGCCTTCCTGTGTTTTATTAACACTGTAGATGGTATTTGTTGAACAGGATATGTACTTACTGAAATATCTGTCTCCTGAAAGGATTATTGTTCTTTGATATTTTTTTTCTGTTGGGTCACTGGAAGTTTATTCCCATATACTTCTTCATTGGGAATTATGTTTTTGTAAGTTTTTTTAAGAAGATTTTTTATTACAGTTTTTTTTAGGGTTGAGGCGTCTTTTTAAAGTCTCATGGTTTAATTGCAAACTGTCAGGGCAACACCATAGTTCCTGGAAATTGAAGGATAATCCTTTGAAATACAAAAGGTAACCAGAATAAACAAAGAGAGAAATTAAGTTACTGAAATGGCTGTCAGTGTCAGCATCTCAACTGACTGGGGAAAGACAGTCTTAGAGAAATACATTAAGAAAATGCAAACTAAAGACAGGATTTTCTCAGGGAACTATAATCTTTTCCACTCTAGATCTTAGCCATTATTTTATATTAGTTGTGCATGATTTTTTTCAGCTTGCAGAAGATATTTTGTGTACTTGCACTGCATTCCCATTTGAAAATGTCAGTAATTTAAAGTGTCATCCTATCACGCAATGATGTGATTCAAAAGCGTTTTAAGAAGTTTAATCACTTTGATGTTCTCTTTTGTTTTTTTTTTTTCAATCTGTTCAATAACTTGGACTCCATATGTAGTAAGGTCAGATCATATCACTGCAGTGTGTAGCGTTGAATGCAAAACTGGGACCTACCATCTGCGAATTGCCATGTTCAAACAATTGTTTTTCCAGCGCAGTGGGCAGTAAGTGAAAAAGAACATCAGTTGGAGGAAACCCACAGTCGAGTCATACAGCCAACAGCCATCCTCGTCAAACAGAAGTTCCCCATTTGACTGATAGGAAAACCAAAGCACAGGAAGCCATATCACCAGACTGCAGGTGTTTCCAGGGCAAACATTACAGTTTTATGGGTCTGCCATAGAAACGTCTGCTACACTGGGGCTGGGATTTCTAGGTGTTACCATAACACAGATAATAACACTTAACACCAATGGTAAAGGCAGAGGCAGGAGCTGGGCTTGAATCCCCTGATTTGCAGTCCCAGAAATTGCATGCTAGTTTATTATGCCTTATCTCTTCAGACCAACTGAAAGTGCTAGTATTTTTCTTGGAGGATAGAGATTGACAAGCACCAGCTAAGGAGGAGAGCCAGGAGGTAATGTTCTGATATCTTATTTGTTGGCCACACTCCCTTTAGACTGGTTCATTTTATTAATGCTCTTTCTTCCTATTATTGTCTCTTTTAGTAGAGAGTTATAAATTCTGACCATTTTCCTTTGAACTGATTCCTAATCCATGTTTCTTGTTTAGGAAAATCAAGTGTATTTGAAGGTAAAGTTAGCGTTTTCCTAATATTTCCGTTGCTTTGTTGTTGTTACTGCTCTGATGTGGGAAGACCTATTGGCCCACAGACATAACTCCCTCTTTACACACAGCTGGCAAATGAAAACAATATCAGAACATCTCCATGACACACAAGGCTTTTATACAGTGATGTTTCATACTTTACTGCAGTTTCCTTTGGAAATGCTTAAAACAACTACATCTGTTTCCTTTCATTGGGATTTTGTGTTCTTTAAGCCAAAAGGAGGGGATAAAACTCATTAATTCTGAACAATAATTGCAATGTCTTATGTAAATATTTTTTACACTGCAGGGTTTTTTTTCCTTTCCACTAAAAATATAAAATAGCTTGTCTGTTCAATGTAATGAGAGTTCCTGGATACTTCTGCATTGCTATTATGCACAAATACTTGAACTAAATTTAAACAATCTGGCTCAGATGTTGGTATCAAGCTAGCTGTGACTACACAGAAAGCAGTACAGAGCCAGACGCCTAACGGCAGGAGAGGGCACAACATGGGTTTAATTTACCATGTTTCTCAAATGCATTTTGCATCCTACAGTGACTGTCAGCCTGTCATAGCTAGACTGCTACCAGCCTGAGTACATCCTTCCTGAAAATGCAGTAGAGACCCACCTCTTAAGGCAGACACCATAGCTATGTCTCAGCCTAGGGCCAGAGAGCACCTGGCAGCCTTCTGTGGCACTGTACAGAAAAGGTGGTGAGTGCAGTCATAAGCCAAGTACAGGTTTTTGAAGGCAACCTACATTTTGCTAATATTACAGAGGGGTAAAATAGAGTCGTCCAAACTACAACATCTAATCCAAAACAAAAAAGCAATGCCATCTCTCCCCTTGTCTAAGGACTGGGTCTGTCTCTGGATCAATTTGTGTTTGTCAGACCAGTGCTTTTCTAACAGATACGTACAGCTGTGGTCTAGTGTTCCCTGCTTAATAAATTATTTGCTATTCATCTCTCTTTAAATCACTCTTAATCCAGGCTAAGATAAAGTGCAAATCAAAGCATTTAAAACATTTAGAGTAGATGGTATGTTTAAAAATGTTTATAAATAAAAGCGTTAAAGAAAAACAAAAAAAAAGCCTTGCAGATGAGGCAGCCTCTCAGAGATCAAGTCTGCTCACCAAGAGCTTGCCGCCTGCCCAGATGTCTGCCTGCTTGCCCTGGGTTCCAGAAAGGCAACTTTTTCTCTCCTGAACAGAATGACACTAGTTGTCCATCTGGTCTGTGACATTTATGCAGGGCTGGGTTGCTCTCTTTTATCCTCTATTACTGGTAATACTGCAAATACATTTGGTTAACTTCTTTGAGTCCACACTTCAGAAGTCCTATTCCTTCTCTGAGTTACCTGAAAAATACCCATAAGAAAGTGTGAATCCTGTATCTTCACGTGTCCCCTCTGCAGCTCTCCGCAATACCTCTTTTCTAATTTACATGATACATGCATTGGAATGTCTCAGACTAGATGCTTTCTATCATGTTCTGTACTGTGCTGGAAAAAAAGGCACATGTTCATGACCACAAGAGGAGTCCAGCAGCATCCCTGGCACTTCAGCTACCTCAGGATTTCCCTACCCTGATTCCTGTTAGAGCTTAAGACAGCAAGGAAGTCTTTGCTTCCACAGGATACACCTCTGAGTACATATGACAGAGGAGATGAAAGAGTATTGGGGCAGAGTATCACAGCTTTTGATTGAATGAAAAAATGCTATTCTAAACCACTCATTTGTTTTTGGAGTGTTCGTTGTGAGACTTCTAATATGGACATGAAAGACAAAATGAACAGGGTGATTGAAACATAGGTAAGGAGTGGACTTTCTTCACAGAACTGAGGAAGTGTCTTTTTCGGAGAGATCAGGATTGGAAATACCACAGCACTGTCATATGTGAAGAGGACATTCATCTGCCCTTGAAATACTGCTGCAGATAACAGAGAAGACATGAAATTTTTAAACAATATTTTCCAAAACAATGAGACCCAAGTTGTGTCTCAGAGTAATCCCAATCTGGGATATTTGGCCTGGGACTGAGTTCATTTACTGGATATGAACATAAGTTTTAAAAAAAAAATCCATTTATTGTCAACTAGTCTGTTGTTCTCATTTTAGCGTCCTCATCCTTTATCATTTTCTGTCACTCCCTCTTCCATAGTTTAACATTGTTCAAACCCCCTTTTTCACTCCAAAGAGTCTGTGTAGATAAATCCCAGGAACCATGTAAAATGACCACAGAAAACTGAGAGGTACAATCGTTGCTGTGTACCTGAAATGAAAACTGAACATATGGGGAGTGAACGGCATCAGTGGAAACAGGCCATTTTGGCATTTACTTCCTTCTGGCATTAAATAAGATTAAAAAGTAAAGAGTGAGATACAGCTTACTATATGCAGAGACAGAAGAGGGGAGAATAATATTACAGCTGATGCCAGATGGTAAAAATAATTCCTTAAGATGGTACATTTGATTTCCATTTAGCAATTAATAAAATACTTTTGTTTCATGTTCCCCATTAAGATCTGTAGTATTTTAGATCCATGCATATGAGGAAACTTCCTTTCTATTACCTTTCGGAGAGACTGTATCCTTAAATATTTTTCTCTCCACTTTCCTAAGCTTGTATTTTTTCCTATTTTAAATTTACTCTCTTTAACTGTGACACTGAGACAGACAGCTGTAATGTGACAAGAAGTATGTGAGTCAATGCCATTCGCTGTTTGCTCAAAGAGGTTACTCAAGCTATGACATATCTACTCTTGATAATCTTTTCAAAGGGTGGGCCCTCTCTTTATAAATCTAACATGAAATCTTACCACAACTTGAAGATTCAGGTGCATCAATGAAACAATAATTTAGGACCTGTAGGTTTGGCCATTGCTATTTTTAAGTTTAAAGGCCCATTGCCAAGAGTCATATCCAAAGCTGACCTTCTTTAAGATTGCTATAATCTGCTTTGGAATGTTTCTTGGCTACATTTGCAAAAACTATTCTGGCACAAAGACACTGAAAGACTTCATCAGTTCCAGTATTCATGTAGAAATCTACAATAATTTGGCTCTGATCATGTGGCAGTATATGGAGAGCTTTAGGAAGAATTCTTTCCTCCGAAGCATTGCACAGGGCTTCTCATTTTTCTCGGAACCTGCATTGCACATTGTTAAAGGCAGGATACCAGAACCCATGGAATAAAGTTGCTATTGTGTTTGGAGACACAGTTTTAGAGCCAACACAAAGACCATTCTTTTCCTAAAGCTATGCTGAATATAATAAGCATGAAAATATATTAAACGAGTAGACAGCTTATGCTCCATAGTACCTGGAGAGGACTTAAGTTATAGAAAAAGACATGTTCAAGATCCTAGAAACTGTAGTCAACCAATTGTTGGAGGTTTGAGAAGCTGTCAAGGCAAAAATGCAATAGTACCTGGAAATTTCCGTCACCTTACTGCAGACAAGATGAACATCAACAGCGGCGGCAGCAGTGACAGCGACTTGAGGTTAGTGCGGGGGCGAGGGCGGCATCGGGCTGTAACCGGGCGGTTTTTGTACTCGTGACCCCCGTGGAGCAGCAGCCCCGAGCTGCTTTCCCCCCACCCCAGACCCGGAGGTTCCCGGCAATGAATCAGGAGAGTAGGGGGCGATTTAAGCAATTTAAATGCACCACCCCATGTTGATTGGGTGATTGATTGATTGATTGATTGATCGGGTGATAAAGAGCCTCCTGGAGGGCAGGGACTAGTCCCTGGCCAGAAGGGAGAGAGAGACTCAGCAGTGACTGTATGAGTCAGCAGTGACTGGGTGTGTCCCAGGGCAGGAGAGGCTGCAGTCGTTTGCAGCTCGTTGGGGAGGGCACTGACTCCCTCCCAGTGCACAAGGCGAGGAACGTGCCAAGGAGCTGTGAACCAGAGGTGTCACCAACAGGTATTTCCTAGCTCAGTGAAAGAACAATGGTATCTACCCGGCGGAAGAAAACCAAAATGGATGTGGGAACCCAGACAGAGTTCCCACGGAAGGAGGCGATGGTGCAGGTTGCTGGCTGCAGGGAATGCTACAGCGTCTCTGTGGTGACAGGGGGCTGTGTGCGCTGTGAGCAGGTAGATGATCTGCTCGGCCGAGCGGCACAGCTGCAAAGCCAGGTTGAAAGGCTTCAAGCTGAAGTAGAAAGGCTTAGGAGCATTCAGGAGGCTGAAATGGAGATAGACTGGTGGAGCCTGTACACCAATGCACGCAGCATGGGGAATAAACAGGAGGAGTTGGAAATCCATGTTCGGTCGGGGGGCTATGATCCAGTGGCAATTACAGAGACTTGGTGGGACGCCTCGCATGACTGGAATGTGGTCATGGATGGCTATGTCTTCTTCAGGAAAGACAGGCCACTAAGGAGAGGTGGTGGAGTTGCTCTTTATGTGAGTGAGCAGCTAGAATGTATTGAGTTCTGTCCAGGGGCAGATCAGGAGCGAGTTGAGAGTTTGTGGGTGCGAATTAAGGGGCAGGCTGGCAGAGGTGATACTGTTGTGGGTGTCTATTACAGGCCACCGGATCAGGATGAGGAGGGTGATGAGGCCTTCTACAAGCAGCTGAGAGCAGTCTCGCAATTGCAGGGCCTGGTTGTCATGGGGGATTTCAACTACCCTGATATTTGCTGGGAGGCCTACTCAGCCAGCCATCCTCAGTCCAGGAGGTTCCTCCAGTGCATTGATGATAACTTTCTGATGCAAATGGTGGATGAGCCAACTAGGAGAGGAGCGCTGCTGGAACTTATCCTTACTAACAAGGAGGGTCTGGTTGAAGAGGTGAAGGTTGAGGGCAGCCTTGGTCGTAGTGACCATGAGATGGTAGAGTTCAGGATCTCTTGTGGCAGGAACAGAATAGCTAGCAGAATCACAACCCTGGACTTCAGGAGGGCCAACTTTGGCCTTTTCAAGCAATTGCTAGGGGAAATCCCATGGGACAGGGTACTAGAAGGTAAGGGGGCCCAAGATAGTTGGTTAGCATTCAAGGACTGCTTCTTCCGAGCTCAAGATCAGAGCATCCCAGCAGGTAGGAAGTCAAGGAAGGGTACCAGGAGACCTGCATGGTTAAACAGGGAACTGCTGGGCAAACTCAAGTGGAAGAAGATAGTGTACAGATCATGGAAGAAGGGGCTGGCCACTTGGGAGGAATAGAAGTCTGTTGTCAGAGGATGTAGGGAGGCAACTAGGAAAGCTAAGGCCTCCTTGGAATTAAACCTTGCAAGAGAGGTCAAGGACAACAGAAAGGGCTTCTTCAAATACATTGCAGGTAAAGCCAACACTAGAGGCAATGTAGGCCCACTGATGAATGAGGTGGGGGCACTGGAGACAGAGGATAAAAAGAAGGCGGAGTTACTGAATGCCTTCTTTGCCTCTGTCTATACTGTTGGAGGCTGTCCTGAGGAGCCCCGGACCCCTGCGGCGCCAGAAGAAGTCAGGATAGAGGAGGAATCTGTCTTGGTAGATGAGGGCTGGGTCAGGGACCAATTAAGCAATCTGGACGTCCATAAATCCATGGGCCCTGATGGGATGCACCCGCGGGTGCTGAGGGAGCTGGCGGAAGTCATTGCTAGGCCACTCTCCATCATCTTTGCTAAGTCGTGGGCAACGGGAGAGGTGCCTGAGGACTGGAGGAAAGCGAATGTCACTCCAGTCTTAAAAGGGCAGGAAGGAGACAAGTTAGGGACAGAGCTGTTGGAGACCAGCGTAGGGGAAAGGGACCTGGGGGTCCTAGTGGACAACAGGATGACCATGAGCCAGCAGTGTGCCCTTGTGGCCAAGAAGGCCAATGGCATCCTGGGGTGTATTAGAAGGGGTGTGGTCAGCAGGTCGAGAGAGGTTCTCCTCCCCCTCTACTCTGCCCTGGTGAGGCCGCATCTGGAGTATTGTGTCCAGTTCTGGGCCCCTCAGTTCAAGAAGGACAGGGAACTGCTAGAGAGAGTCCAGCGCAGAGCCACGAAGATGATTAAGGGAGTGGAACATCTCCCTTATGAGGAGAGGCTGAGGGAGCTGGGTCTCTTTAGCTTAGAGAAGAGGAGACTGAGGGGTGACCTCATTAATGTTTATAAATATGTAAAGGGCAAGTGTCAAGAGGATGGAGCCAGGCTCTTCTCAGTGACATCCGCTGACAGGACAAGGGGCAATGGGTGCAAGCTGGAACACAGGAGGTTCCGCATAAATATGAGGAAAAACTTCTTTACGGTGAGGGTGACCGAACACTGGAACAGGCAGCCCAGAGAGGTTGTGGAGTCTCCTTCTCTGGAGACATTCAAATCCCACCTGGATGCGTTCCTGTGTGATATGGTCTAGGCAATCCTGCCCCGGCAGGGGGATTGGACTAGATGATTTTTCGAGGTCCCTTCCAATCCCTAAAATTCTGTGATTCTGTGTTTCTGTGATCCCATGAGGGCAGGCTGAAGAATCTAAATGGTAAATAACGAAAACGGTAACACTTTGGGGGTAAAAAAAAAAGAGAAAGCTCCAAAGAAGAGAAGCAGCCTCTTAGGCCTGAGGAGCGAGCAGGAGCTGGTTCACAGTCTGTTAATTCAGAATCATTCTAGGTCAAGGACCATAACGTGGTGAAAATCCATGTTTTTCTCAGACAGAAAAAGCTAGCCAAAAAAATACACCTCGCTCCACCTCCTCAAAAATGCAGACCATTAGCAGTGACTCTCAGAAAAGTCAGTAAAAGATAAGACACAGCTAATCAGGTGAAGCAACTAACAGGATAAAACAGTTGTGAGAATGAGAGCAAGAAGACTATTTAAGGGAACTATCTTAGAAGACTTAATGTTTTCTTCCAGTTAAAAACCTTCAGTCAAATCACAAAGAAACCAGTGCAGCTAAAAAACAAAGAAAAGAAAGCTATCAGGTTTAAAATTTTATCCTTCAAAACTGGGGGTGAAGTTTAAGAGAAAAATGGAAGAAAGCATAAACATTGGCAAGATAAACATAAAGCCGTAATAAGGAAGGCCGATACGAAGCATGCAATTTACCAAAGGTATGAAAACTAATAACAGAAACTCATTCAGACATCAAAAGCAGGAAACATGCCAGAGAATTGGTGAGCCTGAAAAATGATCTATGAGTAAAAGACATACTCGAGAAACATCAGACTAGAGCAGAAAACTTAAAGTCGACGCCAAGGCTTCACTGTTCACTGCAGAGAAGTTTATGGAGTTTCTCATACCAGGACCATTCTTTACAAAGAGTCTGAGGATTTATCTCAGACTGAAGTGTTGATACAAGAACTTTTGTGCCTAGAAGAAAATGTAAACCACACAATAACTGTTAATCAGGACCATGTGGTATTCACCTAAGTGCTCGAGAGGAACTCCCTGTGAAGGCTATGAACGAACTGTGGTGTACGATATGTTGCTTAAATCAGCTTCAGCACGAGAGAAATATAAGGTGTTAAATACAATGGAAAATTTAAAAGGAACAGAGTTAGTGCATGTATGGATAAATGGTATGTATCTAGGAAGGTCTTGAAGAGGAGAATAAAGCCTTTTAGAGTAAAAGTATTACTTTATAAATCTATTACAGTCCTTTGATCCAGTCACTGATCTTGTAAGTAACGTTGATTCAATTGATATAGTGATTTTATCAACAAGCATTTGACATCTCTCAACAGAGATTCTTAAAGTAACTCAGCTGTCATAGGAGTGGTCACATAGATTATCAATTTGTTAGAAAGTAAAGGGTAAGAGTAAATGGTTGGCTTTTGCAATAGAAAGAGGTTACCAGTAAGGCCCAAGGGAGCTATACTGACTCATGCAGTTCATTAAATTAATTGGGAAGGGACTGAAGAGTGAGGTGATGAAGTCTATAAATGATACAGAATTATTCAGGCTAGACAAAACAGCAAAGAGTTGTAGAAAGATCTCATGATACTAAGTGACTGGGTTCAGAGAAAGTAAATAGGGAACAATTAAGTGTAAGAATTTAATGGCAACTAATGAAAGTATGAGGCAAGCAGTTTAAAGCAAACAAAAGGAAATACTTTTTTCTGCAAATAATTAAAATGTGGAACTTATTGCCACAGGATGCTCTGGAGCCCAAAATTACTTTTAGAAAGTAATTAAGGCAAATTCATGAAAAAACAGCTCATATAGCATGGCTAAACACAACAATGTAGATATAACTCCTGCTTAAGCTCCTAAACAAGTTACTACTGGAAGCTGGGAGGAAAAGCAGTGGAATGGTCATTCTATAATTGCACTATTCTTATATTCTTCCCCTAAGCATTTGCTATCAGCTGAATTATGGCCAAATAAATGAAGAGTTTTGAGCATGACTTCTAAGAATTGGGAATATCCTATTCAATTTGTTTCTTTTTTTGTCTTACCCATCTGTTTGTGTTTGTCTTATCTTGTAGGTTTGGGACAAGGGCATTTATTGTATGTTTATATAGCAGTTAGTTCAATTAGGCCCAACAGCATTTAAAGTGTAGCTCTGAGCTTCCAGATGTTACTGCAATATAAATGTTGAGCTACCTTTCACAGAAAAGCCTTGTCACATTACAAAAACAAACAAACAAAATCCTATATTGAAGAAAATTAAATTGCAATGTCAAGCACTTCAGAGTTCAGAAAGACGTAACTTAAAGTTCTCCAAGCAAGTTTTAACCCTTGCAGTCCAAGCCTGCCAAAGCTATATGGAAATGGAAATTACTACACAGAGGAGAAGCAATCCAGTATAGATGCCATATTTAACGTGGTCTCTTTGTGTATTCATTTATCATTTTATATATGCATTCCATTCATATACACACAAAAAGTCATAAAGTCTAGTGCTGTAGCTGGATCCTTCATTTTACAGTTTCAGCATGAGTAATGGGAGAATGCTAAATGAAAGAAAACTGGAATGAGGAATCTGTGAATCAGAACTGTAAAACAAAAGGGAAGAAGGTGAAGCTTGAGGGAACAGCTTTGTAGAAGTGATGTATTTTCTATTGGTTTGCAAAGAACTTGTGTCATTAGTGAGACAAAATTATTTTCACTGATGAGATTGCGTTTGGGACAGCTGGCTTGTATACATGTGTTCCAGCACTGAGCAGGATGCCATAATTCATAAGAAGTTGTAGGATTTCCTTCATGGTCAAATATAAACATAATAAGAAAAATAATTATTTATTTCTAGTAAAAAAAAACACAGAAATGCATTTAAATGTCTGTGCCCATGTCTTTTGGATGTGAAGAATGAAGGCTGGAAAGTTCACATTCTGAGCAAATGAAGAGAAGTTTCCTTGCTGGTAATTTTCCAGAGAAAGGAGTGTCCAGGGCGGCATTATGTCAGAGAGGCAAAATACAAAAAATGAGAGGTATGGAGAGAACAAATAGCCTGGGACCTCTGTTTCTCCCTGGGGTCTATCTTTCTTCCTTGCAACCCTTTTATTTTAAAACTTTGATCTCTTTGCACCAGGGCTCTCTAGTTACTGAATTGCCACTTTCTGGGTGCTGTTCACCTTATTTATACTACAGTTTCTCCCTCCCCATCTGCATTGATGGCATGATCTGCTACGGGTATCTAAATTAGGACCATCTGAAGTGGAGACTAATGCCTGAAAGTCTTTATCCTTTAAGTTTGTTTTTCCCTTAAGTCAAAATACTGAACAAATTTTGATATAAACAAATACACAATCCATGGTGGAGCTGGGCTGTGCATGTAGTCTGAGTGGTGGCATGGTGGCTAGAAAAGTCCTGTGGGATGTGGTCAGCTTCATTTGACACACTGACAGTCTCCATTTGCATCCTGTTCAGTTGTAAGGTGCAGGATACGATGTTGGGGAAGTTGGTATGTTTCTTGCATTCCCATTGGGAGGCATCGTCTCATCATTGACTAACACCAGAGAAGGTACCGAGGACCATGAGCAATCTTCTCCCAGTCTCAGCATCAACCAGCCAAGTAAGCTTTCCACCAGGAGAGGAAAAAAATGTTCTTTCCTCAGTCCCTTTCTTCTACAATCCCTGCTTTTGAGCAGGGGCTAACTGCTGATCAGGCCTTTCTGTTTTCATCCTTTGCAAAGCTCCAAAAAAAGTCTGGTGTCTCCATGAAATAGCAAACAGAACAAATTGTTTAGCAGGCAGTAGAAAGGCCACATCTTATTAGGGAGGGTTTCCCATGCCCAACCACCCAGCTCTGCATGGTGGAATAGATTTGTAGGGTGAAACAGTTACTCGGCACCCCACAATGCTGAATCGGCCCAGAGCACTCTGCAGAGACGTGAACCAAGCATAGGCTTGCCCAACAGAGACTCTGACAGTGAGTACTCCTTTCTCAGACTTCTGAAGTCTGCATTCAGTTTTCTGTTGCTGATTGTCTGATTATTTGTCCTAATACATTTGTTTACATTTAGCTGCTAAAACAGATGGCTCACCTGGAGTAAAAAGTGTCTCCATTGAGTGTTTTTTCTCTTTTTTTCTTAAATAAAAAATCTGTATACTGTTTTCTTATAGCTGTGTTGTGACTTCTGGGGATACAGTAGAGTAGAGAGCTGGACAGCAGTTTGCTTCCTCATGATTACATGGAATTATTTACTTTTACCTGACAAACCTCTGATTACTAGAAAATGTATCAGTGTACAAGCTAATATCCTACTGCAGGATATTATGGAAGCAAGTGGCTTTGTGAGACTGAGAGGAGGGTTAGATACTTATGAGAATAAGAACAGCATCTGCACTTATGCCAAAGACAATGATAGAAGAAAATGAGGCTTACCAGTGGTTGTGCTTCTGGGCATAAGCTGTTCACCTGTTGAAGTCCATGTTTAAACATCAGCCAGTACTGTGAATTTGAGTTTGTGAATTTAAAGCATCTGAGATAGGCTGATCTCAGTCTTCATACCAGATGATACAACGAAAGCTAACAGTAAGTTGCATCTTCAGGGTAACATTGCTTTTCTTCATGATCATGCTTCATGCTGCTTCTAGGTACTTCTAATGTCACCTGCTGTATTAAATGAAAGATACTCAACATCTCTATTCACGTGGGCCATGAACTGACACGAAAGGGGAGTTTCGCACCGTGGTCAGTCCCTTACTACATGTACAGGTCTGCTTTTGACCTGTAAAAGCAAAAATGAGCTGAGGTTTCCTGCTTGCTCCTAAATAGCCCGTCAGCAAATCCCCAGGTGGCTCAGGAAAGCAGACAAGCACATTTTTGCTGCTGTAACAACTGATTTTTGTCCCTCAGACCATGAGGAGCAGGCTTCAGGCAGGCAAGGCTAGATGAATTTGTTCAGGGACCATCACCTGCTTCCAGACTCTATACTTCCCTGGGTCCCTCTCACATAACTAGCGATACCTTTATCTCATAGAAAGGTAGGCCAGGAGAGTGGGATAGATGAATGAGACAAGTGTCTGTCTCTGAGTAAAAGTGCAATCCTGTGAAGTGCTGAGCTCTCACAGCTCCTGTTAACTCCCACTGTCCCATAATGGTGAAATACTAGTTACCTCTTTGGATTTAGATCATTTTTTGCTTTGTCATTGTAGTCTTTCCTAGGTAAGGACAGACATCTTCTATCCTTACTTAAAACCTTAGGAAGGAAACATAAGGGGAAGACAAATTCCTGTCACACCTGCAGTCTTTCTGAGTTACAGCATAGGCTGCTCAGACTTGATTCTGGGCCAAAAATATATCTCAACTGCTCACTGAAATGAACAGAAGTTAGATAGCACCACACTATTCCATAGGCACCTTGTGAGAATGAAACCATGAAAAATTACATGTCACAGTAGTGAGCAATGAGGAGAGGGATACATATAACTGAAACAGGTTTTGCCTCAAGGAATTTTCTCTCTCGTCCTTCAAGAAACGATTGGGACCTGAGTATACTTGTGCTGTCACAATAGCAATATCTATAGAGTGACCAAAACTTCCTATGAGGATCAAGTTCCCATAAATCTGAATAGGAATTAGGTGCTTATATATCTTACATGCTTAATAAATGGGGTGGAGAGCTATAGGTCTCTTCAGTGAACCTCAAGAGGACACAGTATTATACAACCCTGCAAGGAAATCCCCAAATATTACAGTTGTGTCACCTCCTCTTAGATGGGATGTGCACACTCCCTCAAACACAAAACTCCAGCAGGTTCATGTATGATTCTGAAGTAATATCTTCAAGTATTACATCCTGGCATGTATGCATCCCTGTACCATGGGGATGAAAATGTGTCCTGGAGTTACATATCCCATACTTGCTTTGAAAACCAAAGTCAATTTATTACTTTTTAGACACATGGCTAGAGATTTTAGCAAAGCATGGCCTTGTAAAGGTCAGAAAATGTGTACAAGTTTGCAGACTAACCACAGACATCTAGAAATCACAAGAAGCTTATGCAAAGCTGTTGTCTTGGTATTTCTTTGTGCCATTCCTCATTATTTTTAGAAATGTCTCCCTTAGCTAACATGGAGATTATTCTGCATTTTAATTTGCAATTGTTTTTACATGTACTCTAATTAGTACAAGGTCAAAAGGAAGGCTTTTGAAAGGAGATATGAGGTCTTTGTTGTCACCAGATGACAACATGTTGAAAAGTTAACAACATACCATGGCAGAATAAAAGGGATTTTGCTTTTTGTTTTGCTCCTTAACATGAATTGCTGAGCATTCAGGATTTCTTTGGATCAGGGCTCAGTCATCACTTTCAGAGTGAAGAAATGACTCCTTGACAGGAAAGGGCAAACTAGATTCTTGTTTTCCTTCAATTGTATCAACATTTACAGTGGTCTGAACTACCTCCATTGTAGTTTAAACGCACAGGAAGGGACTCTGGAGAAGGAAATCTTTGTGAGAAGATACCCTCACGCAAGTTCTTAGGAGTTTTTGTGGTTTTTTCCCCCACCGAGGGAAAGGCTTTCTCTCCAGAGGCTATGCTGCAGGGCTTGTCTCCAAATCCTAAACTGGGAAGAAGTCCTTGAAGCTGTCCGTCAGCTTTCCATCTAACATGGTTGCAGTATAATTCCCCTGAAGACTAGCTACGGGAGATTGGGATGTCTTCTTACCCTTGCAGGTCTCAGGAGAGCACAAGGGAGGGTCAAAGGGGGAAAGCAGGTTGATGGGGTTAACCTGAAGCCCTTCCCTCCCATGTGTGATCAAAAAAAAGCAGGGAACAGAGATCCTGCAGATCAATGGGAGAGAACATGAGGCAATGTGACCAGCAACTACTCAGTGTTTGGTTCCACTTAGGAGCCATTTGTGCACTTACTTAGGAAATTTTAGATGTGTCCTTGCAGGCCTAACCTAAAGAAGCCTCTTGTGACTTTCACTGTGTTTCCCTGAGTAAGGATTCCAGTACTTGACAAGAGATTATCCTGAAGTGAAAAGTTTTTCAATGATGTTTTCTGTGTCCCAGTGGGTTTTGTATTTTGTAATACATCAGGACAAGACAGTTTGTGATGACTAGATGAATACCTTTTTTCTTCTGATTTTTTGACATGCAAAAAGATTTAAAATCATGTTGGAGCAATGAAATATCCTGGTTTTATTTAAAATAATGGCACTGTCGCTAGTTTTGAAATACTGAGGACCAGTCATGTCCTCGAGGACTTTCTCACTTCTTATTTGGACAAAGCTCCTCCTTAAACTAAAGCATTCACTAAAAACACAGAAAAAACTTTCAAGACTTGGTATTAAAAGATTAAAGAACAGATTTTCAACAGAAGCTGTGTGACAGAGGTAGATATGGGACCCCAAGATTCCTCAATGAAGTTCAACAAGTGTCAGTAAAGACACCACCATTTCCTGCAAGCTGAATTTGTTGATCGCCATCTGATTACCTGTATCTTCAACAGCCTGTGTCTCAAATAAAACTGATATTGTTGTTAAACTACTGGGTGCTGAAGTCAAGGGATGACAGCAGCTGGGCCTGACTTGCACCTCATGGGAGCTGACAGGAAATACATCATGCAGCTCAAAAGTGACCCTGTCACAAGGTTCAATTAATTAGGTGCTGGGCTCCTCCAAGGGTAGATCAGAGCCACTCAAGCTACCTTGAGTGTGGTGGTAAATGAAATGAGCCATCTCTGCTCAAGGACCACTCTTTGACCTGAGGCCAACTGGCACAGCACAACTATAGGGTGAATTATATTGCTTTACTCTCCAAACAGTGTGGTTGCACCCAAAATGTGTTTTGGGAGCGGTCCTTGTCCTGTGCTAATTCCCAGCTGTAGCTGGGCATTGTCAGGAAGCCTTTGGCAGGCTTTCTGAGTTCAGGCCAAAATCCTGCCAGACCTGCACAGAGACAGCTGGAGAATTACAGCCTTATTCCTGGTTCTGGCCGTGCTCTTATATATGGAGCAAATTCATTTCCCTCTTTAGCTCTACTAACCAGCATGCAGGACGAGATCACTCACTTTCTGACTCATCCCTGCACTCTTCCAACTCACATATGCAGGACGAAGTGTTAGATCCCCGGAAGGAACAGCATAGAATCACAGAATCACAGAATCAATCATGTTGGAAGAGACCTCTGGGATCATCGAGTACAACCATTGCCCTGACACCACCATGTCAACTAGACCATGGCACTAAGTTCCATGTCCAGTCTTTTCTTAAACACATCCAGAGAAGGTGACTCCACCACCTCCCTGGGCAGTCTGTTCCAATGTCTAATGACCCTTTCTGAAAAGAAATGCTTCCTAATGTCTAACCTGAACCTCCCCTGGTGAAGCTTGAGGCTATGTCCTCTTGTCCTGTCGCTAGTTGCCTGGGAGAAGAGGCCGACTCCCACTCCACTACAACCTCCCTTCAGGTAGTTGTAGACTGAAATAAGGTCACCTCTGAGCCTCCTCTTCTCCAGGCTAAACAACCCCAGCTCCCTCAGCTGTTCCTCGTAGGTCAGACCCTCCAGACCCTTCACCAGCTTGGTTGCCCTCCTCTGGACTCGCTCCAACACCTCAACATCTTTCTTGAAGTGTGGGGCCCAGAACTGGACACAGTATTCAAGGTGCAGCCTCACCAGTGCCGAGTAGAGAGGGACGATCACTTCCCTAGACCGGCTGGCTACACCTTTCCTAATAGAGACCAGGATGCCATTGGCCTTCTTGGCCACCTGGGCACACTGCTGGCTCATGTTTAGCCGGCTGTCGATCAGCACCCCCAGGTCTCTTTCCGCCGGGCCACTTTCTAGCCACTGTTCCCCGAGCCTGTAGCGCTGCATGGGGTTATTGTGGTCGAAGTGTAAGACCCGACACTTGTTCTTGTTGAACCTCATGCCGTTGGTCTTGGTCCATCTATCTAACCTGTCCAGATCCCTCTGTAGCGCCTTCCTACCCTCCAGCAGATCGACACAGCGGCAGCAGCGACAGCAGCGGCAGCAGCAGCAGCGGCGGCAGCGGCGGCAGCAGCGGCAGCGACTGAGGTTAGTGTGGGGTGAGATCGGGCTGTAGCGGGCAAGCGGTTTCCGTGCTCTGGCCCCCCCCAAGCAGCAGCCCGAAACCCGCCTGGACCCGGAAGTTCCCGGCAACGAATCAGGAGAGGAGGGGGCGTAGCACCACCCCCTGTGATCGGGTGATAAAGAGCCTCTGGGAGGACAGGGACTAGTCCCTGCCCAGAGGGGAGAGGGGGAGTCAGCAGTGACTGGATGTGTCCCGGGGCAGGGGAGGCCACAGCTGTTTGCAGCTCGCTGGGGAGAACGCTGACTCTCTCCCAGTGCACAAGGAGAGGAAGGTGCCAAGGAGCTGTGAACCAGCCAAGCTGTGAAGGCGCCAAGGAGCTGTGAACCAGGGGTGTCACCAACAGGTATTTCCCAGCTCAGTGAAAGAACAATGGTCTCCACCCGGCAGAAGAAGACCAAAATGGATGTGGGAACCCAGACAGAGCTCCCACGGAAGGAGGCGATGGTGCAGGTTGCAGGCTGCAGGGAATGCTACACCATCTCTGTGGTGACAGGGGGCTGTGTGTGCTGTGAGCAGGTAGATGATCTGCTCGGCCGAGCGGCACAGCTGCAAAGCCAGGTTGAAAGGCTTCAAGCCGAAGTAGAAAGGCTTAGGAGCATTCGGGAGGCTGAAATGGAGATAGACTGGTGGAGCCAGGCTCTGCCTTCCCTGCAACAAAAATGGGAGCACCTGCCGGAGAGCTCCCAGGATCGAGGGACCCCTGTACTCTGCCCCTCTCAGGTGGAAAACAATAACCTAGAGGAGAGGAGTGAGTGGAGGCATGTCTATGGCCGTGGCAAAAGGCGAGTGCCCTCCTTGCCTACCTTGCCTCCACAGGTGCCTCTGAGAAATAGATATGAAGCCCTAGTGGAATACAGCCAGTCCAATGGGGATGTGGTGGAGAGGCAACCTATATCAGAGGTCCCACCACAGTCAGAAAAACCTGACAGGTGTATAGCTACCTCCTCCACAAGGAAGAAGAGAAGAGTTTTAGTGGTTGGAGACTCCTTCCTAAAGGGATCTGAGGGCCCAATATGCAGAGCTGACCCCCATCACAGGGAGGTCTGCAGCCTGCCTGGAGCCCGAATCAGGGATATCACCAGGCAACTCCCCAGCCTGGTGAAGGCCACAGACTACTACCCCCTGCTGATCTTCCAGACAGGTGGGGAAGAAGCTGCATCCCGTAGTCTGAAAGGGATGAAAAAAGACTACAAGGCCCTAGGACGGTTGGTGAAAGAGTCTGGGGCGCAAGTTGTTTTCTCCTCCCTCCTTCCGTTTTCAGGTGATGACGTGGGATGGAATAATAGGATTCTCTCTATAAATGCCTGGCTACGAGACTGGTGCTACAGGCAGGGCTTTGGGTTCTTTGATAATGGCTGGTTTTATAAGACACCAGGCATGACGGTAATACATGGGAAAGGTTTATGTCGCAGGGGCAAAAGGGTTCTGGGACAGGAATTAACAGGGCTCATTCGGAGAGCTTTAAACTAAATTCGAAGGGGGATGGGGTAGTAGCTGGGCTTGCACCACTGGGGCAATGCTCTAGTGTTGAGGTAGACCAGGAGGCCCCCCATACCCCTGGGGTGAAATCGGTGTGCTCAGCTCGCTCCCTGAAATGCCTGTACACCAATGCACGCAGCATGGGGAATAAACAGGAGGAGTTAGAAATCCGTGTTCGGTCGGGGGGCTATGATCCAGTGGCAATTACAGAGACTTGGTGGGACACCTCGCATGACTGGAATGTGGTCATGGATGGCTATGTCCTGTTCAGGAAAGACAGGCCACTAAGGAGAGGTGGTGGAGTTGCTCTTTATGTGAGTGAGCAGCTAGAATGTATTGAGTTCTGTCCAGGGGCGGATCAGGAGCGAGTTGAGAGTTTGTGGGTGCGAATTAAGGGGCAGGCTGGCAGAGGTGATACTGTTGTGGGTGTCTATTACAGACCACCAGATCAGGATGAGGAGGGTGATGAGGCCTTCTACAGGCAGCTGAGAGCAGTCTAGCAATTGCAGGGCCTGGTTGTCATGGGGGATTTCAACTACCCTGATATTTGCTGGGAGGCCTACTCAGCCAGCCATCCTCAGTCCAGGAGGTTCCTCCAGTGCATTGATGATAACTTTCTGATGCAAATGGTGGATGAGCCAACTAGGAGAGGAGCGCTGCTGGAACTTATCCTCACTAACAAGGAGGGTCTGGTTGAAGCGGTGAAGGTAGAGGGCAGCCTTGGTCGTAGTGACCATGAGATGGTAGAGTTCAGGATCTCTTGTGGCAGGAACAGAATAGCTAGCAGAATCACAACCCTGGACTTCAGGAGGGCCAACTTTGGCCTTTTCAAGCAATTGCTAGGGAAAATCCCATGGGACAGGGTACTAGAAGGTAAGGGGGCCCAAGATAGTTGGTTAGCATTCAAGGACTGCTTCTTCCGAGCTCAAGATCAGAGCATCCCAACAGGTAGGAAGTCAAGGAAGGGTACAAAGAGACCTGCATGGTTAAACAGGGAACTGCTGGGCAAACTCAAGTGGAAGAAGAGGGTGTACAGATCATGGAAGGAGGGGCTGGCCACTTGGGAGGAATAGAAGTCTGTTATCAGAGGATGTAGGGAGGCAACTAGGAAAGCTAAGGCCTCCTTGGAATTAAACCTTGCAAGAGAGGTCAAGGACAACAGAAAGGGCTTCTTCAAATACATTGCAGGTAAAGCCAACACTAGAGGCAATGTAGGCCCACTGATGAATGAGGTGGGGGCACTGGAGACAGAGGATAAAAAGAAGGCGGAGTTACTGAATGCCTTCTTTGCCTCTATCTATACTGTTGGAGGCTGTCCTGAGGAGCCCCGGACCCCTGCGGCGCCAGAAGAAGTCAGGATAGAGGAGGAATCTGTCTTGGTAGATGAGGGCTGGGTCAGGGACCAATTAAGCAATCTGGACATCCATAAATCCATGGGCCCTGATGGGATGCACCCGCGGGTGCTGAGGGAGCTGGTGGAAGTCATTGCTAGGCCACTCTCCATCATCTTTGCTAAGTCGTGGGCAACGGGAGAGGTGCCTGAGGACTGGCGGAAAGCGAATGTCACTCCAGTCTTCCAAAAGGGCAAGAAGGAGGACCCGGGTAACTATAGACCGGTCAGCCTCACCTCCATCCCCGGAAAGGTAATGGAACAACTTGTTCTTGGTGTTGTCTCTAGGCACATCAAGGATAGGGGGATCATTAGGGGCACTCAGCATGGCTTCACCAAGGGGAAGTCATGCTTAACCAACTTGATAGCCTTTTATGAGGACGTAACCCGGTGGATAGATGATGGTAAAGCTGTGGATGTGGTCTATCTCGATTTCAGTAAAGCGTTTGACACGGTCTCCCACAGCATCCTCGCAACTAAACTGAGGAAGTGTGGTCTGGATGATCGGGTAGTGAGGTGGATTGTGAACTGGCTGAAGGAAAGAAGCCAGAGAGTGGTGGTCAATGGGACTGAGTCCAGTTGGAGGCCTGTGTCTAGCGGAGTCCCTCAAGGGTCGGTACTGGGACCAGTTCTATTCAATATATTCATTAATGACTTTGATGAGGGAATAGAGTGCACTGTCAGCAAGTTCGCTGATGACACAAAACTGGGAGGAGTGGCTGCCACACCGGAAGGCTGCGCAGCCATTCAGAGGGACCTAGACATGCTGGAGAGTTGGGTGGGGAGAAATTTAATGAAATATAACAAGGGCAAGTGTAGAGTCCTGCATCTGGGCAAGAACAACCCCATATATGAGTACAAGTTGGGGACAGAGCTGTTGGAGAGCAGCGTAGGGGAAAGGGACCTGGGGGTCCTAGTGGACAGCAGGATGACCATGAGCCAGCAGTGTGCCCTTGTGGCCAAGAAGGCCAATGGCATCCTGGGGTGTATTAGAAGGGGTGTGGTTAGCAGGTCGAGAGAGGTTCTCCTCCCCCTCTACTCTGCCCTGGTGAGGCCGCATCTGGAATATTGTGTCCAGTTCTGGGCCCCTCAGTTCAAGAAGGACAGGGAACTGCTAGAGAGAGTCCAGCGCAGAGCCACGAAGATGATTAAGGGAGTGGAACATCTCCCTTATGAGGAGAGGCTGAGGGAGCTGGGTCTCTTTAGCTTAGAGAAGAGGAGACTGAGGGGTGACCTCATTAATGTTTATAAATATGTAAAGGGCAAGTGTCATGAGGATGGAGCCAGGCTCTTCTCAGTGACATCCCTTGACAGGACAAGGGGCAATGGGTGCAAGCTGGAACACAGGAGGTTCCGCATAAATATGAAGAAAAACTTCTTTACTGTAAGGGTGACCGAACACTGGAACAGGCTGCCCAGAGAGGTTGTGGAGTCTCCTTCTCTGGAGACATTCAAAACCTGCCTGGATGCGTTCCTGTGTGATATGGTCTAGGCAATCCTGCTCCGGCAGGGGGATTGGACTAGATGATCTTTCGAGGTCCCTTCCAATCCCTAACATTCTGTGATTCTGTGTGATTCTGTGACACTCCCGCCCAGCTTGGTGTCATCTGCAAATTTACTGAGGGTGCACTCAATCCCTACGTCTAGATCATCTATAAAGATATTGAACAGCACCGGCCCCAAAACTGAGCCCTGGGGAACACCGCTAGTGACCGGCCACCAGTTGGACTTTGCCCCATTCACCACCACTCTCTGGGGTAGGCCATCCAGCCAGTTTTTAACCCATCAAGAGCCCACCCATCCAAGCCCTGGGCAGCCAGTTTGTCTAGGAGGATGCTGTGGGAGACAGTGTTGAATGCCTTACTGAAGTCTGGATAGACTACATCCACAGCCCTGCCCTCATCTACTAAGCGGGTCACTTTGTCATAGAAGGAGATCAGATCGGTCAAGCAGGACCTGCCTTTCATGAATCCATGTTGTCTGGCCCCGATGCCCCGATTGTCCTGCATGTGCCGTGTAATGGCACTCAGGATGATCTGTTCCATCACCTTGCCTGGCACCTAGGTCAGGCTGACAGGCCTATAGTTCCCTGGATCATCCTTCCAACCCTTCTTGTAGATGGGTGTTACATTTGCTAATTTCCGGTCAGCTGGAACTTCTCCAGTTAACCAGGACTGACGGTAACTCACCCTCCTACCTGGTATGCATAACACAGGTTGGAAAATAGCAGGGAGTATTTCAGCAGTGCATGGTTTTCTCTGTACGCTCTACTGTGCCGTCTCTGTTGTGGCAGTGACATTGCAGACTGACTTCTCATGCTTCGCTCCCAGGAAGCTTCAAGACATGTTAGTGGGACACCGTGGAAAAGACTGTGTGCTGGCAGCCCAGTCTGTGCATCGTGGTTGAAGGTGATTTGAGACCCTCCATTCCCCTAGTGCCCATGAGCACTAAAGCCAGCAAGAAACTTAAGGGAATAAACAAGATTTTTTTTTTTTATAGCATAAATAACTGTAATAAAATTTGGGTCCAACTTCTCAAGAGCACATATACTTTTGCTGGAAGCCTCTGCATATCTACTGGGGCAAGAGTAGCTTTGTAGTGTCTGCTACTTAAAAGAATAGCAGTTACAAAGAGAACTAGCCACTAACATCAGTGTCTTCACTTTTATCTTCAAACAACAGATGGTGTTAATCTGGAGCTTTGCATTCCTAGAAGTGCTAGAATCATGAAGCAACTTGCTTCCAACAGGACCCTGAAACACAATGTAATGCTAGGGAAAACAGTCAAAATGAGTGATCAGAGCAAAATATGCCTGCTGTCAAACAGACTTCGAGTGAAATTCTTATCTTTTCACAAGACAAGACGTCACCCAGCTGACAGTTGTGGGCCTCATTCTGCTTTCAGTCACATTGCCTAAATTGGGAGTAGCTCGTGTGAGTCACCAAAATCTGGAGTAGCTTCAGTGACTGATATGCCTTATGACAGGATAAGACTAATAAGATCACAGTTGTGTTCGTACGCCAGTTTTACACTGGAATAAGTACACAGCGCTCTACAACTAGGTCACATTTCAGCAGAGTTACTTCAGTTTTACTTCACTGTTACGGAGATCAGAATCAGTGACTGCCTGGGATGAAAAGTTAAGGTGACACTGAGGCATTTTCTTTTGTATTTCATGCGAGGAAAGCTAAAATAAATAGCATGAAAGGCCCTCATGTTATTAGCTAGTGTGTTCAAAAGAATCCTGCCGCTGTGTTTTATCTTTTCTTAACTGCAAGCCAGAACAATTAAGATTTAATTATTTAGAGAAAGGGGGGAGGGGAAGTGTGCCTTTTGAAGAAAGTCCCACAAGTTTCCAAACACTTCAACATTTCAACATGGCAATCAGCCAGATGCCAAACAAAATGCTGCTTTCCACCAGGGATCTGACAGGTGGCCTTCCCAAAGTTTACACACTGAAGTGAGAGCTGATGTTCTGCTGCTTATTTTTCTGCCTTTTAAGTTATTCCTTTATTGAAGCCAGACTGCAGACATCTTTCCACGTAACAAAAGATAAAATCTTTCCCCGAATATTTGGGGATTTTAGTATGCTTTAATTTTAGCCATATCTACTCAGGGGATTGTTATTCATGCGTTCAGATGAAGAAATGTTGGGCTGGCAAGAGAGAGAAACACATACATACGCAGGCAAAAGATAAGCTATTTGAAGCTTCACTGATAACACAGAGCCAGATACTAACGAGGTACAACCCAGGCAAAAATCCCACCTTTCCCTCGAGGTACTTCCCCTGTCTCTGGCCAGGAAGAAGGCTGAAGGCTGGCACCCCAGCACCGCTCAGCCCCTGACTTGTCCCCTGGAGCAGCTCCACCTGGCTCCATCTGCCTGGGGCTCTCCACCTGCCACCCACTGGTGCACCCAAAGAGGCACCTTTGGGGAGAAGCAAGCACAGTCTGTGGTTGCATTTCACTTTCCTTTGTCTCTTCTGTTGTCCTAGAGCTATCAGATGTCTCCTCAGAATTTTCTGGGTGCTCCTGGAAATCCTCTAAATTGAGAAAATACCAGGAGAGACAAAGTGCAGGGGGAAAATGCAAAAGTACAGTAGCTCTAGGTTGTACATCTCACTTTCCTTGCTCCTATCATGTATGGTGTCCCTCCAAACACACAGCAAGGTCCAGCTGAAGAGATGAGAGAAACCACAAATTCTTCTGTAGCAACGGATTTCTTGAAGAAACAAGAACCACAACTGAATCAATGGAATTGCTCACAGTTGATAGCTAGGTTAAGGAGGCTCGTGTCTGACTCAGTTTAACTCACTTCTGGGACCAGATTCTCACAGTCCGTAAGAGAAGACTTGGGGCGTGCCCTTGCCCTCATTTATATCCCATTTGGCCATCATGTCCTGAGGCTGTCCTGAGGAAAGGAGGCTGTCCTGAGGAGCCCCGGACCCCTGAGGCCCCAGAAGAAGTCAGGATAGAGGAGGAATCTGTCTTGGTAGATGAGGGCTGGGTCAGGGACCAATTAAGCAATCTGGACATCCATAAATCCATGGGCCCTGATGGGATGAACCCACGGGTGCTGAGGGAGCTGGTGGAAGTCATTGCTAGGCCACTCTCCATCATCTTTGCTAAGTCGTGGGCAACGGGAGAGGTGCCTGAGGACTGGAGGAAAGCGAATGTCACTCCAGTCTTCCAAAAGGGCAAGAAGGAGGACCCGGGTAACTATAGACCGGTCAGCCTCACCTCCATCCCCGGAAAGGTGATGGAACAACTTGTCCTTGGTGCTGTCTCTAGGCACATCAAGGATAGGGGCATCATTAGGGGCACTCAGCATGGCTTCACCAAGGGGAAGTCATGCTTAACCAACTTGATAGCCTTTTATGAGGACGTAACCCGGTGGATAGATGATGGTAAAGCTGTGGATGTGGTCTATCTCGATTTCAGTAAAGCGTTTGACACGGTCTCCCACAGCATCCTCGCAACTAAACTGAGGAAGTGTGGTCTGGATGATCAGGTAGTGAGGTGGATTGTGAACTGGCTGAAGGAAAGAAGCCAGAGAGTGGTGGTCAATGGGACTGAGTCCAGTTGGAGGCCTGTGTCTAGCGGAGTCCCTCAAGGGTCGGTACTGGGACCAGTTCTATTCAATATATTCATTAATGACTTTGATGAGGGAATAGAGTGCACTGTCAGCAAGTTCGCTGATGACACAAAACTGGGAGGAGTGGCTGCCACACCGGAAGGCTGCGCAGCCATTCAGAGAGACCTGGACAGGCTGGAGAGTTGGGTGGGGAGACATTTAATGAAATATAACAAGGGCAAGTGTAGAGTCCCGCATCTGGGCAAGAACAACCCCATATATGAGTACAAGTTGGGGACAGAGCTGTTGGAGAGCAGCGTAGGGGAAAGGGACCTGGGGGTCCTAGTGGACAGCAGGATGACCATGAGCCAGCAGTGTGCCCTTGTGGCCAAGAAGGCCAATGGCATCCTGGGGTGTATTAGAAGGGGTGTGGTTAGCAGGTCGAGAGAGGTTCTCCTCCCCCTCTACTCTGCCCTGGTGAGGCCGCATCTGGAATATTGTGTCCAGTTCTGGGCCCCTCAGTTCAAGAAGGACAGGGAACTGCTAGAGAGAGTCCAGCGCAGAGCCACGAAGATGATTAAGGGAGTGGAACATCTCCCTTATGAGGAGAGGCTGAGGGAGCTGGGTCTCTTTAGCTTAGAGAAGAGGAGACTGAGGGGTGACCTCATTAATGTTTATAAATATGTAAAGGGCAAGTGTCATGAGGATGGAGCCAGGCTCTTCTCAGTGACATCCCTTGACAGGACAAGGGGCAATGGGTGCAAGCTGGAACACAGGAGGTTCCACATAAATATGAGGAAAAACTTCTTGACGGTGAGGGTAACTGAACACTGGAACAGGCTGCCCAGAGAGGTTGTGGAGTCTCCTTCTCTGGAGACATTCAAAACCCGCCTGGATGCGTTCCTGTGTGATATGGTCTAGGCAATCCTGCTCCGGCAGGGGGATTGGACTAGATGATCTTTCGAGGTCCCTTCCAATCCCTAACATTCTGTGATTCTGTGTGATTCTGTGATCATGAAGCCAAAGGAAAAGTGGGATATATGAGATAATGCAGTATGGAACCAAAAATTATCAGTGTTTAAGAGGGAGATTCTGTCAAAGAAAGGCCTAAGTCCTGACCAAAAGTTTCTCTTACTGTTGGCAAGCAGCAACAGGGGATCTTCCCCCCTGTTTCCAATGATGTTGAAGTTGTTTTACTATGCCAGAATGCTGCAAAAGGACCTTTCCAATTAGAAAATTAAAAATCAAAATATATGAGTAAGTATGCCAATGGACCCATTTGCTACACGCTGAGTATTTTGTGCAGAGCCAGATCATGGAACAAAATCCCCTGTTCTCTGAATGTTCAAGATAAGCCAAGGGGAAGAGAAAATATGGCACCATCATGCTGAATTGTCCATCCTTTGTCATACTCCCCCTGTTTTGACCAGTCCTTTCCATCCAACCTTTTGTTTTCCAAAAATCAGAGAAGGGTACTGCTTAATTTGTATGCAGGGCTAAGGAAGGCTTGCATGTGACTGAAGGGGAAGGACATTTCTTTTAAGATCTCAGCTTCCATCCATTCATGACAATACCAAATCAACCACTGATTTCAGTTGTGCAGCTCAAACACATTGCAAAGTAAGCATAAAATTATTTACAATTGTTAGCAACATTCCACAATACTTAGAGCAGGCAGAGAAATGTTTGAACTCCTCTGTGAGCAGTAAATAAGCCAATATGCTCTTGCCATCTCTCCTCCCACCCCACGCCCTTAATAACACTGGAAAAAAAAATAGAAGAAAAATAATAAAAGCAATGCAGCAAAGCAGGCAATTCCTTAGGAATTTTCTTGTATTCAAAATCTCTTTGAAATTATCCAGCGACTAAACCACAAGCCCCCTCATCCTTTTGGTCTTACAAAACAACAACATAGAGTCTTCTGTGCTCAGATGCGGTAATTACAGGCAACATGCACAAAGAAAATCAAATAAAACAATTTTAATTGCCAGAGCCAAACATACAGTTGTGTATCTATAAAGGTAATTACAAACCAAAAGATCAGTGATGGTTCTTGTTTCTTCAAATTACCATTTTGCCCCTAAGAGAAACAATTATCATGCAAGTAATCCTAATAATTTTAACATTTGTTTTGCCTATCAGCATCAAATCTGAACGCCCTTCTTTTTTGAGGTATCTGAAGTGTATATTCTGAGCCAAACATTATATCTCTGACTACTTTCTAATTCAGGAAAGCTTTAGTCCAAAACCCACTGGTGGCAATGGAAAGAACCCATAGATCTTTCTGCTGCTGATTCAGATTTTTTTTTTTTACTCATCTATTTTTGTGTCACTATCCTCTCTTGCCAATAGACATTGTAAGCATAAGGAGGAGGAAGCTGAGGGACTCCAGAGAGAGGGAAATATCAAAAGTTGACATATTTTACTGTTGCTTTTCAGCTTTACTGTTAATATATATGAAATGTCTTTAGTTGTTGGTATTCACGGTAAAGCATCTGGTCAATAGTTTTGTCTACAGTAATAAAACACCCTGGATACCCCCTCAATCCTTGACACAAATCCTTGGAGAATGGCACCTAGTTATTACTTTTCAGTGCAGGCTGATCTCGCAGGGGCTCCCTTTCCCTGCTTGGAGGGAAACACAAACACGTGCCCTAATGCATAAGTACTTGAACAAAATAGCTCACAGAAAACTAACCTATTGCCATCTACAGAGCTTGATGAAGAATCTCATTAAAGAAAAGAAAAACACAATTAAAATACTTTTGCCTCAATATGGCATTTGGAGTACATTCAGCCTTTGGAAACATTCACCGTACATTCAACAGCTCTCAAAACCTATGACATTTTGTGCAAGGGAGAAAGAACTAGAAATGAAAAAGCCAGATCTGGCTGCTTTCAGTAGCTCTAGCTCTCAGGAATCAGATCACAGCTGAAAAATCAGGAACAGAAATTGCTGTTATAACATCAGTGGATGTGATCCTGATGAAACCTTGAAAGGTGGCCTCATTTCAGGGGCAATGAGGGGAGATCAGATCAGACTTTTCAGCTTTTTTTCCCTATGAACAAGCATCTCCGTAACAAAAACAGCTCACACAGTCTCTCAAGGATGAGCTGTTGAGCTGATGAAGGAGCAGGCCAGGCTCATGCTTGATGTCTAGTTTGGGCTCAGCTCAGCATCTGCATGTAGGTCTAAGCCAAGGGAAGTCAAGCCAGCAAGGATATTTTGGCACCATTTCCTGGCGGCCACAGTGACCTCGCGTATCTATTATGTATTTTCTTTTTCATACTCTATGTATTTAGTCAGCTTTGTTGGCTGATGTCCGATTTTTTGACTTGTTTCACTACGGCTTGGCTGTACCTTCGATCGCTTGGCTTGCCCAAGTCTGCTATCGCTTGATTTGTAAAGCTGCTGCAGTTTCTTAATTGGACAGTTATAGACTAGAATCCATTTATGAAAGTTTGTTTTTGGCATTTCGTGCTGCATATGAACTCTTTGTTCATTCGCTCATTCAGCTTGCTGAATACAGAGCAGGAGCATATACAGGAATTTAGGAAGAGGGCTGAGGGGGAAGACTATGATCAGTAAAGGTCATGAAACCCTCCTTAAAGTACCAGTGCCATTAGCAGCTCAGCACAGGAACAATGGCACCGTTTTTTTAAGGTGTTCTGTGGCAGGCATTATCTCATTTTATGATGTGCATCTTCCTCTCCTGTATAATTTTTGAGCTCTCTTTCCACAGGACCCACTTACGGTGTCTTTCCATACCTTAGGTATAGGCAACAGCTTTTACCTGAGAGAAGGCTCCCAACAGATCAAGCAAGGTAAAAGACTATGCATAACATCTACATATCACTCTTCTCCTAGCAAAGTGGAGCTACTAGCTACTGCTGCACCCCTCAGCCCCAGCCCCCTGGTTCCCACCGCCTTGTTCAGAAGTCTACATGACACAGCAGTACTCAGAGTACCAGAGCAGGACAGCATACAGTCACAGAGAGAGGTAAAGTACCTGCCCTGGGGAACCTGCAGACTAGAGAGGATCATTTCTTATTTCCACCTCCTCTCTTTTTCCCTTTCTCAAAACCCTTCTGTTTGCTCCTCATATTTCTGCCTCCATATTCTCCTTTCCCAGGCCAGGCTTCTAGCTCTGCCTCCTCCAGCAGTGCTTCCTCTCACCTCCTTAGTCCACTGCCAGCTTGCTGGCCTCTAGTACCCTCCAGCAGGTGGAGGAGTGATGGAGAGGAGGGTGAAAGCACCTGTGGAGATTTTCAAGCCCCGACATGGGCTGTAGGTGGAAAGGCTACCGGCACCATGCTTCCCAGCTCACAAGAGCAGTTTCTCATGCTCATCAGCAAAGTCAAATGAAATGCAACAGGGCACAACAGGTCAAATAAGAAGAGCCCTCTTCTCCCTAAGAATCACATAAGCACATTGTAAAAATGCTTGGGAGAACCAGTGCTTTCTTCTGTTCCATTGTGTGCACTGTGGTGAAATCTTTCTCAACTGAAAAAGTACAGGAGCAGCAAAAGTATGAATTCCCCTCCCCCTCGCTGCCCCAAAGTGCTGGATTCAAAGCCTTGTCAGGACCGATGTGCTAGCAAATGCAAGTGCACACCACGGGCATACACCACAGGCCAAGCTGCCTCTCACAATTTCCTCCATGTGGACTTGGGGACTGAGCAGGGTCTACTTTAATTTGATGTTGTTGTTTCAGCCCCAAGCGAGCAGCTGATTCTTGAGGCAGCTGCAGGCAATAGTTAGCGTGCAAGTGGTCACCGGCAAAGCTCTAGCAAGACTGCTGCTAAGTCACTGAGCAGGGAGGGCTTTCTGCAGCAGCAAACAGGCAGTACAGTGGGCGTTGCAGGAGTGGGCTCTGTCCCAGAAGGACTGCATGGTTTTGCTTTCAGATGACAACTGAGATGTGGTCACAGGCAGACCAAAACACCAAGAGAAAAAACTTGGCAAATAGCCTGGCTGCTTGTGGGAGAACCTCTGGCTTGGCTGATTACACAGAAGCTACTCTTCTTCCTCATGTGGTTGGCAAGACCCTCTTCTTCCCCATGCAGTTGGGCAAAGCAGCCCCACTGCCTTTCTTCCACTGGGGCTAAGGCTTGATCCTGCCCGCCCTGGAGAAACAGCAAGCAACTTGTAGAAGAAACTCCTTGGCTATACTCCCACAGCAGTATGGCTTTGCTCTACCTTCAATTCAAGACCTAGCAGTCTGTAGCTCATGGTGGGCGAATGTTTTCATATGGGCAGAATTGCATGATGACATCCCTTTCTTCTGTAAGAGTTTGATGGTGGCTTAACACACATGGATAGGCACACCAAGAGATGTTTAACATGCACAGGGTTTACCAGAAACTAGTTTTTCTTCCTTCTCTTCCATTCCCTGCTTGGGGCCACAGTATAGAAGAATATGGGCCATGCTGCATCTTCCCACAGACCACACTGACCCAGATCTTCATCTTCTTACAGGCACTTCCCATGTTCAGTGTATGATTGCAAAGGAGCTTCCCCCTCCAACCTTACACAACTCTTCTTGAAGTGGATTCCAGTGGATCAATGGCAAAATTAGAAGAGGGAGCTTAAGGGCACATTAATATTTGTGCCGCAGTGGTGGTCAGCAGCCCAGCCAAGGAATGAGCCTGTTCTATTGAGCAAACACAGAGGAGGAGGCAGTGTGTTGCTGTGCATTTTCTTCTTTCCACTCTGCATCTCAGTAGGGATTTGCAGGTGGGAATGGGACTGCAAGGTGTAAGATGATTTATGAATGGAATGTGATTTTATTCCTGGTTCCTGTGTTAATATGTTATGTTATTTCTTCAAGACATGTGGCCGTAACTGGGAGTTATGTAGGGGAGCTTGGGTCTTAGAGGATTACATTTGGATTTGCAGCTTTTTATTTTAGAAGCATTTTTTAAAAAAATTGGCACCTCCATACTGCCAGCAGCCTTTTTGCCTACTGTGCTGATCAAAGACCTCGACTGTGCCATAATCAGAATGACAATAACAGATCTGTTTGAAACCATCCAAGTGTCATCCTGTACCACACAGCAGTGTTGAAAGATGATTGCCTAAGGATGAAATAGCCAACTAAGAATGGTTACATTACTCTTTGACCACAGGTTGCATTTGTTGCTTTGCATGCAAAAAATCCGCCCAGAAAAAGAGATATTGGGCCAACTGTGTCTTCAGTCAAAAGCTGTCAACTGGAAAAACATATCAGTTTATGGTCAAGACCACCAGCATTTCTCTGATGGTTGCTGAGCTCAGATGAGCAGTGTAATGGAAGGAAAAGGACTACCTAGATCAGTTCCAATTTTCAATAAATTATATAATGCTTTTGTGTATCTCTCTCTAGCAATATAAGCTCAGGGAAAGTGGCCTCAGAAAAATCATGATTTTTGGTATGGAACCTTTAAACCACCTTCTTAAGTATATTTGGGGAAATAAATCACAGAATCACAGAATCACACAGAATCACAGAATGTTGGGGATTGGAAGGGACCTCAAAAGATCATCTAGTCCAATCCCCCTGCCGGAGCAGGATTACCTAGACCATATCACACAGGAACGCATCCAGGCGGGTTTTGAATGTCTCCAGAGAAGGAGACTCCACAACCTCTCTGGGCAGCCTGTTCCAGTGTTCGGTCACCCTCACCGTCAAGAAGTTTTTCCTCATATTTATGCGGAACCTCCTGTGTTCCAGCTTGCACCCATTGCCCCTTGTCCTGACAAGGGATGTCACTGAGAAGAGCCTGGCTCCATCCTCATGACACTTGCCCTTTACATATTTATAAACATTAATGAGGTCACCCCTCAGTCTCCTCTTCTCTAAGCTAAAGAGACCCAGCTCCCTCAGCCTCTCCTCATAAGGGAGATGTTCCACTCCCTTAATCATCTTCGTGGCTCTGCGCTGGACTCTCTCTAGCAGTTCCCTGTCCTTCTTGAACTGAGGGGCCCAGAACTGGACACAATATTCCAGATGCGGCCTCACCAGGGCAGAGTAGAGGGGGAGGAGAACCTCTCTCGACCTGCTAACCACACCCCTTCTAATACACCCCAGGATGCCATTGGCCTTCTTGGCCACAAGGGCACATTGCTGGCTCATGGTCATCCTGCTGTCCACTAGGACCCCCAGGTCCCTTTCCCCTATGCTGCTCTCCAACAGCTCTGTCCCCAACTTGTACTCATATATGGGGTTGTTCTTGCCCAGATGCAGGACTCTACACTTGCCCTTGTTATATTTCATTAAATTTCTCCCCACCCAACTCTCCAGCCTGTCCAGGTCTCTCTGAATGGCTGCGCAGCCTTCCGTTGTGGCAGCCACTCCTCCCAGTTTTGTGTCATCAGTGAACTTGCTGACAGTGCACTCTATTCCCTATCCTATATAAGAAGCTGGCAGAATTCTGCAGGGAGGCTTGGCATGAAAAAGAGAGCAGCACTGTAACTGAAATTTATTATGATGAATTATTACTATCATATGAACAAATCCGGAAAAAAATTTGGCTTCAGAAGGGAATAAAGAAAAGTGGAGGAAACTCCCTACCTTATTTTAAGGTCACAAAAGCTATTCAGTTTACGTAGCACAGATGTCCTTAACCAGTTGTGAACTTAGCACATGAAGGCACAGTGGATGGATGGTCTCTGAGGCTAAACTTGGCCCCAGCACTTTTTATAACAACTCAAGATACTAAAAAATGAACCCATTTACTATCCCTTGTGGGGTATAAAAGAATTGAACATTGTTTAATAATACTGAGCAGACCAACAGCAAAATTTCACAGCACAGAGAACCGACACCATCAAGATAGATAAAATACTGTGACTTCTTTAAACATCAACATTACATTCCCATGAACTCCACAAGACACTTTCCAGGATGCTGGTCACTGGCAGAGCTATAATGAAAAAGATGAATACAGCCTATAGTTTGGACGTCCTTTGAACTGTATGAAATAGGGTTGGAGAAGGAAAAAATTGACATGAAGCTTCCACAAAACATGAGTTAATTCTAGGGAAGATCATACCCTGCCTGAATGTCCTCTGTAATTGCTCCCAGCTACCCAGCCCATTGGCAAAACGGTGGCGTTGACAGCGGTGGTTAATCAGCTGATTCATAGACACTCAAGTGATCAAAAATGGGCCTAACTCAGCCAATTGGCTCAACTCAGTGTTGGAAATTGCATCAGTGGAAAAATCTATATACTGCCTACAAGACAAATTATGAAAAAGTGGAGGCGTTTTGACTGGATCAGTCTAACGGAGGTAGATACCTGTCCTGGTTTGGCCTAAACCGGGCCAATTTTCCTTTCAGTGATTTTTACTTTCAGCTAAGTCTCCTCTAAGTAACTGCACTTTCTGAAACTAACTGCATGTTTTGCAGACAGTGTCTGCTTCCAGGACTGATAACGCTCGAAGTTTGTAGTTATCGCTGAGGCACCGGTAGGGATGTTGTGCAGAAAGGCTCTTGCTGTACTTGTTCTTAGAGAAACCAAGGTCACTGCTGAATTCCTCACTGCTTATGAGTGAAGAGCCGAAGGGGGGTCGCAGCTGCAGGGGGGAGCGGACAGGGCAGGTGACCCAAAATTGACCAACGAGGGTATTCCATCCCATACACGTCATTCTCGGTATAAAGTGGGGGGATCACGAGAGTCTTGCTCTCTTTCTGCTATGGCCGGTGTCCAAGGAGGACTCCGTCTGTTTTCCTGCTGCCCCCGATCCCGATCCGTGCGTCCCTGAATCCAGCTCTCGACCGTCGCTAGGCCCAGCCTGGGCCTTCCCAGAGCCTGCCCTGCAGTGCCGGTGGTGACGTGGCTGACTTCAGGGGAACTCAATCTTGGTTTTGTATATATATTTGTATATATTTGATTATTTCTATTATTATTATTATACTCTTTTTCATTATTATAGTTTATTAAAACTGTTTTAACTTTCCAACCCGGAAGCCTCTCTCCCTTTTCCCTTTCCCTTTCCCTTTGGGGGGAGGGATGGGGGATAACAGAGAGCATCTGCCACAGGTTTAATAGCCGGCCCAGCTTTAAACCGTGACAATACCGCAGGATATTAGGATGCCGCTTTACTAACAGCCTTCATGTAGGTATGGTCTGCATAGCATTCATGTAGTTATCATGTGTCCTGCTCACAGCAGGCTAACATACACAATTATACCTGGGGGATGTGGTCAAAGATCCATAGATTCCAGTGGTTCTGAGATCAGGAACTGAGTGTTCAGATTGAAGGAAACCCAAAATGAAACAGTTTCAGAAAAACTCCCCCATAAAGCACAAGATGCCATCAAAATGGTAAGAACGTCACTGAAATGGAAATGCTGGTGTGTTACTGAGTTCCATTCCTATAACGGTACTGGCCTTGAAACCAGAACCCTCCTCTGAAAAGTCTTCATTTTCAAAACAAGCTTAATGCAGCAGATATTATGCAAGATAGGAGGATATAGCTACTCAGAGCTGCACAGATTGCCTATTAGAAAAATTCTTCATTTTCTGTCAAATAACAAGAGCAAGTGCATATGTTGTTAGCAATGTTGCTGCAAATGTAGTCTTTTCATTATAGCTCTGCCATTGTCAATGATGCCAGCTAATCTAAAACACCCAAAGCAAGATAAATTGCTAAAGCATTTTTAAAATTTGTATATTTAAATTTTTTTTTTTAAATAAAATATTGAGGGTTTATGCACATGTGAGGACACAAGTGGAATAAGCTGGATGAGACATCTAGGTATTACTTGTAACATATCGCATTAAAATGAGGTAAAGTTAATTGCCTTTGCTTGGAACAAAGAATATTTGAACAGTAAGAACATTCTACAACAAAGACCAGCTCTCCTAGTGGGAAATGAGATTGTTGGGAAAACACATCACCCAGCTTATAAGCAGCATTTGATATTCAGTTCAGACCTTTGTGGATTTGCCATCAGAGGCCTGCCCTGGTTTCAGCCTGAGACTGGACTATCTACTAGCTCTTTCCATGGCTCCCTCCAAGTCACGACTGAGGAACCGAGGTTCGTTTAGTCTGGTTAGCTCCAGCCCTGCCATTATGTCAATTCCTCCTGTTTTCTGGATCAGTGGGAGCCTCTAGTTATTACTCAGTGGCCACGGTCCAAGGCTGGACTTTCCAGAGGCTGAAGCATAAAATAACAGAAGTCTGATGCTGGTGATGAGCCAGGACACTTGGTTTCCAAATCAAGATAAAACTGCAATTGTACATGTTTTTTTCATGTGGGAAGGGTCCTTGTTTTTCGGTCTGACCAGTATAGATCTCATCAGTACAGGCTTTTACATGCATGCTTGTGTACACCGCTGCCGTTGTCCTTTGTTCCAAGGCTAAGTGTTGGCAGAATAAACGCAATCATCATAAAATGTATTAATATGTGCGGACACACTATTGAGTAAAATCAGTCTCCATCAGAACTGAACTGTCTAAACACATCTCGGTGCTCTTTCATTCTGGGAGTAATTAAGACTGAGGCAAACACTGCTGAATCCTCTTCTGGAAGACCAAATCCAAGCACTTTATGAAAGCACATCATGAACATTTGCTCCTACATGTTATTTTTGTGTTTCCTAGCAGAAATTCATTAGCAAATTCAGTTGTGAAGGGATTACTCAGTAGCTGGTAGCAATGTGGAGCTGAAAACCAAGCAAGAGTGCCAAAGGAGGATTTTGTTTACATTTGGACTCCAAATAAAGGACAAAGCTTGTAAATAGCAAAGGCTTGAATGTCTTGAGCTAAGTGTTGGTCTTTCAGGCAAAATAATTTTTGTGGAAAATCTCAAAAAATATTTGGGTTCAGCTCTTACAGAGATGGAATGAAAATCTAAGGTTTGCATACAGCGAGGGCAGGTCCACAAGTAAGCAGCAGAAAGACTTCCCCAGGCTTGGCACCACAGCAAGAACACATGCAGATCAGATAACCGTACTGCCAGAAGTCCTTCGTGTGTGCTCCACTGAAATAATTACATGAGATACTGCATGTGCATTTGCATCGTTATAAAAAAACCCCAACAGACAAACTGGCGACAGTTGCACGCAATAACTCCATTGGTAGTGGAGAAGTTCATGTTCATTTTGTTTTCAGACACCCTGTTAAAATGACACTTTTCTAAGTGTTTAGTCAGTGCCCTGATACAATTTATTTGTAAAATGCTATAAGAACTCACATGGCCATATTTCACTGAAAAGAGATTGGATACTCTTCACTTGACTTTTTGACATTCAGCTCAAAAAGAGTACCTGACCTACTTAAATAGCCATAAATCTATCTAGCTGCTTATATGACCCATTTTTGTCACCTTAAAGCCCCTTAGGCAAAATGTTATAACAGACAAAAATTGAAAATTGTGTGAGCATAGCTACACATACTGTTGTTTTCATTATCAATACACACAATATCTTGAAATCGCTTAGTGTGGATTTGTGTGCATCTTTTAAACAAACAACTTCTGTGAATGCAATATTCTCTCTGAGATCTTGAAATGGGCAAAAGATAAAATGCTGATCCAGCTGACTCCAGCTAAACAGTTTCCTTTAGCCTTCTGGGCTTGCTTACTTGTTTCATCTTGGAAGTCAGAGCGTACATTAAGAGTGAGGGGAGAAAAAAAAAGTCTGTAGAGAAGCACTAGGTGTAGGAGGTTAGGAATCAATTCCCATCTCAAGAAGAAACTGTCTCCTTTTGTGTAATCTTAATTGACACAAAGCTGGAGGAGACCTCTTGAGCCATTGAGTCTAGACTGCAAAATCTACAGTACAAAGCACGATAAATACTGTACGTGCCCAGTATAGTTGGTGTTGTACAGTAAAGCTCATATGATGGGACAACACTTGATTCACTGCTTCAGAGAGGACCAGCTGTAGCACAAGTACAATCATCCTGGCTTCAGGAGATGAGTTTCAGCAATGGTGCCGATTGTCACTGCTTTATGCAATTAAGTTGAGCCACAATTCTCTCTGCAGCCCTGAATCAGATTAATTTCCTCAACTCCTGAGTAGGGAAACCTTATAGAAAGAAACCTTGTGCAATAGTTTCATTTAAGAGAGGAATTACTTCCTTTTTTTTTTTTTTTTTTTTTTTACCTCTGAACTCCACCGGCCCTCAGTGACATTTCAAGGATTTCTGGGTTAAAAGCTCAGGCAATGATGAAGCCTTTCCTCATCATTGAAAGGTGAATGCCCAAGAGCTCCTTCTTCAGCAGAGCTTCTGTCCTTCAAGGTGAACAGGCAGATGTTGATTGGTCTTTGCCCTGGCAGCTGGTAGGTGGAACAGACTCCTCCCAGAGGCAGGAGTAGGTGGGAATAACCAGCCCTCCAGCTGTGCAGTTGGCCTAAGGTTTGCAGTCACTGGGCAGGCCAGGAAGGGGCACAGACTTTGAGAAAACACAGTGAAACTTCCTTGGCACAATATAGTGAAAAGACCGTACATAAACCTGTCTTGCTGCAACGTATAGCACAGCTGACTGCACCAGTCCGCAGTCCTTTTAATCTAGATGAGAGTGCTGCCCTAGCATGACCTACAAGCTGAAGAATTAGTTAATTTTCCCCTCTGATTAATAGCTCATGTAAAATTAGTAGGAAGGAAAAAAGATGTGCTAGTTAACCACCACATCTTTCTTGGCGGGAGGATGTAAACGTTGAAGGCAGAGATAATATTACCTCCCTTGGGCATTAGACGCTTGGTGGTTTGGAGCACATGCCTTTGATAATCAACATCAGTATCTCTTTCATGTCTCTGAACAGAAAATAGGGCCTCTTCAAAGAGGCTAACTCAGAAAAGAAATTGTTAAACAGGCCTGACTGGGTTGAGCAATGCTGGAAATTAAGTACCCTGCAGGGGCAGGATTAGAAGTGAGGTCAGCACTCTCAGACAGGGCAAGGGAGCACATTAATAGCCCTCTGTACTGCCTCTGAAGTTCGTATGGTTGTCACTGAATATCCATGCAGCCCTCTCGTTCTCCCCCTCCATGTGCTGCCCTGATGATTAGCATTCTGCCTTCTTGTCATAAAATACATGAATTAGCTGGTGGCCAGGAGCTTACTGGCCTAAGCTTTTGAACTGTTATAGAGCTTCAATTACACAGCCTCACTGAGAATTTTTTTTTTAATCCTGACTTTTTCATAATGTTAATCTGCTAGTAGATACTTGTTCTTTATCTAAGACACCAAGGCGTTCAGCAAATGCACATGAAAGAATGAGGCTTTGTTCCTTTGCTATCTGGACTCCTGTTTCATGTGTGCTTCAAATAAGGGAATTACTTTCTAATGACTCTCAGTTTTCTTTGCCTTAACCCTTCTAGAGACAAATGACTTGCTGCACACTGATGACATCGTTTCTCTCCTGGAGGGTAATTTATACAAAATTAACCTTTCAGCAGAAGCACTTTTAGAAAAGCACATCTGGTTTTAGCCTGGGAATTTCAAACGTTCTTAATAAAACTGGGCTCTCAGTAGTGATGTGCTTTGTTACTGAAGGTACCTTGCGATGTCCTACCCTTCCGGACTGGCAAAGCACGTTAAGAAGTGCTGCAGAGTGAGAATAGGGAGTTGGGGCTGTGATTACGTCTCCACAGCATAACTCAGCGCCGTGGCAAGGCCCTCAAGTGAGGTTTGCCTATCCCTCCATCACTGGGCCATGTGGAGACACAAAGCCCTTGTAGCCACACACAGGGGACAGCACAGCCCAACAGCCCACCCTGCATCAGGGCAGGCTGGCTGGCTTGGGCAGGGAGCGATGCCGATACATTTATGCTGCTTACAGATCCAGAGCTCCAAGTCATGGGCAGCAGGGGATCTGTGCAATGTACTCCATTGTAAAAATTCAAAGATACCTCCTAACAAAAACAAAAGGAAGCAAGATGTTTTGTGTAGGTGACTTAAGGTACAGTCTTTCCAGCCTGTATTCTGTGAGTCCAGCCTCCTCATCAAAACCATTTTTGTGTATGGTTCTTACTAACAAGGGGCTAGTTTCTGTCCAGCATAAACATGTATAAACCAATTAATTACTGCCTACACTGGCCAGGAAACTTCGTCAAGCGCTTTGCTGGCAAGCGCAGTATTTAAGCACAGATGCGACTAGTAGAATTTGAATTCTGGTGTTGGTAGCATCTGAGAGAGTTTGTCGCTGCCTGCAGAGGTCTGGGCACATGCTTCTTGAACCGAACGCCAGCAATTCACTCACTTCTCAAGTTGATAGAGAAAAATGGAAACACTTGAGTGCATATCTTCCACCATCCACTGCTCACGGTTGCTCTGGCTTAAACTGCTTTGCACGTTCTGTCCCTGATCTAGTCAAATATATCATTTCTTTCCATTTCCACTTATTTCCAGGAGCAGCTTCTTACGTTTTACCTCTTAGATTGCTTCGCAAAGACTTCCAACAGCCAACCGTCAAAGCTTTGCTACAAAGCGGACCTTAAGACCAGAAGCAGATATTTTTCCAAATAACAGGGAGTTAAGCTCCTGAGAAGCTCACAAATTCGGTGCTGTTTCTGGTGAACTAGAGAGCAGAGCCTGGTAAGCAGGGTCCTCCCAAGGCTGCACAAAAATGCCAGACGCGTAAATGACTTGAACACATTTCCCATGTGCCCAGCCAGCAGGACTGCCAAGGAAAATAGGAGAGATTAAAAGTTTATCTCCAACAGCAGACTGCAGGACTGCCTTCCCACAGCTTCTGCTACAGCTTTGGGAATTAAGTAATGTTGGGGAGGGGTCTGGCTGGTGAGCCAGCTTACCCCAAACACATCCAGGCCTGTCCCTAAATCAGCTCCACCCAGACTGGTCAGGGAGCCTTACTGACGCCCTGGCACAACAGCCATCTCTGTAGAAGACCCAGCAAGCCAGGGAACAAGAGACAGCGTTTGTGGCAGGACTCTTCTCTCCGAGGTCAAAACCAACTGCATGGCAATTTTTATCATTTAAACTAATACTTGCTTTCTTCCACAGATACACACCTCTGAAGAGATCTTCTCTCCAAAAAAAATCCGAGAATTTTACAGGCAATTAAATTTCACAGTATCTTTTTGAAGGAGGTACTGTTGAGTGTGGGATTTTTTAAAATAGAAGAAACTGAGGTACAATGAATTTAAGTATCATTCTCAGAAAGCCAGAGTGGAATCAGAAACAGACCGATCCCAAATTTCCAGTGTGTGCTGTCACACACTCATTTCTCCATGATGCAACTCAGGAGATCCTATAACGAAACCTTGAACGCTATTTTAAATTGCCTAATGTGGATCAAGCTTGTTACCTGTATTAAGTATCTAGCCTATTTCAGATTCACTGAGCTCTCAGTCTCAATCAACTAGTATCCAATTCACCGCTATCCATATAGGTCCATGAGGCTGGCAGAACTCTACAGCGTAGGATTTTTTTATTTTTTAAAAAGGGCAAAAAGGTGTATGTCATAAATTCATTCAAAGATCAGCAAAACTCCTTGGGTATTTCTCTCCTATTTCTACAGAATGGATACAGTGCATCCCAATGCAGCCTTGACACAAGATTTAGTGCTTTGTTTATGCCATGTTGAAGAATTTGTATGGATTTTGTCTAAATGGCTGCAAATCAGTGAATTTTATTCAAAATGAACTCTCACTATTGTTTGCCTAACTGAGAGACATTTTGCTGCAAAGCCAGAATAGTAAGGGTGACAGTCTGCTCAAGAAACTGTCTTTCCTTTTGTTCTGCAGAGAGAAAACATTGGGACACCACTGTTTGTTTCTTTTTTTGATCCTGCTTCAGTCAGTGATATCAAAAGATACAGCTTCAAGGTGACAAACCGGATACATACACTTGGGACAGTTCAACAGTACCGATGAGAAGAATGCAATTAAGAGGGAGTTTGATTTATGAAAAGTAGGCTGATTAAACCCAAAATATGCAGACATGTAAGGAGGTAGCTAGGCACTACCATTATTCCACGTAAGGATGGGTTAAGGACTTTTTTTTTTTTAATTTTTTTTAAAGCGGCGAATTCATAGAATTCAAAGCTACATTCCCCTTCATGGTGCACTTGTTACTACAAACAATACCTGTCTTGTAAAGGGGTCTCTGTTGACAATGACAGGCCCGAGTAAACAGTCTGCTGGCACATAGGTTTCCATTAGCTCAAGTTTACATGCCTTGTCATGCTTCTCCAGCTGCCATTTGTCACCATGCTTTTCACAAGATCAGCAAACACCATTCCCCCTGCAAACTTACCCTCGTTTCTTTCTTAGGAGGAAAGGAAACAAAAAAAAGGTGGGTAGGGGGGAAGAGGACAGCATAATCTCTTTTTCTGCAGGGCACTCAAGCTTTGCATGGAAGAGCAGCTTAAAAGTCTTCTGTCCTCAGACCAAGAGCAAAGCCCTGCTGTGCAGCAGTCTCTGAGGCAGCTCTCATGGCGTAAGGCTGCGCCCGGAGACAGCATGATGAAGCCAGAGCCCCAGAGTGAAACACAGCCAGGCTGGGGTGTTGTTTCAGTAGTACTTAACTGGCCACAGAGCCTTGGTGCTACTGGCAGATCTGCAAGCCAAGTGGTAGTCAGAAATCATCTGTTTTCAGCTTTCGCTGACCTTAAAGATATATAGAAATTTCTTTGCTCATGCTGGGCTACTGGGTGCTTGTGCATATTCCTCACAGGGACAGGGTAATTCAAAGGCTGGGCACATCAGGCAACTTTAGGTACACACAAAAGGCATGTACATACAAACACAAGAACCCCAAAACACTTAAGGATTTTGGCATAAAACCCATCTCTGAAGAAAAGACAGTCCACTAAGTGGCACGTTCATAAATGTGCTCCAGAGCCTGACCCTGACACAAAGCAAACCTTGAGCTCAGGCTGTGGGCTCGTGATCAACATCTGATGAGGAGTCGTAGGACACTTTATCATTGCTCCCCCCAGCACAAACGCTGCCCTCGGCTCAGTCTGGTTCCAGTTTAGAAACGGCGACATTTGGTGAGTCAAAGTGACCTCAGCTTCATTGAAACTCCCCGCTTGCTATTAAACAGCCAGCAGGGATTTACAGGAATAGCAGGAACCAGATGGGAAAGCACCAGGACTGGGGACAGTGGAGCTACAGATCCAAAGGTCATTACTGCTCCGTAGGGAGTGCCTGAGCCACATGTGTTCTAGTCCAGCCCCAGGGCTAAATAGCGGCTGCAGAGCTTGGTGACCTGGGGAGAAAAACCCCTTTCCTTCCCAGACTGCAGACAGCCCCAGCCCGCAGACAGCCCCAGCCCTCCCCAGGCTGCTTCTGCTGCGATGGGCATTTAACCAGCAAAAGCACCTGGAAGTCAGGCTGCACGTGTTTGCTTTTATGAGGAGGGCAAGGGGTGAAGTAGCAAAGCAGAGATGGAAAAGCAGATGACAAGCCAGTTTCGTGGCCCTGTTCTGCTCTCCTGGTGCCTCTCTGGCAGCACAAGAGCTGCCACCTCGCCACAAAGCCCAGGCGGCTGCTTACCCCTGGTCCCAGCCCCTCCGAGCTGCCCGCAAGACATTCATCAGGGCCAGGGAAAGGGCAGAGCAGCAGTGGCCCCTCAGCAGTACAACCTCTTGGAAAGGCCGAGAAAATAAGACTGTTCGGTTTCCTTGCTGCTTTCTTTGCTCTTAGGAGAGTTGGGCAGATCTGGGCATTTACCAGAGGAAAGTTGTTCAAGCGAATCATGCACACTCTCCCTGGTAAACTTCTACTAAAGAGGTAAGACCAAATGCCAGGCAGACACTGCAGGGGTGGGTTTTGCACCCTGCAAAGATGGTGCTCATACTGCAGCAGGGTCAGGGTGCTGCCCCAAGGGCTGGGAGAGCTCACCACTGTGGCTGCAAGCCCAGTGCCTCCCACTGCCTGCTGTCACCTGGCCACCGCGTGCCACCACCAGCTCCCGGTGCTCCACTCAGGCCAGCACAGGGGTACCCGTGGATGGACTGTCCATACAAACAGGTTACCCCCTTTCCCCATGATGTCACCTGACTGCAACAGCGGTTGTTAAACAGTGCTGAACCCCCCGTTTCCGTACTTTTGGGGCAGGGACTTTCCTGCCACCTTTCCTCCTCTACCACTAATTATCCTCTCTGCCAAAGCATACATCCAAATGTGTGCAAATGATGAAACAGCTGAAGCCCTGCAAAGAGCTAGAGCCATGCAGCCTAGCCCTCAAGGGCAAAATGACCCTGACAAGGAATGCTAGAAAATCCCAAGATAAATCTGTGAAAGTAGCCTTCAAGCAGGATTTGGTGCCACAGCCTCTGTTCATCCTTTAGATGTTATTGCCCCTTTGAGCAGGATGAGTATCAGCACAGGGGGTGGCGGACCTTTGTCATGCAGCAGGAATGTTAACATCCTCCAGATTTAAACGGCGCCATCTGAAGAGCAGTTCATGTTCTGAAATTAATTTTTCATGTGTACATCATGAGGTCCTAATAAAAATGTTAAAAAACTGTCTTTGTTGTCCTCTGATCGCAACAGGACTCCCTTCTCCCTTGGCATTTCTCATCATTGTTATTGTCTGTAGAAAACAAGGCTGTTGTTAAGGTTATGGTACCAGCCTTATAAAATGAAAAAGATTTTTTAAAAAAAAGAGAAAAACAAAAAGGCAAAACAAAACAAAAAGAAGATTTTTGTCTAAGGGGGAAGGAAGAAAGAAGAAACAGAAATGTGCCAGGAAGCAATATAAAAAGAAGCAGAAACTTTTGATGTTTTCTTTTCCCTCCTCCTTCATTCTTGGCTGAATTATAGGGCGTAGCATAGTATTTTCAAAGCATCTTTTACAAACTTTATTTAGTTCAATGATTCACATTTCCCGAGCAAGGTTAACCAAAGGGAGGGATGTTTCTCCCCTTGCCCCCGGCTGTTCCCCAACTTTCAGCTAAATTGTATCACATTGTTAAAAATAATTGTCAGAATGGAACCTTTCCTGATCTCATCCAATGGCATTGTTTTTCCCAACAACATGCAGGATGTTTCATTACTTATTAATTTTAGAGAGTGATTTTAAAATACTTTGCACAATCTGAAGCCTCAAACTTGGATGAGACAGATGCACATAATTAAGACTGAGAACTTCATGGTCATTGCCCACCAGAGCTTGTCTTCTTTTTCCAAACACACATTCCCAGTCTGACAAAGCAAAAAGTTATGTATATGTCAGCTGCCATTCTCTCCTAGACTAAGTTGAACGCTCCCTGGGAAAAGCTGGAGCTGAGATCAGATGTGCAAAAGAAGACATCAGAGCTTATCTGAGACTTCTAGGCCTACAGGGACACTACGTGACTCTCCATGCTCCAGCAACCCACCTGAACAGCACAGGCTGCAAGCTGATGCTGTGCTTTGGATGTGCCTCATGGTGACCATCAGGACCATACAAATGCCAGAGTGTTGAACCCTTGTCAATTGGCAGGATTTATTTCCTCTGTTTCCCAAGCAATACTCTACAATGCCCTTTCTGTCCAGTACTTGCTGCTGGACTCCCAGCTCATGACCCCTCCAACTGGGACAACACCCCCCAAATTTACACAAGGGCTGCATGAGGGGCTTGCAGTCACTTACTTCATCAGTCCAGTCCGATCTCTCTACACAACTTCTCATCCCTTGAGGCTACGCATTAGAGGGAACCCCAGCAGCCATGTCAGGGCTCCAGGAGATTGAAAATATGTACAGGGGTTGGGTGGGGAGCCATATATTCAATTAAAATAACAAAAAGTTGAGTGCATAGGGCATGATGGCCAAAGCAGCCCAGTTAATAAGAAAAGAGAAAAGGTTTGAAAAATCCAGTATCCTTTAAAGAATATCTGCATACTTAAAAAAGAAAGAAAGAAAGAAAAAGAAAGAAAGAAAGAGTAAGATCAGTATAGGAGAATTTTACCCTTTCCTGCTTCCTTTTCACTGACTCAAAGAGAAACTTCTGCTGTCTCCACCAGAAACAACTGTAAGGTCAGATTTGTTTGAAGGGAACGGAGAGGAGAGCCTCTGGTTTCTTTCCAAAGAGCAGTTTGGTTTAGATTCACAAAAGGTCAGGAAGAATAAATTGCAATGGATACTCTTCCTGTGTAGCCAACCATATTTCCAAGCAGAAACATGACGTTATAAAGAAAAAAACAAGTAAATATAAGGAGGCTGAAGAAAACCCCAACCCTCAAACATTTCTGACTGCAGAATGGTACCACTCTCACATTTGCTCAAGGAGTAAAATTACTTTTAAAATGAGAGGGGGATGAGTATGGTAGTTGTGACTTAGATAAGCATAGAGACTCACTTTTGGGAGATACCACATCAGAACAAACGTCCTAGCACTGAATGAAACTCTGCCATCATGGCTTAGTCATGATGATCTGTTGCAATCCCTTGTACAACATAGGAAATTATGTATCAGCCAGAAAACCCATAACTCTGCAGGAAAATGCTGAGTGCACACAGTAATATATGCAGTCTGTTACCTACAGTAAATGAGGTTTATTTAGGTCCTTCACCCCGATCTGCATGCTGTAATAGCAGCATGTTTAGCTGTTTGGATGTTTTTATTCCTACGTGGCTTCCTTCAAACAGGTACATGTAGCTCCATTTCACCAAGTGATGAAGAAAAACACAAAGGATCACCTGGAGGACGCTAATCTACTTACACTGTAAACCAAGAATATCATACTCATTTTTGTGGGCTTAATTTACCACTAGATATTTAGAATATTCTGCAGCTAACAAAAATTAATGAGAGATGCAGATCCTATGAAGGGGAAAAACTACTGGATAGATTTATATCATTGCCTATTGATGTCCTTAGTACTAAGGAAGCCTACCAGGACCTGGAAACAGCAAGGCTGTGTCTCCAGAGGATATTGTTTGTTTACTTTTGCCCAACTCTGAGCTGGATTTTGACTTGGGTCAGCATAAGCTCTAAGGAGCCCTGCCTGGACATTTATGGAGAATGTCTACTGGCTGCCTGAAAATGGTCTGTGGCCAAGGAGGCCAGAGGCCCACTGCTCCAAGTGGTGGGAGATAGAGACAGGCTTTCTGTTTTGCACTTACATGGCACCCAACACTGGGCAACATGGTCCCAGAGCTATCATTTCTCCATCCTACTGCCATACCAAAGCAATAGCAACTGTCTTGCTGAGTTTCCAGGTAATAAAGTTGCACTTTTCTCTAATTGCCATGATCACTGACAGTTTATGTTAATCAAGTGACACCAACATAAAGTGATGGGCTGCCAGAGGACTAGAAAGCAATTTACCCTCAACTGTTTCTGACATGTTTGTGTGCACAGTTCAGTTTACCATTAAGAAGGGCAAGTAATGATCCATCTCTAATTTGAGGCTGGGTCCCTTAAGTAATAAATTGAAAGCCAATGTTTAAACAAAAAAGACATAACTACAAATTGAGCTTGACACTCTCCAGAAAAAGGGTCATTAGGCAACAGAGGCCAGACAACCTTCATCTGCCCCTTTGGAGGTTTCTGCTATACTTTAACGACCACTGAAGATATCATTCATCTTTACTCACCCCAGTTCCTAACAATACAAAGGTCTGAAGAAGTCAGGCCAATTACTGGATATAGGTGCGTGATGGCTCCACACATGCCTTTTTTCCCTTGCAAACTATCAAGCAGAGACGTGCAGCCTGGGGCACAGCCCACCAAGCAACCTGCCATGCGTCAGAGGATGCATTTTGTGCACCAGGTCCCAGTGTAGGGAAAAGGCTGTGGCACTGTGCCACAACCTGGGGGATTGGAGGGGATCTGAAGCACACCAGTGGGGACCTTTCAGGATTGATTCACAGGAATCAGCATGTCCCATGAGCCATGGCATCCCAGACCACCACCAGCTCCTCCACCATCATTTGGGAATGACAGATGTGAAACACTGCTGAAGGATTTCATAAAAGCGTCTGCCTGCCTCTCCTCTCTGTAGTCCTGGGGCATAATCCCAAAGAATGGAATAGGATTTCAGCAAGTAGGAAAAGTATAATGTTGCCATGTGGCTTTTTCCATTGATTTGAAGATAAACTATTAGTATCTGAACTGCTAGATGCTTGGATACACGTATAATCCTTCACTTTGGAAGACTACTTACTACTTTCTGCACCCCCTGAGGCTTTCTGTCAACACTGATAACTCCCATCTAGGATGGGAAAGTGTTAAAAATGTTTCCACTTAACTGTAATAAAATTAAGAACTCATAAAACCAAACAACTCTTCTTCCATTACACTCTCCCAGCAAAAGCCAGTAATGTTTCCAGATAAACAAGAGAGAACAGTTATACCCTATGGAAAAAGGCATTTGAAAGATAAACTTACTTCCCCTAAAGAGAATTCAAAGGCAGACAAGTAGTTGTTTAAAGAAAACAGGGAAACAACACAAATTAATAATATATATTCTCCTAGAGCTGTGGTTCTGCTGCAAAAGTGCAGAAGGGGATGGGAATTCACTGACTGTCAACTTAGTGTAGTCACAGTGATGGAATAAGTGCCTCATACAGAACTGAAGGTCTTATTTTAGGATACATCCAGAAGCTTTTTGCTGTCCTGATATGTAGTTCTTAGAGCTTTCCCTTTTCTTCTCCATAATTTAAATGAGGAACCTACACAGTCAGCTGCCCAAGTGAACGGAAAAATACTTCATTCCAGAGTGCACAGCTGTATGCAAATATTCCTGTTAAAATCCCACTCTCAAATTTAACCTCCCAGCAGTCCTGCAGGCTAATACATTCAGTCCATTCTAAACTGTAAAATCTAATGAGAAAATTCTCCCGCAAGCTGTGTCTGACCCTGAAGTAGAAGAGCTTGTCTAACTGTGTGAACCTTTAATTTGTAAATGTAGAATCCTCCCTGCCAGATGCCATTGCTTCTGACAAAGCCTGTCCTCAAACAGCAGCGAGTATATGCCATCCTAGTGGGTGTGTGCTGCATGGGCAGGTGGCCATGTTGGGTTTTTATATTTTTTTTTTTTTTAAGTCTTTAGGCACTTTCAGAGCAATAGATGAGTGGATTGAGTAACTCCCATTAGGACAACTGCACCTACAGCTGTTAGTTTTTTGTCAGCCTGCCTCACTGCCATACAACTACAAAGAAGTTCACACCCAGGAACAGGTTGGCAAGGGACAAACTGTGTCAGTTGATGCCCTGATTCAGTGAGGAATTCAAGCACATATTTAATTGCCAGCTTGTTTTGACTATTCACGTGGAGAAAAAAAGGCACAAGCTGAAGTGCCTTGCATAACTCGGTCACAGAACAGTGTAACAAGCATTTTGGGAGCTCAAAGACAAAAGTAAAAATTAAGGTTTTGATTTTAAAACCCTAACCAGGAATGGGTTCAATAAGAAAATGAGGGCTGCCATGCCTAAATGAGCACGTCTGGTCAACTTTATTTTTAACAGGACAAAGACCCTTTTCTCCAAGGCCAAGATACTAAGTCTTTAATCTTTTTCCATATTTCTCATGCTTATCGCATACGGGCGTATCGTAAAGATGTCTTTATCACTTCTTCCTTTTGATTAAAGGCTCTGAGTAATGCTAGCCAATATCAATAACGATGCCCTAAAAATAACATTATCATCACACCAGAACATTGCAGGGAACGCAGCGTTAATCTCACTAGTCCCTCTCATACATCTTATCCAGCACGCTCAGAAAAAAAAAAACCCTGAAGAGAAAGGACCTTCAACTACATTATGTTTGGAGTATCATTCATCTTATACAGAGTGAAAGCCTGGATGATTTTTATTTTACATTAATCACATGGTTAAATTGCTCAGATATTAGGCAGGCAGGTTGGTGGATGAGGGAGGGGGAAGAGAGAGAGGAAAAAAATTAAGTTGGCTCAGAACTTCATCCCAAACAGAAACCAAATGTTAGCCACTTTTGAAGTACCATAAACTTTTAAAACGCTAGAGTCAAAGGAAATAGTGAAAGTAATTAGTCTTACCACACATTCAGTGATCATCAAACTAAAACTCAGCCCAACAGGTATGTATATATACATAAAACCAGAAATACACATTGGTCAAAAATATGGTTGAGACATATCATCCATGTGAAAGGTGAGACTACAGCTAAACCAAAAAAAAATTCCCATAAAAGGCATTAGTTGCCAACCAGCCAAGTTATTACAGGCAATTGGTATGTATATGGGACACAATGATAATAAGGGCACTTCATTGTCCTAAAGGAAATAACAATTGTGGGAAATCATTTTAATAGTGCTCAGCAGGATTGCAAAATCCCAGTTTCGTGTTGTTCTACAACAGACTAATGTTTTCCCATACATTATAGCAGATTTCAAGGGAAAACAATTAATGGTAACAGAATCAAAGACACGTGAAATCTTTCTGATTTAAAGTGACATTACTCATTTTCAAATAGCTGGGTTTAATTAGCTTCTTCCTGAGACTGCTGAAGGTACATATTGAAGGTACATTTCCCTACACACTGGAGAGAATTTCTGCACTAAAGAAGGTTGTAAAATTGTGATCAACAGCAACAAGATTATTTGTAAATTGGCTGACTGTTCATTAAAAGAATGAAATTCAGTAAACAGTCCAAAGATGACATTTCTGGTTTTCACTGTCATAATCAACCACTGAAGAAAAGCCGAACTACGACGATCTTCTTAACTGCAAACAACCCCAACCCACCTGAACCATCAGACCAAAACCCTGTCTTAGCTACTGGAAGGTGAGGCTCTGCATTATTCATTTTGCATGAGAATTTTCCTTTTACTAACTTAACCTCTCAGTTTCATACCTTATTAATGCTCTTCAAACAGGTAACAAACAATAAAAAGATTTTTTTCAAAATGTTGGTTTGTCAGTGTTTTATGCGTGCCTTAAAGTAACTAGCAATTAATTTGTGCATGTACATGTCTAGACAGGTGACTGAATAAAATGTCCTTGAATTCATAAAACATGTCACAGTTTATTTTGTTTTCTACAGAGACTTAAGAAACCAAGACAAAAAGCAATAATGAAGTTGACCAAATGCTAAGAATTATTCTGATTTTGAACATTTTTGAGCAAGACAGAAAGAGGCATCTGACCTGTTTTTGATCGTTCACTTTCACAAAATATTTTAACCAGGCCTCCGAGATGCACGTGCTGTTGATTTTTTTGAGCAGTTACAAATCAAAACATGTGCAGAGCTAAACTGCAATCACTTATGTGGAGGTTAATAAAATGTCCTGGACTGGAATCCCTTCAATAGATCTGGTTTTAAGACTTCTTTACAAAATTGCCAGTAGATCTGCTTGGCCCCTGCTATTTTCAGTTTTTTGGAATCCATTAATGACATCAGGATCTGCACATCTAGTCATGTTAATAGAACAGAATCACTGGCAAAATAAAGATAATAGTAAAAAAAAAATAAAGCCCTGAGTGTGCCTGAGTTCAAGCTATGCAGATACATGATTTGCCTTTTCTTTGATGGAGTAGTGGGGTTTCAGAGTTTTGAATTAGCAGTGTGGTACATTCTGGCTAAACAGAAGGTATTATCTGTTTTGAGATCTCTTATAACTGGGGTACATGGTGTAAATCCAGATTTTCAGAAGCAAGTGCTTCTTTTCAGTGTCCCCTTACCTGAACGATCAGCTCCTTGAGCCTGCAAAGGTGCTGGTGGTCCAGAACCATTCCCACGCTGCTTCAGATTTCTAGAGCCTTGCACTGTACTCTTTAAAACATGCCTCCTGTCTGAAAATCTCTGCTATAAATTGTAGCAAGAGGGCACCACTTAAGGAGAGGGGAGACGGTGAAACAAAATGAATGGTGCGGGGTGAAAAATCTCCAATACACCTACGATTAAAGTCTCATATGCTGCATCCCAGAAAGGAAAAGGGTGCTTTTTAAAATATTATTTGAACCTTTGTCAAAAAAATAAATAATCCTTTTGTGTGACTGACAATGAGCTACAATGCAGAGTTCTTTTTTTCCCCACCTTTATTTGTTCCTTTAAAAACTTTCTGCCCAATACATAGAAAGCTGAACAAGTAGAGTTCATGATCTTCTCGCAAGTGTCCACAGGACTCTGCATTGGCACCTGTGTAAAGGTTTATTGTAAAATGCACTACCAATTAGATTTCACATGGGCAGCAGAAATGATCACAACCAGAAAATAGCTCTCTCCAGAGCACTCAATGCTTATTTCTGCTTCAGATCCAGCCCAGACCATTCACAGAGACTCGGGGGTGGTGCAGGGAGTATCCTTGTGCTTTTACAACCTCTCCGGCATGAAAGATGGGGAATTCCTGCTTTAATGAGGAAGAGTTGTTTGATTTATAGCCTCTGAAAATATCTTCTTGTTAAGGAAGATGTATTTGCAGCTCCAGACAGCAATGAGCTGTTTGAAGCAAGGGGTCAGCTTGTTTCAGGAAAGACACCTGAAGATCTCACAGATCAGAACCATTCCCTATATCTTGAAGGGATGTGTCTCTTAAGTGGCTGACAGATTCCCTAGGTTTTTAGGTGCTCCTAAACACAGATGTAGTGAAGTGGTCTCATATTCAAATGGCCAGGAGATTTCATCTTTTCTTCTCAGCTATGGACTTAGCATCATGAGGTGGTACTTCATCACTTCTAACTGAAGGATTGCTGTGCTCCAGGTACCTTGAAATGCTTATTAGGAACAAGAAGATGCTTCATGGCTTCAGCAGAAGCACCTCTGCCTCCCCAGTAAATGTGGCTCTTTGGGAGTCTGACACTTGGGCGCTCCATGTCCCAGCTGGGCTCCTTGCTCCAGGTGGGCAGTGCCCGCTGTGGAGCCCAGTTCTTCAGCGTGAGGAAGAGAGAGATTTGGGCATTGGAAGGGTACGTACTGAGTGACCCTTGGGAATGAATGGAATTAAGAGGGATACAAGCAGCTACCAGTGCCTGGAATAGGTCCTTAGGACTTGGATACTCAGCACTGATGGAGGAAAGGCTCTTGGCAGTGAGAAACTCCCTACCATCAGAAATCAGAAAGTAACCCAAACCTGTCATGAGTAGGGCAATGCAAAACCCACCTCTGTGTGCATGAATCTTGGCTAACCCCCTGTGATCTGCTGCAGTAGGCCTGCACAAGTTGTTTACCCTTTCTGTGCCCTGGTTCACCCTTCTGCTAAACCAGGATAAAATTACTTGCTTACCAGTTGCCACAGGAAAGTAGTATCCTAGAAAAATACCAGGATAGACTTAACTAAGCTTATAAATTATTTTGATATTCCCAGATGAAAGTTCCCTATAAGTATAAAGTTTTATTATTATTTCAGTTGCTCCCTTCCATAGCATAATTGCCAAAAAAAGGCTTTAGAAAAGCCTCAGATTAACCATGATACTTTTCTTGTTAATGACTAGCAAAACATTATACTTCTCTCATATGGGACACAAGCGTTTGATTTCAGTTTAGCGCACCAGCATTTAAGAACCAGAGCGAGTATCACTCCATGTCTTGCTCAAACCTGACATAACTTTCTCTCTTGGAAAATATGTTTTGGGGACAGTCTGGCTGTGCTTGTTTGCAACTTACACGATTTCAAATATAATTTATAGAGAGACTAACCTGAGGTCAATTATTATTACCATCTTGAAGAAGTGATTGTAAACTGGGAATAGCTCCCACTTTAATCATTTCATTTGCTCTACAAAGCAAAATAGAAAAAGTTTGTAGTGAAAAATGTGTCTTCCAGTGTAAGCTTCCAATGTCAAAAGAAACTGTAGGATTTAAAATGATAGCTTTCAGCTGTTGCTCAGTATGTAGTCAATGTTTATTTTCTTCTGGAAAGATGATACTCCCTCTTCAGGGGAATTTAAATGGACAAAATCAGAATGGGAGAGTACAAGAGACTTAATGAGACTGCAGCCTATCCTGTGATTCTCTCCATAGGAGACGTTTAACGTCTTGTTCACTACCCACAACTGCCACGTGTGGGTTGTGCCTGAAGTGGCCATTGTTAATCTATGCTGGAACATGCCATGGGGAAGTTTGGTGACAGGACTTGATTATATGTATGTAGAATGGGCTTGTCCTAACACTGTAGCTCAAATGCAAGGTAGACCAAGAAGGATCAACCAGTCTTTAATAAAAAGCAGGAAGAACAAGTTAAGAACAACTTTTGCCAATCTGCCTGGAGAATATCTATGAGCTGCAGATAGAAACAAAAGATTTCTGAAAGGATTTGCTAGTATTTTTCAAAACCACATCTGATGGAAAACCCAGAACCACAGAAACACCGGGGCAAGCCTGAACTTCAGTGTGCCTATGGCTGCGTAGGTTAATGAAAATAAGTCCGTAGATATTGTAGCAAAATATCCTACATACATTCATAACATATAATGTGTAAGCACCTGAAAAGGATCAAAAAAAAAGTGGAGGTTGCTATGCTGTTTTCTATTTTCGTCAGGAGAATGGGATTTCCAACACAAAGGTCTTCCTCTGCTTTGAAATGGAGTAGGTGTTTAGTGTGATGACTTTTCAGTACTTTCTCTGCTTGGCTGGTCGGCAACACTATCACTTTCCCACAGTTTAATAAAGCCATGTAAGGGCCAGATTCTAATCCCAGTTACACCCAGTCCACACTCTCTTCCCTCCCCCAGCCCACAGGATTGGAAAGAAGATAGGCGATGTACCCAGCTGGGACTGAGGACAACTCAGAGATGGACACCAGACCCCACACAGGGGTTATTCAGAATCTGAACTTAAGACAGAAAAACACACAACATCCTCCCACCCCCTGCCACTGGAGCTCAGGTCACGACAACATCTCTGTGTGTGGATCGATTGAAAGCCTTGCTGCACAGAGTTGCTCCAGTAGTTACCCAGCTTTTTTTGTAATGCAGCAACTCATCGGCAAGAACTCCGATCAAAATTACCATGCACAGGTGGGTGCTAAAAGCATCCACTGGCTGGAGATCGAGGGCCTGGAAAATGACTTCTGAAAACCAGCCAACTACTATGCAGGATAAGCAAGAAGCTTCTCAGCTTTACCTGCAGGATTGGTTGCTTGTTTTTTTTTAAACTATATCTCATATTGCCTAAATGCAAGATACCAACCACAAGTAGTGTTGTGTGTTTATGTCTGGTTAGAGCTACCTCCTTATTAAGGATGGTTGCTTCGCTGCTAGGAGTTTGGGTGTGAGATGCACCAGCACATCATGTTTTTCTTTTAGTTGTCATATCTGGCCAGGCTAAACAGGTTGCTCAGTATATGATGCAGACAGGTAGCAGTGTATATGGAAAGGCACCCTGTCTCGAGGAACAGCACTCTGACCCTGCTCTTCACCCTCCCGATAATGGATCATGCTGCGGAGGAGAAGACTTGCCAAAGCCCAGCTGAACTGGAGGGACTGGGGGAATGGACAGGGCTCTCCTCGCTCAGCTCCTCCCGGGGGGGCAGTGAGAGCAAGGGGTGGGCAAACTTCCTTACTCGTACTCATGCAACCCCCGGAAGGCTTAGGGATGCAAGAGGGAGTGTTACTGCCTCGTGCCTCAGTGTTAGGAATAGTCTTAGGGCACACTGGCCCTATGCTCTAACATATAAAAAGGCCATAAAATCAGGAAAATGTAGCATTCAATGTGGCACTTCTGTGAGGTGGTTTTTATTGCTGCACTGCAGAAAGATTGTGGAGATTCGGGAAGTTGGGTCCCCTGGGTCCCACCATGTGGTGTGTCTGTAGAGCACTGCTGGCACATCAGAGGTGCACTGCCCTGGCCTTGAAGGGCCTGGTCTGGCCTGCTGACAGGCTCTCTGTGCTTAAAAAACAGTGCTATCAATGCAAGAAACCCCCAAACCAGCTCTGAGTTGGAGAGAGGAGTGCTGCAAAGATGGACAGTTCATGGCCCACATCCTGACCTCAGTTCTGGCGATGCCTAAGTGTCTTTCACTGATATCACCTGAATTATCCCAAGTATCCACAAACAAAATTATGTTTTGGCCCATCATTCCTTTCCATTTGAATTCAGTTCTTCTGTCAGACTGATACATACTACATGACCTTAATCAGTGGAAAAAAGCACAGCCTCCTTCAGGAAGCTGTGCAGGTGGGCACTCTTCTTACCTTTGGTCCTCAGTCATATTCTCAGTCTCCATACACAGATTTGAGAATCTGCATATTCTAATTAACAATCTACAGAGCTCTATAGAGAAACTAAGCACCAGTGGTTTGACCTAATATTGTATTTGTATAGAAAGATCAAAAAAATTTGTTGTAACTAAACAATTTAGTTATCTCCAATAATCTGTTTAGGCTCAAACATTTGTAGCCCAGCTGAGTAATGCCATGCTGTTCCCCCAGAAACTCGTGATGGGGTGGCATTGCCCACACAGAGCTCTGCAGCCTTAACCTCAGCCCCTGCACCGGCAGCTGTCACACCTACATTTTGTCCTCTGCTGCCAAGAAACACAAACACAGTCTGAAGCAAGCCCCTTCACATGCACCAGATTAATAGTGCATCTCCAAACCACATCCACTGGCTTTTCCATTTTGTATGCAGTAGAGAGAAAGACATTCCTGATGCCAGATTCTGCCACCCTCACTTAAACTGAGCAATAAATGACCTTGTGAGTAATCTACAGATGGCAGTGAGGTTATCTGAAGAATAAGGAACAGATTTTAGGGGGAATTTCACTGGGAGGGAGGTGTTTTAATGACTTTCAAAGTGTTAGCCTAGGGTAGTACGCAATGTGAATGATGATATCAGCCTGGCTGCAGTGGCTGAATAAAAATAAAATTGAACGTTTTACACCAGACAAAAGTCTCTGATATTAGCAAAGAAGCAGTTTGAGCTGGTGGGATATGGCAGCAGATGCACTCCCGGATCTCCAGTCTGTAAGTTTGCATGCTAGGACTGTCTTCCAGTACACGTGAAGTAGTTCCCCAAACCCTCACGTTACATCTCTTAACTACAACTAAATACAACATATATGATTCTTATGGTGATTAGCAGTAAAAAACCTGCTTTAGTAAAAACATGAATGGAAGGAGTAAGGGGAAAAAATGACAATACAAAGCCTAGCACATTTTTTGGTTACGGTATCACCATATCATGATGCTGCACCTCCACCCCTGACACACTTAGGCAGGTGATGGGGTAATTCCACACAATTCCTGAGGCCATGTCTGACCTGCCTCTGCATTCCCATTAGTAACAGAAGTCACAACTTCTGGCCTCAGGAGCATGGAGACATTTTAAGTGACAGCCATCACATTTTATTTCAAATACAAATGGCTAAGTTAGCCAGAGAACAGACCAGACTTGTTTTCACGGTATGTGTGGACTTTTTTTTTTGGCAGCCTGGATCAACTCAAAGGCAGTATCTGAGCTCCCTGGTTTTGAGTGACGCTACTGAGGGCACTAAGCAAGTTAATCATTTTACAGTCAAGAAGTTAAGATGTGTCTCATTAATATCCCAATTTATACATAAATATCACTGTACTGAGTGTCCAAAAAAAACCGGGGGAACTCAGAGCCTGCTGTTTCAGAGTGCTTTGAGCTAACTACAGACAAACACAGCAGGCTGCAGACTTCTTTGGGAAAGGTCAGGAAGTATGTTATTTATGTAAAAGGCAGCACCGAAGGAAGGAACAGAAGCAGGATGAGAGAAATGGATGGTATCCTGTCACTAATGGCTGAGCAAAGGGGACAGACACATTGGTATGCTGAAGAGATTTGATGTATGTGTTGTGCCTGCCTAGCAGAGGCCCTGAAATGTAGGGAGCAGATATTTTAGATGAAGTGGAGAAAGAGGCGAGATTCAAAGTAAGGCAATGGGAAGATGATTTTGACTGTGCTCCAAGCAGTAATTGGATGTCCCACTAATCTTAGACATACATTCTCCAGAAGAGGAATTCAGAGCTACTTATGCAAGGATAAGTAGAGTGTAGCAGTCATCCAGAATACTGTGATCCTATTGCCTGAAGGTGGGGGCTCAATGCTCAGCAGGTGTATATCTGCAGTCAATAAGTTTAATTCTTCAGTGAGCTTCACCACAGTAATACAGAGTATGGCAACGCACCTCGGCGTATAGTGACTGTTGATATTCTACTCTTCCTGTGCCTTTCACAGTAAGAGGCAGAACCAGTCTGCTGCTTCTCTTCACAAGTAGCATGAACCCTACAGCTGCTTGAAAAACAAGCCTGGAAAGCACAGAAATCGGCACTTGCTCCATCATCAGGCATCAGTGCCTCCAGCATGATCAGCTTCCTAAGCCCAAACCTGCTCTTTGTCACTGTTCCAAGTGCTGACATTTTCCGGTGTTGTCTCTGCACTGAGCCGCCATTTGCTGAGCACCTACATCGCTGAGGCCAGATGCTTGACCAAACTACAGGAAATATGAACAACATCAATAGTGCTGTGAGCCACTGCGGAGCTGGGCTGACTGAGAGTTGGCTTTTGTGGCAGTTACAGACAGTTTTGCTTTGGCTGAAGATCTCTGGCAGCAATCTGCCTGGGTGTCTAGCACATAGGTATAACTTGAAAAGTGAAGTCAATGAGTACTTGTGGTTCTCAGTTTATTGCTGTCTTCTGGGAGAACATTAATAAGAAAGTATGAGGATAAAGATTTCAAGAACCTAAACTATTTCACAACTACCATTTCTCAAAATTTAAGTCTTCAATCCCATTGACTTTTGATGAAACAAGCTTGTGAATACCTGCATTACTTTGGAATAGACAATTTTTTGTTTTTAAAATTGGTATCTGCTGAGTAACATTGAGGGAATATCAGAATCCATTCAACAAATCAGACTTTGTTCCAGAACATGATCTGCTAGCCCAAGAAGAACAGCAGAGAGGAAACAGAAACAGTACAGCATTGGTCAACCTAATATGAGTGTTAAAATCTTCATTTCTGCAGATGGTGTTTTGGACTGAACTGTCTCTCCCAGTTTTCTGGAATCATATCCTTAGAGACAAACAGATCTGTTTACACTCATGTGATCCAGCTGGAAGCAGATAAGAAAACTCAGCCTAAACTAAAGCCAGAAAGGTATGAAGCATTCAAACCATGCTAAGTGTGGCTGTGGCTTGCAAGACTTTAGCACGGCTGTAGCAAGTAAGCACTTTGATCCATCCAGTCAAGCTAATTACATCCTAGGATCCATTAATGTGTCCTTGTGCTGGACACATAGGTTTGGAAATCCTTCACTTGGGTGATGCCACAGCAGGGTACTTTCCCATCATCAGCAGCCATCCCCAGCTCCCCATGAGGCATCCAGCAGCTTCCCAGCCCTTTACCTCGATCCTGCCACAGAGCTGACTCTAACCACGTGCTCCTGGGCCAGGACCCCCTGCTCAGCTCTATTTCAGCATCCCAAGCCAAAGCAGCATTGTAGAGCAGTGGTCACTCATGCGTGTGTGGGTTGGGACAGCTTTTGCACAGGGTGAGACACCCACCACAATTCTCATCCTGGGGCAGGGAAGCTGCTGAGGGCTGCCACACAGGACGAAGCTCCCTATGCCCTGATTTGTGTGCATGTAAACCTCAGCATGAAGTCAATACAGACGACTTAGAATAAAACCTTAAGTTGATGAAAAAATGAAGTTCTGGCATGTAATTCTTAATAACTTCCTAGTAAACCCAGGAAAACACCAAATCTTCTAGCATTTAAATTCCAAGTACAGGAACTACTATACTATTGGTAGTTAGCATTAAGTTACAGTACATTTAAAAGGCTCAGAGGCATGATATAGTCATGCATTACAACAGAGTTTATCTAGCAAGTTCCAGCCTTGATAAGCTAACATTATACTGAAAAAGCTAGCCATGTCCTGCCAACAGTATACTTTTAAGGCACTTCTCTAAAACACAGAACAAAAATAGAAAAATAAAAAGAAACAAGCTATTTCCACCATATGAAGATGTACCATCCCAAAAGATAGCCTCATTGATGTGAGCCTTTTTAAAAGGCCAGATGAAGCAGGATAGCACACGCAAGCTACATCTCTCTCCTAGAGTTTGTACCCATATCTGCAGATGAAATAGCGGGAAAAGGAAATGAGCTAGAGCTCACTATTTAAACTCATGATTAGGAGTTTAAATGGTCAAGTTATATGCCTGTTTTTATAGATAGCCTATCTTTATATGTATGAACTGTTCTTACTTCAGCGAAGCTTTCCCACATGTGAAGTCTTTTGAATCAACAGCTATCGCAATAGCTGTGTTTTCTTTGAAATACCCTGAGCAAATTTCACATTGCGGCTTTTCCCTGTAGACATTGTATTTTTAATGCTATCAAGTTTTTGTAGATATAATGAAAAAAAATTATGACATCTACTCAAAATGCAAGTTATAAACAAAAATTTAAAATTTAAGCCAACTGAAACCCATGTAGTTGAACTGTTGATGAAAATACCAAAAATTTTACTGTGGATGTATATATTACATAGAGGAAACCTAAGGGAGGAGGAGGGGCAGAAGAGATTCCACCTTGTATAGACTACCAGATCACTGCCTGCTGCTGTGATTCTGTTTATTTTCATGGGCTACTCATAACCCCCAGCGATAAGCTTGGCTTATGTGGATATGCATCCACAAGGCTGCCAGTCCCAGGATTATGTATGTATTTATAGCTAATCTATCCTCTTAAGTCCCTACTACTTACCTAAGTTTTAAGGACATGATGCTCTAAGAAGTAGTTCTGTCAGGAGAACCCTTAAGCACATGAAGACAGGATAATTCAGGGTGTCTTTAATAAAGACGGGCCAGATCTTACAAAGCCAGTCAGAATTCCTGTAGTCAAAGACGTGTCCAGCACATAGGATAAACCAGGCTTGTCTACAACACATGATGGGACCCGACACCTGGGTCCCCAAGCTAGATTCAGGCTGGGGAGATAGGTGTGAGCTCTGCACAGAGACATTGGACTGGAAGAAGCAGCATAGGTAGTGCCCATGAGCTCAGGCACAGGGCTGGTTTATGCTTTTTTTGTAGGGATTTTTAAAGGCCTCTGGTCAATTTACTGGTATAGTTTCCCAGTGGCCTCCTAAACAGCTGTGCAACCCAACCCAGGCGGGTTGAATAAGGCTCTGTGGATGGGAAGCAAGTAGGAAATTCTTAAAATCCTTAAAAGTCCAGTTGGAGGCCTGTATCTAGTGGAGTCCCTCAAGGGTCGGTACTGGGACCAGTACTATTCAATATATTCATTAATGACTTGGATGAGGGAATAGAGTGCACTGTCAGCAAGTTCGCTGATGACACAAAACTGGGAGGAGTGGCTGCCACACCGGAAGGCTGCGCAGCCATTCAGAGAGACCTAGACAGGCTGGAGAGTTGGGTGGGGAGAAATTTAATGAAATATAACAAGGGCAAGTGTAGAGTCCTGCATCTGGGCAAGAACAACCCCATGTATGAGTACAAGTTGGGGACAGATCTGTTGGAGAGCAGCATAGGGGAAAGGGACCTGGGGGTCCTAGTGGACAGCAGGATGACCACGAGCCAGCAATGTGCCCTTGTGACCAAGAAGGCCAATGGCATCCTGGGGTGTATTAGAAGGGGTGTGGTTAGCAGGTCGAGAGAGGTTCTTCTCCCCCTCTACTCTGCCCTGGTGAGGCCACATCTGGAATATTGTGTCCAGTTCTGGGCCCCTCAGTTCAAGAAGGACAGGGAACTGCTAGAGAGAGTCCAGCGCAGAGCCACAAAGATGATTAAGGGAGTGGAACATCTCCCTTATGAGGAGAGGCTGAGGGAGCTGGGTCTCTTTAGCTTAGAGAAGAGGAGACTGAGGGGTGATCTCATTAATGTTTATAAATATGTCAAGGTCATGAGGATGGAGCTAGGCTCTTCTCAGTGACATCCATTGACAGGACAAGAGGCAATGGGTACAAGTGGGAACACAGGAGGTTCCACATAAATATGAGGAAAAACTTCTTTACGGTGAGGGTAACCGAACACTGGAACAGGCTGCCCAGAGAGATTGTGGAGTCTCCTTCTCTGGAGACATTCAAAACCCGCCTGGACACGTTCCTGTGTGATATGATCCAGGTAATCCTGCTCTGGCAGGGGGATTGGAATAGATGATCTTTTGAGGTCCCTTCCAATCCCTAGCATTCTGTGATTCTGTGAAAATAATGGCTGGCCCACAATGTAATCCAGATTTTAAAGGAAAGCTCCCCTATAAGCAAGGGGCTGGCAAACCTCAGAATGAGATGGAAATTCTTTTCACTCCTTTCATCCTCAAAGCAATAGTTCTCACCCCATTCTTAGCCTGATGTTCCTGCTTCTAATTTTCAGCTGAAGATGATCTTGGATGACCCAAAAATCTTGTCTGTTTTATTGGCTTCTCCCCTTCCAGTTCTCTCCATTGTTCTAACGGGGAAAAAATAGGCTACCTCTAAACTGCAGCTCACTTTGAAGGGGTTTAGGATGGTGTTGTACACCACTAGCAAGTAGTCACTGGTAGTGAAAATTTGCAATAGTGATCCTGTATTACAGTGACCCTTTACTAATTGACACAAGAGACTGTCTGGAAAGTTTGTTTTTGAAAGTCCTCGGTCCCACTTCCCCCTCACCCTACCAATGGTGTTTGCCAGGCACAGATATTCAAAAGTGTTTTGTAATTGACATTAATATATTACTAACTACTTGAAATGCTTCTCCAGGTCCGTAGAATTTGGAATACAGCCACCTGCAGCACTGAAGTGACTTTGGGCATAAAATATGAGTGTCACAACATATTCACAGTGTGAACGTTGCCAAAATTTTTTAGTGATAGTCAGGTCTTCAAAACCACTTGCCTGGGAGCGAGCATTGCTTCCTCTGGTGAGCCATTGACACACAGACTTTAACAAAGTGTATTTGCTGTCAAGTAACAATGCTGAAAAAGCTACATGAAGAGTTTTCTGCGTCTTAGAATATTTTATGATTATCTGTTGCAGATGATACAAATTCTTCCAGGCTACACTCATTGCAGTGGGGAACCTCTGCAGAATGAGGCAGCTGGTTACCTGGTCCCAGCCTCATATTGCAGACACAATGCAGAAGTCTATATTAATCTCCTAGTGCAGAACAAACTGTGAAAGCCCCAACGTATCTATCTGCTGTATTTAGTTCCTGGTAGGCTTAATCTGTGCACAGTATCCTTGTAGATTGGCTGCCTGGGCTTAACATACTTTGTGTGTTTGCTCTTCTGTTTCCTGGAGCACATACTTAACTCTTATCTCCCTTGGATGCTCTGGGGACAACGCCTGAAACAGCTCCTAAAGTTGGTGCGTCATCACTAATATCATTTATTTTCTTTTCATAGGTGTGGAGACAGCCACAGGGGATCCATAAGTTTGTATCTGACTCCAGTATTGTCTCTTTTGCATGTGTAGCTTGTGTTGCCAAAAATGATGGCAAGAGACCAATCTCACTCCAATACCAGCCAACACATGGATAATTTCAAACGGATTGCCAGCCCTGACTGATCAGAAGTATTTTCAAGTCCTCCTAGTTTTGTCAGAAATGGTTTTAGACAAGAGAAAAATCCTCAGTGACTGCACAGGAAAACTGCTACTTTAAGTTGAAGTAATTAAATTGACTCATTTGCACCTACCACATTTCAGGAAAGTCCAGCTCATTAAAAGTGTTTCTCACAGGGGCCAGGTTTTATGAACTAAGTTTTGCTGGGCGTTTAATGTGAGCTCTGGCTAACCAAGGGCAGAGGGGTAGCTTCCACCAACACTGCACATATTGGAAAGCATTTACTGTCTTGAGAAGTCCCAGTCTAAAAAATACTGCCAGAAACTGCAACATTTATCTACATGGATTTTACTAAAATTCAAAGGTAACAACCACATGTGATGCTTTGATCTTGGACAGGAAAGTAAGATCAATCTCAGTGCACCCTGCAGTCTTACTAAAATTAATAGCTTCTTCAACAAGGAGAAGAGCCTTACTTAGGTGGAAGGTGGCACTGCTGTATAGCTGCATGGCCTTGCATTTCAAACTGCATCTCAAGCCCCACTGAAAGTCAATAATAATCAAAGAATACCCTCCCTTGCTTTCCCAAGCAAGAGACTTTTTTTCATAGCAAACACCATTGCTATTCATTTTAAGATTCTAATAGTGCAGTCTTACAGTGATACATACAGGCTCAGCAATCTATTTATTTGCTCTTAAGCAGCGGAGTTCACATGTATAAGGAGCTAAAGAAGAAAAATTTCCAGCCATGGTGGGAGCGCCCAGCCACCCCTTCAAAAAGCAGCATGAACTCATGCAACATCCATCTATATAGCCATATTAAGACTTACTCTATTTAATTATATTCCACAGGAGCCCTCGTTAGCTTACACTAACAGCACTTTCCTCCCCAGACCAGTGTCCTCCACAGTCCTTTCTTCCCTACCTTACTTACCAGCCTTTTAACTGATGAGCAGGTTATCTATCAATTTATTACTTGCTATCAGTTTATTACCTGGCCGCCATCCTCAGCTCATCAGCATATACATAATGAAGCACAAAAGGCTATGCATCCCTTTGAAAGGTCAGTCCTCTAGATGAGAGGCTTCCTGAAACAAATAACATTTAGGAGGGACAGCTGGAGTCACAGCTGTAGCTGTTGAATGAAAAACAACTTCCAACTCGCAGCACTTCGGAAAAATCACAATCTCAGGAAATGTTTTACACATGCACAGCGTTATTTTCTTCTAAAGATTTACAATTTTTTCTTTTTTTTTTTTTTTTTACTTAAGATGAGCTCAGTTGTCATTTTTAGATTGCTTCAAAATCAACAGATATTTATGATGACATTTCTTTGGGATTTGCAGTCCAGCAGTATCAGCCCTGTTTGCTACTTGTCGTTGTACACAACCCTTGTAGCACATTTGTTTCTAGAAGATAAGAAATCTGTAGCTGTATCCAGTATGGAAAATATACTGGGACCACAGCTGAAAGAGGTTTGTAAGGAGTCTTTCATCTATCTGGAAAAAAGAAATTTAATCAAGCCTAAAACAAGTCAGTGCTGATTCATAGGTCACACATAGTGTGTATACGCCCGGCTGCACATCACTGCTGCAAATGTGTCATAGAATCATAGAATCGTTTTGGTTGGAAAGGACCTTTAAGATCATCGAGTCCAACCATTAACCTAGCACTGCCAAGTCAACACTAAACCATATCCCTAAGCACCACATCTACTTGTCTACTCATAACAAACCCTGAAAAAGTTTGCAAAGTGGGATTGCAGTTCCTGAGCAGGCTTAACAGGGATGTGGCCCTCACCAGTGGGCATGCTGTTCATTCCCGTGATACCCACAACCTGGCTTTGCAGGCCAGCCTTTAACAGTGCCATGTGCCTTCTCCTGTCCCTCTACCTCCAGCACAGCTTTTGGATGGTGACTATGCGAGGGCTGAGGCACAGCCTGCCCCTCACGCAAACTTCCAGCGCATTGTATGAAGCAGCTGCTGAACATGAGGAGTAGCTTCCCCATCCTTCCTCTGGATATTTTATGGCCCTCTAGCTAAATTGCCCAGCCCCACAGATTATTCCAGCTAAAACTCATGTCCCACCTCCTTCCCCCCTCGGCTTCTCTCCCTTCCTTTAGGCTTGAAAATGAAATGTAACCATACAAAATGTGTAGCCTAGCTTCTTAATTATAACACCAATGAAAACAGCTAATTATTAGCAGCTCCCCTTTTCTGAAAGGAGGTAATCAAGATGCAATGCCAGGCTAAGAAACGGTTATCCAAGGAAGATTTCTGTGTCTGTCTTGGCGCCCACAGTACCCTGCTTGGATCCAAGTTAAGGAATTGTAAAGAGCCTTTGAAGTAGACTCAGCATGTCATCTGCATATGTTTGCATCTGGTTTACTGTTAGCATGGCCAGAGCAGATAAATGTTTACGTGTATCTGACCTGTATTTGTTGATACTAGCCTTCTTTCTTGGAAGCTCCCTTTGTATACTGTCCAACCCTTGTCTGGCTGCTCATAGCATCACTTCTTGCATATTCCTAAGAAGTGCCACACCACAAACTTGCAGAGGACTTCCAGAAATACTTGTAAGAAAATGCTTTCTTCAGAGAGCTAACAGGACAGCTAGCACAAGTTATTCAGTCAGCTGTAATTCCCCTCCATCCTATAAAGTCAATAGCAACTTCAGGTGAGCATGGGCTCCTGCATGGAGAGGAGAACGGCCGTGGTGCAGCCAGAGACAATTCCTTTGGTACAGCTGCCTGCGGCATAGCCATAAAATGCCTGCTGCAGCCGCTCAGCCGCTGCACTGTTCCTGCAGGCCATTTTGATTCCCTGCCACATCTCACTGCTCACCAGGCCCAAATCCACAAAGGCGTTTCTGTGCCTAATTTTAACTGAAGTGGAGGTAGGTGTCTAAATACTGCTAGCTCTTAGTCATTCGACAAGCCTTGCCTCCCCCGGGCAGCCTTGCTCAAGGGCAGCATGAAATAGCGTTCAGGGTAGTAGGTAAGGTAAGATGCTGTCAGTTCATCTTTTTTAAAAGCTCCATAAAAATATTCAGAGTATTCAGCCGCCCACGCTGGCTCAAATTATGAGTTTCTCCCACGCTGTGTAGCCTTCACATGTTTTTAAGTAGAGCTCCTTTTACCTGAGGATACTGTTGCTTCTTATTCTCTAGATAAAAAGCACTAATGCCTGAGCTTTGCTTTGCATTGTACAGCAAAGACTGTGGCAGGTAAAAGTCTGGCCAGGTTAAAGACAGCAGGTAAAAAGGTCTTAGGTCTGACTCTACCCTTCCAGCAACTCTATATCAATGGCATTTAGATATGTTCAGTGGCATTACCCCAGCTTTATGACACTGTAAGACCCAGAAGCATTAGTATCCAGAGATTTTATTATTATTTTCTATATCTAATTATCAAATAGCATCTGACATTTCTGAAATTCAAACATAATTAAAGTACAATTTTAAGATTTGTGCCTGCTTCTCAGGCAAGCTGAGAAACAGATTCCTCAATTCTGCATTTTATAGTAACCCATTTCCTGCCAGTTTCATATCTGAGATAGAATATAGCAGCCTTTGTGTTGTTAAGATACTGGTTATACATTTAAACAATTACATCTAGTCAAATTTAGAAAAGGAAAATAGAATGGGGCTGTTTCTGCTAATCTTGGCTTTTTCTGAGTCTGTCCCTATGAATTCTAAATTCTGGGACAAATTTGACTTTACATCTTGAATGCCACAATCTCTTGTAAAAGGCAGAACCAAAACACAGACTTATGCTAAAAAAATACAAGTATTTCACTTTAATTAATATGTATATAACATTCAGCAATATCTGTTTGGTTTGGAAAGCTGTGCTGTAGTGATTAACACATCCACAGAAGCATCCACAGAATGCAGGCAGGGTACGCTGCTCCACCAGTGCCAGGGTCTGTCACACTGCATATTAGAAGCCTGGATGAGAAAGAATTTTCTGAGTAATTCAAGTGCTGTGCAAATGAAGTTAGCAGTTTAGATACATTTACAAAAACAAAGGCTGGTGATTACAAAGCTGGAAAGAAACTTGGACTGTGTTTACATCTGCTTCCTGGAAGGTAAAATGTAATCAGAGGAAGAAAAAAACTAGCTTTCAAGATTTTCTCTTTTTGTTTTGGGGCCCTTGGTGGTGGTTGTTTTCTTGTGGCAGGATAATATGGAAGATTTCTGTGCTCTTATTCTGTGGTGTGATTTGATGAGACAGCTGGTGGTACCCCATGCTGAAACAACAGCTGGGAATGGTCATGTAATGTTTCTGGAGAGTACAACACAAGCCAGCAATCTGTGTCTATCAGCTATCAGTCACCTTCCTTTTAATTAGTTTCAGATGTAGTGTTGTCACGGTTTAAAGCTGGGCCAGCTATTAACCAGGTGGCAGATGCTCTCTGTTAACCCTCTCCCCCCCCCGCCAAGGGAAAGGGAAAGGGAAAAGGGAGAGAGACTTATGGGTTGGAAAGTTAAAACAGTTTTAATAAACTATAATAATGAAAAAGAATATAATAACAATAATAATAGAAATAACCAAATATATACAAATATGTACAAAACCAAGATCAAGAGCTTGGAAATCCTCCTCAGGCAGAATTGCTCCCCCCAGTACAGGCAGAGGGGAAAAGGCAGTAGCTCCCCCCAGCACGGGCAGAGGGCAAAATGCAAAAGCTCCCGCCATCACACCTGCAGGCTTTTAACTGGAGATTTGGCAAAGCTGGTACCAATCAGTGGGAGACAGGAGGGCCCCTCCCTCCTGGGCCCCACCTCCAGGAGGCAGTGGGTTAGTGATAAACAGGAAAGTGAGAATGACATGTATGGGATGGAATACCTTGCTGGTCAATCCTGGGTCACCTGCCCCGTCCACTCCTCCCTGCAGGTACAACCCCCTTCGGCTCTTTACTCGTAAGCAGTGACCTTGGGTTCTCTAAGGCTATTTGGCCTGGTTTGAGCCAAACCAGGACATTCCACCCCTTATTCCATACCATTCATGTCATACTCAGATCACCAGTACCTTTTCATTTTCAAATATATATATACATATCACTAGTCTATGATTCATCTTTATGCGAAAAGTCCATCAAGTTCATTTGGTTCAAGATTGTGGGTTTCCATCTGGCTAGCAGTCTCTCAGCAGTCTCTCTGGCTAGCAGTCTCTCTTTCGTCATGGTTCGTGCCCACGGGTTGCAGGTTAAAGATGTCAGACTCGAAGAGGTTACTGGACGCCACTTGATGAAGCTAGTTCCGGTCTCATCAACACTGTCTTAACCTGAAAGACACTTATGCAACAACAACATACAGTTCAGGCTTAAGTAGTCTCACCCATAATCAGATCACCTTCAGGGACACATCGGACTTCACCATCTTGCAACATCACCCACCAAGTACATCCAGGTCCCTGAGCAAAAGCAATCCCACGAATGGGTTTACCTTTGCCCATTACAGGAAGAATCCAGACAGTTTTTCCCAATAGATTCCTTTCATGCACCACAGGGACTTTATCTCCTTCTACTGTATGTAGAAGGTCTGACTGAGCAGGGCCAGCTCGATTGATAGATCCCCTGGTGTTAACTAACCAGGTAGCTTGTGCCAGATGTTTATCCCAGTTTTTAAAGGTTCCACCCCCCATTGCTTTTAGGGTAGTTTTTAACAGCCCATTATACCGTTCAATTTTCCCAGAGGCTGGTGCATGATAGGGGATGTGATATACCCATTCAATGCCATGCTCTTTGGCCCAGTTGTCTATGAGACTGTTTTTGAAATGAGTCCCGTTGTCCGACTCAATTCTCTCTGGCGTGCCGTGTCGCCACAAGATTTGCTTTTCGAGGCCCAGAATAGTGTTCCGGGCAGTGGCATGGGGCACAGAGTATGTTTCCAGCCATCCGGTGGTCGCCTCCACCATGGTAAGCACATAGCGTTTACCCTGGCGGGTTTGAGGGAGTGTGATATAGTCAATTTGCCAGGCCTCCCCATATTTATATTTCAACCACCGCCCCCCATACCACAAAGGTTTTAACCGTTTGGCTTGCTTAATTGCGGCGCATGTTTCACAATCATGGATAACCTGTGCAATAGAGTCCATGGTTAAGTCCACCCCTCGGTCACGAGCCCATCTGTATGTTGCATCTCTTCCTTGATGACCTGAAGTGTCATGAGCCCACCGAGCTAAAAATAGTTCACCTTTGTGTTCCCAGTCCAAATCTATTTGGAACACTTTAGCAGCTTGATCCGCTTGTTGGTTGTTTCGATGTTCCTCAGTTGCCCGACTTTTAGGTACGTGGGCATCTACATGACGTGCCTTCACGACTAGTTTCTCTAGCCGAGCAGCAATATCTCGCCACAATTTAGCAGCCCAAATAGGTTTACCTTTGCGCTGCCAGTTGCTTCGCTTCCACTGCTTTAACCACCCCCACAAGGCATTTGCCACCATCCATGAGTCAGTATAAAGATACAGCCTTGGCCACTTTTCTCGCTCAGCAATGTCTAAAGCCAGCTGGATGGCTTTTACTTCTGCAAATTGACTTGATTCACCTTGTCCTTCTGTGGCTTCTGTGACTCGTCGTATAGGACTCCATACAGCAGCTTTCCACTTCCGATGCTTTCCTACAAGACGGCAGGATCCATCGGTGAACAGCGCATACTGCTTCTCATCCTCTGGTAGTTCATTATATGGTGGGGCTTCTTCAGCACGTGTCACCTCCTTTTCTGGTGGCATTCCGAAGTCTTTGCCTTCTGGCCAGTCCATGATTACTTCTAAGATTCCTGGGCGATTAGGGTTTCCTATTCGAGCCCTCTGCGTAATTAATGCAATCCATTTACTCCACGTCGCATCAGTTGCATGATGGGTAGTGGGAACCTTACCCTTGAACATCCAGCCTAGTACTGGTAATCGAGGTGCTAGGAGAAGTTGTGCTTCAGTACCAATTACCTCTGAAGCGGCTCTAACTCCTTCATACGCTGCCAGTATCTCTTTTTCAGTTGGAGTGTAATTGGCCTCGGAGCCCTTGTATCCTCGACTCCAAAATCCTAGGGGTCGACCTCGAGTCTCCCCTGGCACTTTCTGCCAGAGGCTCCAAGTAGGACCATTGTCCCCAGCTGAGGTGTAGAGCACATTTTTAACATCTTGTCCCGTACGGACTGGTCCAAGGGCTACTGCATGCACAATCTCTTGTTTAATCTGTTCAAAAGCCTGTCGTTGTTCAGGGCCCCACTGAAAATCATTCTTCTTTCTGGTCACTTGATAAAGAGGGCGTACAATCTGGCTGTAATCTGGAATATGCATTCTCCAGAAACCCACAACGCCTAAGAAGGCTTGTGTTTCCTTTTTGTTAGTTGGTGCGGACATTGCTGTTATTTTGTTGATCACCTCTATCGGGATCTGGCGACGCCCATCTTGCCATTTAATCCCTAAAAACTGGATCTCCCGGGCAGGTCCCTTGACCTTGCCCCTTTTTATGGCAAAACCAGCTTTCAGAAGAATTTGGATTATTTTCTCCCCTTTGTCAAAAACTTCTGCTGATGTATCACCCCACACAATGATGTCATCAATGTATTGCAAATGTTCTGGAGCTCCACCCTTTTCTAGTGCAGTCTGGATCAGTCCATGGCAAATAGTAGGACTGTGTTTCCACCCCTGGGGCAGTCGATTCCAGGTGTACTGGATACCTCTCCAGGTAAAAGCAAACTGTGGCCTGCACTTTGGTGCCAAAGGAATAGAGAAAAATGCATTAGCAATGTCTATGGTGGCGTACCACTTGGCTGCCTTTGACTCCAGTTCGTATTGAAGTTCTAGCATGTCTGGCACAGCAGCACTCAGCGGTGGCGTAACTTCATTTAGGCCACGATAGTCCACAGTTAATCTCCATTCTCCATCAGACTTTCGCACTGGCCATATAGGACTATTAAAGGGTGAGCGAGTCTTGGTAATCACTCCTTGATTTTCTAATTGTCTAATCAGTTTATGAATGGGGATCAGGGAGTCTCGATTGGTGCGATATTGTCGTCGGTGCACCGTGGTAGTAGCAATTGGCACCTGTTGTTCTTCAACCTTCAGCAACCCCACAACAGAAGGATCTTCTGAGAGGCCAGGCAAGGTAGACAGCTGTTTAATGTCCTCAGTCTCTACAGCTGCTATACCAAAGGCCCATCTGTACCCTTTTGGGTCCTTAAAATACCCTCTCTTGAGGTAGTCTATGCCAAGGATGCACGGAGCATCTGGGCCAGTCACAATGGGGTGCTTTTTCCATTCATTTTTAGTTAGGCTCACTTCGGCCTCCAATACAGATAACACTTGAGATCCTCCTGTTACTCCTGAAATGCTGATAGATTCTGCCCCTTTATGATCCGATGGCATTAGGGTGCACTGTGCACCAGTGTCTACCAGGGCTCGATACCTTTGTGGTTTTAATGTGCCAGGCCATCGAATCCACACAGTCCAATAAATCCGGTTGTCCCTCTCCTCCACCTGGCTGGAGGCAGGGCCCCCCCTAATTAAGAAATGGATTCATGCTGCTCACAGGGACTGGACCTTCATTTCTCCTATTCACACTTGGGAAAAAGTGATTTGAGGCCCATCTCCCCTGACTGGGGTCCTGCTCACTGGTAACTGGAGCAGCCATCCTCCTAGAAAAATTCTCTCTGGTATTTCTTTTAGCTTGCAACTCACGTACTCGTGCCTGTAGGGTACTGGTAGGTTGTCCATGCCATCTGCTCATGTCCTCCCCATAACCACGCAGGGCAAACCACAGGATACCTCGTGATGTGTTCCTTTTCCTTTGAGCTGGTCCTGTAGGAGAACGTTTTCTCTTAACAGCTGCAACGCGCGCCTGTGTAGGTAGAGAGTCAAGTTTATTCTCGATCATGGACAGTTTGTCTGACAGTTGTTTAAATGAGTCCTTGTTCTCCTTAGTCAGTTTTTCCACAGCCGAGATGCGTGCCTGCAGTGGGGAAGAAATACTATCTTCATACTGTCGCATACAGTTAGCCATTTCGCCCACACTAGATCGTGCCATAGCATCTTCTCCCCATACTAATATTGACAATGTATGGGTATATGTCGGTGGAGCATTCTTCACAACCTTCCGGAACATGGATCGGTTGCATTCCACTTCATCAGGATCTACAGGATCTACAATGTCCCGTGGGTGTCTATAAATGATCTCTTGCACAGCCAGTTCTCTAAGGTAGTTAATACCTTTTTCTATAGTGGTCCATTTGCTTAGGTGGCTCATAACATCATCTTTATAGGGATACCTGCTCTTTACAGCTGACAAGAGTCGCCTCCAGAGACTGACAGTGTTTGACTTTCTTGCGAGCGCTTTATCAATACCACCATCTCTGGACAGGGATCCCAACTGTCTGGCTTCTCTGCCATCCAATTGCATGCTGTCTGCCCCATTATCCCAGCATCGGAGCAACCAGGTAATAATAGGTTCACTGTCATAACGGCTGAAGTCTTTCCTTATATTTCTCAGGTCCTTCAGGGATAAGGAGTGGTAGGTTATCTCTACGTCCGAGTCCTCTTGTGATAGTTCTGCTTTAGAAGGGCCTTTCTTCTGTGATGGGTCTGCTTTAAAAGGACAATCAAGGGAACCCCCATCTGTGTCGGGCCCTAACTCTGCCTGAGAAGGGCCCTCACCTGGGTCATATGATGGCTCTGTCTTAGAAGGCTCTGAGTCATCATCCTTCTCTTCACGAGCTGATTTCTTTTGGTATTTCTTCCTGGTTACAGGAGCAATTGGTACAGATTCGATAGATGCTGGGGTCTGAGTAGATGCAGTGGCTGTCGTGGGAGTGCTGAGAGTCTGAGTAGCTGCGGTGGCCATCTTGGGGGGTGTAGCAGCTGTGGTACAGGCTGCCAAGGTGTTAGTGGGTTTAGTGGCTGTAGTGGCAGTACACACTGTAGGATCTGAGGTGGCTGCATAACACCTACAACTGTCCCTGCACCGATATTTAATCTTATCCCACATCAGAAACACATTCAGGACAACCAAAAATAAAAACATGCCACCTAGACAGCACCATCCTAATTTCGCAAAATCTAGTGGAATCAGCTTGGCAGAAAAGGAGAAGGTACTATTTCCCAAAGTAAAACTGGAAGTGTAATCATTAACAGAATCAGCTAAAGGACGCCTGGAGCGTGCAGATGAAGTCGCTGCTACTGATTCGCGATTAAAGCTGCCCATCATTGTGTCATAGAGATAAGAGATCGGAATATTAACTGCCCAGTTTATCACAGCATAAATCAGTATCAAACCCCATACCAAAACAATACATTTCGACCAGCGCCCACTGCTAAACTGCATGTAAACATTCATAAGAAGCAAGCAATAACACAGTGCCCACGGCAGGTAAGGCATCATTGCAATACTCAATTGTGAAAGAAACTCCATAAAAAGATGAGATAACACAGCATTCAAAAATGACATCACCATCTTCACTATCTGTTTTAACTTTCCAACCCCTCGTAAATCTCAAAGGAAGAAATCTGATATTCTCTCAGCTGAGCTCTCTGGGTCTCCTCCCACCAGAGCCAGGATTCAACTTATCAGAGCAACCTGTTGGAGCTTCTCTCGAGCCCCACGTTGGGCGCCAATAAATCTGTCACGGTTTAAAGCTGGGCCAGCTATTAACCAGGTGGCAGATGCTCTCTGTTAACCCTCTCCCCCCCCCGCCAAGGGAAAGGGAAAGGGAAAAGGGAGAGAGACTTATGGGTTGGAAAGTTAAAACAGTTTTAATAAACTATAATAATGAAAAAGAATATAATAACAATAATAATAGAAATAACCAAATATATACAAATATGTACAAAACCAAGATCAAGAGCTTGGAAATCCTCCTCAGGCAGAATTGCTCCCCCCAGTACAGGCAGAGGGGAAAAGGCAGTAGCTCCCCCCAGCACGGGCAGAGGGCAAAATGCAAAAGCTCCCGCCATCACACCTGCAGGCTTTTAACTGGAGATTTGGCAAAGCTGGTACCAATCAGTGGGAGACAGGAGGGCCCCTCCCTCCTGGGCCCCACCTCCAGGAGGCAGTGGGTTAGTGATAAACAGGAAAGTGAGAATGACATGTATGGGATGGAATACCTTGCTGGTCAATCCTGGGTCACCTGCCCCGTCCACTCCTCCCTGCAGGTACAACCCCCTTCGGCTCTTTACTCGTAAGCAGTGACCTTGGGTTCTCTAAGGCTATTTGGCCTGGTTTGAGCCAAACCAGGACAAGTGTCTAAATACGTAGTGAAATGTCAGCAGTCCCACACTCTGAAATAAAGCTTCCTCAGACCCCAAGTAGAGCTCGATTGGTTTTGTTGCTGCAGTCCACTGACCTTTGAAGAGAGAAATTCCCAGTCGTGCTCAAGGATCTTTTTTCAGAGCACACATCTAACAAATGTTAGCCTTAACACAGTGTGCTTTTAAAACCTTGCTGTAAAGGGCCTTACACCTACAGCTAAATCCTGCTTTACTCAGGATCAGTCTCGCTGAAGTAAGATTAACAAAAGTTATAAGGAAAGTACTCATCCAACCCTAGGCATCTGTCCAGACCACCTGGGAAATCAGAAACAAAAGGTAGTTGGAGATGGTGATTCACCCATCCTCTTGGACACCTTTCTTAGAGTGGATGATGCGCCCTCTGTGCCGCTAATTACTGGGGGAGCTAAGGGACTAGCACCATTGCTTTCCGATGGTTAAAGTTAAGTGAGGTAAACCCTACCCTTAGTTTCTACTGCTTTGCAGACTTTTCACTGCAGTGAAGAACAGAAGAAAATCCATAAAATGTCATACTGAAGGTCCTTCTAGCCCACACCCTGCTTCCCACCATGGCCAAGAGCAAATGCCTAGGGAACAGGCATCTATGAAAACTCCCTATAACAATCTCCCAGTTTCCAGCCGTTTTTCAGGGCAGGGACTTCCTGAAAAGCCTGTAGTTTCTGTGTATTTAGTACTCTCAGGGGATTACTCTTCCATTAAATTCTCCAGTCTATTGTTGAACTCATAGAAAACTTTAGCACCCACACCATTCTTTGGCAAGGAGATCCACAGGTCAGCTGCCTGGGAAGATGTTTTGTTTGGAGCCCTACTATTTTAGTAGCTTCATCTCATGCCTCCCACCTTTTGTACTGGAAAAGAGTAAAAAATCAATCTACTCACTCTCTCCATGCCACTCAAGATTTTTTGTAAATCCATCACCTCTTCTTCCATTGCCTCCTTTCCAAATGAAAAATTCCCAGCTTAGTCATCCTTCATACAGAGCCATTCTGTACTTTTGATCATCTTTGTTGCCCATCTCTGAACTTTTTCCAGCTGCCCTGTGTATTTCTTGAGATGAGGGGTTCAGGTCCTTCTAATCTCACTGGAACAGACAAGCTCACACTTAACATCCCAAATTCGTTGCAGTGCCACTTGCTCAGGATCAAAACACCTATCTGTGCATTGATAAGCAGGCTGCAGGCTGCAGTTGAAGAGCCTGAGCAGCATTACAGAGACTGCAGCCTCTGAAATAACTTGAGCAGACCTAGACAGGTCTTCCCATCTCATCTTCCACTGCAGCCGGAACATATGTGAGGTGGCTAGTCCCACCTCATTGTGGCAGAGTCATTGCAGGTCAAGGAACTGCAATGCAGACACCGACAGGGAGACACCCTGAGTGTGGACCTTCCTGAGACACGAAGCAGGCATGGCTCTTGCTGCCTTCATTGTGTTTCTCCAGGATCCCTACAGTGCCTTAGCCATAGCATTAGGAGGCTGGAGAAGGGGCCGAGTTTCCCAGTTCTTCTGTCAAAAGGCAATCCCACTTGCCAAGCGGAAGAAATAAAAACATGAAGAACTGTTTCCCTAGGATCCCTGCCTGTACATGTTCATGCAGAGAGGGGAATTGTACCCAAAAGGTTTCATAACCTAACACTGGAAGCAAGCATGTCTTGTAAATAGTCAACATGCAGAGCTTGTGGAGAGGTCATTCAGGCAATATTTCCCTTTCATTTAATGACAGACATCAGTATGAGAGGTCTGGTGGACCTGTGCAAGTCCAGGGCTCTCTCAGTATGCTTGAGTTCCTGCACATGTGATATAAGGTTGGTCTGTATCTGCCTGCCTGCAGGCCAGTAGCTGAAGAAGTGGGAGAGCAGGCTATCACTCAAGCAAAACAGTCGGCAGCTTTAACCCAGACATCCTCAGAAGCTCTGTTCAAAGCCACGTGGGTTGAAGCAACCCAAAAGCTTTAAATAATAGCCTTGAGAGAAGCAGTCTGGAAGGCTTAGCTTTGTCCTTTTCGGTGCACTTTGCTGATATGCTTACTTTGTGAGTATTTTTCTCAGCAGTGAACAGATGGCCCCTTGCTGCTCACCACAAATGTATTGTTATTACCTCAACCAAAATCTCCTTTGAAAGAAAGCAAGCCAGTGTTTGCTTCCAGATAGATAACACTAAAAAACATAAAAACACAATAGTGCAGGGGGAAAAAAAAAAAAAAAAGGAGGAAGAAGAGAGAAAGAAGAAACAAGAGAAAATAAAAGAGGAAAAAAAGACGAAAAGAAAAAAAAGAACAAATAGAACAGAGAAATAAAAAAAAAAAAAGAGCAAAAAGACAGTGACCCAACAGGTTCAAAGCCACTGAATATGGACATTCAGGTATCTGCTTGAAAAACATGCTAGGGTTACAGAGCTATGGTGCCTTCATGGTGCCTTCATGGTACCTTCGTTCACTGCATTGCAAAGTAAAACAGTTCAGCTTGAATCATTTGGACTCTTGCTAGCCAGGTGATTATTTCTTAAAAGGTGCTAACACCCTATCTGCCCATAGTGTAAAGGTCAAATAGGTGGGAAGAGGAAAACAAGACTGGTCATCCACCCCAATAAAGCCAAGGAATTCTGTGTTGCATCAGCTGAGAATCCATTTTCCTTTGGGTTATGGCTCTTCCTAAGTCTTAAGGGTAATACAAACCTTTTCAAACAATAGCAGACTCAATTAAAAGTACGTGATATACAGTGTTCACAATCCAAGGTTAGAAAAACACATTTTAAAAGCACAGCATTGTTATTATTATTTACTATTAAAGAGTATTAGCCAAGGAAAATATTTTTGTTTTCAGAAAAATTTGAAATTCCCAGTAGGGTGGGACATTCCTAGTGGTTTGCTGTCTTGTTTGGAGCATCATGTGGTTCACAGCTAAAGGGCAGAGATGCTTGCTACTGAAGAATTGCAACCACCTTGGAGAAATGCATGGCCTAGAGCATTTCATAGTTCCCCTGGAACAGAAATGCAAAGGCAAACAAAGAAAAGGAGAAGAGGTATTTTACTTTGGATTATTGTTATTGGTGTGATGTCATTTTTACTTGTTAAGCTTACTTTGTACAGAAGCCTTTGCACATTATTGGTTTGGTAACAATGCAAGTATTAAATATGGCAAGGCAGCTGCACCATTGTTTTATGCCAAAGAACCGAAATAATGGGACTTGCGTTAACACCTACGGAGTCACATTTCTGCAGTAAAAAGTAGTTTTTACTGCTCCAAATTCAGAAATACTTTATTTTTTATTTTTCAGGAAAACTACAGTGATAAGCAAGCGCCTGTATGAGGAAGGGAAAACGGAGCTGATTGCATAAAGCTTTCACCATTTTCATCACACACATATGGTCCTTTGTCTTCCCTCAGAGCCTGGTGGGCTGCCAGGAGCCGTGAAATCTCTGAGCCTGGGTGCAAGAGAATCAATGGATCATGAGGAAACAACAGACAAAGGAAAGGAAGCTACGGTGATTATTGCATGAGTTAAGAAAGATATAACCATGGGCTTCCCAACAGGTCCTTTTCCTCCTGCATTACTGGCCATGCACTCCATCACACAGAGGCCTGATCTCTTGAAATCTGGGCCCTCATAGTACTTGAATCTGTTTCCACTTTCACATCTTGGAGGCAATCATGAAGGAAATACAAAGAGAGATTCATCAAATGCATGAAGTCCAGTAATGTGATCCTCTCCAGTAATGTGATTTGGCTCTTTTATAATGAGATTTCATACTTTCACCCCACCCTGCAAAAGGTATGACTGACAGCCTGGTGTCAAGGTCTTAATTTCTAGCAACCCATATCAAATGTAATGCAGCTATAGACTTGATTCCAAGCCCACACAGTAGGCCGTGCAAAAAATAGGTATCTGACATCTCCAAAATGCTAAACAAAGAAATCATCCCATGCTGCAAATTTTTTGGCTACAATTGTACAGGTGGAACTAGGATAGTAATAATCAACTGCCAAAATTACCCTGTATGCTTTTCCTCCATTGAGAAAAATACATAGTAATCCTTAAAACCGTAATTTAATCAGTATAAATCACAAACAAATGAGGCACTTGACTTCAGACTGAAGCAGAAGTTGATCCTTAGTGTATATTTCACAGAAATTTGGAGAAGACTAGTGAGTAATGAGGAAAGAGCATGAGCACTAAGAAAACAAAGAGAATGATTAGTTTATTTTTAGCTCTCCTTTTATTACAAGTCCATTAAGCCAGCAAAGTAAAATGTTAAATACTAGAGCCAGACCAAAGACAACCAATAAAAGCACATGATATTTTAATCTTTCATTAGCTCAGATGATAGATGCTGAATATCATCATGTTTACAGGTCGTTTCTGTGTCTGAACACAGAAAGGCAAAGTGCCCAGCTGATTCTCACTCGTCCCCTACAAGGCTAGCCGTTCAAGATAACAGAATCACAGAATCACAGAATCACAGAATGTTAGGGATTGGAAGGGACCTCAAAAGATCATCTACTCCAATCCCCCTGCCGGAGCAGGATTACCTAGATCATATCACCCAGGAATGTATCCAGGCGGGTTTTGAATGTCTCCAGAGAAGGAGACTCCACAGCCTCTCTGGGCAGCCTGTTCCAGTGTTCGGTTACCCTCACCGTAAAGAAGTTTTTCCTCATATTTATGTGGAACCTCCTGTGTTCCCGCTTGCACCCATTACCCCTTGTCCTGTCAAGGGATGTCACTGAGAAGAGCCTGGCTCCATCCTCATGACACTTGCCCTTTACATATTTATAAACATTAATGAGGTCACCCCTCAGTCTCCTCTTCTCTAAGCTAAAGAGACCCAGCTCCCTCAGCCTCTCCTCATAAGGGAGATGTTCCACTCCCTTAATCATCTTCGTGGCTCTGCGCTGGACTCTCTCTAGCAGTTCCCTGTCCTTCTTGAAGTGGGGGGCCCAGAACTGGACACAATATTCCAGATGCGGCCTCACCAGGGCAGAGTAGAGGGGGAGAAGAAACTCTCTCGACCTGCTAACCACACCCCTTCTAATACACCCCAGGATGCCATTGGCCTTCTTGGCCGCAAGGGCACATTGCTGGCTCATGGTCATCCTGCTGTCCACTAGGACCCCCAGGTCCCTTTCCCCTATGCTGCTCTCCAACAGCTCTGTCCCCAACTTGTACTCATATATGGGGTTGTTCTTGCCCAGATGCAGGACTCTACACTTGCCCTTGTTATATTTCATTAAATTTCTCCCCACCCAACTCTCCAGCCTGTCCAGGTCTCTCTGAATGGCTGCGCAGCCTTCCGGCACATCAGCCACTCCTCCCAGTTTTGTGTCATCAGCGAACTTGCTGACAGTGCACTCTATTCCCTCATCCAAGTCATTAATGAATATATTGAATAGTACTGGTCCCAGAACCGACCCTTGAGGGACTCCGCTAGACACAGGTCTCCAACTGGACTCTGTCCCATTGACCACCACTCTCTGGCTTCTTTCCTTCAGCCAGTTCACAATCCACCTCACTACCTGATCATCCAGACCACACTTCCTCAGTTTAGCTGCGAGGATGCTGTGGGAGACCGTGTCAAATGCTTTACTGAAATCGAGATAGACCACATCCACAGCTTTACCATCATCTATCCACCGGGTTATGTCCTCATAAAAGGCTATCAAGTTGATTAAGCATGACTTCCCCTTGGTGAAGCCATGGTGGCTGCCCCTAATGATCCCCCTATCCTTGATGTGCCTAGAGACAACACCAAGGACAAGTTGTTCCATTACCTTTCCAGGGATGGAGGTGAGGCTGACCGGTCTATAGTTCCCCGGGTCCTCCTTCCTGCCCTTTTTGAAGACTGGAGTGACATTCGCTTTCCTCCAGTCCTCAGGCACCTCTCCCGTTGCCCATGACTTAGCAAAGATGATGGAGAGTGGCCTATCAATGACTTCCGCCAGCTCCCTCAGCACCCGTGGGTGCATCCCATCAGGGCCCATGGATTTATGGATGTCCAGATTGCTTAATTGGTCCCTGACCCAGCCCTCATCAACCAAGACAGACTCCTCCTCTATCCTGACTTCTTCTGGGGCCTCAGGGGTCCGGGGCTCCTCAGGACAGCCTCCAGCAGTATAGACAGAGGCAAAGAAGGCATTCAGTAACTCTGCCTTCTTTTTATCCTCTGTCTCCAGCGTGTCAGTGTCAAGTGCATGATCGGGGACGTGGTAAGGACACCCCAAGGCCTGAGTCAGCCTCATGCTGCTCTTCCAGGGTTCCCCTTTCCACACAACCAAGCTGGCCGAGAGACCGAGGCAGCAGAGCTGCAAATAATAAACAAACCAGGAGGGATGGGACGGGGCTCCCAATGACAAATACCTCAAAGATTTCAGCTCCCATCAACAAAGCATATATCCCAAAACAGGCTTTACTGTCACCAATAATGTAATATTACTGTCTCTGGCTCCCATTGGAAAGAAGAGCATATAGGAGAAATCAGTTAATGGGCAGTGATTATTAACTTTGTCATGCCTGATCCCCCTCCTCCACATGTCCCAGTGTTACCTCACCATCCTTCTCCCGCTGCTCCCTGGATAGTCATAGCAGCAACAGTGGGGGAGAGAGGAAGAGTTCAGGCCCTGACATGTTGTTACCCATCACCTGTTGCTGGCTCTGTGCTACCAAGATGTAATTGAATAGAATATAGTTGGGAGAGTTGAAAATAAAAAATAGAGGAAGTTACTTAACTTTATCTAACCTTTCTTAACTTATCATTGCATTTTTTTTTATGTCCTGAAAGTATACAATAGAAAGTTTTAACCCTGAGCTGAAAGGTGATGGCTCAGCCTTGGGGTCACTAAGGTAGTTCCTTGGTTTGCATGGGATACTTTTATTTCTGGGTTTTTTTTGGTTGGGTGGGTGGGTTTTGTGTTGTTATTTTTTACAGTAGTGGTCATGGTGCCTCAGCCCTGCAAGAACACTTACGCTGATTTCTTACCAGCCAGTGATGCTGTCAGGCTGTACCATCCTTATATAAAGTACATAAATGATGAGTCACACAGTTGAATTTGAATCCATTATCGTTAAAATTGTGGGTTCAGAGAAGCAGGAATCAGGCCTTCTATTTATGTTTTTTACTTTGTTTGATGCACAAGAACCTATACACAGGGCTTAGATAGATAGGAGGTAGATAATGATAATAATTCAATTCCACCTCCTTCCAAAAAGTGACCTCATTACCTCTCTTTCCTCCTTAACAGGGAAGACAATCAATCCAAACTGGAAAAGCAGTTCAGCAAATATTGACTCCACATGGAAAGACTAACCTGCATTCTCCTACCCAAGGGCCAGGGAAAGCTTTACATCCTGGAGGCTGAGAAACTTCAGACAAAGGGAAAAAGCCTAAGGTTTGGCTCCATTCCCAGCCAAGCAGTGCCTCCTCTCCTGAGCCAGGATGTCTCTGGTTTGGGATCATTCCTGGCCACACTGGATAAAAGAGAGAGGTCAGGCTCTCAGAAATGTGTCCTAAGCCATGTTCACCTTTGGGAGAAAATCAGTGCCTAACATTGTCTTGAGTGACTTGAGCCAAAGCTTTTTGAAGTCAGTGGAAAGATTCCTGCTGACCTTAGTGCTCTTCGGGCTGCTACTCCATGTAAAGCATGGAGCAATTTGGCCACGGTTGTTGCTTGGGAAGTGGGATGCGGTATTTTGCATCAACTTCTGGTTTAGGCTACACCCCACACAGAACATGTTGCAATGGTTAGCTAATATTTACTGGGGGTGGATCACAGCAACTTGTGTTGCATTGGAAAGAACATGCAAAGATGTAAACCAGTTTTTCTACTACACAAGAGTCCCACAACAATGAGGAGTCCAGTAAGACACGAAAGAAACACACCAACAATCATAAAGGGTAGCTATGACTTTGCGTCGGTCATCTGCACCTCCTTCTCTTCTTCTCCTTGCTAGTTGACGGACTAGGACAGGTTACCAGAAGGCTGGACTTCCAGCATCCACCTACACATCATTGTACCCCAACCACATTCGAACTCATAGCATCCTGCATGAAAATGCAAGTGAAAATGAAAATGCAACCAAATAATCTTGCCCCTCCAAATATCAAACAGACAAACCAAACACTGGCATTTCCAAGTGTGCCTCGTACAGGTAGCACCTTTCTCTTTATGTGCATTGTCTTGTCCTTACCATTCATTATCCAGTGGTATTTAGGTCTCTTAAAAATCCATTTCTACATCCATCACCACAGACCAATAACTTCCTGGGGCAAACAGTTCTGTGGCAACAGCAGACTCTGCAGGTCTGCACACCTGCATAAATATTTGCACATTCAAACCCTTCTGCTGTGAATCTCTTGGGGCTGATATGTTAAGATTTGTTCCAACCCCACCAATGTGTCAGGAATTATGCTGTCTGAATTAATGCCTTCACATTAAAGCGGTGGTGACATGACAGAAAATTCAGGCCTCTGACTCTTTCAAAGTATCTATGATATTTTATGTCCATGTGCAATGTAATTAAAATGAAGAGATAAGGAGTCTATAGGAGCAGTGAAGCAAGTTTCATAGAACTATTTCCTCCTTCGGGTCCTTGAAAATACTTGTATGTTGTTACTAGAGTTGTTCAACTAAGGCTAGCATGAATGCTAGTGGAAAGTGTATTAAGAACCAGAAGACATAGATTTCAACTAGCTGGCTCCTGAAAAAGCAAAAAAAAACCCCGAAGTTGCAACATAGGCAAAAATGAGGAACAAGCCTGAGGTTTTAGAGGAAGAAAAGCAGTTTGGAAGACAAGGAGGGAGAACAAGTCTTGCCTGCGAGTGATAACAGTTTTAAAAGAGATGCAGTGTTAGATCTGGGGAATCTCTTGGCCCCCTTATTTTGTTACTAATTGTGTTTTGAAACAGCCATTTATAGAAGAGATCCACATTGTGCATTGTCAATTACTAACATATGTCCCACGCTTGGCAAACAAGGCAACTCGGGAATGACATTTTGTGAATAATCAACACCATCACCAAAAAATGCCTGCATTTTCCCCAAACAAGATAGCTTTCTCACGACAATGCCAAATGGAACATATTAAGCTTTAATGACGGCTGAGAACATCATATGCCGGAGAGGCAGTGACAGGGCTGTGAGAGCGCATCTAGGACCTTAGGACAAACAGCTGCATGTGTACCAGTCACAGAGGCTGCTCTGCACAAAGGGGCCTCCAGGCATTGCTACAGTACAAATAACGCACTAAAACGGGGTGCTTTGGCAAGCTGAGTCTGAGACTTTGCAGAGATCTGGGAGTCAATTGCAAAACACTCAGCAAGATGCAATCCTCGGAGCAAGGAGAAAAAACTGCAGAGACTAAGGGCTGCATAGGATGTGGAAATGGCCAGCTTATTGCAGTAATATATACGGTCCACTAAGGAACCCCGAACAGGCAGACAGTTGTTGCTTACGTGCACGGTATGCGTCTGAGGTGGGAAAGAAGTGAGGAAACATGTTTCAAATATCTGCCTAGCTTTTCCCTCGACATATACATGCCAATACAAATGGGCACCACACTGACAGAGATGGGAGAGGGACTGTGTAGCCTTGTGACCCCTTTGCCTTCTCTGAAAATCACAGCAGTAGAACAGGCAGTGCCAGTACAGGATACACTCTGGCTGCTAGCTTCTGCCCACCTATTCCCAGCAAAGCCCTTGGTACTTTGACGGGACATTTCCAATAGCCAAAGGTTGCAGCTAGACCTCTCATCTATATAACTCTAATTGGTGCAAAGAAAAACACAAGTGTGAAAAATGTAGCCCTGCCATAATCAAATCACTGATTTCGGGGTGAGCTGATGGAGAGTCTGGGACCGCTGCTCTGAAGCAGGAACCACTGCACTTACTTTATGTGACTCCTGTTTGGCCTTATCAGGCATTTCACTGGTATTTCATTCATCAAAGCCCAACAGGATGGCCAAGTATCTGCCATACTGTGAAGCCCCGCTGTGAGAAAGCACATAGCTTGGAGATGGGGTTAGCACCATGGGAACAGCATGCAGGCAGGTTGAGTACTGTCACTCATGGGAAGGGGAAGCACAGATTTCAAGTGTTTGGAAAACAGTGAATACAGGGATAATGATGAACATTTACCTGAAGCGCTAAGCATTGTGGTTGGGCTTTACTTCATTTAACTTTAAGCTTCCAAAAGTTTGGTTTCTAGTCCACATTCATTGTTCAGGCTCCCTCTATAGAAACTCCTAGAGGGTGGTTCAGCTTTGACAGCTCAGACTGCTCAGTTCTCTCCAGGGACTCTAAGGAAACTCTGTCAAATGCCTTTGGGTGCTGTTTCAAAGCTCATGCGTGTGGAAAAAGGCAGGTCTCAGCTGTCTTTCCCTTCTCTCATGCTCTTCCATCCTTTCTGGGAACTTCCTGGTGCTGCCCCAACCTCCCTTGGAGCAGCTCCATGCTTGTCAGACAGTTCCCTGAGCCAGTTTTAGTCTCTTGATGGGTTAGTCATCAGCTGAGTTTTTGAGTTAAATTATCTGAAATAGGGTCCCATGAGCTCCTGCAAGGTAAGCAGCAGGAGCTGACAGCCAGGAGACAGCAAGGGAGATGGGAGATGATGGGGTGGGGGGAAGACACTCTCCTTCTCCAGTGGAGATGGGTTGCCAAACTGGCTTACTCCTTCCCTTGGGGCTGCAGCCCCAACTAGAATGCCTATCTCCAAGACAGTGAATGGTGGATGACATGAATCCCAGCACTTGGTAGGGAAAGACCGATACTCAAAATGACATTGGGACACTTTTATCCTCTGTTTAGTCCTATGGTTATCATACAATGAACATTTGCATTGAGGATATAAGCCAGTGATTGTATCGATAAAATACAAGGGTGCCAGGTTCCTCAGCAGTCACTTCCATAGAGAGGAGCAGACAAGCAGCAGCAACCCTACATGTCATGAGGGAAGACTTATCCCCAGCCGTCACATGTACCACTGCCTGAATGATGACTGATGCCATGAAGAATGGCTGAGCAGGTCCCAGCACTGAACCAGTGGCTTATTCTGATTGAAAAGAAACAGTCTTTGCTCTTAAAAAGTAATTGATTCGTACCAGATTGCATCCCATGATTAATGGTGAGCTCCAGGCACACACTATCTCTTCTGCTGGGGATGGGTTCCCACACAGACCCATGGGCCTTCCTTCCGTAGAGCAAGGCAAATGACATGTGCTTTGTCAGTGCAGGTGCTATTCCTTGAAATCTACTGAGGACAAATTTCTGCTGTCTTAATGTAAAGCTCATGATTCAGACATGCCGCAGAGTGGATGTAGTGGTTGCTGAATAGCCCAGCTAGTTTTCCAACTTACCTCAGGAAGGTGCACGATTACCCCAATCCACCACAAAGTGCAGAACGACAGAGATTATCTGTAGGTCACTCCTGGGGCATCATTAGCTTTGGCTGGTAGTGGTTTGTTGGGGTTTTTTTCTTCAAATACATTGATTCGTGGGCCTTAAAAATAATCACTCTTCAGTGCATGTGTATCTTCCACATTTGCTTTCCCTTATTTTCAGTCAATTCCTAAACCCCATGTATGAACTCTGAGAAGATCTAGCAGCCTTAAAAGCTTAGGTCTGACAAGAGGTGAAAAGTCATTTAGCACCATGCCATATATATCGGCCTAATGGACTGCAAGCTTGCAGTGTTTCACTGTGTTATATTTCTCCCAAAATAATTTTCAAAGAGAAAAAGGATATTCCCCTGAAAAGTTCAGGATTTGCAAGTGACCTCAATTCCCACACATTTAAATAAAAGTAACGGCCCCTTTTTTTAAAGCTTCTCAGATTAGGGCTTATTTTGTACGAAATGAGGGCTCTCCACCCTTGCTCATGGTGAGGACTGCCAGTAGCTTAAAAGGTGTTGCTCTGGTGGGCCGTGGTTGAAGGCCCACAGAACAAAGCACTGCTGTCATCTACTTAGCTAAAGTATGTTGAGATCGTTTCCCCCAACCACTCCTTTAAATCACTCTCCTATTTTATCAAGATTCTCAATAGTTCAAAACCAGAAAGATCCCTGTAGACTTTCAATTTATTCTGCACTGTTTTCGACTGTTTTCTTTCCATTTCCTGCTCTGTGCCTCCTCCTTTGACCTTTTATTTCTCCTCTCTGGAAATGTGCTCTTTCCACCACTGCTGTAGGTATAGCTCTTCACATTCAAATCTATTCTCCTCATTACACCACAGAAAAATTGCAGATAAACTACAGAATAAAAAACAGAGGGGTGGAAAACCTGGTACTGTGCATGGCATCAAAGTGCTTTGAGAACAAAGCTCAAAGGACAATCCCTAATAATTCACCTGTGACCATTTTCCTAAATTCTTATACAGTCTGGTGTGAAATGACTGTATTTTATTGTGTTACACCTAACACTTCAACTCTGGCCTTTGGTATTAATGGGAATGTCCTTCAACTATAGCTGCTTTTTGCTCCTTTTCTTTGATTCATTAGTTGTTTACTGCAGGCTGTTAACAACCCTAGAACTAGCTTTAATCCACAGCCAGAGTCTTTTAATATAATACATCATCAACAGGCAATTATTCACTTTGAACTCTTTCCTCCTTTTTTCTTAGCCCTGTGAGGTGATATCTGGGGCTTTAAAGTATGGTAACAGAGTAGTTCCATCAAAGCACCAAAATTAGTAATGTAAATGTCAAAAAGTTAATTTGTGTACTTTAAACACAAGGATGGCCAATCTTTCCTTCTTTCTTTCTTTCTTTTTCTTTCTTTCTTTCTTTCTTTCTCTCTTTCTTTCTCTCTTTCTTTCTCTCTTTCTCTCTTTCTCTCTCTCTTTCTCCTTCCTTCCTTCCTCCCTTCCTTCTCTTTCTTTCTTTTCTTCCTTCATTCATTCATTCTTTGTTTCTTTTTTTCACTTTTGACTCCTGCTACAACTTTAGAAAGCTTTTGATGTTTTTGCAACAGCTGTAGCTTGACAGTTTATACTTTAGAATTGGGTAACTGTACTATAAAAGCCGGGCACTATAAATTCACTAGGAGCCTTGGCCCTTTTCACTGTGCTCAAAAGGATTTTATTTCAGAAGTTTCACTAGAAGTCAGTTCAGATATCCAAAGCTGTACATTAAAATTCTAAGCTAGTGCCTCTAAACACATATTGATGTAAGCATGAGTTCGTGGTGCCGCATTGGTTCCAAAGGTCTTTGACTCAGGTTCTTTGCCTTCATTTCAGGAAGGTCCTTAAGACCGTGATTAAGTGCTTCTGTACTTAAGGCTTTCCTAAGTGCTATCTGATACTGGCGTATGTTTCCTGAAATAGGATCTTTGAGTGCACACTTGCAGAAATGCCTGGGCCAATCCCAGACAAACTGAGAAAGACACAGGTAGTGCATATATGACAACTTGCCTTCACAGACTCACAGAAAAGCAGTCTCTGCAGTATAGTGTGCATTCATCTGAAGCACTTCTCAGTCATGAAAAGTCAAACACATAGTATCACGGTGAACACCTGAGATAATTTTTGGGGGGGTCACGGTGCTCCTTTTTAATTTTTCCTGCAGCATTTTATAATTTTGGTCTCTACATATCCTTGAAATAATTTCTGAGTAACGGCTGACCCACAAGTGCAAGACAGTTGCATTTATCAAGATACAGAGTGCAACTTCCTTTGGTCATCCATATGTCTGTCCTTATAGTTGCCCCTTATGTGCTTTTCAGGTGTTCTGACAAGTGGCTTCTTGTAAAATTCCACTGGGCGTGTGGAATTTTTTTTATTATTATTTCATTGCACATTTACATTTCTTTCAGTTCACAGGCAGCAGTAATCACACATGCTACACATAACAGCCAGATTGCCACTTTGATCATGACAACATCCCTAGAAAGCACTGAAAGCAAACAATGTCTTCTCCATGTACAGATGAAGAAGCTAAGAGCCAAGTTTCAGCTTCATTTCAGTCAGGCTTCCATTGTTAAGATGGTAAGTAAATCACGGAAGAAATGTTACATCCCACAGTTCAGGCCAACCGATACCACCACTGGCTGGCTCACCACGAGAGGAATAAGCCAGGACATGAATTTGGGGCGCTGAGGCAATCTGTGCAGCCCCGGCTCTAGGAAGGCAAGTGTGAGCACACTCCATCTTCTCCTGCTGCGTAATCCGCATCACCGCCAGAGAAAATGCATGCACGCTGAGGAGTTAAAGTGATGAAAATTAAGCATACAATGAACAATATCCTTTCTTGTGGGGAAGATCTAAAAGCTTCTCCAAAGGGAAAAGTAACAGCTAAAAAAGCTTTATCGTTGCAAGCATCGTAAAAAAGGTCATAAGCTGTATACACTACAAAGGCACTGCCTTCGCCCCTCCGTCTCTGTCTGTGATTTCTTTAGATTGAAGAAACCTGTTGGCTTCAGTTCTAAAACCTCAGATAAAAGCTTTGATTTGTTAATTAAATTTTTACTGCTATCTGCATTTGATATCTCAGTCAAATTGTATCCGCTTGCAACAACAGAAAAAGTCACATCAAAGGAGAGCTCCACCTCCATGACCTGTAATTAAAGAATTTACTGTTGGGTGACACTGGCTGTAAGATGCACCTGCCAGGCAGCCCCGATGTACTATCTACACCTAAAACAAAGCCGTTTCATTCGACCGGGGTGAGCCAGCACATGCCAAACAAAAGGGCTATGTTTTGTCAGGAGCCAGCCTAGCATATTGCTTGTCCTGAGACAGACAGGAGCTTCTGAAAACAAGGGGTTTTCTTCTGTGTTATCACACTAAATTGAGGATAAGGGTGAGGTCCCACAGAGAGAGGCAGAACTAGGAGAAAAAGGAAGAGAAATGGGGGTGGGAAGACAAAGGGAATTAAAAAGAAAAGGAAGAAAAAGGGAAGAAAATTAAAATCCATCCTAGTGGTTAAAACAAAAAAAAAAAAAGAGCTACTCGTAAACAAAACACTGACAAAATATTAGGAAACATAGGGAAGGAGAAAGACAGGGTAGGAGAGTAAAAATAAGATAGGAAAACAAACTAGAAATCGTGCGTATATGCTAGTATATCTGCTTAAATCAAACTTTACCAGCAGACTATTCTCCCCTTTAAACACCCACACAGGTAATATAGAAATCCTATATGCCAAAATCCTATGTGTCAACACATTCTTTGGCCTTCAGACGTTTTCCACTATATTTTGAAACAAGCAGAAATGTACCATGGCAAAGACTCACAACGTAGTTTTTATTAAACTTGGGAGCCTCCCTGGGTGCTCCAGAAGTTGTTGTTAGTGTTTATGTTTGGGAAACAAAATATAAAGAAGGAAAATAAAGCAGCGTATTGAATAGGCTTGCTGGATAGGAATTTCCCCTGGAGTGATTAATGTACACATAATACCCATATTACAGAACAGGCATTTTCAACAAGAGAATAATAATTTTGTTGAAAAAAATCAAATTTTCTGTTGGGTAAACCAATATGGTAAATCCACGCCTATCCACCCAGAAGATTTTTGTTAATACTGCTTCAGTGACGCAGGGACTTCCAGGCTGGCAGTCAAAAAAATATCCAGTTTGATTCTCTCACATGGATTAATGCCCAAGGCAACCCTTCCTGCAAAAATAAATGAATAATAAAAAAGAATTAATTCCTTGCACATGTTGCTCATTTCATACTGATTTTTTATTTACATTTTCCCCAAACTTTGGGTTTTTTTTAAACAAAAGAGGCTCTGATTTTCTGATCAGAATTCTTGGTTTTTAATGAGAGAGAGGGAAACAGAGAAACTAAAATTGCTTTCTTTGATTTACTTTAGCGTGAGCCTGGCCTCACTGTAACCGGGGAAAAGTTTGCTCTTGACTTCAGTGGGCCCAATATTTTGCACCTTGCGTCCCTTTGGCCTCAGCGAACACTGACTAAACAACGTTACTGAAAAGCACAGGGTGAAGTGTACAGTGCAATAAAGGGTCTGTAGACATCAAAGGTTTTCTCTGTTTTCCTTGGAACTTCAAAACGTTGTTGAAATATTTACTAAACCCAACTGACGTGATGTCTCTGAAAGCTTGGATGAAAAGCACCCACTACAGCAACCTGAGTTTTCAAACCAGGAGCACTGCCAGGGAATCCCTTGCAAAGGCCGTGTCCCAAAACTGGGCATCACCCTTTTCTCCAATAGTCTGTCCCTCTGTTGTGCTGTTGGAGCCATCTTCAGCGGTGTTTCCACTGACACGGTGTGGCTTTCCTCGGTTGGCAATAGCAGGAGCACAGTCCCAGCTGAGGACAGGACCTGCTGAGGTCCCACCATCAGCCTCAATCTTCTCAGTGCTGCCTTGGAAATGACTGCACCCTCCGTCCAGGACTGTATCCCCTCTGGGTTTTGTCACTGCCTAGCAAAACAAGGAGTAACCTGGGAAAACTGTCAGGTATAAGAGGGGAAATAGGCACGTGGCAGGGTTTGGGTGTCCCAGCATCACAAAACAGGTCAGGGCTAAGCTGGGGGGAGAAACTAGCACTAACTCCCGGTCCCTTTTCACTGGCTGGCATTATTTCTGGTGTTGCTTAGTACTGTGATTTAACCTTGGGAAGACCAGAAGGCAGGTTACAGGCACAGGTCTAGTCTTCCCAGCCCCAGCCTGACTGCATCAAAGTCCTTCCTGACTACATGGCCTTCAGCTTCCCCCAGCCTGGAGAAAAGCTGCCCCAAGAGCTATCTCCCCCTCCTGAGAGCAGAGAGGGTTTCCAGAAGGGGGGAGGGTAGCAGGCAACTGTCAGAAGCACTCAGGTTGGCTTTGCTCTTGCTGGTCCCCTCCCATGGAAAAGGAGGTCAGCCTGGTCCCTGTTCCCTCCCTCCCTGCCCCTCACCCTCCCTCCAGCCCAGTCCTTTGGGCCTGAGGATGAGGGAGGTTTTAGCTTTGACTGGATGATGGTGAAAACTTACTGGTTTTAGAGGAAGGTGAGTATGAAACTTGAAACAAACCTCAGAGGGTGCAAGAGCAAAGTTAATGTGAGACCAAAAGCAGAAGATGACTTCAGCTCGCAGCATACGGCTCTTGTGTCTGAAATTGCTCAGGTTACACCAAATTTTTAGGCAGTAAGCAGCATGATACCCTGCTGCTGTGAATTCCTGCTGTCAGCAGCCTTCACACCCTGGGTGAGGGAGCCTCGAAGCCAGGAGCATTGATGCTGCCTGGGTCCTGGGGATTTCTCCAAAGCAGAAGGGTAACACATGGGTGAGAACTGACCTGGTATTCAAGTTGCTGATTTACCATGGCAATGAAGGCTCTGGGGCTGGACAGAGGGGCTGCTGCCCCAGCATGGCAGGGAGCCTGGGTGGGTTTGGGGGACGAAGGCAAGTGGGATGCTCCCCAGGGAGGAAAGGGATTGAGCCAGCACATGGGAGGACAGTGGCGCTCTTGGGGTGGGAATGGACAGGTGTGAGATTAGGGATGCAGTAAAGCTGTCAAGGTATTTTGCTTTCAGGTGAAGCTGGAAGTGCTCATGAAGCATTTTGTAGAAATAAGTATGCCTTTGCCTTAGCTGGATACAGCCTGAGGTCTTGAAGTGGGAGCAAAATTATCTTGATCATTAAGCTCAAGGGCCCTGGAAATAGGCGAGAGGGCTCACAAAACTATTTGGTAAAAATATTACCAAAGTACATCTGAAGTGTATCATTTTGCAAGAGCAGTAAAACATTTTTCATTTCCACAAAGACCAAAGGAGCAGAAACACAAACGTTGACTTTCCAAATATCGAGAGTAACATCAAAGGGCAGTCAATAACAGAGAGCGTTAAAAGGCACATTACCCAAATTGTGTGGAGGGTCCTAGATCACATTGAACTGGACAGGTAAGAGCTGATCTTTCATTTCTAGAAGAGGCCACTGCATGGCCACCCCCACAGGTGTCTGGGGCTCTTGCTTGGAGGTAAAACAGCAGAGATCTCTCCTCTCCTCATAAACCATCCCCAAATGCAAATTTGCTTTTTCTCTCTGTGTGGGTCGAGCTTGTTACAACCAAGTTGTCCATACAGGGCAGAGGCTGAGTCCATACTGGATACCTGCCATCCGTCTGGGTTTCCATGTCAGGCAAGCCAATCTCCTTGCACCCAGAGCAAGCCAACATGTGGGCAGCATCAATGGCTGAGCACCTCAGAATGATGCTGAGTTCACAGCTAACAGAGCAAAGCCAGACAGAAACACCAGAAACTGGAGTAAAACACATTCAGAGAGAGAGAGAGAAACTCCACAGCTGCTAGCTGGACATGGAAAAGAGCTATATCTCTTTTGATTGCTCAAATCAAAGCAAGGGAAAAGCAACCCAGGACTACCTTCCAGGGCTGTCAATAGTCACACAACATTTAAAAAGCCATGTCTAAAAGTAATTAAAAGCAGTGAGAGCTATTACACACTTTTAAAGTCATTCCAGTTCAGTTATGAAAATGTATCCACAGTCTGTTTGCCTAAAACTGGAGCACTGTGATCTTTGTTTACCAAGTAAAACAAACACCCCATACAGCATGGGGGAATGACCCACGAATGCAAGTCTTTACAAGCCTCCTCATTACAGTGAGATCAGAGTGTGCCATGTGTGCCTATCATTTTCTCGGGGCTTTTTCTCCTCCTTTTCCTGCTTTTTGTCAATGCTCCTGACTTCCCATCTGCTTTCTATTTACAGTTGTTAAAGGGAGGGACAAAAACACACACCATTATTTTGGAGTGGGACAGAAACAGGGATTAAAACGCACATAAAAATTAACCTGATGAATGGTTCTTTCCAATACATAAGTTTGCATGAAAAGAGCATAAAGGATATACAATTATGTAAGTACATCAATTGTATAGAGTTTTGAAGCAAAAAACTTTGCCATGGACCGTAAGACCAACATATTCCCTTGGTTCTCTCTGCAAAGAAGGTAAAGAAGTTGATACAGGGCACAGTTTTGGAGTATTTTCCTCTCATCACAGAAAACACGCTTTTTTTCAGTTGTGCCAACTCTGTCCTATCACCTTTAGGACACTTGTGCCAGTCCAAGTGAGGCTCTTGGTTTGTAATTTTTCTTTCTTAGAAGTCTATCAATAATGCTGCTCAAAACCTCACAGCAGCTTTCCCTTTGCACAGATGGTTTCCTCCTTCCTACTAACACATCAGTTGCCACGTGGGTACTTCTCAGGTGTTGAATTATGCCACCGATGACGGCCTGGACCATTTACTCCTCTCTACCAGAGATTTGTGCACTGTTTGATCTTTGCTGACATACTCTTCCCTGACATACTGTTCCCCTAGGTGAGATGCTCCTCGTCATTCGTTTCTGACACTTACTGACCCTTCCTGAGCCTGTAGGATCTCGCCAGCTCCCTTGACTGCACAGACACTCACTGAGCACCTCCATACATACCACTGCAAAGAGGCAGCTCCCTCAGGTTTTTTTTTCCCTGGCAGAGCCTTAGCCTCATTTCCAACCTGTCTGCCAAAATTTAGTGCCCTGTCAAGAAGCATCGCACACCCAGTGCCTGTCTCGGCTGATGCAGCTGCTTTTTTCCACTGTCTGCATCCTCCACAGTCTCAGGGCAGGTTCATTCCCCCCACCTTTGTGTCAACAGTGCTATTCCTCCCTCAAAAGCCTCTTGCTCTGAGACCTCGAATGTCAGCTCAGCATCTGCGTATGCCTTCACTGCTGCAGCCAGCAGGCACTGCAGCTCTCCCCACTGCGCCTCCTCTCCCTCCCTGGATGCTCACCCGCCTTCAGCCTCCAAATTCCCCTGGGTACTCCTTCTTATTCACCTCAAGTCTCCCCTGGTCACAACAGTAAACTCCCCATTTCATCTTTTCTGTGGCGTACTGTGATGAATAAAGCTCCGCTCGGGGACTGGAGAGAATAGATGTGAATAAACAGCTGGGATTTTCTGTCCAGCCCCAGTTCTACTATTTTAGCTTTAAGAAAAAAGCAATGGTTGGTACTAAAATAGTAATTAGGCATGTGTGCTTCATTGCTTATCAGCTCGTTCACTCAACAACAAAGACAGGAAAATGCTGCAGGGGTCATTTCACCAGGAGAAGGCTCAGAAAACCTGGAAGTCTGTGATGAAAATCGTTTAAATGGCATAGTCGATCAGAATGAGTGTCTGTGGCAGTAAATGGGAACATATTAAAATGGCATGGGAAGTTTAATCTGTGATTGATCTCCCAACAATTACCCTGCTTTCTAAATCTCTCCATATCATTTAACGAGGTGATTTCAATGTTCTAATAAAATGTGGCAGGGAAATGTTTCCAGATGTCCAGTGTGTAGGGAAGTAAATGCTTCTCTGAAACCATAATCTGTGTATTAAAACAACCGACATCATCTTCTGATTGAATTACTCTTCTGTCTCAATTACAGAGAAAGAAGTCACTGAAAAGTCATGAGATTTTTGAAAAAGCCTTTCAAATGATGTCAGTTTTATACAAAACAGAAATCCCCCCTTCCTGTTGATTTCTTGGCATGAAACACCACCATTTCACAAGTGCTGAAATATCTGCTTTTACAACATTTCTCTGAAATTGTTTGCTTATTCTTCCGCTATAAATTGAAAACATTGCTACTTGTGCCCTATGATTTAGTTCTTTATCTCTGATCACTGCAAAAATGAGACCAACAGGTATAAGCCCAGCTCTCAAACCACACTTGGAGAATAGAGAAAAAAGTTGCGATGAAAAGTTCAGCACATCAGGAGTTGCACTGGACCAGTCCACTTGTCAAACACGCTTTGCAGCCGACACCGGGAGGTCACTAGGGTTCCCAGCCTACTGTGCAGCACTTCTTCAGCATGAAGATTGATTTTTTTTTTAAAACTGTTTTTTCATTTACAAGGGTGCCTCCTGTAACTGCTGGTCTGATTTCTGTACTTCAAAGAGCTCATACCGAAGTGTTCACATGACGTATCCCCAGACCCATGCACACCGTTGCTCATGTATAATATATACAGCAACCATTGCACCATGCTAGAGGATGACTGTGAGCAGCCCTGGCCTCTCCCAGGCTCCCTGGGTAACCGCGTGGGGTGACCCACAGCTGCAGCATTTGCTCCAGGTTTGCCAGACCTGCCCCCCACAAACCATTCTTCAGCCAAACACTTAGGGTCACCTTCATGTTCTTTGAAGTGTTTTGATGCCAAATATATGAGGAGTTTTGGTGTGTGCACATATCTGTCATATAAAGCAACTCGACACCTTAAAAGTTGAGGGTGAAACTACCCCTTCTCATTACCTCTCCCTTCACTACCTGAGATTTTGGGTAGTGACATATAACTATTACTGTGCGCAGGACCCATGTCTCTGTTTTCCATACACTTGAGACTAGATGGTTTATCTTTGTCTGTATTCACCCATCAAAAACAAATAAAAACTCAACTAATCCCTGACAGCTGAGGTCACACCATGTCTTGATTTCAGTGAGTGCAAATACAACCCTCTTAGCAGAGAGAAGGGGGGAAAAAAGTGGCACACTTAACCCACTCTGCTCTGTAAATAGTCTTGTTAGCTCTCAGTTATCACAAAAGCATATCCCACATTGCACATGGCAAATATTAACCAGATATTGACTGCAGCTCTATTCACATGACAGTAAGTGATGCATTCAGTCCTCCAGGTTAGCTGTGTTTGGGTGTGAAAGATTACGGAGGAGGAAGAGAATACTTTCAATCGTCAATATTTTACAATGTGCAGTTAGGTGAGTGCTTAGTGCCACAACTCAGAGCAGCAGCCCAAGGTAGGTTATTGTTCCATGCCTTTGAACGTTATATCAGTTAAACAAGCTGAAATGTGCAACTGAGTTTATTTTTGAAACAGTAAAAAATTATGCTGAAAGCAAACTTTGTGCATGAAGTGTCTGTCATATCCAGGGAGGCTGAAATTATAGCATATGTTTATACAGATTGTTCACTTTAATATGTTAGCAAAGGGTGTGAAGGCCAAATTGTAGATTAAATTTCCGTTTCTCTTCCATGCATATGATATAGCGATATGACCCAGATGATAATACACAAACAAAAATTGCCTAGGTTTGCCTACCCACAGGGTTCATTTGGTTAACCTGATTATTAATTCCAGTAATTAGTGAGTTCTCAATAAATGGGGATGTTGTGAAACCTGATCTTCTGTAAATGAGGTCCCAGCGTTCTCTTTCAATATGTAAAAGGACTGCAGTCCTGCCTGGCCTTCACAGTTAGCAGCCACTTACGCTATGATCTGTGCATTTTGTTGCCAGAAAGCACAGAACTGGATATTCCTTGTCACTGCACATGCTTGTTGGGAGCTGTGTATTCCCTAAAAAAAAGATATGTCATTTCTTCATAGACCTTTTCTGGCATATAGCGTTCCACTGCCACTAGCTATTGCTGCTGGGTAATATGAGAGTTATATCTGCTTTCTGTCAATTACCTTGGGCTAAGTAATTCATAGTGAGTATTTGTGTCTATCCAGAAGGGAGGGGGAATAATGATTAAGGGCTAAAAAAGGTTATATCAATGCATTTTGTTTCTCACCGAAGAAAAGGTGGAGCATGACACTCTTCCTGCAACGTTACCTTCATTTCTAGAGCCAGCCTTGGTGTCCTTGTATATTTCTCGCTTGGACATCCACGCTGTCACCCACACCTAAGGACGGGGACACTGTCTTATTCGTGTGAGCATCTAAACTGCTCTCTGAGCTTCCTCAATAACATTCAGCAGAAGAAACTCCGTAAGCACCATATTTTCACAGCTATAACCCCAGGTTGTGTGCTACCCCCACTCCCACCAGTATACCATATGCTTTCCAATAGTCCTAATTCTCACCCTCCCTTTCAAATCTGTGAGGGCTGTCTGAAGATGTACAGCATTTACAGTTTTATTCACAAAAAGAGGACTTTTAAAGAGGCTGAAGTTATCTCAGACTGGGCCATACCTTTGAAAAAATGGTAGTCCTGCTTGCTGAAGTAATGTCTGCTTCCACTTGCTATGCAAAGATCTCAAGCCTACATCTTTGTCAGATCCAGCGGGTAGTGCAGCAGGCCCCATTTCTCCATTCGTAGATACGATATCTATTCATGAGCTTGTCTAGGCACCAGCTTATTCCATTACTGCTGCCGAGATTTTTTCTGCTATAGTTCCCTGCTATAACAACAGTAAGGCAGATATGTTAGAGCAGCAACTTATCTTAGGAAGCAAGAGGAAATGAAAAGAGGACAAAATATATCAACTAAAGCAGGAATTCAAAACAACTTTGAAAAAATAAATGGTAAAAACTGCTCAGCTTAAAGAAATTGTTTGTCTAATTTGTAGGTAATTTGAAATGACAATACAGAATCAATTAACTGTAAAGTACATGTGGAAGACATTTAATATTCAGGGAACAAAACAAGAAATACTGCTGTCAGAAGTGAGGCAAAACAAGAGACTGGAATTAATCAATCTGAAATTATTCATAAGATTAGAGAGCAGTGTATAGCTGATATGTTGGACAGTTTTCTCAACATTTTAGTCACAAGGGAGTACACATTTCAACCTTCCACTTCAGAAGGAGTCAATGACTACATGGAATAGCCTAGCAGAAACCTTGATGTAAGAGGAAAAGTTTTTTTTATTTTATTTAACATGAAGCTGTCCAGAGTCCTCTCCTTATCATAACAAGTACAATTAAAAGTTCTTCCGCTAATGAATAAAATACTTCCTTCATTTACAAAACAACCTACCGTAAGGGAAACTGCGTACTGAGTAGATGTTCATCCTCAAAGATTTGCTTTATTAAAAGCTCAACATGAAAAGTTCTAAAGTATTTCAACAAAACAGTTTGGAAATCTTCAGGGATATCTTACGCTGTGCCTCAAACAAGACCCCAGGGCAAAAAAAATAGAAAACATTAAGACTGATGAGATAAGAGTGATCCTGCAATTATACAACACCTCAGGAGAGGCGCACCTTTCACAGATCACAGTTGCAAGATCTATCATCGGCATCAAAGAGAACTGCACGTAATAGCAAGCCCAGAGAACTCCAAACAAAGCTGAGAGTCATACAGGAAAAGTGGTAGAGTGATAAAGCAGAGGAAATCCAGCTGTACGCTGATAAGCATGAAAGGGTTTTGCGAGTCAACGTGAAGAGGCCCTGGTCTGGTGACTCCGGTCTAATAATGAGCAAATTGCTTGCAACCTTCAGTCCTACGTAGGACACCTTGAAGAAAAGGCTGGAAGACTCTTGTTTGCTGCAGCCTGTGTTTGCGTTGCCCACACACAGCCAAGTTGCTAAATATTCACCTCAAAGTCTCTAACCTATTTCAGAGGGCTGTAAGAACTTTGATATTACTTTTTGTTTCAACAAGATGAAAGTCATGTCCTGGGCTGCCCCTGCTAAACTGCAAGAGCCTCTGGTGTTACTGTTGATGGATAATCACAATGTGTGATACAGAAAGCCAAATAAACCCAATGTTTAAGGGAGCCACCATCTTCAGAGAAATGGCATTTCTCTCTTCAGCTCAAACACACTGTGGGTACGAGGTGTGAAGATTTGGCAAAACATTTTACTAGTATTAAGAGAGATACATGGATTATTATTCACTGTTTTTCTTTTGAGCTGTTTTATCTCTGTCACATACTCAAATTGTGACGAGTCTTAGGACTTCAAGCTAGCAGCAAAGTGCATTAACATTCAATGGCTAGAAGATAAATCTAAAATTCAAAGTGGAAATAAATGGAGGCAATTATGTATTGGAATAAGACATTAAGGGAAGTGGTAAATTTGTCATACCTTTAAGTCTTTGAATCATTATTTAATGTCTTCCTAAGAGAGGTGTTGTAATTTAACAAAAAATTGCTGGATTCAGTAATGGAATTATGTGACAATGTTCCTTGGTCTGTAAAAGCTTAAAAGAAAATAATTCATTGGTTAGTAAAATTGTTTCCAAACTGAAATTTAAGTGTTTCCAGTGAGTGAAACCTGCTGCCCACCCACATCCCATGGAAGTACTCAAAACTACATCGAAGTGAAGCTTAAATTGTGCATAGGTCTTCTGCCGGCCCTCTGTGGTAGGGAGAAATGCATCCTAGTCAATCAGAGAACTTAGAGGTCAGGACTTCCAGCTACTAATTGCAAACATACATTTATCTAGCGTATCTTTAATGTGTGCACATGGAAGTCTGCTTTATTCTGTCACTCACTGAACGCCCAAAAGGAATATTCCTTTGTCTCTGAGTCACCAGAGCAAGCAAAATCTCAGCTTCATAAAATGATATCTCTTCAGTACAAGGGAATGCTTTCCATATGCTGTGGGATTAAAAATACAGCATCATATAACAGAGTTATTTGGATAGATACATTCTGAGGAAAGCTTTCTTACTATAAAGAGCTATATAATAAAAGGAAATTAGAGAGAGAGAGAGAAGTTTTGTGTACAGAGTTAACCATTAATACCCTGAAATAAAAGCTTAACTTCTTTTGGCAACTTCAGGTTGTTCTGATTGGTGATGGAAAAAAGTGCTCATTTTTTAAGGAATACTCATACTTTTACAGCTGAGGCCAGAAAGAAGCATTATGGTAATTTCATTTAAGCATCTACTGATCAACAAAAAAACCCCCACATAATAGGGAATAATTCCTTTACAGGAGCTAAAAAATTTTGATTGAATGACAATCCATGTCTTAAGATGATATTTTTCCTTTGTTTAGAAATGTAAAGCTGGTAAAACAGCTACCTACTCTTTACACTTTGGATTCCTCTACATCATCCTTTACCTCCTGAATGCTATGCCATTGTCTCATAAGTGAAAAAGCCCACTGTTGTTGAATGCATTATCCATATGCAAATACTAACAGACTGTAACCACACCATTTCTTAAATTCTCAGTTTCTCATAAATAAACTATAAATTCTGGATTCCTTAAATCTTTCATTTTAGAACTTAAATTGAAGACTCAAAAAAAACTTTTTAAAAAATTTGCCAATGTGCTTTTGGGAAAAAGAAGATGAAGGTGGAACATGCAACTTTGGTGGAGGTTTTGTGAATACTAGTAACATCCTACCCCTGCTGAATACCTCAGGATCATAACAGTTCCTTTTAGACTACATCATATCCAGAACCTTTTTCAAAATCACTGTTCTGTAGTATATATCTCACATCTTATAAAAATGACATAATTTCTCTACTGCTAGACATAAAACTTTTAACTTAATCACATAAAAGCTCTTCTAAAGCATCAGTCTCTGTGATATACCAGATCTGCCATAGAAATATTAAATAGCATTGGTCAGAGAGCAGATTCCTGCAAGACCTTCTTGCTCATTAAAACCTCCTTGGTTGTTAAGAATTCCTTCTTTTCCATTTAGTTATGTATTTATTGTTCAAAATTCAGTGTTTGTCCCATGTCCTATTTGCCTTACTTCTTCATTAGCTTTGCTTTTGAAGAGTTCTGCCCTTCCAGACATCTCAGGACACCTGGAATAGGCAAATATCATTAAATACATTTTACAGCTCAATAAACTAAGAAACTCAGCTGCTGGCTAGAGGTTTTACATGTAAGAAGATGAAAATGAGAGTTAAGGCAGAAAGAGCTCCCAGACATAAAAATACGAACACAATGCAGAGGAACCAACTCCTGTTTGCAGATTCCTGTCCTCCAGGCCAGTGAAAAATACACTGGATACAAGAGCTGAGGCTAAACTGAGCTCAGCTGGCATTCAGATTCAAATATCACTCAAAACCAGAGTTTTTCATATTTGCATCACAGAAGTGTTAGACTGATGTAATTTCTCTGCATAGACTAAAATGACCCTGTGTTCAAGGATGATAGGGCTTCTCTAGTCCTGTCTGTTCAATAAGATGCCATGTTTTGAAAAATTATGCTCTTTTAAGTTTTTCTTAAATAAAGAAAACAATTAAAAGAAGTATATTTATAGTCAAAAACTGACAAGAACTGAGGAGGGAGTGCATGTTTGTGCAGAGGGAAACTCATTCCTCTTGAACGATTTTTGTTAATATTGATTATGGTGCTTGCAAGTTTGCTAACAGCTTGAGAAACAAATATGATAAAATAGTCTAAGTCTCCTAAAACTCTTCAAAAGTATTATAAGACATGAGGAAGCAGTGGGTTAAGAAGGCTTTAGGAAAAAGGTAGCAAGAACTAGAGTCAGCATCAGTTAAGATGATGTTTATTGCCTCCTCAGTCTCCTCTCCCTCGTGACTGGTGCACCGCATGGTGGAGGCTTTGGTTACAAAGTGAAAGAAGTATCTTACTTGATTCACCTCCTGTAGGCTTTATAGAAACAGTGGGAAAGAAGACTTGAACAAGCAGAACTCCAAGTGAATTGGGTGACATTACAGGCAGCCCTGAGGTGGCTGCAGTTCTCCAAGTGAACATGACATGCATGATTAATCTAAGTGGAGAAATGAAAAACTAAAGCTGTTTATTCAAAAGGACAATAAATTAGAGACTTCCTGACTTCTGAAGGGTCCTAATCGACTCCTGTACTGTACCTTCTGGAGCAGCCATTAGGCAGTCCTAGAAGAATGTGTCCTGTCATTCCCACTAGCATGTGGAACATGGGGGGTCTGCATCTCCCCTGCAAGAGGGGGCATGTGAAGTGTGCTGAGGAAATCAAAGGGATAGGAGGTAGAAGCAAAAAGAGGACGTGGCACATGAGCTTTTGAGGACAGTTGTTTGCACACTTTACACATTCTGTGAATAAGTTTCATAACTTAAAAGCAGTTTGTGCACAAGTTTTCCTCATCAGCATACCCCACTAGCATGCCAGCGCATCTAGAAATGCCATTCCAGTATCAGTGTTTCTATTGAAAGCATGTGTTCACTAGCACAGACCTGCTTGTATGCTTCTAAACCTCATGCAACTCCAAGACTGGTTTTAGACTGGAAATAATGCCCAACTAATGCACTGGCTCCAAACAACCTTGAACTTTGGCTAAGTTTCAGTTCAGCTCTGAACGTTAGTTTTATGACTGGAACCTTTTTCTACCTCAGTTGCTAAATCCATATTCTCAGGACTTTCATTGTTGTTTGGTGGCCCTGTAGTCGGCATCATTTCAGTGGTTACTGAAAATACAACAAAGGTAATAAGAAATGCTACTGACTAAAGATCACACAACTAGTACCAGGCCATACACACAGGTGGACTGTGCAACACAAGAGGATCATTTCAGAGCAGAGAGCAGAAACTTCATTTCAGTCTTTAGACCTGTAAGTTGAGAGGAGCCATGATATGTACCGGCCTTTGGGCTTTCAGTGCAAAGCCCAAAGAAGGGCAAAGTATCAGCCAGCAGCACATAGCACTTCTCTCTGCAGGTCTCTGAGCTTTCCACCTTGAGTGATTTGTCCTGTCCCAGCTTGCCAATCCCCTCAATTCAGCCCCTGTCCTGGTTTGGCCCAAACCAGGCCAATTAGTCTTAGAGAAACCAAGGTCACTGCTAAATTCCTCACTGCTTATGAGTGAAGAACCGAAGGGGGCTCGCACCTGCAGGGAGGAGCAGACAGGGCAGGTGACCCAAGATTGACCAACGAGGTATTCCATCCCATACATGTCATTCTCACTTTCCTATTTATCACTAACCCACTGCCTCCTGGAGGTGGGGCCCAGGAGGGAGGGGCCCTCCTGTCTCCCACTGATTGGTACCAGCTTTGCCAAATCTCCAGTTAAAAGCCTGCAGGTGTGATGGCAGGGGAGCTATTGCATTTTCCCCTCTGCCCGTGCTGGGTGGAGCTACTGCATTTTCCCCTCTGCCTGTGCTGGGGGGAGCAACTCTGCCTGAGGAGGATTTCCAAGCTCTCAGTCTTGGTTTTGTATATATTTGTATATATTTGATTATTTCTATTATTATTGTTATTATACTCTTTTTCATTATTATAGTTTATTAAAACTGTTTTAACTTTCCAACCCATAAGTCTCTCTCCCTTTTCCCTTTCCCTTAGGGGGGGGGAGAGGGTTAACAGAGAGCATCTGCCACCTGGTTAATAGCCAGCCCAGCTTTAAACCGTGACAGCAGAAAAGGAGAAGGTACTATTTCCCAAAGTAAAACTGGAAGTGTAATCATTAACAGAATCAGCTAAAGGACGCCTGGAACACGCAGATGAAGTTGCTGCTACTGATTCGCGATTAAAGCTGCCCATCATTGTGTCATAGAGATAAGAGATCGGAATATTAACTGCCCAGTTTATCACAGCATAAATCAGTATCAAACCCCATACCAAAACAATACATTTCGACCAGCGCCCACTGCTAAACTGCATGTAAACATTCATAAGAAGCAAGCAATAACACAGTGCCCACGGCAGGTAAGGCATCATTGCAATACTCAACCGTGAAAGAAACTCCATAAAAAGATGAGATAACACAGCATTCAAAAATGATATCGCCATCTTCACTATCTGTTTTAACTTTCCAACCCCTTGTAAATCTCAAAAGAAGAAATCTGATATTCTCTCAGCTGAGCTCTCCGGGTCTCCTCCCACCAGAGCCAGAATTCAATTTATCAGAGCAACCTGTTGGAGCTTCTCTCGAGCCCCACTTTGGGCACCAATAAATCTGTCACGGTTTAAAGCTGGGCTGGCTATTAACCAGGTGGCAGATGCTCTCTGTTAACCCTCTCCCCCCCCCAAGGGAAAGGGAAAAGGGAGAGAGACTTATGGGTTGGAAAGTTAAAACAGTTTTAATAAACTATAATAATGAAAAAGAGTATAATAACAATAATAATAGAAATAATCAAATATATACAAATATATACAAAACCAAGACTGAGAGCTTGGAAATCCTCCTCAGGCAGAGTTGCTCCCCCCAGCACAGGCAGAGGGGGAAAATGCAGTATCTCCACCCAGCACGAGCAGAGGGCAAAATGCAGTAGCTCCCCTGCCATCACACCTGCAGGCTTTTAACTGGAGAATTGGCAAAGCTGGTACCAATCAGTGGGAGACAGGAGGGCCCCTCCCTCCTGGGCCCCACCTCCAGGAGGCAGTGGGTTAGTGATAAATAGGAAAGTGAGAATGACATGTATGGGATGGAATACCTCGTTGGTCAATCTTGGGTCACCTGCCCTGTCTGTTCCTCCCTGCAGGTGCGAGCCCCCTTCGGCTCTTCACTCATAAGCAGTGAGGAATTTAGCAGTGACCTTGGTTTCTCTAAGACTAATTGGCCTGGTTTGGGCCAAACCAGGACATTCCACCCCTTATTCCATACCATTCACGTCATACTCAGATCACCACTACCTTTTCATTTTCAAATATATATATACATATCACTAGTTTATGATTCTTCTCTATACAAAAAGTTCATTAAGTTCATTTGATTCAGGATTGTGGGTTTCCATCTGGCTAGCAGTCTCTCAGCAGTCTCTCTGGCTAGCAGTCTCTCTTTCGTCATGGTTCGTGCCCACGGGTTGCAGGTTAAAGATGTCAGACTCGAGGAGGTTACTGGACGCCACTTGATGAAGCTAGCTCCGGTCTCATCACCACTGTCTTAACCTGAAAGACACTTATGCAGCAACAACATACAGTTCAGACTTAAGTAGTCTCACACAGAATCAGATCACCTTCAGGGACACATCGGACTTCACCATCTTGCAACATCACCCACCAAGTACATCCAGGTCCCTGAGCAAAAGCAATCCCGCGAATGGGTTTACCTTTGCCCGTTGCAGGAAGAACCCAGACAGTTTTTCCCAATAGATTCCTTTCATGCACCACAGGGACTTTATCTCCTTCTACTGTATGTAGAAGGTCTGACTGAGCAGGGCCAGCTCGACTGATAGATCCCCTGGTGTTAACTAACCAGGTAGCTTGTGCCAGATGTTTATCCCAGTTTTTAAAGGTTCCACCCCCCATTGCTTTCAGGGTAGTTTTTAACAGCCCATTATACCATTCAATTTTCCCAGAGGCTGGTGCATGATAGGGGATGTGATATACCCATTCGATGCCATGCTCTTTGGCCCAGTTGTCTATGAGACTGTTTTTGAAATGAGTCCCATTGTCCGACTCGTTTCTCTCTGGCGTGCCGTGTCGCCACAAGATTTGCTTTTCAAGGCCCAGAACGGTGTTCCGGGCAGTGGCATGGGGCACAGTGTATGTTTCCAACCATCCGGTGGTCGCCTCCACCATGGTAAGCACATAGTGATTACCCTGGCGGGTTTGAGGGAGTGTGATATAGTCAATTTGCCAGGCCTCCCCATATTTATATTTCAACCACCGCCCCCCATACCACAAAGGTTTTAACCATTTGGCTTGCTTAATTGCGGCGCATGTTTCACAATCATGGATAACCTGTGCAATAGAGTCCATGGTTAAGTCCACCCCTCGGTCACGAGCCCATCTGTATGTTGCATCTCTCCCTTGATGACCTGAAGTGTCATGAGCCCACCGAGCTAAAAATAGTTCACCTTTATGTTCCCAGTCCAAATCTATTTGGAACACTTTAGCAGCTTGATCCGCTTGTTGGTTGTTTCGATGTTCCTCAGTTGCCCGACTTTTAGGTACGTGAGCATCTACATGACGTACCTTCACGACTAGTTTCTCTAGCCGAGCAGCAATATCTTGCCACAATTCAGCAGCCCAAATAGGTTTACCTTTACGCTGCCAGTTGCTTCGCTTCCACTGCTTTAACCACCCCCACAAGGCATTTGCCACCATCCATGAGTCAGTATAAAGATACAGCCTTGGCCACTTTTCTCGTTCAGCAATGTCTAAAGCCAGCTGGATGGCTTTTACTTCTGCAAATTGACTTGATTCACCTTGTCCTTCTGTGGTTTCTGTGACTCGTCGTATGGGACTCCATACAGCAGCTTTCCACTTCCGATGCTTTCCTACAAGACGGCAGGATCCATCGGTGAACAGGGCATACTGCTTCTCATCCTCTGGTAGTTCATTATATGGTGGGGCTTCTTCAGCACGTGTCACCTCCTTTTCTGGTGGCATTCCGAAGTCTTTGCCTTCTGGCCAGTCCATGATCACTTCTAAGATTCCTGGGTGATTAGGGTTTCCTATTCGAGCCCTCTGCGTAATTAATGCAATCCATTTACTCCATGTAGCATCAGTTGCATGATGGGTAGTAGGAACCTTACCCTTGAACATCCAGCCTAGTACTGGTAATCGAGGTGCCAGGAGAAGTTGTGCTTCAGTACCAATTACCTCTGAAGCAGCTCTAACTCCTTCATACGCTGCCAGTATCTCTTTTTCAGTTGGAGTGTAATTGGCCTCGGAGCCCTTGTATCCTCAACTCCAAAATCCTAGGGGTCGACCTCGAGTCTCCCCTGGTACTTTCTGCCAGAGGCTCCAGGTAGGACCATTGTCCCCAGCTGAGGTGTAGAGCACATTTTTAACATCTTGTCCCGTACGGACTGGTCCAAGGGCTACTGCATGCACAATCTCTTGTTTAATCTGTTCAAAAGCCTGTCGTTGTTCAGGACCCCACTGAAAATCATTCTTCTTTCTGGTCACTTGATAAAGAGGGCGTACAATCTGGCTGTAATCTGGAATATGCATTCTCCAGAAACCCACAACGCCTAAGAAGGCTTGTGTTTCCTTTTTGTTAGTTGGTGGGGTCATAGCTGTTATTTTGTTGATCACCTCTATCGGGATCTGGCGACGCCCATCTTGCCATTTAATCCCTAAAAACTGGATCTCCCAGGCAGGTCCCTTGACCTTGCCTCTTTTTATGGCAAAACCAGCTTTCAGAAGAATTTGGATTGTTTTCTCCCCTTTGTCAAAAACTTCTGCTGCTGTATCTCCCCACACAATGATGTCATCAATATATTGCAAATGTTCTGGAGCTCCACCCTTTTCTAGTGCAGTCTGGATCAGTCCGTGGACTGTGTTTCCACCCCTGGGGCAGTCGATTCCAGGTGTACTGGATACCTCTCCAGGTAAAAGCAAACTGTGGCCTGCACTTTGGTGCCAAGGGAATAGAGAAAAATGCATTAGCAACGTCTGTGGTGGCATACCACTTGGCTGCCTTTGACTCCAGTTCGTATTGAAGTTCTAGCATGTCTGGCACAGCAGCACTCAGCGGTGGCGTAACTTCATTTAGGCCACGATAGTCCACAGTTAATCTCCATTCTCCATCAGACTTTCGCACTGGCCATATAGGACTATTAAAGGGTGAGCGAGTCTTGCCAATCACTCCTTGATTTTCTAATTGTCTAATCAGTTTATGAATGGGGATCAGGGAGTCTCGATTGGTGCGATATTGTCGTTGGTGCACCGTGGCAGTAGCAATTGGCACCTGTTGTTCTTCAACCTTCAGCAACCCCACAACAGAAGGATCCTCTGAGAGGCCAGGCAAGGTAGACAGCTGTTTAATGTCCTCAGTCTCTACAGCTGCTATACCAAAGGCCCTTCTATACCCTTTTGGGTCCTTGAAATACCCTCTCTTGAGGTAGTCTATGCCAAGGATGCACGGAGCATCTGGGCCAGTCACAATGGGGTGCTTTTTCCATTCATTTTTAGTTAGGCTCACTTCGGCCTCCAATACAGATAACACTTGAGATCAATACAGATAACACTTGAGATCCTCCTGTTACTCCTGAAATACTGATAGGTTCTGCCCCTTTATGATCCGATGGCATTAGGGTGCACTGTGCACCAGTGTCTACCAGGGCTCGATACCTTTGTGGTTTTAATGTGCCAGGCCATCGAATCCACACAGTCCAATAAATCCGGTTGTCCCTCTCCTCCACCTGGCTGGAGGCAGGGCCCCCCTAATTAAGAAATGGATTCGTGCTGCTCACAGGGACTGGACCTTCATTTCTCCTATTCACACTTGGGAAAAAGTGATTTGAGGCCCATCTCCCCTGACTGGGGTCCTGCTCATTGGTAACTGGAGCAGCCATCCTCCTAGAAAAATTCTCTCTGGTATTTCTTTTAGCTTGCAACTCACGTACTCGTGCCTGTAGGGTACTGGTAGGTTGTCCATGCCATCTGTTCATGTCCTCCCCATAACCACGCAGGGCAAACCACAGGATACCTCGTGATGTGTTCCGTTTCCTTTGAGCTGGTCCTGTAGGAGAACGTTTTCTCTTAACAGCTGCAACGCGCGCCTGTGTAGGTAGAGAGTCAAGTTTATTCTCGATCATGGACAGTTTGTCTGACAGTTGTTTAAATGAGTCCTTGTTCTCCTTAGTCAGTTTTTCCACAGCCGAGATGCATGCCTGCAGTGGGGAAGAAATACTATCTTCATACTGTCGCATACAGTTAGCCATTTCGCCCACAGTAGAATGTGTCATATCATCTTCTCCCCATACTAATATTGACAATGTATGGGTATATGTCGGTGGAGCATTCTTCACAACCTTCCGGAACATGGATCGGTTGCATTCCACTTCATCAGGATCTACAGGATCTATAATGTCCCGTGGGTGTCTATAAATGATCTCTTGCACCACTAGTTCTCTAAGGTAGTTAATACCTTTTTCTATAGTGGTCCATTTGCTTAGGTGACTCATAACATCATCTTTATAGGGATACCTGCTCTTTACAGCTGACAAGAGTCGCCTCCAGAGACTGATAGTGTTTGACTTTCTTGCGACCGCCTTATCAATACCACCATCTCTGGACAGGGATCCCAACTGTCTGGCTTCTCTGCCATCTAATTGCATGCTGTCTGCCCCATTATCCCAGCATCAGAGCAACCAGGTAATAATAGGTTCACCGTCATAACGGCTGAAGTCTTTCCTTATATTTCTCAGGTCCTTCAGGGATAAGGAGCGGTAGGTTATCTCTACGTCCGAGTCCTCTTGTGATAGTTCTGCTTTAGAAGGACCTTTCTTCTGTGATGGGTCTGCTTTAAAAGGACGATTGAGGAAACCCCCATCTGTGTCAGGCCCTAACTGCCTGAGAAGGGCCCTCACCTGGGTCATATGATGGCTCTGCCTTAGAAAGCTCTGAGTCATCATCCTCCTCTTCACGAGCTGATTTCTTTTGGTATTTCTTCCTGGTTACAGGAGCAATTGGTACAGATTCGATAGATGCTGGGGTCTGAGTAGATGCAGTGGCTGTCGTGGGAGTGCTGAGAGTCTGAGTAGCTGCAGTGGCCATCTTGGGGGGTGTAGCAGCTGTGGTGCAGGCTGCAGAGGTTTCAGTGGGTTTAGTGGCTGTAGCAGCAGTACACACTGTAGGATCTGAGGTGGCTGCATAACACCTACAACTGTCCCTGCACCAATATTTAATCTTATCCCACATCAGAAACACATTCAGGACAACCAAAAATAAAAATATGCCACCTAGACAGCACCATCCTAATTTCGCAAAATCTAGTGGAATCAGCTTGGTAGATGTCCTGGTTTGGCCCAAACCAGGCCAATTAGCCTTAGAGAAACCAAGGTCACTGCTAAATTCCTCACTGCTTATGAGTGAAGAGCCAAAGGGGGGTCGCACCTGCAGGGAGGAGCAGACAGGGCAGGTGACCCAAGATTGACCAATGAGGTATTCCATCCCATACATGTCATTCTCACTTTCCTATTTATCACTAACCCACTGCCTCCTGGAGGTGGGGCCCAGGAGGGAGGGGCCCTCCTGTCTCCCACTGATTGGTACCAGCTTTGCCAATTCTCCAGTTAAAAGCCTGCAGGTGTGATGGCAGGGGAGCTACTGCATTTTCCCCTCTGCCTGTGCTGGGGGGAGCAACTCTGCCTGAGGAGGATTTCCAAGCTCTCAGTCTTGGTTTTGTATATATTTGTATATATTTGATTATTTCTATTATTATTGTTATTATACTCTTTTTCATTATTATAGTTTATTAAAACTGTTTTAACTTTTCCAACCCATAAGTCTCTCTCCCTTTTCCCTTTCCCTTAGGGGAGGGAGAGGGTTAACAGAGAGCATCTGCCACCTGGTTAATAGCCAGCCCAGCTTTAAACCGTGACAGATTTATTGGTGCCCAAAGTGGGGCTCGAGAGAAGCTCCAACAGGTTGCTCTGATAAATTGAATTCTGGCTCTGGTGGGAGGAGTCCTGGAGAGCTCAGCTGAGAGAATATCAGATTTCTTCCTTTGAGATTTACAAGGGGTTGGAAAGTTAAAACAGATAGTGAAGATGGCGATATCATTTTTGAATGCTGTGTTATCTCGTCTTTTTATGGAGTTTCTTTCACAGTTGAGTATTGCAATGATGCCTTACCTGCCGTGGGCACTGTGTTATTGCTTGCTTCTTATGAATGTTTACATGCAGTTTAGCAGTGGGCGCTGGTCGAAATGTATTGTTTTGGTATGGGGTTTGATACTGATTTATGCTGTGATAAACTGGGCAGTTAATATTCCGATCTCTTATCTCTATGACACAATGATGGGCAGCTTTAATCACGAATCAGTAGCAGCGACTTCATCTGCACGCTCCAGGCGTCCTTTAGCTGACTCTGTTAATGATTACACTTCCAGTTTTACTTTGGGAAATAGTACCTTCTCCTTTTCTGCCAAGCTGATTCCACTAGATTTTGCGAAATTAGGATGGTGCTGTCTAGGTGGCATGTTTTTATTTTTGGTTGTCTTGAATGTGTTTCTGATGTGGGATAAGATTAAATATCGGTGCAGGGACAGTTGTAGGTGTTATGCAGCCACCTCAGATCCTACAGTGTGTACTGCCGCTACAGCCTCAGATCCTACAGTGTGTACTGCCGCTACAGCCACTAAACCCACTGAAGCCTCAGCAGCCTGTACCACAGCTGCTACACCCCCCAAGATGGCCACTGCAGCTACTCAGACTCTCAGCACTCCCACGACAGCCACTGCATCTACTCAGACCCCAGCATCTATCGAATCTGTACCAATTGCTCCTGTAACCAGGAAGAAATACCAAAAGAAATCAGCTCGTGAAGTGAAGGATGATGACTCAGAGCTTTCTAAGGCAGAGCCATCATATGACCCAGGTGAGGGCCCTTCTCAGGCAGAGTTAGGGCCTGACACAGATGGGGGTTTCCTCAATCGTCCTTTTAAAGCAGACCCATCACAGAAGAAAGGTCCTTCTAAAGCAGAACTATCACAAGAGGACTCGGACGTAGAGATAACCTACCACTCCTTATCCCTGAAGGACCTGAGAAATATAAGGAAAGACTTCAGCCGTTATGACGGTGAACCTATTATTACCTGGTTGCTCCGATGCTGGGATAATGGGGCAGATAGCATGCAATTAGATGGCAGAGAAGCCAGACAGTTGGGATCCCTGTCCAGAGATGGTGGTATTGATAAGGCGGTCGCAAGAAAGTCAAACACTATCAGTCTCTGGAGGCGACTCTTGTCAGCTGTAAAGAGCAGGTATCCCTATAAAGATGATGTTATGAGTCACCTAAGCAAATGGACCACTATAGAAAAAGGTATTAACTACCTTAGAGAACTAGTGGTGCAAGAGATCATTTATAGACACCCACGGGACATTATAGATCCTGTAGATCCTGATGAAGTGGAATGCAACCGATCCATGTTCCGGAAGGTTGTGAAGAATGCTCCACCGACATATACCTATACATTGTCAATATTAGTATGGGGAGAAGATGATATGGCACATTCTACTGTGGGCGAAATGGCTAACTGTATGCGACAGTATGAAGATAGTATTTCTTCCCCACTGCAGGCATGCATCTCGGCTGTGGAAAAACTGACTAAGGAGAACAAGGACTCATTTAAACAACTGTCAGACAAACTGTCCATGATCGAGAATAAACTTGACTCTCTACCTACACAGGCGCGCGTTGCAGCTGTTAAGAGAAAACGTTCTCCTACAGGACCAGCTCAAAGGAAACGGAACACATCACGAGGTATCCTGTGGTTTGCCCTGCGTGGTTATGGGGAGGACATGAACAGATGGCATGGACAACCTACCAGTACCCTACAGGCACGAGTACGTGAGTTGCAAGCTAAAAGAAATACCAGAGAGAATTTTTCTAGGAGGATGGCTGCTCCAGTTACCAATGAGCAGGACCCCAGTCAGGGGAGATGGGCCTCAAATCACTTTTTCCCAAGTGTGAATAGGAGAAATGAAGGTCCAGTCCCTGTGAGCAGCACGAATCCATTTCTTAATTAGGGGGGCCCTGCCTCCAGCCAGGTGGAGGAGAGGGACAACCGAGTTTATTGGACTGTGTGGATTCGATGGCCTGGCACATTAAAACCACAAAGGTATCGAGCCCTGGTAGACACTGGTGCACAGTGCACCCTAATGCCATCGGATCATAAAGGGGCAGAACCTATCAGTATTTCAGGAGTAACAGGAGGATCTCAAGTGTTATCTGTATTGGAGGCCGAAGTGAGCCTAACTAAAAATGAATGGAAAAAGCACCCCATTGTGACTGGCCCAGATGCTCCGTGCATCCTTGGCATAGACTACCTCAAGAGAGGGTATTTCAAGGACCCAAAAGGGTATAGAAGGGCCTTTGGTATAGCAGCTGTAGAGACTGAGGACATTAAACAGCTGTCTACCTTGCCTGGCCTCTCAGAGGATCCTTCTGTTGTGGGGTTGCTGAAGGTTGAAGAACAACAGGTGCCAATTGCTACTGCCACGGTGCACCAACGACAATATCGCACCAATCGAGACTCCCTGATCCCCATTCATAAACTGATTAGACAATTAGAAAATCAAGGAGTGATTGGCAAGACTCGCTCACCCTTTAATAGTCCTATATGGCCAGTGCGAAAGTCTGATGGAGAATGGAGATTAACTGTGGACTATCGTGGCCTAAATGAAGTTACGCCACCGCTGAGTGCTGCTGTGCCAGACATGCTAGAACTTCAATACGAACTGGAGTCAAAGGCAGCCAAGTGGTATGCCACCACAGACGTTGCTAATGCATTTTTCTCTATTCCCTTGGCACCAAAGTGCAGGCCACAGTTTGCTTTTACCTGGAGAGGTATCCAGTATACCTGGAATCGACTGCCCCAGGGGTGGAAACACAGTCCACGGACTGATCCAGACTGCACTAGAAAAGGGTGGAGCTCCAGAACATTTGCAATATATTGATGACATCATTGTGTGGGGAGATACAGCAGCAGAAGTTTTTGACAAAGGGGAGAAAACAATCCAAATTCTTCTGAAAGCTGGTTTTGCCATAAAAAGAGGCAAGGTCAAGGGACCTGCCTGGGAGATCCAGTTTTTAGGGATTAAATGGCAAGATGGGCGTCGCCAGATCCCGATAGAGGTGATCAACAAAATAACAGCTATGACCCCACCAACTAACAAAAAGGAAACACAAGCCTTCTTAGGCGTTGTGGGTTTCTGGAGAATGCATATTCCAGATTACAGCCAGATTGTACGCCCTCTTTATCAAGTGACCAGAAAGAAGAATGATTTTCAGTGGGGTCCTGAACAACGACAGGCTTTTGAACAGATTAAACAAGAGATTGTGCATGCAGTAGCCCTTGGACCAGTCCGTACGGGACAAGATGTTAAAAATGTGCTCTACACCTCAGCTGGGGACAATGGTCCTACCTGGAGCCTCTGGCAGAAAGTACCAGGGGAGACTCGAGGTCGACCCCTAGGATTTTGGAGTTGAGGATACAAGGGCTCCGAGGCCAATTACACTCCAACTGAAAAAGAGATACTGGCAGCGTATGAAGGAGTTAGAGCTGCTTCAGAGGTAATTGGTACTGAAGCACAACTTCTCCTGGCACCTCGATTACCAGTACTAGGCTGGATGTTCAAGGGTAAGGTTCCTACTACCCATCATGCAACTGATGCTACATGGAGTAAATGGATTGCATTAATTACGCAGAGGGCTCGAATAGGAAACCCTAATCACCCAGGAATCTTAGAAGTGATCATGGACTGGCCAGAAGGCAAAGACTTCGGAATGCCACCAGAAAAGGAGGTGACACGTGCTGAAGAAGCCCCACCATATAATGAACTACCAGAGGATGAGAAGCAGTATGCCCTGTTCACCGATGGATCCTGCCGTCTTGTAGGAAAGCATCGGAAGTGGAAAGCTGCTGTATGGAGTCCCATACGACGAGTCACAGAAACCACAGAAGGACAAGGTGAATCAAGTCAATTTGCAGAAGTAAAAGCCATCCAGCTGGCTTTAGACATTGCTGAACGAGAAAAGTGGCCAAGGCTGTATCTTTATACTGACTCATGGATGGTGGCAAATGCCTTGTGGGGGGTGGTTAAAGCAGTGGAAGCGAAGCAACTGGCAGCGTAAAGGTAAACCTATTTGGGCTGCTGAATTGTGGCAAGATATTGCTGCTCGGCTAGAGAAACTAGTCGTGAAGGTACGTCATGTAGATGCTCACGTACCTAAAAGTCGGGCAACTGAGGAACATCGAAACAACCAACAAGCGGATCAAGCTGCTAAAGTGTTCCAAATAGATTTGGACTGGGAACATAAAGGTGAACTATTTTTAGCTCGGTGGGCTCATGACACTTCAGGTCATCAAGGGAGAGATGCAACATACAGATGGGCTCGTGACCGAGGGGTGGACTTAACCATGGACTCTATTGCACAGGTTATCCATGATTGTGAAACATGCGCCGCAATTAAGCAAGCCAAATGGTTAAAACCTTTGTGGTATGGGGGGCGGTGGTTGAAATATAAATATGGGGAGGCCTGGCAAATTGACTATATCACACTCCCTCAAACCCGCCAGGGTAATCACTATGTGCTTACCATGGTGGAGGTGACCACCGGATGGTTGGAAACATACACTGTGCCCCATGCCACTGCCCGGAACACCGTTCTGGGCCTTGAAAAGCAAATCTTGTGGCGACACGGCACGCCAGAGAGAAACGAGTCGGACAATGGGACTCATTTCAAAAACAGTCTCATAGACAACTGGGCCAAAGAGCATGGCATCGAGTGGGTATATCACATCCCCTATCATGCACCAGCCTCTGGGAAAATTGAATGGTATAATGGGCTGTTAAAAACTACCCTGAAAGCAATGGGGGGTGGAACCTTTAAAAACTGGGATAAACATCTGGCACAAGCTACCTGGTTAGTTAACACCAGGGGATCTATCAGTCGAGCTGGCCCTGCTCAGTCAGACCTTCTACATACAGTAGAAGGAGATAAAGTCCCTGTGGTGCATGAAAGGAATCTATTGGGAAAAACTGTCTGGGTTCTTCCTGCAACGGGCAAAGGTAAACCCATTCGCGGGATTGCTTTTGCTCAGGGACCTGGATGTACTTGGTGGGTGATGTTGCAAGATGGTGAAGTCCGATGTGTCCCTGAAGGTGATCTGATTCTGTGTGAGACTACTTAAGTCTGAACTGTATGTTGTTGCTGCATAAGTGTCTTTCAGGTTAAGACAGTGGTGATGAGACCGGAGCTAGCTTCATCAAGTGGCGTCCAGTAACCTCCTCGAGTCTGACATCTTTAACCTGCAACCCGTGGGCACGAACCATGACGAAAGAGAGACTGCTAGCCAGAGAGACTGCTGAGAGACTGCTAGCCAGATGGAAACCCACAATCCTGAACCAAATGAACTTGATGAACTTTTTGCATAAAGATGAATCATAAACTAGTGATATGTGTATATATATTTGAAAATGAAAAGGTAGTGGTGATCTGAGTATGACGTGAATGGTATGGAATAAGGGGTGGAATGTCCTGGTTTGGCCCAAACCAGGCCAATTAGTCTTAGAGAAACCAAGGTCACTGCTAAATTCCTCACTGCTTATGAGTGAAGAGCCGAAGGGGGCTCGCACCTGCAGGGAGGAGCAGACAGGGCAGGTGACCGTCGAGGTATTCCATCCCATACATGTCATTCTCACTTTCCTATTTATCACTAACCCACTGCCTCCTGGAGGTGGGGCCCAGGAGGGAGGGGCCCTCCTGTCTCCCACTGATTGGTACCAGCTTTGCCAATTCTCCAGTTAAAAGCCTGCAGGTGTGATGGCAGGGGAGCTATTGCATTTTGCCCTCTGCTCGTGCTGGGTGGAGATACTGCATTTTCCCCTCTGCCTGTGCTGGGGGGAGCTACTTCCTTTTCCCCTCTGCCTGTGCTGGGGGGAGCAACTCTGCCTGAGGAGGATTTCCAAGCTCTCAGTCTTGGTTTTGTATATATTTGTATATATTTGATTATTTCTATTATTATTGTTATTATACTCTTTTTCATTATTATAGTTTATTAAAACTGTTTTAACTTTTCCAACCCATAAGTCTCTCTCCCTTTTCCCTTTCCCTTTCCCTTAGCGGGGGGAGAGGGTTAACAGAGAGCATCTGCCACCTGGTTAATAGCCGGCCCAGCTTTAAACCGTGACAGCCCCAAAAAGCAGATGCTGGAGTCCCACTGTAAAACCAGGGTGATTAAATTGTTCTGGTTAAAAATAACTCTTTCAGAAAAAAAAAAAAAAAAAACAAAACAAAACGAAAAAGAGGCAAATACTTCTAATGCAAATGCCATAAGTGATCAGGTTAACTGGGCAACCACTCCACTTACAAAGTTGTTAACAGTGCAACCAAAGGGGCAGAAAACTGTGGTGGAGATGGGAGCAAGTTGTCCAGACTTCCTCTACCAGCACTGTCAGCAAAGCCAACACAGTCCTAAATTCAAACCCTAAAATCTTCTAGGGCGTGATCTGGCCAACACTTACGAAAGCTGGTTCATTCAGCCTGAATGAAAGGGACCTTAATCTCTTTCTCTTTTAGTCATCACTTGGAGTAATGAAAACATTTTAGACAGAAGCATGACTGTTATGTTGATGATGTCCCTTCAACTATTTACAGAAGTTGTGCCAAGATACCACAAGAAAGGCTGAGCATAAAGTATTTCCAGCTCATCAAAAAGCAGGAAGTATGGGAAATCTTCCTGATCTCATGAGATTCCCAGTTCAGTTGCTTAACTCTTGCTGTCCCAGCAGCTCAGAGAGTGAACTACACCAATTTACCTCAATTCTGCAATCTCAGTGATCCATAGAAAGCTAACAGAGAAGTTGTGGAAATCACAGGCATGTCATTGAGTGAGAGTTTGAGTCTCTTCATTGATTGAGCTTGAGGAAAGCTGAAGGTATAGCTGTTCAATTCAACTCCCAATTTGGCCTGCTCTGCCCCAAACTGGGGCTTGTGGTAATTAAGTCTTTAGAGCTGAACGAGAGCATGCATTTTGCTGTGCTCTGCTGGACTGTGTGCCAGGGGAAGGGGGCAGGGAAGGCCTGGACGACAAGCAAACAAAACTATGTATGAAGTGCCTGTGTTTTGTCCAGCAAGCAGCAGCATCCAGGAACCACTTCCATGTTTGCTCCTGGAGCTTCTGGGAGAACTGTCAGTGCTGTAGTGCCATCTGCACAGGGCACAGCAGCCAGCACAGCCACCTGGGACAAGCCCTGCAGCAGGGTGCAAGGAAAGAGATGGAGGGCAGCAATTTCCCCTTTGCAGGATTTGCATCAAGGAGCCATAAATCTTCCTTTTAAAGAGGATGTAATAAACTGTAGTTAGTGTACGGAAACAATAAATTGACTGCTGTGAGGAATGATGCCTCTTAGCAGCTCAGCTAACAGACTGATATCTCAGCTGCAAGCTCCTGACAGCTCTGGAGTGTCCAGGTCCCCACAGGATCTTCTCTCCCCTGACCTCCAACTACCTTGTATCTCATGGGGAAATCGTGCAGCAGCCCCCTGCTCCCGTTTGTGCCTTGCACTAAACAGACCACGTCAATCAGTCCAAGTCGTCTCCAAACACTGCAAATTCCCTCCAGAATCGGGGTGGCAGTAAAAAGGGACAATAGCCTTTCTCCTGCAAAATACCGTGTATCAAAACAAAGGCATTTCAGAGAAAATGAAGCCATGAAACAGTTTGTCTAGTCGACTGGCTGAGTGCTTGTCTTCTACAGAGGCTCCATAAAGGCTCTTCCACACTCTAAGCTTCAATTACAGAGTGACTGAACCCCACACGTCATTTCTCTGCTTGCTTCAGGAGGAGCTGCCTTTGAAAGCTGCCTATTATTTCTGACCTCTAAGTTCCTCGCTTGACAAAGCAGAGAGAGATATTTGCATTGCCTTACATAGGTAACTAAGTAATCTGTCTTGTGAAATGAGGCTCCTACACAGCAGGTGTTTAAGTTCAGCTGGTCTCTTTAGGGCTGGCTTAGAAGAGCAACTTACACTTCTGTCACATCCCTCTTCTCCACCTCTTCCTCACTGCAGTGGGCTAAGAAATAGCATGGGAAGCAGAGGCAGGGATACAGAAGCTAGAGCTTTTGAGCATCTCAAATCTAGGTATCTCCTTCAGCAAAGACGCCCATGAAATCTCGGGCTGTGGGCACAGTTCAGGAAAGTGTTCCTAGCATAAGGTACCGAGTGGTAATAAACATATGACGATGGGAACAAGTTAAGACTTTCTTTTCTGAGTGACCTGGGCTAGTGTACACAGAAAGTAAAACTCTCATGCTTGTGTATACCTCCCCTTTCTGAATCACCTGTAAGGGGCATGCCCCTTATCCACATGAGAAAGGTACCGGCCTGTTTTCATTTCTTCAACTTGTTCCTACATCCTTTGCTTTCTTCTGCAGCTGGACTATCCTTGGTACAGTGGCCAAGCTGAAGCACTCGGATAAATACTGTCAGGCTTCTATTTTTTTCCGTAGCACCTGCAGACCTCTCATTTTTTATTGCCCATAAATCTGCTCACCAGTCTTCAGGTGTCTCATGAAGCCTTAGATTTTTCATAAGTCCTTAGCTCATGTCAGCTGCTTGCCTTGATGAAAAATGTGATAGATGGACTTGCATCAGCATGGAAAGGAAAAATATTGTATCAATGAAGAAAAAAAAGCATAAACAGAGGGTTTAGCTGACATTTCAGAGTCTATTCAGGTTATTGCTTCAGCTGTCAAAATAATCCCTGGATAAGCTAAGTCCTGGCACCAAGATACTGGTTGCTTGGACAAGGTAAGAAAGTAACCTTACTACCTGGGCTTGCTAGATTACTAAAGCTGCATCTATTGAAATTAAGATCTGAGCTAGATAATCCACAAATGGCTGCATGAAAGAGTGTCCAATAGGTTTACAGCAAGAGGTTAGTACAAGGTGCAGGCTCCAGCTGCTGATCATCTGCGGTGGATTAAAAGTGTGTGTTGAGGGGGAAGCCATCTCCAGATCACATTGTTTTACAGGATCCATTTAAGGGCAACAAGAGAACAAGTTACACAGACTGCATGGTGAGGGGATGGAGAGCGATGGAGCAGGCTATAGGAATGCAGGGAACAGTTATCTCTTAACCTGGACCACAGCAAAGGCACATTGCTGTGCCTTTAGACACACAGTCTTACCTCTCTCTTTCACTTCAAGAGGCAAGCTGGTGTAACTATCAAAACGTGTTTGCGTACTCCAGAGCAAAGGCAGGCCTAATCCTCTTTCAGCTTGACTCGGCCTCACTGCAGACTCAGCCACTGAAAGTCAGAGTATTGAATGGCTGTTATGTGACCAAGTATCTGAGCCCCAAGGCTGAATGAGTTTAAAATAAGCTGAAGCAAGCCGCTTCTAAATCGAACTAAGTGTCCACGCCATATTAAAACTTCTTTGAAGTTAAATGTGTCAGAAAAGAGCCATGTTTTCAGCAAATGAAGAAGCCTATAAGAATATTGTAGATTTTTGTCATGCTTTGTTATTCAAGACGTTGTTTGGGTTTATTATACTGATGCTGATAGGCATGTGCAAAGACTTGGGTACTAACATTTTGATGTATTTGATAATTGCCTTAATTTTTGCCTTGCTGAGGGTTATTTTAATTAATATCGAGACTGGCTTAATTAAAGCACATGCATGGCAAAACAGACTAAACCAAGGAAAAGCTCCTTCACTGCCTGGTAGACGATGTCACTTCTACCACAGATGCTCTGGCCAAAGAGGACGCATCCAAATTGTTATCCTGGAGCCAAACCACATGCAGAGAAGTAAGAGCATAGTCATAGAATCATAGAATCATAGAATCACAGGATCGTTTTGGTTGGAAAGGACTTTTAAGACCATCGAGTCCAACCGTTAACCTAACACTACCAAGTCCACCACTAAACCATGTCACTAAGCGCCACATCTACATATCTTTTAAATACCTCCAGGGCTGGTGACTCCACCACTTGGGCAGCCTGTTCCACTTCTTGATAACCCTTTCAGAGAAGAAATTTTTCCTAATATCCAATCTAAACCTCCCCTGGTGCAACTTGAGGCCGTTTCCTCTTGTCCTATCACTTGTTACCTGGGAGAAGAGGCCGACACCCACCTCACTACAACCTCCTTTCAGCTAATTGCAGAGAGTGATAAGGTCTCCCCTCAGCCTCCTTTTTTCCAAACTAAACCACCCCAGTTCCCTCAACTGCTCCTCATAAGACTTGTATTCTAGACCCTTCACCAGCTTCTTTGCCCTTCTTTGGACTCTCTCCAGCACCTCGATGTCTTTCTTGTAGTGAGGGGCCCAAAACTGAACACAGTATTCAAGGTGCGGCCTCACCAGTGCTGAGTACAGGGGGACGATCACTTCCCTTGTCCCTTGCTGGCCACACTATTTCTGATACAACCCAGTCATTAGAAAAATACCTCTAGAGTAGTACACTGAAAATGACATGACCTTAACATTCAGAGATATATAGCTAGACATAACTATCATAATTTCAGCAGAAATTTTCAAGCCATTCAAGACAAGTTTTTGCTGAGAAACCGAGGGCACAACACAAACCATTATTAGGTCTTTTTGAGTACTAATGCATGTTTTCAAGAATAAAAAATAAACAAAAATTCTGGCAAGAAATTATTAGTTGTGACAAAATACAAGACAGCACAAAAATGTCTTTGCAGTGAGAGACAGAAGGCTAAATGAGTCTCAGAGCAGTTAGAGAAGGAATAACAGGTACCAAAGAGATGTAGGGAAAGTAGAGATCTTAAATCATCAAATCACAGGAGTGGGAGTTCTTACTTATTCCTATAAGAATCATCAGGATCTTTTTGAGCTTCTGAAGCAGCATAGAGAGGCAGATCAGAAAGCTTGCTGATGTCTGCAGTTAAATGAGGACTGTGTCATACTCAGAAACAAAAGCATTTTTTTTAATGGTGAACTTCACGGCATCAGAGCCACCTGAGTAACGACAGAACCCTGCGACAACAAATCCCTCAGTCCTTACCAGTTTATATATATGTAAAATAGACTCTGCGTATGTGTGTGCATGCGTCTGTGCATGTGTGTGTGCACATGTGTGTGTGCACATATGCATGTTACAGTGTCAAGGAGGTTTATTACAGTTTTCTAGGCACATGCAACAAAAGGAAGTAAATGGTGAAACTGTCTCCTGGGAAAGAAACAGCTACAGTCCATGCAGACAGTAATGGTTACCAAACTATGCCCATCCATACCTGAAGATTATTTTATACAGGCAATATTTAAAGACACTTTGAGTCTGAAGAGTCTTTCTTGTTGTTTCAGTTCTACGCAGTGCTCCTTTGTAATACAATAATGGTGGATAGATGAGTCCTGCAAGAGATTTACGATACTGAGATGCTTATTATTAATCAGTATTTTGTTTTAGTTAATGACAAAATGAGTTAGCAGCAGATTTTCCTTTCCTATCTCTATTTTCACCTTCTTATTTTAATGAAAATATTACTATTCTATTGTAGCTCTTTCCTGCTGATGCAGCCGTTCTTGTTATTTAAACATTAAAAGGACAGAACCTTCTGACTCCCAATTAAGCTGTCAGAATAGTTAAGCTATGAATTTTCTACATCTAGTAATACTATGCAATCTACAGAAATCTTCCCCCCAGCAAAAGATAAGGGGGAAAAAGTGTTTCAGTGCTGGCATGTCAGCAGCTTTATGAAGGCATCAGAGAGAGCAAAGATGCAACTCACCCTGCCAATGTGTTATTTCACAGTCAGAGAAAAGCAGGAGTTGATTTAGAGCAGACAAAGAGGTTCAAAAGAAGTTCCTGAAAGGAATCAGACCTCTGGATGCCAGGTTCACAGGCCAGAAAATGGGGCCGGCTCCTTGTTTACAGGGGGCACACAGCTGCGGAAGGGGGAGCAAAGCAGTTGTCTGTGATTTTTAGGCCAGGGCTACACAAACTTGGCTGGCATGTCAGACTGAACTGCTGTTTCCCTTGAGCTCAGAAATAATAATAGTCTGTTTTCCCTTTTTTAATGTCCTTTCAACCATACTGCTATTTTTACGCTTCACTTGCTGGCACATGGATCAATCACTGTAGAACCTGTATTCCAGACATTGCTTCTAGCAAGGGGGGAAATAGGGACAAGTGTGTTAAAACACCCATTGTGCGGTGTCTTGATTTGGCTCCAGGAGATATTTGGAAATATAAGACCAAGGAGAAAGGCTTGTTCCTCTATCATTTATACCAATTAACTTCTGAGCAGAGAATCAATCTGACTGTTTCCATAGAGTGAACCCAAGACTTTGAGCACTTGCCAGTGAATCTCTCTTTAAAGGGCTGTTTTGTTTTCTCAAGACATATAGAACAATCCTGTGACCCATTATGGATGGCTTTTCTAGATTAAAAGGAAAAAGGATTGTTTTATTGGAGAAAACTAAACAAATCTGACATCTCACACCATGTATTGACCCCATCTGAGAAGCCTTTAGTTTAAAGCCAGCATATGACCTTCATCTCCCGTGGCACGTGGGGCACTAGCATAATGTCAGAGCAGAGCGCAATACTTGTTTTGATCACTGGGGATGAGTTTTAGGTGTATCCACGTAATGCCCTCAGAGCCTATTCAAGAGAAGATACAGAAGCCAGACTCCCTTCCACAGCTACCTATAACTCACAGATGGGGAAGCCTGCACAGAGGTGGTGTGGCCCAAAGGCTCTTTAGATGGTAGGGACCCCACTGATGGCAGGCACAGGTCTCTTCCTGGCGCTGGGTGGTGGTGCTAGGCTGGATGCCAGCATGCCTGGCACAGGAGAGAAACAAGGGTCAGAAGGATTTTACCGAGGGCTATAACAGCCTGGTGGGGATGGACATCACAGTCCCAGAGGTCAGATCTACCTTGGGGATCAGACAGTGATATCAACATGGACTCTGCTCCCACACAGTCCTCTGAAAGCTGCTTAGTGAGATGTCCAGAAAAACTACCGTGTGCACCCCCCAACCCAAAGCTAATTTAAGCACACAGGAGTTTTTAGGTTCTCTTCAGCACATTATGGCCTGGATTCATAACACAGTGCTGGACAATGCAACCGACGGACTGCACACAGCTGGTGTAACATACACGATCCTTCTATTCCTCAGAAATGAGGATTGTCAGCCATTACACAGATATATCAATCCCAGCATATATACACATAGAAGGCACTCTACTTTCCAGTCAACCTTGTTATTGTCAAGAGTTTTATCTACAGAAATGGAGAAAGAGACTATAATACTAAACAATATTGAGCAATCCTAAATGAAACTGAAACAACCTTTTCTTAAGGGTTATTTCTGGTTGATCAGGTTTTGCAGTAACGTTCAAAGTTAAGAACAAGTTGACAACCATGGCTTTGCACCTGTACTTTTTTTTTGCCACTGTATCATGGCAGTAAATGCCAGATCTGCAAGGGGCCTTCATGTACCTGGTTTCTACTTAATGGGAGTTTAGCAGGGCTTTTGTGAATGTGATTATCACTATGTTAGAGTTAGGAAACTACCTTTTCACGCATTAGCCAAATGGGGATTTGACTGGGCAAATTCTAAACCTGGATTTATAGTGTTTACAAGAGAGATCTAAACCTAGATTTTACAAGAGGGATTTGGCTCCCTGTCAGAGCTGCTGATGAGAGCCCACCAGCCTGCTGAACATCAGTGTCCTTATCAGCTCCCAGAGCTCATGACAAGGTCGGACCCAAATGTGTCACCAAAACACACCAGGGAAGCCCAGCTTTGTTTCTCAGAGAGGAGTTGTGGCTTGCCGCAGGCACCATGGGCTGCTTTCCCGTCCTAGGAAGCAAGAGAGACCAACCGACAAAGTCCTGTTATGCATCATATCTCAAAGAGTGAGAAAGGCTACTGTGCTCCACAGAGGCTAGCAGTGTGACTGTCCTGGTTTGGCCTAAAACAGAACCAATTTTTCTTTCAGTGATTTTTACTTTCAGCTAAGCTGCTTCTAAGTAACTGCACTTTCTGAAACTAACTGCGTGTTTTGCAGACAGTGTCTGCTTCTAGGGCTGATAACGCTCAAAGTTTATAGTTATCACTGAGGGACCAGTAGGGATGATATGTGGAAATGCTCTTGCTGTACTTAGAGAAACCAAGGTCACTGCTAAATTCCTCACTGATTGTGAGTGAAGAGCCGCAGAAGGGTCGCACCTCCACAAAGGAGCAGACAGGACAGGTGACCCAAAATTGACCAACGAAGGTATTCCATCCCATACAAGTCATTCTCAGTATAAAGTGGGGGCATCACAAGGGTCTCATTCCCTTCTGCCATGGCCAGTGTCCAAAGAGGACTCTGTCAGCTTTCCTGCTGCTCCCAGTCCCAATCTGTGCATCCCTGAATCCAGTTCCCATCCATCACTGGGCCCAGTCTGGCCTTCCCGGAGCCTGCCCTGCAGTGCCGGTGGTGATGTGACCGACATCGGGGGAGCTCGATCTTGGTTTTGTATATATTTGTATATATTTAATTATTTCCATCATTATTATTATTATACTCTTCTTCATTATTATAGTTCATTAAAACTGTTTTAACTTTCCAACCCATAAGTCTCTCTCCCTTTTCTCTTTCCCTTCCCCTTCTGGGGCCAGGGGAGGAGGGTTAATAGAGAGCCACTGGTTTAATAGCCGGCCCAGCTTTAAACTGTGACAGTGACTAAAGAACCATCCTGTGTTGCACTCATCTCTTCACCAGTCCTCCCTCCCCACATGGCCTCACCTACGACTCTGTCAGTCAAGGGAAAAGAAGGTGCTTCATGTGTCTGTGCCAACACCCATTGCATGGTTGAGAGGCTGCTCAAAGGATAAGCAGAGCACAAAAGAAAAATGAAACTTTACTGTAGTCTGGAAAGTCTCTTACCAGCAGCACATGTAAAACACATGTAACAGAAATTCTTTCCAGACTGGGATGCAACCAGTCAGTAACACTGCACCTTCATGCAGACTAGGCACTGGCTACTCACCCATGGGAACACCTCTGCAAGGGGTCAAGCAACAAATACCCCTCTGCATTCCCCCATGCTCTCTTGCAGAAACAGTCTGAGGAAAATAGTCTTACAAGAATTTTTTCCAGATCTTCTGACACAGAGTCAGATGGAGCATGGAAGATAATGCACCAAGAAGTGGATGGTTCATTCAGTGTCTTGACTCCATGCAGGCCCAGAAGAGTAAAGCTCTGTGCCTTTACACCCAGAGGCTGGTTATGGCACCATGAGCTGTATATACCCATTCCAAGATGATGAAGCTGCTGCTGGGAAGTCCCCTCAAGATAAAATAGCAGGAGTTGGCTTCGGTGAGATTTAGTTTGGGTCTAGTCCTTCCAGGAACAGAAAAAGCAAGCAAAGGATCTCCTCTGTCACAGAGAAGCACAAATCAGATGCCTTCCTATTGGGGAAACAGGTATTCCAGAGGAGGCATAGGAGTGATGGAGCTGCATTGCCACTTCACCCCATACCCACACAAAAGTTGATTAGATGAAACAACACTTCCCTGAACACTGAGCTATGTTATAGACATGTGAGAGACTTTTGGGGTACTGGAAGCAGAATGACTACAAAGCAGAACTGACCACTTTTATTGCTGTGATTAGACTAATTCCAGTAATAAATATGCCCTCACACACTGCTACATTGTGCTACCGTGGTCTGTACATATCCTCGCCAAAATACTGAGGCTACTCCTAGGAACTTTAAGAGGAATTTTGCTTTTCTTGTGGTCTTGATGAGCTCCTTGGAATATAATGTGGTTGTAAGCTGTATCTAGCAAATGGTCTTTAGCCCTGAGCATTTGCAACTCTTAAGAACAGGTTTAGGAAGAAGTCTTGGCAGATGCTCACGTTTCTGGAACATAAAAGTGGCATTAGACGTATTGGCAAAAGATTGAGATGTTCTCCTGAGATGAAGGTTTCATCCAGTCAGCTCAGATCTGGAGATGGTTTGTTTGAGATTTGAGGGTGAAGTCAGTTTTTAATCTGGAAAGCAAGGAAGGAAGCAAGGAAACTGGAAGAGCAAAATCTGGGTGAAGGAAAAGGTATCAGTTGCTCCCAAATTTCTGGGAGTTCATGTTTCTAGATCCCCAATAAAAATCAGGAGGAAAACCTTTATGTTTCGGAAACAAAATCTAGGTTTGTACCCGTACGATTCTCTCTGTAGTCCTTCCCATTCGGTGTTCCTTCTGCAGCACCACCACTTCTCAGAGCCACAGGAGTCCGAGCAACGGGACCCGGCCACAGCTGCCACTACCCTGCCTCTGCCACACCCACCCACACCCACTGCTGCCCAAAACGGAGGTGAGCTTAGAGCAAGGGAGAAATTCAGCTCTCAGAGGAGAGAATCCACCCAAGAGCAGTCCCAGCAAGGGCCCAGGCACTCCGCTGCCTAAGGAGAGAAGTCCTCTCCCTGCCATGGAGACTGAGAGGCCACTGTCAGACCACAGACAGTCTCTGGCAGCAAGTTCAGAAGGGGAAAAATTTTCACTGAGGTATGATTCTGGCCACAATTATTTCACTCTTGAGTGAGGTTATTATTATTTTTTATTATTGTTTTAGGAGGCTCCGTTTCATTAGGAGCGGGAAGTCTCTGTGTATACAAACACTCATATAGTAGAAAAATCAGTACACAGCCTTCTCTACTATAATAATAAAAACAATGAAAAAGACTATTGAAATCTCATGCTGTAAGAACAAGAATAAATAGCGCTTTAGTGAACGAGTTTCTGTTTCTAATTAGACCTGGACAATGTGCCTCATTGGGCAATGAGGCCATTGTCTTCTCCTCAGAGGCAGGAACATGATGCTTCTCGGGCAGTCGTAAGCTAATGCAGCAGTGATAAGGTTGAAATGGAGGCGTGTGTGTATCCAGCACTGCTGCCCTGAAGGCAGGAACTTTCTTCATAACATGCTCACCCAGAAACAGCCCTGCAAATTTCACTGTTACTGAGTACAAAACAAAATATCCGGGTTTTTTGTTTGTTTTTCTGCTCAAGATATTTGGTGATTGCCAGGAAGTTATGGGACTCTGGTCAATAAAGATTTTGGTCATCAAAGTGGCAATTAGAGCCGGTCATGAGATTTCTGACGACATGTCATTTCACTGGAAAACACTGATTCGTCAGAGCCAGAAATTTCATGTTAAAATGTATCTGTTTCAATGAACCAACATCAAACCACAGGTAGTTTTCCACTGGAAAACTGCCTGGCTTCCTGCCAGCTAGCCTGGTGGGCTGCTTGGGACTCAGGGATCGTAGGCTCGCTGCCACTGTACTGGGAGCCTGGTAATGCTGGGAGACCTGGCTGAAGTCAGCAGTCACAAAGTGTAAGCTCCCAGCCCCGGCCTTGGCTCAACATGCCGCTCCGTAAGAGGCAGCAGCAAGGCTGGCAAGAAGCATGTCCTGGGGAGCATATTTTATTTTGGAAATACCATGCATCATTGTTTCCTATTCCTATTTTTTCCCTATAAACTTCTCTTTTGTGGGTAATTTCGAAATAACTGGTTTTGTTCCAAATCAGTACAAAACCAAATGTCAGAATTTCCCACGAACCAGGAATTTGATAATTTAGCCAGTCTTTCTGGTAATAATCCAGTAAATTTTCAGTTGAATTGGATGTGCTGCTTGATGGCAATGAGCAGTTTGATTTTCTATATAACTTTGAGTGCTTCTCAAAGCACTTTCCAAACAGAAATAAACTGTCATTTTGCTTTCAGCTACCAGTAGGTGAAGGCACAAGCAGTACCTGGACCAGGACTTTTCTACCAAGGGAGTGTCCCCACTGCTTGGTGAGGCTACCACAGAATGACCTGCTGAGTCCTCAGAGAAGGGGGACAGCCCTGATCTCAAAACACAGTGAGGGATTGAGGGAGGTGCCACGGGCCAGACTCCTAGTCTATATCTTATTAAACGATATTATAAAATAACAAGATCTCAGAATAAGATGGGCCAGTATAGAGCACAGATTCATCTGATGAGAAATATGGTGATTTCACAGAATCACAGAATCACGGAATCACAGAATCACAGAATCAACCAGGTTGGAAGAGACCTCAGGGATCATCGAGTCCAACGGCTGCCCCTACACCACCCTGTCAACTAGACCATGGCACTAAGTGCCATGTCCAGTCTTTTCTTAAACACATCCAGAGATGGTGACTCCACCACCTCCCTGGGCAGTCCATTCCAATGTCTAATAACCCTTTCTGAAAAGAAATTCTTCCTAATGTCCAACCTGAACCTCCCCTGGAGAAGCTTGAGGCTGTGCCCTCTTGTCCTATTGCTAGTTGCCCGGGAGAAGAGGCCAACTCCCACTTCACTACAACTTCCCTTCAGGTAGGTGTAGACTGCAATAAGGTCACTTCTGAGCCTCCTTTTCTCCAGGCTAAACAACCCCAGCTCCCTCAGCCGTTCCTCGTAGGTCAGACCCTCCAGACCCTTCACCAGCTTGGTCGCCCTCCTCTGGACTCGCTCCAACACCTCAACATCTTTCTTGAAGTGCGGGGCCCAGAACTAGACACAGTACTCAAGGTGTGGCCTCACCAGTGCCGAGTACAGAGGGACGATCACTTCCCTAGACCGGCTGGCTACACTATTCCTAATAGAGGCCAGGATGCCATTGGCTTTCTTGGCCACCTGGGCACACTGCTGGCTCATGTTTAGTCGGCTGTCGATCAGCACCCCCAGGTCTCTTCCCACCGGGCTGCTTTCTAGCCTCTCTTCCCGGAGCCTGTAGCGCTGCATGGGGTTGTTGTGGCCGAAGTGTAAGACCCGGCACTTGTTCTTGTTGAACCTCATGCCGTTGGTCTCGGCCCACCTATCTAACCTGTCCAGATCCCTCTGTAGGGCCTTCCTACCCTCCAGCAGATCCACACTGCCACCCAGCTTGGTGTCATCTGCAAATTTGCTGAGGGTGCACTCAATCAATTTGCATGAAGTGTCCTTCACTTACCACTTTATTACTGATTTTATGAAGTGATAGAGAGTTGGCTTGGGAGGGAGAATATAACTCACCAGCAGTTTAACCCATGACCCAGTGAGAAACCAGGATGGCAGCAGCTACTTCCCTATTGACATTTATATCAACAAAACATGTTTCAAAACCCGTCCTGAGCAGGGCTAAAATCTCCAATGCTTTTTACATTCACACAGCACAGGGCAAGGTGCTATGATAGGGATCTGAGCATGGCCTAAAGCTCCCAAAGGAAGGGCTGGACTCCAGGTCTGAAACCAATTCTTCAGTCAAGTTGTGATTTTTGAAGCTGCCGCCACAACTACCACCACAAAGGACTCTATCCTGCAACTGCCCAACCTGGCCAAGGTCCCAGTGACAGTAATAGGGATGCTACACTGGCAATGTGCACACAAATACTGCCAAAGCTACTAATGGAGATGTCTCTGCAAAAGAGTGAGGCTCAGTCCTGGCTGAACTTGGTGATTCCCAAAGAGCTGCAGGATGGCCAATAGAGGGAAGGTCAGTAGCTGCTGTGAAACAGCTTTGTCTTGATGCCTGATGCTGTGAGCCCTGGACTCTTTTAGGGTCCGAACAACCTAATTTAGATTATTTTGGGGATGTGAGAATTGTGTGGTCATTATTTACTCACACATGTGTTTAGGCAGGAGTATGCCTGTATTTAAGCACTTCCCAGGACTAGCCACCTAGAAATGACACCAATTTAAGAGGTGAGAGAAAGAGAAGAACAAGAGACAAGTACCAGGAGAGAGCATCCATCAGTATCTTTCCAACAAGATAACATGCCTTTAAATGAATGTAGGCCTCAGCCAAAGGAAAAGTAGATTCAAAAAATTTTATCCAGATTTTGCTTACAACCACTTTACTCCAACAACTAGTGAGGGCTACACAGGATTTCAGCTTCAGAGGCAACTGAATCCAGCTGACGTGATATGTGAACTTGCTTTGGTAGACAGCCTGCAAGTACTGGAAATTATTGGTGTGTATCCAAAACTCACTTTCATCAAACTAGAAGCATGGAGAAAGCATTACAACTTCCATGTGACTATGCTGTAGCAATCACTAAGGCCTTCTGTATGTTTGCTTCAAAATAGTTCTGGGCTTACCATGGATACTCCAACAGAAGGACACCTGCTACACTGCTTTATTTCATTCCCAGAGAAGCTGCTGTGAAGCAGCAAGACCATCCCGCAGACAACTCTGCTCCTGGGGCTGGCCTCCAATGTTTGCCCTCTGGAACGAGGATGGCATGGGAGGAAGTTCCTAAAGTCATAGTTTTTTGGAGGTGGTAGACCGGAGAGGAGACCGGCTATTCCTTCTCTGCCTTTGGGAGACAGGGAGACACATGAGGCTACGCTCCTGGTCACCTACTCCTAGGGGATCAGAAAGGAAAGCGCTCTCTGCTTCACAGCTCTCAAGAAAGATCCAAATGTAAGAAAGATGCCCTTTTTCTGAGTCAAACCTCTGCAAATTTACCATCCCATGATCTGGAAGGCCAAACTGGGCCCGGTCACCCTTCCTAGCATATTAACCTCTAAACTCTGGTTTGAATCCCAGCTCATGGCCAGGATCTTGGAAGTCTCAGGCAAACAACATGGAAAGATATTGGTGTTTGTGCATCTCTGTCTTTCTCTCTCTCTGCTGTCTCCTCATGTGAAGAGCCCACCATTCTGAGCTCTTTCCGAGTTTGAGGAGTTTATAATGCATTCATTACCACGTCTCAAACAGTAAGCAAGTAGATTTTCTGCCAGCTGATAAACACACTGTCAAAAAAGAAATCAGAAGAAAGGCAGCTCTCAGATTAATTACATGTGTAGGAAAACATTAGCTACCAGTTTCCAGTTTTAAACCTGGAAATGAGAAAGGCATCTTTAGACCACTGCCAGCAAGTCCCAGGAGTGCAGTGCAAGAGCAAACAGTTGTGAGGTACTTGGTAACAGCCTGGCAGTGAATTCATCTGAGGGTGGCCATCTGCGTTGGTGTTGTACACAAGGCTTGCCTTCCACTCTCTTCTATTAATAAGGTTAATAAGTAGAACCATGTGCTGTGCTTATGTGTGACACGCTAAGCATATTTAATGCACTGCAGAATCTAACAGTCCATGCATGCTTTAGAAGAGTTTAAAAGAAAAAAAGATGTTCATGAAGGTAACTTTCTTGAGGCAAACAAAAAAATAAGCTGAGGCCAGCAGATCAGCTGAACTTCCTCCATTTTTCTGCTCATGTCTTCAAGCTGGTAACATGAACCTTGGACAACAAGACATTTAACATTCACCTTTATCATTGATGTAGCTGATCGGTGTCAGACGATGGCATTCGTTTCATCAAAGAAACAACCATGGAGCCTGTAACATGTTACTGCTGATTAGGAAAGCTTCAAAGAGGAAAGATCAAAAAGACAATGGAAAAACACAGAGAAAGAAAAAGGAGGAAAGAGCATCAAAAATATCAACTCTCCTCTCAAGGGGTACAGTCTCCCACTAATATTTCTGAAACAATGAACAAACAAAAAAGAGGTAGAATACAGTTTAGTAAGTAAACAGCCTCCACAGTTCAGCCTTGCTATTTGTATAAATCTTTCATTCACATCTTGAGCTTCTGATACAAAAAGGGTTATAAATGAGTCCTAAATATACATCAGAATCTACCAAGCCACAATTTAAACTATAATTTGGTCCTCTCCACAGAATAAGTTGGATTGGAGTTCCTATACAGAGTTTCTTCCAGCAAGAGAATTTCCATATTGTACATGTGGCTTTCTCTTGCTATGCCAGAGTAATCCCCAAAGCAGATCATCTGCAATTTCAGATACATTCCCAGAAGTCTATTCTATATTCCTTATTTTCAATAGTTGCTGCTGTTGATGGCAAGGATCCTTTGTTCCTCCAAAATGTGTTTCATGCTCTTTCATGATGCATGGGTTCATCTTTTCAAAGGCTTGATGATTTCACATTAAAAAGATTTCATCAGGTCAATGTGAGTGCCAGCAGTGGTACGTAATGTTTCTTACAACCACAGCTGTGGGCGGTTATTTCACAGGTCATTTGGCAAAAGCCACACAATTTTATGGGCTTTCAAAAACTTTTTCAAGGGAAAGAAAAAGTGGAGACCTTTTCTGGAGGTGTCTTTCCAATAATCTTTGACCCCCCATTTTCTACCTCTGAGCTGCCATGGACATAATGACTTTCCATGGGTGAAGTTATTACTTCTAAAAAGGGGCAGCATTCCAGTGCTACCATGTGCAACAAGTTGATTACAGCCTATGGAATCCATAAATCAAAATGCCATGGGTTAGTGTTTGATGACTGGTTGCCCTAATGTCAAGTGTGATTTCTTGGTAGCAAGAAAGTAATCCCTTATTATGGAATTGTGTGATTTTATATGATGTACCCAAACAGAGAAATGCATTAGACAAACCTCCAAGAGAAGGAAGCAAGGGGTGAAAAAACAATCTTGGAAGCAGAAAATTTAACATTGACTACTAAGACCTAAGTAACTTTTACACAGCTTGCTGTGAGCAGGGAGCGTTTCAGGACAGTTTCATTGTTCCTGTGAGAGTATTCAGTTACAATTTTATCTCTGAGCTGTGATGGTGTTGATTTGGCAAGCAGTTGGGCATTTTTATTCCAGCTGGGCGACTTTTGATGGGATTAGGTATCTGTGCTATTCGTCAGATATTTGAATTGACTAGTACATCTTGGTTTAAGATATGAGGGTTTAAACCAATTTGGAAATAGGATTTTACAGAATCAGGGCATGGGGGACACAAAATTAACTGGAAAGATTTTGTAAATGTCCAGCTGACAGAGTTTCCCATTATCTTTTTATTTTACTATTTTCATGGAAAATAATAAAAGCAAGCAGCTGAACTTAACTGTTCTCTTGAACCTCTTTAGTACAGCCCATCCAATTGCACAAATGACAATACCTGAGAGATATGACTCTCTCTTTATTTTTTCATCCTTTTTCTTTTTTACAGACAGAACTTGCATTGTTGAGGTCTCTGCCCAAAACAGTAGCCCTAACCTACATCAAGAAGCTTCCTGTAGCTCACAGAGCTTGTGATTTTTTTCCTGTGGAAAGGGTAGGTTTCAATTTCTTATCTCTAAACAGATTACTCCATTTATGTGAGTGTCTATCCTGAAATGTTTATGGAGGGATGACATTTTGGAACTGTTTGGGAGGGGACTTCACAGCCTCAACAATGCTGGGTCCAGAGTAGTTCTCAGTTCAGGGTAGTCACACTGCAGGGAAAGGAGTTTCTGGGTCATTTACTGTAAGTTTTAGCTTAAGCAATCTGAGAAATACCAGAATTGAAGCCTGTGCCCATGGGTAAGCACTAGGTTAATCTACAAGGGAAACCTCCACTTTATGAAGAGCCTTGGCTTTTTTGTCTTCCCCAAAGCAACACCTTCAGGTAAAACATTAGACCACCACAAGCAGTGGAGAGCAGCTATTTTAAATCTTTTCTGAAAACACCCTATCAAACACACTGTTTCATTTATGTTTCTGGACATATATTGTTAACTTTCTGGGAAATAGTCCAATGGACAAGTTTGGAAAAAGTATATTTTAAGGAGTAACCTCAGTTACTGATGTGAGCATTCCCGCTTACAAAGTCATCTGAGGGAGTTACACCCCTCCTATCAGGAAATATTATGCAACCTGTGAGTTTAAGAAAATCTGCCCAGCATAGTTTGAAAGTCAGCAAACAAATTAGGAGCTGCTCATGAATAAAAGTTATTTTCTGAATGTTTTAACTAAAATAACCCCCACAACCCCCCAAAAAAAACATATATATTTGAGCATATGGATGATCACATAAAGGCGGCTGAGTCTTATTAGATCCTCATCAGTCCTATCCTTTTATTCCTAGCCTGCAAATTTTACCCTCATACTTATATTTGCAGTGCTTTAAGTTCAGCCTGTTGCTTTATCACTTCTATATTCAGGTGTGCACAGGGAAGGAATGGCCCAGCTACCAAAATGTCCTGAATATCAATGAGGAAAAAAATAATTCAATTAATGAAAGTTATGCCCAGTCCCTTCATGTTGTCAAAAGCATGCAGTACCAATATTAGCAGGCCCTGGCAACACAGTTTTCTTCTGGTTGTTGTAGCAACAACTTAGACCTCTGTTAAACAACAACTATATCATTTTGGACATGCTGTTTCCCTGGTCTTTCAAAACAAACTTCTCTAAAGCTGAAAATGATTAATTCAGTCACATACAGCAAATCCACTGTAATGTTCTCAATAAAAACTGTAGAATAAAAATTCTAGCATTAGAACTACATGGGTTTAGGCTTAATTCACATGAATTGAGAAAGAAATTAGTAAGGGGAGTTCACAAGCCAGACCTAGTCCTAAAATGATGGATTCAATCTTCCAAGGGTTTTCTCTGTAAAGAATAAAACAAAGACACTTTGTCTTCCAGCCCCAGAGGGTTCACTCGGAAGAGTCCAGAGTTATGTTGACCCAGACATGGGCCTCCAAGGTAGATTTTCTAGCACTGCTCTGGTCTGATACCTTATTAAAAAATATGCCAGTGTCCCATAACCATTAATAGGTGTTAACACTAAAGACACACTCAGAGGGCTAAAGAGGAGATGTAAGGCATTTACAGTCTAGGGGAAATGGCCGAGAGGCATATTTTCCCCCTTGGATGTGGTGTCTCACTTAATCATGACAGGGGGGATATTTAAATCTTTTTATGCTGAGTTCACTTTGGCTCCTTGCAATGCGAGTTCACAGGAGGTGCTAAGCAGCAGAGGTTTTTTCAGGAAGTTCAGGGTAGGCAGAATTGTTTTTCTTCTGCATCTGAATGAAAATCTGCCAGAAATGTGCAAGAGCTGGAATATTCTCTTTATTTTCATTGCACAAGCATTATTTTCCTCACAATGTGGTTCCAAAAGCCTTTAGGGTCTTTCGGCCCCTCCAGTCACTGGCTTAATGGCTGGCAAAGCTTAGACTGGTATTTGATTATTCTCCATGTTGTCTCTCCAAAAACTTCACAGTCAGAGGAGACTGTTGCTATGACCTCACTTCAACCATCCTTGGCCGCAGTTCAAAAATGAACAGTACAGGTCTGATGTGCTACTTCCCGTTAGTCCCTATTACTAAAACAGCAAGTGCCCCTGCAGTGATGAACGGAATTGGGAGCACCTCGGAAGGATTTGCTGTGGGGCACGGTGGTTCGGGGGACATCATGAAGTGGAAAGGGCTTATCTTGTGTAGCCATGGCCACACAGCCACTTCCCATGGGAGGCAGAAGAAGTACGTGGCCTAGACTTAGAGTTCAGCAGCAATATCCCATGTTAAGAAGCACAAGTTTTGCTGGGTGCAGCACTCCCAAATCACTGCATGGCACCGCCGATCAACTGAGAGGTTCAGAGGAACAGGGTGAGGAAAACAGATATTAGCTGTACAAAGACACGGTAGTGTCAGTGCCTTAAATTAACCATGGTCACAGTCATTTCCAGTGGTGACTCAGAGGTAGCTCTGTAAAAATAAGGACTGAGACATACCTGCTTTAATATTATCATGACAAATGAAGGAGTGCTTCTAAGTGTCCCTAAAAGAAAAAATAAGTGAATATGTAAATGGGTGTTGCAGTTCAGGCACCACTGGCAAGTCCAGTTCCCCTGCTTGGGAGACTGCACTAGGGGACAAGAAAGACAGAAGGAACTGGAGAACTTAACTGCAAAGAAAAGCAGGTACCAGCTGGAGATATAGTCCTTAATGTTTTGGGGTTTCAGTTCACAGAATCACAGAATCACAGAATCAACCAGGTTGGAAGAGACCTCAGGGATCATCGAGTCCAACGGCTGCCCCTACACCACCCTGTCAACTAGACCATGGCACTAAGTGCCATGTCCAGTCTTTTCTTAAACACATCCAGAAATGGTGACTCCACCACCTCCCTGGGCAGCCCATTCCAATGTCTAATAACCCTTTCTGAAAAGAAATTCTTCCTAATGTCCAACCTGAACCTCCCCTGGAGAAGCTTGAGGCTGTGCCCTCTTGTCCTATCGCTAGTTGCCCGGGAGAAGAGGCCAACCCCCACTCCACTACAACTTCCCTTCAGGTAGGTGTAGACTGCAATAAGGTCACTTCTGAGCCTCCTTTTCTCCAGGCTAAACAACCCCAGCTCCCTCAGCCGTTCCTCGTAGGTCAGACCCTCCAGACCCTTCACCAGCTTGGTCGCCCTCCTCTGGACTCGCTCCAAGGAGCGAGTTCTGACAAGAAATTCTTAGCTCAAAAGGACTTCTAGTCTGTTAAAAATCAATTATTATATTCCCTTACAGCACAAACACTTCAGCAAAAATCATATCTATATTTGGGATAATTCATTTAGAATCATACAATCATAGCATCATAAGTTCATCAAGTCCAACTGTTAACCTAACACTACCAAGTCCACAACTAAACCATGTCCCTGAGCACCACATCTACTCATCTTTTAAATACCTCCAGGGATTGTAATGCAACCACTTCCCTGGACAGCCTGTTCCACTGCTTGATAACCCTTTCAGTGAAGAAAGTTTTCCTGATAGCCAATCTAAACCTCCCCTGATGCAACTTGAGGCCATTTCCTCTTGTCCTATCGCTTGTTACCTGGGAGAAGAGACCGACACCCACCTCGCTACAACCTCCTTTCAAGTAGTTGTAGAGAGCAATAAGGTCTCCCTTCAGCCTCCTTTTCTCCAGACTAAACAACCCCAGTTCCCTCAGCTTCTCCTCATAAGACTTGTGCTCTTTGATGCAGAGAAGTGCAGCTCTCCTTTTATTTGTGTATGTTGACACCTTAGAGGACTGTGGTCACAGTGGTAAAGAACCATCAGCACCCCTGCTCTGACCAGGGCTCCCACGTGTTGGCTGAAGTGTAACTGCTCCTCTGTGCATCCCATCCTCCCAGGGTTTCTTTGTTCCTAAATAGCCCAACAGGCTAAGCAACACAGGAATGAGCAATATCACAAATTCCAGAACAAAAAAGCTGGTTTCCCCTCTTGTTTGGGATCTCCAAGTTACTTTTCTGACATTTAAAAAGGTGTAAGCAAAGGTGAAAGTTTTCGCTCTGACTGAGCTATTCTTTCAGTCTCTCTCCTGAGGAGATATTCCCCTGAACGGATATACCTTGAAAGCGGGAATAAGGTTGTGCTGATGCCTCTTTCCTCAGTGAGGATCACAGCAGGATCTCCTTAGCCAGACACCCATACATACGGAATTGAAAGTCAATCACTTTGACATGTTTCTTAACTGTTTTGAAATTGACCAATGGACCCAAAATTTGAGGGGAGGAATAGAGAGAGAGAGAGGAGTGCCTTACACACAGACACACACACACTCCAAGTATGCCTTATTTCCTTGCAATACAAGGGTGAAATTTTATCTGTTAATATAAATAAACCCTAATGGTTGATTTTTAAGCCTTTTCTCATGCACAATTTTTTCTCTCTGCATACATAGCTACAACTAACAATTGCACACACAAGTGACGGAATTTCCATAAGCAAAAAAAACATTTGTTTGAATGGCATTTTTTGTCTATGAAAGGTTTAGCCCATACAGGCAGATGCAATAGGACTATTGTCTACAGAAATAGTACTGGAACTGGGCCTGTCTCATCAGGAGAAGGCATGCAGTAGTTAGCTGTCATGGTTTAACCCCAGCTGGCAACTAAGTCCCACACAGCCGCTCTCTCCCTCCAGGTGGGATGGGGGAGAGAATCGGAAGGGTGAAAGTAAGAAAACTTGTGGGTTGAGACAAGTTTAATAGGTAAATCAAAAGCTGTGCACACAAGCAAAGCAAAACAAGGAATTCATTCACTACTTCCCATTGGCAGGCAGGTGTTCAGCCATCTCCAGGACAGCAGGGCTCCATCACATGTAACAGTTACTTGGGAAGACAAATGTCATCACTCTCAACACCTCCCTACTTCGTTCTTCTTCCCCCAGCTTTATATGATGAGCATGACATCATATGGTCTGGAATATCCCTTTGGTCAGTTGGGGTCAGCTGTCCCAGCTGTGTCCCCTCCCAACTTCTTGTGCATCCCTAGCCTACTCACTGGTGGGGTGATGTGAGAAGCAGAAAAGGCCTTGACTGTGTAAGAACTGCTCAGCAATAACAAAAACATCCCTGTATTATCAATGCTGTTTCCAGCACAAATCCAAAACCTAGCCCCATACCAGCTACTATGAAGAAAATTAACTCTACCCCAGCCAAAACCAGCACATTCTCCACCCCTTATTCCATACCATTTATGTCATGCTCAGGTGCTACACTATCCAATACTTTCTCATTACCCACCACCACCCTTCCCATCCTTTGATATAATGCACAGATATCATTCCCTTAGTCTAGGGACTACCCCTGTGAAATGTCTGTAAAATGTCCATAAATGTCCACAAAATGTCCACTGAGTTCATTTAGTCCATGACTTTGGGCTCCATCTGTTATGGTGCACACTCAGGACAGGAGAAGTGGTGTGTTGCGTGGAATTACTGGGCACCAAAGCCAGCTCAGGTCGGGTCACTGTTGCACTTGCACTGCTTCTTATAAGGCTTCTCCTCCACTGATTCAGGTGGGTTCTGCTATAATAATTCCTATATGATGCAACTCAAATCATGGGTTACAACAATTTAAAGATACAACCATTACAACTTCCACACTTGGTTCCTTTGGACCAGACTATAGGGTTTAGCATTGCAATGAACTCCTCCCCTTGCTCTTAGCCTGACTAGCAACAAGGGGTTCCTGCTATAGTAATTCACATAACATGCAACTCAAGTCCCACATTACAACAATTTAAAGGTATTTCCATCACAATCTCCACCCCTGGTCCCTTTGGACCAGGCCATAGGGTTTAACACTGCAATGAATTTCTCCCCTTCCCCCTGCTCTGGCTCGGACTTATCCACAGACTGCAGTCCCTTAGGGGCATACCTGCTCCAAGTGGAGCCTTATCTATGAGCCACAGTCTCTCCAGGGGTATGCCTGCTGCAGCATAGACTTATCCACAGCTGCAGTCACTTTGAGGTGCACCTGTTCCAATGTGGTCTTCTCCATGGAACACAATGCCTTCAGAGATATACCCGGTCCAACGTGGTCTTACCAACAGCCACAGTCCCTTCAGAAGTAAACCTGCTCCAACATGTCCTTACACATGGCTGCAGTCCCTCCAGGGGAGTACCTGCTCTGTCGTGGGCTTATCCATAGCCACACACTTTGAGGTGCTCCAGCATGACCTCATGCACAGCCACTGATGCTTCAAGGTATACCTGCTGCAGCACGGACTTATCCACAGCCACAGATGCTTCAAGGTGTACCTTCTCCAGTGTGGACTTATCCTTGGGCCACAATCCCTTCAGAGGTATACTTGCTGCGGTACAGACATAACCATGGCCACAGACGCTTCAATATGTACCTGCTCTGGCATGTGCTTATCCACGGCCACAGGTGCTTCAGGGCATCCTGCTCCCACATGGATTCATCCACAGGTCACTGTCCCTTTGACTCAAGTTCACATTGGAGTTCCAGCCTGTCCAGTACAGTAGCACAGAAACAGCACCAATGCCGTGGCCACCTGCCAGCCCAGGCGTATCACCATTGCTGTTATCAAAATGCTCCCAGGCACAGCAGAGTAAGACGATAAGCACTACAGCAAGAAGCAAAAGCAAAAAGCAGCCACTAACGAGCACTAGACTCTAATATGTAGTAAGGCTAGCAAGCCCTGTGGCAAGCCCCACACTGGGTGCCAAAAAGGACTGTCATGGTTTAACCCCAGCCAGCAACTAAGCACCACACAGCTGCTTAATCACTCCCCGCACCCTCCCAGGTGGGATGGGGGAAAGAAATAGAAGAGTAAAAGGGAGAAAACTCATGGGTTGAGATAAAGACAGTTTAACAGGTAAAGCAAAAGCCGCACACACAAGCAAAGCAAAACAAGGAATTCATTCGCTACTTCCCACGGGCAGGCAGGTGTTCAGCCATCTCCAGGACAGCAGGGCTCCATTACGTGTAATGGTTACTTGGGAAGAAAACCGCCATCACTCCAAACATCCCCACTTTCCTTCTTCTTCCCCCAGCTTTATATGCTGAGCATAACGTCATATGGTATGGAATATCCCTTTGGTCAATTGGGGTCAGCTGTCCTGGCTGTGTCCCATCCCAACTTCTTGTGCACCCCCAGCCTACTCACTAGTGAGCTGGTGTGAGAAGCAGAAAAGACCTTGACTCTGTATAAGCACTGCTCAGCAATAACTGAAGCATAACCCTGTACCAGCTACTATGTAGAAAATTAACTCTACCCCAGCCAAAACCAGCACATTAGCAAACATATTCAGTCCCAGCTGGAAAATCACATTTTCTTTCATCAAGAGAAATCTTGCCCTGTTATAAATAACATCTAGATTTAAACCTGGCACTTGAAAAGAACAGCTAAAGTCCTATGCAACTTTTGGGTGATTTGTCTAAGCCATGGTTACAAGTTTTAAATCCTGCCCATAATAATACATCTTCATGTATGTAGTGTTGCCAGCAGGACAAGGGAAGTGATCGTCCCCCTGTACTCGGCACTGGTGAGGCTGCACCTTGAATACTGTGTTCTGTTTTGGGCCCCTCACATTGAGGTGCTGGAGAGAGTCCAAAGAAGGGCAATGAAGCTGGTGAAGGGTCTGGAGAACAAGTCTTATGAGGAGCGGCTGAGGGAACTGGGGTTGTTTAGCCTGGAGAAAAGGAGGCTCAGGGGAGACCTTATTGCTCTCTACAACTACCTGAAAGGAGGTTGTAGCGAGGAGGGTGTCAGTCTCTTCTCCCAGGTAACAAAGTGCTAGAATGAGAGGAAACGGCCTCAAGTTGCACCAGGGGAGGTTTAGATTGGATATTAGGAAAAATTTCTTCACTGAAAGGGTTATCAAGCAGTGGAACAGGCTGCCCAGGGAAGTGGTGGAGTCACTGTCCCTGGAGGTATTTAAAAGATGAGTAGATGTGGTGCTCAGGGACATGGTTTAGTGGTGGACTTGGTTTAGGTTAATGGTTGGACTTGATGATCTTAAAGGTCCTTTCCAACCAAGATGATTCTGTCATTCTGTGATTCTGTGATTCTGTGATTCATTATTTATACCAGATCCATTGGTAATGCTATTTAAATAAAGCCATCTATTAATGAAAATACAAATATACCAGAATTCAAGAGGGTGACCATCAATTTACCACTAACCACAAGTCATCTTATTGATTTTACCTGGCTATATTGAGCGTCAGTGATCAAAGTTTATAGCACATACGCATATTGTAATGTTTGCCTACGAGCATCTTAGGGTTGTCTCAAGTGGTTCAGATTCATATCTTGCATATTTTCTAAAAAATATATTGGTCTGAAAATTGCTGCTAAGAAACTATCTGAAAGAGACAAAGAAAAAAATGTTTGCATGTTTGTTGGTTCACTCATACTAAAGCACTTCTGAAAAGCATTACAAGGGCATGAACAGAAAAATACAGCTTTTAAAAAGGCAAATTTCTAGAAATCTGCCGATGAACCTAACTCTAGAAATGATAAATGAGAGCAGAAAGAATAAAATAGTGAGATAACTTGTTTTTGTTGAAGTTTTTTCTCGACTGTTTCTTTACTTCACTAAGACTTCTGGCTTAGCCTTCTAGAGAACAAACACTATGTTGACATGATATAAAATTCTTACATAGAAAATAAAACTGAAAAATAATGACTCACATAACTGACAGGAAAATACTAGTTGCGTGCAAAAACCAAACAAAAATGTAGGTTTCAGTTTATATTCAGGTAAGTTTGGGCATATGTGTGGACCACACGATGAGTGTGTTTGTTCTATGAAAAGAGAAACTGGACCACTGGGGAATTTTATCTTTCACAAATTGTGGAAATATACTGTGTGTTGAGGTACTTTGCAACTGAGTTCACTGAAAAGCACATTGCTTTAGCCACAGAAATAGAATGACTCTTTGTAACTTTATCTCATTTGCAGGTCTGGCTTTTGGACCATGTTTCTGCTAAGCAACCAGTCATCCATACATCATTTATAAGAATAGTGTTATTAACTCATAAATAATAAACACAGCACTTCTAATGCCCTCTCACAAATCCCATCATTTGCACCTCATGATAGTCTAGCCCAAATTCTTGTATCAACTGCTGAAGATACAATCAAGGCTTTGGGCACAAGAAGGTCTTTCTAGGTCAAAGCACGTTTTTCACGCTCTGAGAGAGAGCATATGCAGTTCCAAGTCTAAGACTGACTGGTAGCTCCAAAGGCTGAGAAATCAGAGGGGTAAATTCCCCCCGTACCCTAAAAAACCCAAGTGCCTCAGTAAACACACAGGCACATTCCCTATGAACAGGGCTTTCTGAAGGAGCCTGCAGAGCAATGGTGTAACCGTGAATTTGGGAAATGAGCAAGGCAACATTAGCACTGAGCCTTCGCCATGGTGATCAGGGTGCTTCCCACATCGTCTATCCCAAGTCCACATTGCTGCTCCCTACAAAGCCAAGCAGCAAGTGGCAAGTATCTTTAGGTACTTTTGGTAGGTCTGTTGACCAAAACAGGATTTCTCTTTTAGGGTGCATACTGTGTACTAGTCCCCCAGCTATCCCGTCTGGGAATTGGCCAGGACAAAGCAGGTCATACCTGTGCCCAAGTTTCCTAGCAGGGAAACGAGGGCAGGACATATGTAGGAAAGCCTTACATCCCACCTGGCCACGTGCCGCTGCTGTACCCCAAGCTCATCTCTGAGGAAACACAAACTGCTCCATAATGGTTGCAGTTGTGAAGACCACTCTTTCTTTTACTGTTTTGACTGGGTCTGTGATCCCTTCAACCCTGCAGCTGGGCACGGGTCAAGTGACTGGGAAAGCAGACCCTCGTGCAACACATTCTTTCAGTCGCCTTCCCCGCTTCTGGCCCCTCTCTGCAGTAGCAGATGGGAAACGCCAGTTATCCAAGCCCAAAAGTTTGTGATAAAATGAGGATTTAATTATTGTTTCCCCACTGTTGACTTATGATTTACATATTCCAATGAAAGTGGGTCAAACTGATTAATTGGGGGAGGGGGTGGCTCAACAAAGAAAAAAGTAATTTAATTTATTAGGTTTTCAAACTGGATTAACTTTGGGGGCAGTGTTTCTAGGAAAAAAAAAAAAAGAGAAAATTGTGAAAAGTTGCTTTGTATATAGCAATCTTAATTATAAGAAATGCTTTTTGTTGTCAAAACACCCTACAGTTCTGAAAGACTTTGCTTTTATCCAGGTTTTAAGTCTAAGTAAAAAATAGTTATGCTCAAGTCATCTTTTTTTCCTCAAAGAACACAGCATTTATACCAATTTCAGTTTTCCTGTAATTAGTAAAAATCTAACTGGCTGTAAATTAATCTGAATGTCTTTCTGATAGAACGAAAATCCATGGGGAAGGTGTCAGTTTTCCAGTGTGCTTTTTTAAAGCATGCAGTTGTTTAGACTGTTAAATATGCTTTGACATAACTGTGAGATGTTTAGGAAAGCGTTCTGATTCTCCTCAGCCATTGCATGTATAACAGATAAATTTGCCCTTGCTTACACAGTGTAAACATGTTTCAATGAAAAAATAATAGGTAAAAGGTGGAAGATCAGATTTTGAAGAACAAGCTCTACCCTAGATCTAGGAGCTCTGTCATCATTTCTATCCGTGTTTGTATCAACTGCGGGTTTTGTTTGTTTAATCATGTTTTGCCATCTATAGCTTAAGATGCCACTAATATATTAGAAATAATAGTAGAATAAGCTCTTAACTTGTTAATTTTATTACACCAAAGATCAAATTAACTTTCAGCCTCCTGTGCCAGAAGATCCTGGCTCTTTATTCTGGTTGGAGAACGTGAGAGTCAGTGCCACTTAAAAGGGATCATTTTGTTCTCCTTCCAAAAGATAAATATTTTAAAACATTTAAGCACTCTAATTTTTCTTCTTTAGAACACATGGCTCTATGTTGGCACTGCTGGGAGTTATTATTGTATTTAATGGCATACTATTATCCAGCCTCCAGCTGTCTGGGAGCACAAGTGAGGAAAGCACAGCTAGATATTTTTACCATGTATGATGCATAGCCCACAACGTGTATGGTTGATCGGAGGGCTGTGGATGGTATCCAGCAAAAATTGGGCTGTGGTGTTGCTCTTGTTTTGTTTTTAAATGGCTATTTCAAAACTTCAGCTTCCAGGTCCTTGCACTGTTTTCTCTTTATCACACAAAAGCAGCATGAACTATATTATTCTTCAGATTGTAGTAAAGAAATAAAATGTAAATGAAGAATCCTCCTCAGTTTTGCTGCTTGCCCTGGCTTAGCTTTATCTGCCTACACTAAACATGCACTGGGAAAAAAAGCTGCCAGTGTTTTAGTAACTTGGGCATTAGCAAATCATAGGAGCTTCCAGTTCAATACTGCTGCAGTAAAATTAATGAGAAGGTCTTGGTTTCAAAGAGAATGGATCCCTAAATGCAAGTAAACCTCTCCCAGACACAGCTACGAGAGGAACACCTCCAGACCTCATGGTCTGATCGGAATCTAAGAACCTGCCAGACCCAGCTGCGTTTCCCATAATATTTTTGCTGTTCTGCATCCTAAGCGCAATTAACTCTCCTGCAATAAACTCAAAATAATTACTTTTCTATAAATTCAGTTCTCCTGCATCCATCGCAGAGCAGCTGAGAGACTCAGCAGTCTACTTGGTCAGCTCTTGCCTTCTGTTAGTTTTCTCCATGCCACCCTAGCTGAAAACATCCTGATCTAATGCTGCCTTCTTATTAAGGGTCTTCACTGGCAAAAGGAAGCCTGTTCTTGCAGCTCCCTGCCACTGACAAAATTACACTTGCATACAATTAGTGTGAAATTAGAATGGTTTCTAAGATAAGTGTTTTCTCCTTCAAAGATCATTGTGAGATCAACACACCACATTCTCCCCACTGGTCACTTATACCAAGCAGAAGTGCTCACATAAGTAAGTTGCAGCAATTAAATTCAGAGTTCAAAAGATGCAAAAAAGGGAGGGGGGGGGGGGGGGGGGGGCGCGCAAGGAAATCTTCCCTGAAGCTACGTCTAGACTGTGGGATCCAAGAGTGCTTCCCACTCTCAGATCCTAGTGTGCATGCTTGCTGAGTCCTGACTCCTTGTCTGGATGAGATCTGGGCATGCCAACCCAAAAAGTCACAGGGGACTAAAAATCTCCTGGGAAGGTGAAAAAAAAGATCAAACTGAAATTATTGATCTTGGTGCAAGATTTTACTTACTGCTTCTCTTAGGGAGAATGCCTTGCTACATTATTAAGAAAGTTCCTCCAGCCCTTAAATTTGAGAACTTCTTCTTTTACATCACTTCAGTCACAGTTCACCAGCAGCCTCCCTGATTAAATAACTTGCTCCTCAGCAGAAGGCAATGCGAGCTGTTCAGTGCAATCCCTCCATAAAAGCCAAATCCTACAGAGAGAAAGAGAGCACAAATCACTAGTCTGGGTGTTACTCAGAGAGTATGGAGTTGTGAATTTTTTGTTCTTCTCTTCTGTCTCAGCTTCAGTCAGTTTGCTACATCAATTACCAACACCAGAGCCTGGTTCTAGTAGTGAAGACAGTAATCCAGGGGGTGGTCTATATATCTGCCTCAAGTCAGACTTCTCTTAAACGTTGAACAAGGATAACATCTCTCACGCACACACATCTATTCAGACAAAATTTACTGCTTAGTTTGAAGACAAAAGGAATGAACAACTGTATCATTATTTTTAATGAAGAAAATAATCCAATCTTATCCAAAGAAACTGAATATATTCCCACTGCAGTTATCAGATTCAGGGCTATACCATCTGGACCAGCATGATTCCTTATTACTTTGGAACCCCCCACACAGGCACTGATAACTTCAGCTTACATATTTATGCTTTCCACTGGAGGAGATTAATGCTTCAGGAGGCCTGATTATGTCAGATTGTGAATGGGGCAAACAGCCCTGCCAGGCTGCCCCAGAGTTGCACTGAAGTGGATCAGCTCTGAACAACAGCAGCAGCAGCTAAGACATACTTCAGTGGGCAGGGTCGCTCAGCCTCAGGAAACCTTTCCTTCCACTCACATTAAACTGCCTTCATTGACTAATATGTTTTCTGTCCATTCTGCCTGTTTTCTGGATGGTCTGGAAATCCCTGAGGTATCAGGATATGGAAGAGTGAGAGGGACATCCACCAGCAAGTGGCTGGAGAACAAACCAAAAGGATGCACTGTCCGTGATTCCTCTCTGCAAGCAGCTCTGCAAGGGAGAGCTTGCACGTTGCCAAGAGGGAGGCAGCATGCCTGACTTTTAACTGCATGTTTGGAATATGTGTTGGAGTCAGCTGTGGAAAGGGTGGGATCCATCAGCCTCTGTGTAGGCAGTCGACTTATGAGTCACCTCACCCTAAGAGGGACATCTAAAAAAAATGTGAGCTGTGCTTTAGAAAGTGCTTATTTCCAGAAGTTACTCTAAAGGAGCATGGATCACTCCTTTCTGTTGTAGATGTCCAAAAGGTAAACATTTGCTTTTATGCAGACCAATCCCGTTACCAGTTTCTCATTTGTAATCTCTGAAGCTGTGATACCTCTTAATACCCTGCACCAAGATCCTTATCATTTCTTCCAAGATTCACAGGAGATCTGTCTGGTTTAGGAGAAAACTGTACTTGTAAAAAGAGATTGCCATCTCCAGAGACAGCAGAAAAAGATAGGGGATGGGAGATTCACTGCTACTAAGACTCATCATTGCTCAGTTTTCCTGTCAGCTGATGGGCTTTTTCTCCTTTGTCAACCTACAAACAGTAAACAAATAGCTATCTATGAAGAGTGCTCTGAGAGCACCCGTGTTATCCAATGATCCTTGATCCAGCACCCAGCCACAGAGTTTCCTGATTTGGAAGAAATTAGCCCAGCCATGCCCAGTGTAATCATACACTTTCCTTTCAAATCCATCACATTATTTGTGTGTCACACAGGCAGTTTGCTACTCAGGGACACCAAAGAAAAAATTCCACTTCTTTCTTGTAAAAAAATGCTGTCGACAGAGCTTGCAATGCTTTTGCCCTGTATCATAGGGACCAACATACACTAAAAATAGCTGACAGTGACATCATTCATATCTTCTGTTCTCATCTTCAGGAGTCAAAACCACTCTAATTAGTAGATTTTAGCATGTGAAAGCTCATTGAGCCTTTCTCCTCAACAAATTCTGTGATTTTTTTTTCCAGCTCTGTTGTGGTTTGGGAAGTGATCGAGCAAGTATTTGGAGTGGGATGTTGAAAATTCATTCCACATTTGCCTGAGAGATTCACCTTTGGCTTCAGCAGCAGGAAAGTGCTGATCATTTTGGAAAACTCCAAACCTAAAGACTTTTTCAGAAATGTTTAAAATGATCCTTTGAACAGAAGCTTATGTTTCAGTGTATTGTTTTACTCTAACACTAAAATAAAGCAAGCTTATGCAATTCTGATTGTTTTTCTGTATGATGACAATTTGCATTTCTAAAGATCCTTTCATCAAATAATCCCAACAATATTAGCATGATCTTACAAATACACTAGAAATTGCTAATCATTATTACATGTATGTTATGACCGAGGATATAGTAAAACTGAGGGATCTACTCAAGTCAAATGGGTGCTCAATAATAAAACCCAGAACTATTTGTTCCCTTCCCTCCTCCTTTGATCTGCTACTCTTTTCTTCCGGAAAGCAATGTCATGAACTATTAAACGGTCTTGAAAGGGGATGAAAAAAAGATTTTTTTAAAATAAGGGCTGTTTTTTCTGCCCAGTTTCTTCATCAGAGAATAACCGATGCTTATCATTTATGTGAGAACGTTGCATATATGTCTTCCTGTAGCAATGCATGGACTGAATTTTAATATCATGGGCTAGAAGTGACATGTTTAAAGCTACAAGCTAGATAGTCCCCAGCCCATCTTAAACAGTATTCTGTGTCCCTTTTCTCAATTCTATACCTACACATGGATTTACCAGCGTGGCTGAGATTCTTCCATTAGCACCACCTGGTGGGAAACACACGCTCCAGATAACGTGATGGAGTTGCAATTCCCTCCATGTGCGTGTGGACACATGCACACCCACACGCAAACAGTATGCACGGCTAGATTTGGGGAACAGAGAGCCCAGGGGGGAAGAAAAAGACTGGCAGACTTCATTCTGCTGTTCTTCTGTTTTCAGTGCAACAGCCAAATGAGTGCCTGCTGCAACATGCCTTTAGATGTCTGTTAAAAAACAACAAAGTTTATGGAAAGAAAAAAAAATAAAACTTTTTGTTCAGTAGTTCTTCAGTAGCAGAGAGCAGTTGGTCAACAAGGCTGTGTTTGCCCCTTGTATTTCTAAGCGGTGTCTGTCCCAGAAAACAAGCGCTTGCCAACTGCATTCACCCAAATGTTTTCAAAATGTTTGCTTTTGATGTGAAGTGAGGCATTTTGAAAAATGCATTGATTCCAGTAAGCACACTTTTAAAAGAGAAACATCATGACTTTTTTATTTCAGAAAATTTTCTGATTTTAAGGGAATTTTGTTATGGGTGGGTTTTTTATATTATTTGTACACTATGTCATGACATCTCAGACAAATCTTCCTTTTATTATGGAAAAAAATATCGAAAAAAACTCTCAAAACACTCTATGTTTAATCTGTTTTGAAATGCCTGCATTTCAAAACAAATGATCGCTTATTTATACAACCTAATTTTCTGAAGCAATTCATTTTGCCTGAAATCTTAAAACAATGTGTTTTCATTTTAAGTCAAACCAAAATGGATTTCCAAATATTGATGGATCTATGACCATAAAAATGCCTAGTTTCAACCAGACCTTATTACCAACTAGGTCCTCCAGGAAGCATAACACAGTTAGTCTTTACCCCAACTGGCAAGTAAAGGGCAACATCTGATCATACAAGTCCCAGCACAGCACATAGTTAATACTGGCCAAGGAATTCAGACTCTGAAACGGGATAAACATTTTAAACTCTTATGTTACAGATGAGACTCCAACAGAGATAAAAATTATGCTTTCACATACAGGAGGGAGAAATGCTCAGAAGTGAATTACGTGTGTAGTCCTTACTGAGGCCTTCAGAGGCTCTGATAATGGACACAGCAATAGGACAGCACAGAACAAAACTCCCATTTTGGGTAAACAGATTCTCTTAGCTCACAAATGTCTCAAAAATAAAACTAAAAAAGAAAAAAAGAGCTGATTTTTCTATACATTTCAGCTACTTGTCCACCAAAAAGGAGAAAGTTTTATTCTATTTGTCCAAGACACTCGTATCACTCATATTGCTCTAATCACTATGATGTTTTCAGGACAGTGTTTTGTGAAATAAATCCTATCCATTGAGTAAGATCAAAGAAAAAAAAGTACAATAAATAGATAAAATATAAACTAGCTCTCAGTCCTCAAATGACAATAACTTCTTGTTATCACTTTTTTTTTCCTACAACCCTTGCCATCATTTGTTTATTCTATTACTTACAATGGTATTTATTCTAAGCATGAAGAGGGGGTTTTTGTTGGGTTTTTTTTTTTTTTAAAGTGGTTTAGATGTCACTGGAAAATTGTGAACTTGCATGGTAAAATACACTGGAACTGATTTCCCAGTGAGAATGGTTCATCCAAAACCCTAAATTTGAAGGGTAGTGGGGAGAGAATATTTCATCACCAGCTTACATGACTGCATTTCTGGTAGGATTATCGTGTGATTTGCAATATTGTTTCTCCAAAACCAGAGTGAAATAACAGACTTACAGTTACCCTTTTCAAACTTGTATTATTCTGGTGTTGGTATAGAATAAGAGGAGAATTTCAGATGTACAGTGTTTATTTTTGCATTATTTCCTTTAAGTCGCTACAATTTTCTAAGCACTGTTGAATTTCCTGGCTGTAGAGTAGGAAGTACAAGTATATTGTACAATAAAAGAAATGATAGACCATAGTCTGTTCTCCAGGTAAATGAACAACTGAAGTCATTAACTAGGCACAAACAACTGTGTCAAGAATGTACATGGTATGGGCTGCCAAGAACTTCAGCTGTGAGCTGCCTTGTTTCCTCCTATAACACCATGCAGAGACCTCCAGAGAAGGTCTCCCCATTTGGTCTGCCTCCCTTCAAATGGGATGAGCTGACACTTGAAGTTGTCCTTCTCCCTTCACTGGCAGTAAAGGGAGCCCTGAGAATCAGCCTTGCCTAGATCTTCACTTTTTAGGTGGCCAGACTGCACTTAGGCAAGCCATGCAACTCCTGTCTCTGAAGCAAGTAAAGCAAAAAGCTCAGAGGCAGAACTGAAGCACCCCATTTCTATCTCTGCTGGTAACCTGCTAGGATGATTTGGTAAAAATATTTTTTACTCACTGGTGCTTTGGGTAACCCACTGCAGATGCAATAAGAATTATGTCACAGGCTTATTATGACACTTCTTTGATTTGTGGATGAAGGATGAAGTCTACAAGCAAAGCATCAGTAGGCACATGGAGAAATTTGCTTAGAGATATATCACTTGACTGGCTTAAGCCTCTGTTACAGGTCTTTGGACGCTTACGATTACCCATTACCTAAAGTTTCAAATTTAAAAAAAATATGAAAAAAAAAATTAAGAAAAAGCAAAAGCTATATTCACTATGTAGGACAGCATTTGAAACAAAGATGCACATTGTGTTTGGTATATGTGAGTCACCAGGATGCAGACAGCATAGCCTTATGGATATTTTTATTCTTGTTTGAACCAACCCAGAGGCTGAGCTAGGAAGAAGTTTTGCTGTTCTTGGTTGTACACATTAACATATACCACATACACCAGACGGCAGCATGTGCTGGTGGAAGAGCCACTCTGAGCAAGGGGAAAAAGAATAAGGAGAAAAGTATTATCAAGGCTTTTAAAATAAAACTTCTAAAGCACCTTTAAATTGTAACATCTTGAGCAAAGAAAAGTCTGAATTATGTAAAAGCTGGCAGGGAGCCAACATCTGGCAATAATAAGATTGTTTTGTAAGCAAGCAGTTTTCTACACAGCACGCAGCTCTTGGTCCACATTAGAGCAAATAGCAAATCTGTGAAGATGTGCATGGTCTCTGGCTGCCAGAAGGATACCCTAGGCTTTGAGTGAAAATTTTTGTGTCATTTGATCTCCTAAAACAGCCAGCTGAGATGAGTTATACTCCCCCTGCCAGGAACCTCGAAAGAATTGTTCAAACCATACGCTCATTCCTGCTGAATTGGAAACAAATGCCATAGCTGCATCGTTGGACTTTGAAATTAAACTCTCCCTGGATCTTCCCAGCATTCCTGGGAGGAAACAAAACTCCTTCCTGTGTCTGCTGCTTCTGTCTCTGTGGAGGGACCTCCTTCCCTCCACTCCCCGTACTCCTTCTCATCCTTTCTCTCTTCCCGCAACTGCAATCTCTCATTCCAGAAAGCCACATCACAGGCCTACCCCATGTGTTAGCGATCTTCTGTTTGCTGCCATTAGACTTTGCCATTGCCTGTAGAAATGGAGTTGCTTAATTAGATCCAGAGAGCTGGAGAACAACAAGGCCATTCAGGGTGGCACCCAGCCAGCAGCTTCTTCCCCTCTCTTTTTGTTTTGTTTTGGTTTTCCTCTTTTCTTAGAAGGGAAAATTCTCAAGCCCTTCCCTGCTTCTTCCCAGCTGTAAAATCCACAGCACAGCTGAGTGGGTTAGGGTCTTCAACCAGACCCTGCACCACAAAGAGACTGTCTTTCAAAGCCAGCCCCACCACCACTACTCAAAAAAATGTTAAGAAGGGAAGGGAAAAAAAACCAAGAAAAACACAGAAAACCCTAAATTTGCCAGGCTGCAGGACCCTAGGGCTCCAAAAGCCTGGAGTGTGCTCCAAAAAGAGTAGGCAGCTACTGATAGTCACTCTCGAAGCCATGAAGAGCAATGACAGTCACAGCCACTCATCAGCACACTACAGAAAGAGGTGTTAGAGGCCGTTCCCTCAGTGCTCAGAGCTGCGTCAGGCTATAGTTTAGATTTTCTTCCAGTCTTCATAAGAAGCACAGTTGCTTCCTGTTAAGCCAACAACAGTTGAACTCCATCTCAGATATTTAACTCTCCAAGTATCTTTGCTGACAATGAAGCATGCATGCGTGCTTCATTTCAAACTGCCTGGCTCCCCTCCTTCTTCTTCTCCACCTCCCCCACAGGACATCAGAGAGCATTCACAGGTTTATCATTTCAAAGATACTTCACTGCAAATCTAACACTCACCTGCTGAAAAATTTAATCATCCTATTAGAGACATTTTCTCCATTTTCTTACTTGACTTCTAGTTTTCATTTCATAGAAAGATTACACCAGAGATCCAAACTAAGATGTAAATCACCACTGCTGCATATCAGCAGCAGTTCAGACCAGATAGTGTACAGCCACCAGCAATTAACTGGCATCTCTTAGGCTTTCATACGTTTGCTTAGCAATATATATCAATCTGACACACAAATATAGAAGTGAGGGATTTAGTCTAGAAAAAAGAAAATTAAGCTTTTCCAGGTACTATTTTAATAATCAATTTGTTGTTCTAAAAAAATCTGTATAATTCAGCTGAGACTCAACAAGAGTTGTTTGCAACACTTACTTCAGCCAACCCCGATGGAGCAATGCCATCAGGTTCTCCTTGGAAACTTAGTGCACAAAGGGAAGGAAAGAAAAGATCCAGTTCTTAATTTTCTCATTCTTTTTGTACCTTTAAGCAAGTACGTTTCTTCTGAAATGACAAGATATATCACAGTCCTTGTGTTTCAGAGGTCACACACATCGGGGTATACAGACCGGAAGTCTTGCTATGGCTGGATGAAAATTTGCAGGCTATAGGTACAAATGGAGTACCACAATCTTTGAAAGTCTCCTATACAAAATATAGGAAGATTTTCCTTCTAGGCAGTGAAATTGAGTCCAGAAGAATTATGTGGAAGCATGTAATACCCAAGTCTGGATATTAGTTTGTCCTTTTATCTTATGGTTTTATAAAAATATTCTACATAGGTCTTTATCCCTCTCATCAGCATACGCCTGCAAAGCAGAGTATCTCTGTTTGCATGCTGCTGGCCCTCGGAGCAAGAGCTTGATGCGTGCTCTGTAGAAGCACCTGGCTCTTGGGAAGAGTCTCCAGAGGAAATGACAGAAAAGGCCTTCCTCTCTCGCTTCAAAACAAAGCTTCACCAAAAAGAAAATTCCTGGAAGCTACATTTTTACATCCAAGGACAGATTTCTTCAAAGGAAGTTGAAATGAGGGGGAGATCAAAGACCAGATAGAAAGAAGCAGGTTGTAGCAGTGGAAGATTCAATCATCAGGCAAATAAACAACAGGGTGCATGACCCTGGAGAGGACCACAGGGGAGCTTGCCTTACAAGAAGAAAGGTGGTAGATTTCACCAGAAACCTGGGCAGAGTCTGAGGAAGCCTGGAGAAAGAGCGTGCAGTGGTGATCTGCCTGGATATCAGTGACAGCGGCGACAGATGGACACTCTGGAGGTAACATTTAGGTTCACGGATGGGAAGCTACAGACCAAGATTTCTGTGGTCTCTTAGCTAGGGGTGACAGGGAAAGCTAAGGGACTATTAGATAAGGAAAGTCCTTACATGAATAAATTAATTAAAAATAGGAAATAGGGTATGAGTAAGTGGTCAGTTCTCACAAGAGAGTGAGGTCAACAGTTGAGTTTTACTGGCACTGGTGATGAGAAATGAGCTATTTAATATATGCAGACGTTGTTAGAAAAAGGGATGAGGCATGAGGTAAAGACTGCTGATGACAGTAAGTTATGCAGAAGAATAGGGACATGAGCAGACTGTGAGGAATTACAGAAGGGTCCGACAAGACTGAATGGCTGGGCAATAAAACAGCAGCTGAAATTCATCAACTGCAAAGTGACGCCTGTGGGGAAAGACAATCCTTGATCTGCATAGACAGTGGTGGTTTCTGAAATAACAGTTAGCATTCTGGAGCAAGACCTTGGTGTTATGATAGATGGTTCCATAAAAGCAAAGTGAAAATGTCAGGAATAATCAGAAAAGGAAGAGAGAACAAAGCAAAATCATTTCAGTGCTGTTGTATCAACCCTTGGTTCACACTTACCTTTCAAATTGCATGCAGTCCTTCTGGAGAGGAGGGTAACAGCATTTAAATTGCTGGAGAGGTGTGGAAGGGCTTCCATATGATGAATAAGCGAGACGTCTGAGCCTCTTCACTCTGGAAGAGGGAGAAATTAGCAAATGTAATGCCCATCTACAAGAAGGGCTGGAAGGATGAACCAAGGAACTATAGGCCTGTCAGCCTGACCTCGGTGCCAGGCAAGGTGATGGAACAGATCATCCTGAGTGCCATTACACGGCACGTGCAGGACAATCAGGGCATCGGGGCCAGACAACATGGATTCATGAAAGGCAGGTCCTGCTTGACCAACCTGGTCTCCTTCTATGACAAAGTGACCCGCTTAGTAGATGAGGGCAGGGCTGTGGATGTAGTCTATCTAGACTTCAGTAAGGCATTCGACACTGTCTCCCACAGCATCTTCCTAGACAAACTAACTGCCTGGGGCTTGGGTGGGTGGACTCTTCAATGGGTTAAAATCTGGCTGGATGGCCGAGCCCAGAGAGTGGTGGTGAATGGGGCAAAGTACAACTGGCGGCCGGTCACTAGCGGTGTTCCCCAGGGCTCAGTTCTGGGGCCGATGCTGTTCAATATTGTCACGGTTTAAAGCTGGGCTGGCCATTAAACCTGCAGCAGACGCTCTCTGTTAACCCTCCCCCCTCACCCGAAGGGAAAGGGAAAGGGAAAAGGGAGAGAGACTTACGGGTTGGAAAGTTAAAACAGTTTTAATAAACCTATAATAATGAAAAAGAGTATAATAATAATATTGGAATAATCAAATATATACAAATATATATACAAAACCAAGATCAAGCTCCCCCGATGTCGGCAACGTCACCACCGGCACTGCAGGGCAGGCTCCGGGAAGGCCCAGGCTGGGCCTAGCGACAGTCGAGAGCTGGATTCAGGGATGCACAGATCGGGATCGGGGGCAGCAGGAAAACAGTCGGAGTCCTCCTTGGACACCGGCCATAGCAGAAAGAGCAAGAGCGAGCAAGAGCGAGACCCTCGTGATCCCCCCGCTTTATACCGAGAATGACGTGTCTGGGATGGAATACCCTCGTTGGTCAATTTTTGGTCACCTGCCCTGTCTGCTCCCCCCTGCAGCTGCGACCCCCCTTCGGCTTTTCACTTGTAAGCAGTGAGGAATTCAGCGGTGACCTTGGTTTCTCTAAGAAAAAAGTACAGCAAGAGCCTTACTGCACAACATCCCTACCGGTGCCTCAGCGATAACTACAAACTTCGAGCGTTATCAGTCCTGGAAGCAGACACTGTCTGCAAAACATGCAGTTAGTTTCAGAAAGTGCAGTTACTTAGAGGAGACTTAGCTGAAAGTAAAAATCACTGAAAGGAAAATCGGCCTGGTTTAGGCCAAACCAGGACAAATATTTTTATAGATGATCTAGACGTAGGGATTGAATGCACCCTCAGTAAATTTGCAGATGACACCAAGCTGGGTGGCAGTGTCGATCTGCTGGAGTGTAGGAAGGCCCTACAGAGGGATCTGGACAGGTTAGACAGATGGGCCGAGACCAACGACATGAGGTTCAACAAGAACAAGTGCCGGGTCTTACACTTCGGCCACAACAACCCCATGCAGCGCTACAGGCTGGGGGAAGAGTGGTTAGAAAGCGGACCGGGGGAAAGAGATCTGGGGGTGCTGATCGACAGCCGGCTAAACATAAGCCAGCAGTGTGCCCAGGTGGCCAAGAAGGCCAAAGGCATCCTGGCCTCTATTAGAAATAGTGTAACCAGCCGGTCTAGGGAAGTGACCGTCCCTCTGTACTCGGCACTGGTGAGGCCACACCTTGAATACTGTGTCCAGTTCTGGGCCCTGCACTTCAAGAAAGATGTTGAGGTGTTGGAGTGAGTCCAGAGAAGGGCGACCAAGCTGGTGAAGGGTCTGGAGGGTCTGACCTATGAGGAACGGCTGAGGGAGCTGGGGTTGTTTAGCCTGGAGAAAAGGAGGCTCAGAAGTGACCTTATTGCAGTCTACAACTACCTGAAGGGAAGTTGTAGTGGAGTGGGAGTTGGCCTCTTCTCCCAGGCAACTAGTGATAGGACAAGAGGACATAGCCTCAAGCTTCGCCAGGGGAGGTTCAGGTTGGACAATAAGAAGAATTTCTTCACAGAAAGAGTCATTAGACATTGGAATGGGCTGCCCAGGGAGGTGGTGGAGTCACCATCTCTGGATGTGTTTAAGAAAAGACTGGACATGGCACTTAGTGCCATGGTCTAGTTGACATGGTGGTGTCAGGGCAATGGTTGGACTCGATGATCCCAGAGGTCTCTTCTAACCTGGTTGATTCTGTGATTCCTTGATTCTGTGAACTTAGAACACCTACAGCCAAGGTCTACAAAGTCACAAACAGCACGGAGAGGGTGGAGTGAGATCAATGGTCCCCTCTATCCACAGCCACGAGCAACAAACGCACTCACATGAAACTAGTAGAAACCAAGTTCAAAACAGACAGAATGAGATGGCTTTTCATGCAACCGTGGTAAGGCTGTCCTTGTCGAAGGACTTTGCGAATGCAAGAATTTTGCACAAGTTGATGGGAAGAAGGTGCTAAAAAGATCCATACAGAGCTACTGAACAGACAAACCACGACAGGATTAGTAGATCCCTGAGCTGAAAATAGGGACTGGGAATGGATTTGAGAGGGGGGAGGTAATATTAAAGATATTTGCCCAGCGCTAACTCATCCTAGTGTACCTCCTTATCATCAGTGATAGAGACAGCACTGGGCAAGATGGACCTTAGGTCCAGTCTGGTACTGCCATTCTTCATAGCATTATGGTAGCCTCTTACACCCAGGCGGACTGATTTCCCCTTTGACATTCATTATTTCTCTTCTCAACCGGAAAAACAAATTGAGGGCAGGAAGGGAGTGTGATCAGAGAAAGATGTCAATAGTCATCTTACCCCACACAACATCACTCACCACTTGAAGTAACCTAACATTTTCAATAACAGATTCAAATATTCATCTGATTTGTTCTCCTCAGTGGCATTCCTATACTTCCGGAGCTCATTTTATACATGTGCTTTGAATGAAACAGCAGGAAAATTGAGTGCACCCAGAAAATTACACAGATTTGTAATAGCAATTGTTCATACCAATAGTTGATTTCATGAGTGAAATGAGGATGATCACAGAAGGGAAGTGTACGTTCAATTCACAACAGAATAAAAATGTCTTGGGTTTCATATTTTACATATTCTCCTACAAATTATTCATGTACATTTTCCTATGATTAACATATAATAGCAAACACATTTTTGAAGAAAAAAAAAGTGTTGACAACATTCAGGGAAAAAAAAGTGGGGAGCGGAAGGTGTAAAACTCATTAAAAAAATAATTCCCGCATACTATTCACCCATATTAACCCTCCTAATAGCTTTACAAAACCAAAAAAAGTATTATTACTGAAAATTGGAAGATCTCCATTCAATTCAGAAGGGTGACTCCTAGGGTCTGCCAGTGCTTGTACTACTGACTCCAGGGGCCTGGCTGTCCATGAACACAGTGACTTGCAGAAGTGTCACTTGATAGTTTTGAGAGTTGAAGAGCTTATTTTAAAAGACAAGTTTATCACAAACTGAATTAGAGAGGGAGGAGTATGTCAGACCAATGTCCAGAAGTAGCATATGCCATGAAAATGTAAATCTTGCTTTTTGCATGGTGCTGAAACAGAAAATATGGTCCTTTATGAAGGGAGAACAGAGGCTTATGCTCACTAAAAAGATTCAAGTATTCCTTTAAAAACATATTTTGATAAATGGAATTTTTTAAAATAGGAAATCACTAATCTTATGGTTATAATTTTAAAAACACCTTTAACACCTACAATTGTTCCTGCCTTACCATAACATCATTTTTAGTATCTCTGAAATGAACTCTCCACTGCTCAAAACCAATGTGTGACACACACCCAAGAAAAGCCCCATGAGAACAAAAAGCAACTTTAAAATACACATTTATTTCAAGTTTCTGTTAACCTTCTCAGAGCTCACCTAATATGAAAGGGAAAATAGATCCAAGACACTGTAAAACCATCACATACACCTTGATTTCAATATGTTAATATTTCTCATAGAAATAGCTCAAATTCCAAAATAGCGGGAAATGTTATTCTACCCACAGTGTAACCCCTTCTACAAGTTTATTATTATCATTGGAAATTACAGAGTTGCACAATTAGAGAAAGGTAGGAAGGAAAATCAAAGCATGAAAAAACTGCGTGCATTAAATGCACTTTTTGCAAACACCAGTTTTCTCAGTCCATTCATGCTTCCTGTCAGAGTGTCAGATTTTGGAGATGAGACACAAGATCAAGTCATGTTCAATCAAGCTCAGTTACAAATCACAGCTGAAGCTTGGTCTCAAGAATTCTGCCTACTCGTAGTAGTTGGCAGGGATGGCCTTTTTTTTTTTTTTTTTTACACTATAGATATATATACACACTCGCATACATAGATTCTTGTTTCTTTTTTCATGTGTGGAAGGCCCACATTCACAACAGATGGAGAAAGCAGCTGATTTAACTGAAGAAAGAGCAACTAGATAGTGGTGTCAAATAAATAGAAGGTTGTAAACTGCCTGAAAGAACAAACATCAGTTTCTTCCCCAAACTTTTCCAATCATAAGAAATTTGGGGGTTATTTCTAACACAGACAAATTATTGTGCAGTCACTGACTGAAGCATCAATTCAAATTGATTGTGTCTCTATAGGACAGATGTTTTTCCATATGCATTCCCATGCCACATTTACCTGACTACCAAAGAAAAGGAAAAAAGAAAATACACACAGAAAATAGAATTAAAGTTTCTATACTCAAGAGAGCTTTTGCTTCTTCGTGTCAATGTTTTTCCTATATCAGCACATTTCAGCTAAGAAGTAGCCAACAGAGGAAAGATTATTACTACATCCACGGTGATGAACAGATATTAGCACTGACTTCTAATGACACTGTAAGCTAGTCTGGCAGCTTGATGAAAATCCCCATGCCTTTAAAAGTCCAGTTTATTACAATTTTTCAAACACAATTAACATGCTTTGTAATCATGGGATAACCTTGTGGGACCATGGAATAGAACATTCCCGTTGTGACTGTTCTGATCCCGCAGCTTACGTACGTACTGGGGCAGGGGGGAGGCTGCTCGAGGCAGACGGCCATACTTTCTCATGCAGATTAAAAGATAATAGAAAGAAATCTCTTGCTCGTTCTTCTTTTCTTTTTAGTGATGTATAATTTATTCCCCCGTGATGGGCAGATCTTTATCTCCAGTTAATCAGTGCAGATGAGGAGTGGGAAACAAGCAGTACTAACACAGAGCCCTCAACCTTTCCCACTTTAGGCTGTATCAGTGTCCTGTCATAACGATCCATAGCAACAGCAGTGGCACACATACGCAGTTGGTAGGCCTATACTATACTGATTTCAGATGCAACGCTTCTCCCTACATCCTCGAAGCCTTCCAAACCTCAAATATGCCAGCCAGTATGTTTCGCTCTTGAATCCTCAGTGGAACTGGCTATGAGGGGTGCCAAACCCCAAAATTTCTATTCAATAGGAAATTAAAGAATGTTCTTGGAGTTTTGGCTTGACAATGGAATAGGAAAAAGAAATGCTGAAGCCCTCCAGGGAAGGGGAAACCCATGTCAGTTTTCTGAAGATGTCCAAGTTTTCTTGAGCTTCCAGAGGTGGGTTAAGGAGCAATGCACCTTGGGAAACCTAAGATCATCCACAGCAGACGAGGGAGAAGCAGGCATATAGGAGCAATTTCATCATTAACATGCTGAAGCTGCTCACTCCTGGAAATTGAAGCTCTAGCTTCTCTGGAGGTCTTGGTTTCCTATCATCAGCCAAGAGGCTGGTCAGGAAGCCAGGAGGTCAAGCTGGCAAGAAGCAACCCAGGAACCCACCAGAACTTTACATATCCCAGTGAATCATGCTCATTTCAGTGAATAAATACTTCATAAGGATAAAACATGGCATCAAAAAAAAAATCTGAGAAGTTTTATTGAGTCAGAAACAATTGCCCCATTTCATCCTAGAAGAAAAAAACAAACAAATTAACATGTTTTAGGAATAGGTTGTTATTAGTGGTTTTCTCGGGCTGCTGTGCCCTCTCATGGCTGCAATCCCCCACTGAGGCATTCAGATTTTCTCACTCCCTAAACACGTAGACAAACCAGTCCCTGGAGCCCCTTATGCTTTTAGGGTATGGAATTAAAACCACATCAAACCATTGAGTACGCAATTCTTTTCAAGACAGACCATTCCCAGTCCCTTCTTCTCTTGTAATTTTTGCAGACCTCTTCTGCTGAGTCCTGGGAATTCACCTCATCCTCAATGGATGACTGAAGAAGGTGGGAGGGGAGCTGCTAAACTTCTTCCCTTTTTCTTCCTTCCAAGCAGTACCTCTTTCTTCTTCTTCCCTTCTCAAGCTAGCTGCAGATCCTCATTCAGTTAACTAGGTGTCCCTAAGGTAAGCAATTCCCATAACAATTCAGGACCTTTATAACATCCTTCTGCCAAAGCACACTACGAGAAAGTATGGGATAAAGGCAGTGAAATCCAGGGAGGAAACCATGAAAAACAGTCTTAAGTAAATAAAGACTCATTTAAACTTAATGTATGAAATTAACAACCAGATCTGGAGCAAAATCACCTCCAAATTTTGACAGAAGGAAGAAAAATCAGTGGGATCAGAAAACAAATCACCCAAATGTGACCAATGCAGTCGTACTGATGGAAGCATGAAAAATAGTAAATTTGGAATCAGTCTATAGGCAAATGAAAAAGCAGATGCCTCAGCCACAGGATTCCCCTGGATTAAAAGGTGCCCAGGACATTTTAAGGCTGATCACAAAAGCCATGAGGGCAAACACATGGCAATCACCATGGGAGACTTCAGTTACTCCCATGCAAACCAGAAAAGTGACACAGTGGGTTGTGAGGCAAAAAGCTAATTGGCTTGTTTATTTTTTACATGGTATAAATGACTGCCTCATGGAGCAACCAGTCAGAGACTTGACAGAAGGACAAGCATTTCTTGACCTAATTCCAAGCAATCACAAGACTCAGTTCAAGACTCAGTTCAAAGCACAGAACTCCATTCAAAATTTATTGCAAAGGGCCTCCATGATTGCTAATGATCATAACATAATCAAATTCAAGATCCTTGTAGGAATAAGGGGGAAAAAAGCCCTACTCCAGTAACACTTAAGAAACTACATAAAGGTGGGAGAGGTTGCTGAAAGGAAAACAAGGTACGTTGCTAAAAGGGTAAAGCACCTGAAGTCAGCTAGGAGACTATCTAAAAATATTTTACTAGGGTTTCAGAGTAAATTTGTACCTCTTTAGAAGTTTCAAACAGGACCAAAAAAATCTAGCATTGTTAAATGTCAGACTAAAAGGAGGCTCTTACAAGTAGAAAGACATTATTCAGAAGTGGAGGTCATGTCCAAGTGAAGAAAAGAAAAAGGGTACAAAAGTTTAATGTTAAATGCAAAAACATAATAAATCAGAAAACATTTTAAAGAGCAACTTGCTACAGGCATGCCATTTAATCACAAAAGTCTTGCAAACACAGAAGCAGCAGGAGCTTTGTCAGAGTTCGTTTGACTAATACATGACAGAGGTATAAAAGGAGAGTTCAAGGCTGTGTCAGAAAAGATAAATGAATTATCTGAGTTGGTGTTTATAAGGGAAAAGCTCAGAGAGTTTTTATGTGTGAAGCAAGTTCGAAATCTCCAACTGAAGTGCCAGTGGCCGGGGATTAGAGTAGGTCAATAAAACAGTAGCAAATCTCTAAGACCAGATGCCATTCACCCAGCAGTCCTAGAGGAACTAATATACAAAATCCTAAGTATGGGATTTATCACTTTAACGGCTTCGAAGAGCTCCCAGACCAGAAAAAATGGAAGGCTGCAGAGATGACAAAACTTATTAAACAGGTCTCAGGAGCAAGGAAATACAGGATACTGTAGACTGTTAGTTAGGTTTCTATGTCAGAAATATTGGTTGGAACTTTAACAGTAGATACACCCGCAAGTATCTCATAACAGAGAAGAAACAAGTAGTTTTTATAGAGGGGCTGTCATACCTCCTAGATGCATTGCAGTTCTTTGAAGACACTAATAAACATGTGAATAGGATGATTCATTTGCTATATTATATTTGGATTCCCCAAAAGCCTTTAACAGATTGAGACACCCATAAAGAAGCTAAGCTGTCATGGAAAAGGAAGAAAGATTCTCTCTTAATATATGACTAGTTAATATAGTTATATATTATAGCTAATATATAACTAGTAACTTTTTTTTATTTAAGAAATGAAAGCTGAAAAGAACAGCTGCTCTCAAAGGAGAAGGATCTGCTCTGAGATCTCTGCTTCTCAACCTATCCATAACAGATCTGTAGCAGAGGCTGAATAGCGAGTAAAGGTTATTCACAATATAAAATTTCTCAGCACCATATAAATTAAAATGTACTGCACAGAGTTACAGAAAGATCACTGCATGATTGAACAATAAGATGTCAAATAGTAGGTCCACACCATCAAACATAAAGTAACATATGTCAGTAAGAATATCCTTAACTGTACAGGCAGAATGATGGACTCTACGCTACTTATCATTCAGTAAAGATCTAGGAAAGAAACTGGGACTATGTAACAAAAGTAGACTTTTAAGAATATTAATTTATTAGGAGCTACCAAACTTATAGGAAAAGAATAGAGAAATTAGAAATATAAAAAATCACTACCAATGTGTTTATAGTAGTATAAACTTGTGGTGGGTTTGTGGCTGATTGATGCAGACAGAGCTGCTCACTGAAAGGAGATATATTAGAACAGAAAAGGTACAGAAAAAAGCAATAGGATAGGAGGAAGTATAGAATAATTTCTCCATGAGGGAAAAAACAAAGCAAGCCAGGTCTCTTCAGCCTGGAAAAGAGACAGTAAGTGACAGGTATGAAGGATCTGAAATTTCTGAAAGGCACAGAGAATGTGAGCGGAGAAATGTTAAACTTCACAGATGCCATCAAGCAAGAGATTTAACGCAAGCTGCTGAAGACCTTGTTCACACAGCAGATGACACAATTGTGGAACTCTTTGCCGTGTAGTATTATGGGGACTTAAAGCAAAAGGGTCCCAAGAGCAATCAGACCAACATGCAGAGGAGAACTCCATAAAAGATGCTTAAACACAACGATAAAGAAGCCTTCAGCTCAAGAAGGACTTCAGCCACAGATTGCCAGAAGCTATGAAAATAAAATACAGGAAAGTGCTGCTGGCTGCCTCTCCTACCAATATATCCTCCTCTGGGCACCTGACACTGGCCATCATCAGGGAGAGGACACTAGTCTCACTAAGTCTTTCCACTGACCCAGTGTAACAGTATTTATGCTGAAGAACTGGTTTCCATTAACATTTGTGTGGCAGGGCTTTTTTTCCACTGCTATAGTCTCTACATGTGACCCAGATGGGTTGCATAGCTGGTCAGTGCAAGGACACGGCACATTTTCAGAATTGGTGATTCTGGACAAGTACAAGTAAAAGTCCTTTTCCAAACAATTGCATGGAGTGAACAGGACCACACAAAGTATCCCTGAAGGAGCTACTGAAACAGGGGCATGAGAAAGGCTGAGAAGAAATTAAAATAGGATATAATCAAACAGCAACGAAGACCTTCCAAGCGTGTTTTTCATCTACTATCTTTCCAGTTCTCACATTTGGCTGACAGCATTTCACATGACTTAGGCCATGTTGAGCAGGCACTGGGAAAACACCAAACCTGACTTAGGCCCAATATGCACATGAAATTACAGATGCTTTTATGAATTGTATACAGACTCTCCAAATATTGCATACTTCTGCTTTCAGGTAAGACAGGAGTATGATTAAACCAGTTTTCTTCAGTGAATCTATAGCTTTTTTTCTTTTTTTTTTTAATCTCAGCTGCTCCATTAATTATCAAATAACTTGTTCTGCATCTCCTTTTTACAGCTTGACAAATGGAGTTTCCCAAAAGAGACCACAGTAGTAATGGTTTCCCATTGCAATGTATTGCATTGCACACACTATATTAAAAAAAAAAAAAAGTGCTGCAAAAAATATTGGAGTATTACTACAGGCAATGCCTTGACACTGACTTAGTGGCAAAGTGAATACCAACGTGGAAAATACTAGCCATAAATTATCACTTAAACATCATCTCTTCAAGTTAAATTACAAACACAGGAAAGGCCCACAGTCAGTTACAGCAGATTTATATTTGCTAGAACCACGAATGATGTCAACTTTTCAACAAAATGTCCACCAGAGCAACATATTGCAAAAAAACCAATTCATTTTCATCAGCAACAATGATTTTTGTTTTAGAAGGGGCAGAATTTCTACTGTTTGAGTTGCAGGTCATCTTGTCTTGGAAGTAAGGGCTCGCAGGTCATGGCATCTCTAATTTTGCCAACCCCAAAAGGCTGCAATAGAGGTTCCTGAAGTCCTAGCATGAAACCTAATTTGAATTTGTAACGTCTTTCAGAGCCATTGGAAAGGCATAGTCTAAATGCAAATTAAACTGATAGTACAATTTGGACTGTTCCAGAGTCATATCTGTGTAAACAATTCGATTTTTTATAAGGTTTTGAAGCTGCTGTGAAGATAAAGATCTCTGAAAATGAACAGTCCCCACCACAGATAAATTTTACTAAGGGAAAATTTGCAGCTGCCTTTTTGGAAACATTCCTAAGGGAGTATGTCATGCACTAGGAAATCCATTCTAGATAATGCTATGGAATTGCTCACCTTAATTCATATGCCAAATTCTTCTCTATTGAATAACGATGGTATAATCCAGCGTCTGCCAGAAACTTCTGAATGAAAGCCACAGCTGTGTCTGTTATTGGGCAGAAACTACAATGTTGCCAACGCATTTATTCAGTGTGTGTGAATGGATTCCCTGTAAGTTTTTGTCAATAACTATCCGCACACTGGGGTTTTTGAGTGGTCTGCAAGGGCTATAACTGGGGACAGGCATACTTTCCATTCAGGCAACAAATGTGGGACCAAATTAAATGCTTGATCAGAAGGTTTTTTCTGGAACTGTGAAGGGACCATGTGCTGGAGGACATCTGGAGAGCCAGTATGTTGCTAATAGCCTCTTTGGCAGCTCAATACATGGCTGAACACACCAGGTGGGCTGTCCTCAGCTTTCCTGCAGAGCATTTTGTGTAAAGCAGCAGCAGACTGACCTGGAGCTTATTGCATTCTTGGCCATTCTGAAAACTGTACGGAGTGGAGTATGTTCACTACAGATGCTGTAGTGTAACCCAGGAGGAGTATCTCACCGCTCTCACTTAAACTCAGTGGTACCTTACCTTGTTATGGAGCAAGATTCCTTCTCTGTAAAAATCCAATACCAACTAGCAACAAAATGTCAAGATAAAAATCAAAACAATGAAAAATATTCATGTGCATATCTGCCAGAAAAACATCAGGCAAATCTCAAATTATTCAGTTCAGGCTGGAAATAAGAGACCACAAAACTCCAAATTACACCAAAAGCAGAATGTCTAACAAATTTACCTTACTTTTCAGATTATTCATTGCCCTGATAAATATTAGTCTAAAAAGTCAGCTGTCACCTTTGCATTTGCTCAGCTCCATAGATCACATAGACCCTAAGCTGCAGAAAAAGAAATAGACTAAATAGTTACAATTTCAGTTAGGCTATTTTAAAGAAAAAAACAAAGCAAAATGTGGCTTACTGAAAGAGACAAAGCATTCATATTGGCATTTGAATCTGAAAGCTTAAATCTTTAGTCCTGAATAAAGTGGGGATAGATTAAGTCACCCTAGGAATATGTTATCATGTTTTTCAAGAAAGACACTTTTATTTTTAAGCAAAAGCTGGGGCTGATATGATCATATGATCTGGGCTTCACAGCAATTACCAACATACGAATCCAGCTTTGATTAAAGAAGAAATCAAACACGTCACAGAGAAGATTTCAAACAATTCATTGTATGTCCCTGACTAATCACTTTTAACATTTCTTGTGCTTGTGGAAACAGTGAGGAGCTCCAAAGACTTACAGGAACAGTAGGAATATGTGTTCAGTCCACACTGAAGGAAAACCAGAAGTGCCGTGGTGAGATGCCGCAGCCCTTGGGACTGGTCCCTCTCCTCACGTGCTGCCCCTGACCTGCAGCACCCCTCCTGGGTGGCAGCAGCAGCGGGTGGCTCAGATGTGTCTGCACTCATCGATACCCTTCTTGCCCCATGCTTATCACAGCATTTGAAGAGGACATTTCCATGCTTCATTTCCTGAGCAGCTTTCTCTCAAGTGCCTTGCACACAATACAGGCCTGACCAAAGAAAAGTAAATAATAATAATAATAATCCTAAAACAGTAATGCCACTGTGTACCACTCCACAGATTTAAAGGAGCTGTATAACTCAAGAGCATGGCCCAGGCTGGTGGATGGCCCCAAGGCTGCAATTACAGAGCCTTCAAGACCCAGAAGCTACAGTCAGCTCCCTCCCTCCACCTTGGGAGCTGGGAATCTAGACCATTTCCAGTTGTTTATGCATTACACTTGGCAGTTCTCTGAGGTGCACTTGAAGGCAACGTGCCTGCTCAACAGGTACAAATACCACCATACCCAAAAAAAACCACTATAACATGCAATCTCCTTCCTTGGAGGTTTTCAAGACCTGGCTTCAAGAAGGAGGTTGGAGTTGAGTCCAACCTGGATTATCATATGACCTTAGGGTTAACTGCAGACAGTTTCTATAATTAGTTTTACTGACTTCTATTAAAAGAAAACTAAGAGGAGCCTTACAAATATTTCCATCAGGCTACCTTCAGGTTTGTTTCATTAATGAAGAAGATTTTGCAGAGCGAGGCTGACAATTCAGCATTGTTCACCTCTTTTTGAAGTTAACTATTGCAGTTTAATACCTGAAATTTTAAGTAATTGTGTAGCATTATCCAGGCTTCTTCAGGGGAATGTTACCAAGATCAGTTAAAGGCTACATTAAGCTTTCAGTTTCCTAACAAAATATGAAAAGAGATTCCCTGAAGCGAGAGTGATTTTTTTAAAGGATTTTATTGAAGCCAGGATTTCAATTGTCTTCTGAAGTGTTGCATGATCATTTTGCAGGCTTTAGTTCCTTCTTCCTCTTCCCCACCCCCCAGCCAAGAAAAATTAATGAAGAAGAATTTCTGTTTTACATACCAAGATTCTCGTAAGCTTTCCATTATGTTTTCAGCTCAGACCTCAGAATTCAAAACTCATTCTTTGGGGATGAAACTGGATAGATACGAAGCCCGCAGTCACTTGGAATACTTTCAGCACAGAGCTGGTGAGAACCCCAGTTATCCCATACCCACATGTATGCTCCCTCTCTCGATACTTATATGTCTGAGTCAAAACTCACATCCAGTTTGTCCCAAAACATTAAGAAAGGTTAAAATCTGTTTTGTTATTTGTGTGATCTCTATTAATGAGCACACAATTTTGTGATCCTTGTTCACAGAAAGATCAGAATGGCTGAGATTACTGGAACTGAAACAAAAAGGATGGAGTCATACAGAAAAAAAAAAATGTGTGGCATAGATAGCAAGTCATGAGCTTTTAAAAATTCCCATCAAACACAACTGTAAAGCCTTTCAATAGAATTAAGAGGAATACAGATACAGCTAACAAAAATAAGTACTTATGCCTGTTTTACAGTAGATGCTGCATGACACTACAAACTTAGTGAAATTCATTAAAATAAATTTTTTTAAGAACTGAAAAAACACAATAAATCACACTTCTAAACAACCAAAAACAGTAAATTCATAATGTATGTTAAACAGGACATTTCAACCAAACACTCAGCTTCTTGGGGTATAAACCACCACTAGTTCTTACAAACTTGGAGGTTCTACCAGCGTAAGACTGATGGATCATGTGCTGTTGACTACACTGTTGCAATGTAACTTTTCTTTCAGCAAAAAAGATGCCTCAGCATCACTCGTCATCCACAGTGCAGGGCTATCAGGCCAGGTGAACACAACTGGTGAAGGATGCTAATCATAGTTTCCCAGCATTCTAAAATCTGCATTGGCATCAATGAAGAAGACACCTGAAAAACAGGGTAAAGCCACAATATGGAAGGGCTTTGCTGTGCATGGAAGCACATGAAAAGAGACAACACACCATCATTCATTTCCTCAACACAGCTTTATCAAAATAGGTTTAGTTCCCAGACTTATATATGGTCAAATTTCCTTCCAGTGGGGATCAGGTAGAAGGATGAGTGACCTGGGTGATACTGATAAGGATCTAGATTTTGTCTGGAGCAAAATAAGGACTCAGGTTGGGTGTGCACCTGCACTCTGAGGTCTCATCATTTCAGTTCAGACAGCAAAACAAGAGACATGAAAGAAATGAAAGATCTGCTGGTATTTTAATTAAGCTGATGAGTAGGGCATTTTCTCCTGTAATTGTAGGTTGACCAGAACTGTTTGTGAGAGGTTTTCCAGCTGTTTCAGGCTGCCTGACCTGTTTGAAGCATTTATAATGATTTCTCTCTGTTCAAAAGAAAACCAAAAAACCCACACGGAAATCTGTCTTGCTGAGGTGAATCTCAAGGAACACTTCATAAAAGGAAATTCATCAGTTTTAGTAGTTCATGGGTTTGTTATATTACCGTATTGCTGTTATCTCCTGTATTATTTCTTGGCGTCTACCACCAAAGCCGGGATGTTGCAAACTAAAAGAAAAAGAAAAAAGAGAAAAAAAGAAACAGAAAAACCCCTCTGGTGACCTAAAATGCCCCCAGATATCCTTAGGTTTTCAAAACCCAATTCCAAATGTAAAATAATTCTCTAAATGTCTCTAAAGCCTGAATATTTTTGTTCTCCATGGATTCCATCTAAGGTTTTAGTGACTTTTTATTGCCCTTTCCCAAAATCTCTCAGGACCCTATAAAACACACAGCATTTCCAAAGCACTTGCATGTCACTGGACCAAACCCCAAAGTTCTTGCTGCTCTTCCTTGTCCAAAACATACTGTCTTAAAAAGGAGCTTTGTTCAAACAGGTACCAAAGAGGAACCTGCAAATGCAGCCCACTGAGCAGCCCCTCTGCTTTGAGCAGATCGACAGCACAGCTGTCAACTTTTCAAATCTGTGGTCTGAGATACATACCTCCCAGGCTACACATCTCAACACTTCAGTCCATTTTCCTACAGGAGACGAGAGAGCCTGGTAGATAACATCACTTGAAAAATGCCTAAAATTATTCCTCCACCCAGAGGATTTATTTGAACTGATAATGATATGTTTTCTTTCTGCACTGCTGCAGTAATATTCTTCCGCTATGCAGTAATCTCAGCTTTAGAGTGCTCTTGGAGCAACAGCAGCCCAGCTTCAAACCTGTAACTGTTTATCCTTATTGGCATACCATTTCGTCAATTCATCTCCATTATCACATCCATCTTGACTCTGGTTTCCCTGATAAATCAAACCTTATTCTCAGGCAGAAGAAGGATTTCTTAATGCTTCTCTTGCTCAGAGCACAGCTTGTAACATTACCGTGTCTCAAGAATGCCGTAAGCATGGAGTCTCTCTCACACCATGGAGCAGACCCGAGCCGAGATCAGACCCGTGGCAGCGGTCAATTCCTTATGCTCCAATTATCAGCTCCTCAACATTTTCACTCTGGTAAATCTCTAACTCAAGAGCTTATGAAATGAAAAGTTTGTTACAGCACAGACATTATTGAGCCCTCTTACAAAGAATACATTTGTAAGTATCGCAAGAAAGCTTAATTAACAACATCTTTCTCTAGACTTTTTGCAAATTGCCCCTCTAATTTAAATTTTATGTTAAATAATATCTTCACTTTTATGGTTCTATTAGTGAATTAGGGAAAGATGCCCGATTGCACAGTAATTAGAGAGACAGTGACATTTTAATGTACCTTGTAATATGGTACTGTTGTATATCATTTGTAAAGTTCCATAAGACTTTCCATAGGTAAAAAAACCTGTTTAAAAAAAGAATGTAAGCAAAGATTTTAATCAAAGCTGAGTGATACTGAAATTCTGTTGAATGACCCTCTCTGTTTATGCTTTTGGCAGATGAAAACACTCAGAGGAGAAGTGTAAAGTGACATCTGAGCCATATATTTCTTTTGTCCGTGTATCAGTGAAGCAGATATATAATGTTTCTAACCAAAGAACATAATAAACACATTTGTGACACTTCATGAACATTCATTACATTACAAAAACTATGTATTGGCAATTATATCTGCCTTTCCTAAATTATAGCTGATTTGTTGGTAAGCTCCACCTCTGCTGCCTACATTTCTTGAGGACAGAGATCAGGAGCGGGGGCTGAGGTGGGGGGAAATGGAAATTAAGCCTCTATGCCTAATAGAGAGATCCTCTCCAGAAGGCGAGATTAACAACATGGGCTTCTTTTAGACATTTTGAATCAGCTTCTTGGGCAATCTCATTTTCCACCAAGAACAGGAGAAACCACAGATTACCCTCCTGGGCTGAAGTTATGTCTTCTGTAAATACCCATCAAGGTACTTACACAGATGATAGCTCAACAGAACCAAGTCTGGGACCAACACTTCTGTTGAACTTAGCACTACAATACTTCAACATTTTCCATTGACATAAGAGAAGATAGTCTTTTTTTAATATCATACAAATTCAGAGAAAACTTGACAGTGTCTTCACCACAAGGAGAAAGGGACATATATCAGATAATGACAATATAACGTAGGTTATTTCCCCTGTGAGGGTGAAACCTCGAAGTAAACCATATAGGTGCACAGGTATATTTAAGCAACTATACCTGTAGGGCATTATTAACAAAACTTTAAAGAAAATTTATGCAATTTTACTGCAATTTCCTTTTTGTCCAACACTCATTTCCAAGCCTTTTGAAATATATTATCTTCATTTAATTGTTTAACATCTTGCTCCTTAAAATTAACTAGGACTGAGTTTTCACTGTGTTATGCCTGGCCCTACATTTAATTACCCGCACTTAGAATATTAGACACCATGCTGATTTCTGCCTAGAGGAAATGACCTAGGATCATTGGAAGCATATGAAGTTCGTTTTAAGATGAAGCAATAACTTATATTAGAGGATGTAAAAGGTCTTAACCTCCAGTCTCTCAACATACTGCAGCAAAAAGTTCCTCCTCTTTTTTAATTAAAAAAAAACCATCTGTAATGCATTTTTCCCCCAAAGTCACTTAATAGTCTTTAAAACAAAAGTCTCCCTGGCTAAATGGCTGTGCATGAGCATACATGTAAGAGAAGCATCACCCAGTTTGGCTGGCTGGCTTTGCTGGTTGTTTGGGGCATTAGGCTTCCCCTGGGTTACAGTCATCCAGCATGCTCCTGAAGCACAATCGTTATTTCTGTTAATGTTTCATTTAAAAAAAATAAAAAATAAAAAGTGATGAGTCTCTCACACACACACAAACTTTCCCTAGTGTAAAGCCTTTCCAGAGCTTAATTTCACTTGAAATTCACTGCTAAATATGTCTGATGGTTTACTGAAGCACAGCTAGAGATTTGGTTGGCAGTTGCTAGTTCATAGATAAATGGTACCTGCCTCAAAAAAAGAAAGGAATGGGTGCAGCTATCATAGTAATTATTTAGCGCCTGTCAGAGACTGTTTTGGTTGATTTCAGGGAAATAGCATAAGTTGGTTACTCATAAAAGGAATTTTAGAAGTGCTTCAGGAAATGAATGTCCGACTCGCATATCAATCTTGCCCAGTCATTATCGTCTAACTAAAAGCTGAGTTAATTAGGCTTTCCATTAAGTGCACTCTTTCTGGAATTTACACAACGCTAACTCAATAAGCTTGTAAGGGCTGATCCTGACAGTGCTATAACCTTTCCTAGAATAACAAAACGAACTTTAAAGGCAGAGGCAATTGCATTTTGCCTTTGAATTATCAGGCCAGGATGTTATAGCACGGATGATTATTGTAGGCAGATTATTCAGCCTAAAGCAGAGGGAGTGAAACTCTACCTTGCAAACAATGTTGGCCTCCACTGAGGATGCCTGCTGCCAGCTCTCCAATGAGGAAATCTCAAGTTAACATTGGAAGTACTGTAAAAAGACTCCAACAATACCAGATCTCAAACAATATAAACCTTAAAAGATTAACACTTGCACCTTAATTTGGCCTTGCAAACATTTAACTAGACAGCAGAGGAACAAGTTATCACAAGGGCTACTTTGAGAGATAACTCATTAAGATTGTCATGGAAGAAAAATTCTAATTTGATTTGGACAGTTGCAAAATTTCCAGTATTTCCTGATTTTACGTGGTCAGAGAAACAAAAATACAGGAACCTGCAGCTATATTGGACATCGACTGCTAAAGACTTGCAGTTTTTCAACATCAAGATCTTTCCCCCATCTCAATATCCAGAATCCCTGGCCCCATATCCCCTTTCTCCTTAATCTTCCTAATCTGGCTCCCCTGCCTCAGACCTCTGTTCCTCCATTACTCTCATCTTCTTACCACAGCCCCACATTCCCCAACCCAAGGCTGGTGATTGCTAGTTCATAGAAATATGGTATCTGCCTCTTAAAAAATTAAGATTAAAATCACCAGCTGATCCCCTCTGCCCACAATGTCCCAACTTGGCAGTGATATTCCCATTGCAAAGCAAATTTCCTTCTGACCACAAAGACTGTGTCTGGAGCTGCAAAAAGGAGTTTTTAGCCATGCTGGGATTTTTTCTGCTGCTCAGCGTATTGAAGGAGACAGCCAAATGCATGGGGCTATTTCTACCTCTTGTGGGCTTCATAGGCTTCTGCTGGGCCCCTTTGTACATTGACCCAGGGACTGCAGCTGCCCATGGTGGCTCCTTGCTATGCAGGTACATGACCACATGCCAAGCATGGGTCAATGTAAAGCTGAATGGGCCAAACACATTACCTTACCCATAAAATGTGATGGGCCAAAAAAAAAAATAAGAGCAACTTGCAATTCAGTTATAGGCTAGCCTTAAAACAGTACCTCAGGATGGCCATTTCCACCCATGACAGGAGTATGTGAAACATGGTGGTTTACATTTGAAGGAGTCCATGCTCAGTTTCTATGAATTTGTCCTGCATTCAAAGTTTTGAAGAAGAGCTCAGCAGGTACGATTGGCCTTTTCTTTGAACGCTTTCTTGTAATTTCTAAGAAACAAATCTGACATAGTTTTACAAAAGCCACCTGTCATCTCCAAACACAGTTCAGGCTATTCTCCAAACTTTTTTTGGCTTGTAAATTTCTCTCCAAGTCTGCTGCAAGTGCCAGCCTTTACCAAGTTTCTTGCAGTCTTGGCTGAGAAAGATTATACAAACAAGCAAAAATTATTTCAAATTTCAAAAGAACAATTTATGTCCAGTCAGTGGTTTGGGCAAAGTTTCAGGTCAGCTCTTTATTTTACCTCCACTGGTTCCCACACTGCAGTTTACAATGGAAACCTGAACCAAGGAATGCTCTCAGAATGGCTACAGCCGGTCTGGACACACAACGCTAAAAACCAGGCTCAGAGATTTGTTTGTTCAAGAGCACCGACCAAGCACCTTTACCATGTGTTAAATACCGGTTATTTGAAAGGCATTTGAAAGCTAAATTGGGCTTAGTATTACCTTTTATGTTTTATGGGTTGTGGAAATTTTCCCTGCTTAATTATCAAAGCATTTTATGGCCTTCTACAATCCCCAGAAAAGAAGGACAGAAGAGAAAGGTGGGGGAGGCAGCCTGATCCGTCAAGGCATCCAGATGAAAGCGTGACCTCCAGAGTTCCCGGGGAATGGTAGAGTTTGTTAGCCTCCCAAAGCAAGAGAGTGACTGCCCTTTTCAGGAGGGCTGGAGGCTTTGAAATTGGAAGCCGAGAGGCAATAGCTGTAGTCATTTGCATGGCATGGACACGTTGTGCCTGAGATGATGTGCCAAACGCAGCTACTCAGCACTCAGAGAGGGCGATCAAGGGTTGCTGTGAGCCTCAGCTCCTATGACAGGCAGCTCCTCTGGTGGGTGATGGCCATGGAGGGCAGGAAAACAAGCACCGTGGCTGTGGATCACACCAGTGTCTGTCTGACTGGCGCAGAGCAAGGAAACAGAGCAACCTGGCTTTTTTATCAGCCCAACTCAACTGCTAAGCACTGAAGAGGAAAAAGCAATTTACAGCCCAAGTTTTTCCTTAAATAATCATGGCAAACAATTCCAAAAGGCGTTGTTTCTTCATGGCCCCTGTGAGCTGGGCTGAGGTTGCAGAGGGTCTGCAGAGCCTCTAGACCCACCAGTGGCCAATGTCATGGTGGTGGAGAAGTGAACCAGGCTCTACCAGAGCATCAGCCACTATCTGGGCAACTTGCTTCCATTTTTATGCCTTCCTTCACCCATTCCCTGCCTCTCCTGACTACTGCAATGGCAAAGGAAGACTCCTTCCTCTCGCATTTGCACCAAGTCCAGCACCACAAGGCTACCAAGCTCTCCGCTTACTAATACTGCAGAATCAAATAATCAAAGAATAAATTCTTCTAAAACTAGTCCAGATCCCTCCTCCCCCAGTGCACTCCATTGGGACTTTGGTACCTAAGCTTCTTGGAAATCCTGCTAGGAGTTTAACTGGATGTCGTATAATTAAAGCTCCTTAAAAACTGTATGACCTTTCTAGGCTGCCCTTTGAAGATTTTGGCATTCAATAGCAGGGACTATGAAAGATTTTACAGTCAGCCATAAATTAATTTCCAAGTTAGAGTAATAAGGGAGTGTTATATTTATTCAGAATACTTCCTTCCTTTTTCTATCAATCAGATAAAGTTAAAAACTGAGCATTGTAAATAATCTAGGCACACTTGCCAACATCCAAGGCTGGCCCAGATTTTCAAAGGCTATCGCAAGCTATTCAATGAGCTTCCTAATGCTGTTAGACAACCATCAACTCAACAATTTGAAAAGCACAAATTTGCCTAAGCACACTTATTTCTTCAACAACATGTCTGAGCAAACAGTGACTCTGACACATGCATACAGTGCTGGTGTCCATTCGTTTATGACAATGGTACGGCAATTGTATTGCAGCCAGTTCACCCTCCAATGTACATAATATGAGAATTTTGCATGCAAGGTGTAGGATTTCACACATTAGAATGAGGCCACCAAAAAGTGCAATTTCAGATGCTAGGTAGGTACTAGGTGCAGTTGTATATCATCAAGAAGAAAAATCAAGAGCTTAATTAATACTCTCTGTACTCACATTTCCCCACATATGTCTGGCTTATATCAGTGATCTGTGTTTTAAACCATCATTAGATGGTTTAATGTGGCCTGTACACTGCATCCTCTCCTACCCTGGTCCAGCACTCCAAGCCAAGAAATCAAAGTAGCAGCAAGACATTTACATTTTGGCTTCACAACAAAGACAGCCCACCCCTCTGTGAGATCCAAATAAAAAAAAAAAAAAAATAAAAAAAAAAAAGGAGGGATTGTCAAGGTGGCAAGAGACACAGAGAATACAGCAGAGGAAGAAAAGCTAGACAGGAAAGCAATGGTAAAATTAATCTGAAGACGAGGAAAGGTGCTTCTAATAAATTGTGCAGGTGACAACTAGGCAGAATTTGGAGGAAGAGATCTTCAAAACATGGTCTTAATTTTCAAAAGCTATTTATACTCTCAGAAGACACTGACAGTCCTGAGAAGGGATATCTAACTTTTTTACTTCTGCCTAGCTCCAGGCTTTTCCCATCACTTTCCTCCTACCTGCCTTCAGCATTTTCTGACAGGGCAAGGAAATAGAGGGATGGTAGGAAAGGAAGGGGAAGAGTCAAATCCTTCAGGGTCTTTACTCCAGCCACACAGCCCTCAATTTAATGCACAGTCCAACTGAAATCAGGGAGACTTTTTATAAGGCAAGGATAAAGGATTAAAAACTGTGTCCAGCATCACATCAGCAGGACAGAAATCATCCCCTCAAAACTGAGACATGACAGCAAAGGACGTTACACTCAAACTGCCTCGTGAACACCTCACCTAGATTTAGGCAGCTCTAAGTTAGGTAACATTTTAGTTGAAAATACCAAGAAAAGGCTCAGCCCACTGATTACAGGTGTTTCACCCAGATGCAGCAGCTCTTTCTTCCTACTGACAATCTATAGAGCCAGTGTCTGGCCCTGATGAAAGAAGTCAGCCTGTATTGTATGTCTTGCAGTGATGTGCCTTAGTAAGTTGGATTTACCAGCTTGCACCCTTCTTCTCAGAAAAAATATTGGTTATATCTATTAAAAAGCAGGCTCAGAAAGCTTCCCTCTTCACTCCCTGAGGAAAAGCAAAACCTTGGCAACTACAAATAAATTTTTAAAAAGTCTTGGGAAATGAGAAATCACAATAGAACAGAAAGATGAGATAAATTTAGGTTTCTGAAGATCATGAAAGAAATAGACGTGCCGGGTATGAAGGCTACCTCAAAAAGCAGCCCCTGGGAGATGGAGACTATGGGTCTAGACAGGGGAACTCAACCTGCAGCCCAAGCCTATTTAAGTAGATATTAAGGTGGCAAAGTCCCAAATTGGAATTTCAAGCTCATAAAGCAGAGCCACACACCAGCATCAAGTCAAACATGAACAAACTTTTTTGCTAAATAGTAGCAAAAATGTACTGGAATAAATTAAAAGACAAGCTACCACCAAATTTGGCTACAACTATGCAGGAAAAAACATGAGTCATTTTTCTTCTACTCTCAAAATTTTTGCAGTCTTTTGATTTGCCTGCTGTGGAAGGCAAAAAAGTCTTTTAATTTGAAAGTTAATAACTTTCTTATATTTAATATGCTACAGTCTGCTTGCACTGAAATTTATGGCTAATCTTATCTTTGCAATCTTGGCAAAAGGTATCTTAAGTTTTGGAGACACACTGCTTCTAATAATTCCTTAAGTTGTGCATTCATTTTATGCACAATTCAAACAGCTGAATTATTGGTATCAAGTACAAACCATTATACTGTCCTTTTGTGTCAGTGTTTGTATTAGTTATTGATAACTTTGTGTACCATGAACAAATATTTGCTTTTGAATTTTAGAATTTTCTTTTGAACAGAGAAGCTTTTGGTTGTATATAGCCAGTTCTTGTTCTGCAAGACATGATAAGCATCACCTGTTGATACTCTTTGTCTTGAAAAACATTCCCAGTAAGGCCATTGCTATATAAATCATCTGCAGAATAGATGTCTAGGACCAGGATGCTGCAGTGCACTTCCACTGTACACCACTTCCACCGGAGGGCAAAGACAGGTGCCCACTCACCTCCTGGGTGGTAGCTACTCACACTGCCCATATTCATCCCCCATCTCTGAGGCTCAAATTCAGTGGTTTTATAGAGAGAAGCTAAGTGCTGAAGAAATCATGAACAGGAATATTTAACATAGGAATTAAGAATATCTAGCATGTGGTGTTATGAATCATAGAATCACAGAATTGTTTTGGTTGGAAAGGACGTTTAAGATCATCAAGTCCAACCATTAGCCTAACACTACCAAGTCCACCACTAAACAATATCCCTAAGCACCACATCTACCCGTCTTTTACATACCACCAGGGATGGTGACTCCACCACTTCCCTGGGCAGCC